>NW_025963846.1:1402500-2602500 GCF_023055435.1 Haliotis rufescens | reverse complement strand
CAAGGAAAGATAAATATATCAAAATATCAATATGGGAAGTAGTTTATATCATTTTCCTCATCACTTCTCCTGTTTGCTGTCTTTGATGGCGCGGGTGGCCCAGTCGTCTGAGGCGCCGTGATTCGCTGTGCAGAGTTGCGTCCCTTGGGCACGCCAGAAACCTATGATTGTGGGTTCGGATCCCGGTTCGCCCCGATTATGTTTCTAGGTTTGTCAGCACCATACCCGTGCTCGTGGG
Source organism: Haliotis rufescens (assembly GCF_023055435.1). NCBI lineage: Eukaryota > Metazoa > Mollusca > Gastropoda > Lepetellida > Haliotidae > Haliotis > Haliotis rufescens. The sequence continues at coordinate 2,602,262 of NW_025963846.1, read as the reverse complement.
TTTCATCAAAGTGGTAAACGTCTGAGACCTGCATCACTTTGGGCTTTCCTCCCACATTAAGCTGACACGCCTTGATATAACTGTAATACTGTTAAAAGAGGCGTTAAACCCAACTCACTCACTCACTATCTTTGACGCAACAGGTATTGAAAAGTGATAAACTTATTTTAATACTCAGTGAAGTTCCATAAAATGTTTCTTTTTAAGACTATATGCAGAAAAACTACTTCAGACATAGCATGTAATATGGTTCAATATGTTTTAAATTCATGGGTTTTGGGATTCACATGTTGGTATAGAGAAATAAAAATCTGTTCCAGATCTGCATAGTTACGATTCTGTATTACAGTAAACAAAGTTCAAGTGCTTCAAGTTTCGGTTGCATGTTTGTGCATACATGTTTAGGTTCAAAGGTCAAGACATCTTTTTCATGTATGTTTTGCATATGCTTTCTCTTATAGTGAGTGAATTCTACCTGCAACAATATTTGTTTGATTTATTTTGGGGCCTTTCTCCCACATTGAGCCAACACACCATCATATACTGGAATACTGTTCAAAGTAGCGTCAAACCCAACTCTCTCACTCCAACTTTTTTCAAGTTATTTAATTCAATTGAATTTTTAAATGATAGAGACAATGTATTGATGTTTAAATCTTTCACAAACAAAAACAAGAAATACTGTTATCAAGGAGTATTGAGGCATGAGAATTTGATTTACGACAGACAGCAGTTAGATTAGTCCAGTAGTGTTCAGAAGCTGTGAAAAACACTGGCACGACTTAGGAAAGCAGCAATGTTGTCAAAGAATGGTTGACATCTGCTTTTTATCTCATTAAAATCAGATCTAGGTTCTCCCTATGCTAATCAAAGATCTGAGGACATCCCATTAAGGGTCACGTCAGAACTGACACGTCTGTCACCATAGCCAGCCCTTTAAGTATAGTGCAGATCAGATACATTGAAAAGTCTGATATCCAAGAAGGTGAGAAGATGTATATTTTATGGAATACAGCTTCTAGTTCTCAGCGATGTTTCAATTTAGATTATTACACCGATATCAAAGCTTGAATTGTATCCATAAAGATGTACGTTTTCTAATTTACTCACCAACTTCTAGAATGCCAGTCAAACATCCAAGAAGGTTTTACATATCAGTTCAGACAACAGTTTGACCCCTGTTTCCTAGTGAATATTCAGCCCAGATGAAGCAGAGCATCTCCGACTACTGCCCCAGTCCGTTTCACCTTACATGGATCACCTCAAACACTCTTATCGTATTCGACATAATAAGCGCCCAGGGCGCTCTCAAAACTAGAAATAGGGGCTCTTATTAGAATATAATTTTGGTGAAAGAGTCGTAAGATTGTAAATTTTATGGTTTCTGCTGACAGCCTGAAATGATACAAAAGAAAAGTCTGTGCGTATTATACACGACAGATATATTTTTCCAGAATTTAATTAAGGGTGCATATAACACACGAGTGCGTATTATACTCGAATAAATGTACACGAATTGTGTACATTGATCAGTCGGAGGGGTGCTAATTGGGATTGTTCACTAGCCAATATATTGGCAAATATCGCCGTGGGCGCTTATTAGAGCGGGGCGCTTATTACGTCGAATACGGTACATGTAAATTGAACCAGATGTGAACACCTCTGTAAAGCCTGAAATTGTTCTAGCCCTCAGGATAACTCTAGTATTGGACAAACTCTCTCAAGCTAGAGCCAAGTTGCATCTCTACCCTTGCGGTCTTAATTCACATGCTTAAAGCAGGACCAGGTTACAGCTAAGTATCAGTTTAAGCAAGTTTGAAGTCATTCAAGCCCTCTTTGTCAGACTTCCTTTGTGATGTATATCAATCTAACAGTAAATGTTAACAGTACGCTGAGATAATGTTTCAGTTTCATATATGACACTGATTACTGTTTAAACCTGGCCTTGGGTGCCACCATGGAGGAATCCCCTCTTTATATACCAGTATAGATAAGTACCCTGTATGCATGGCCTGGTTATGACAGGAGCTGTGGAAGTTTGTCGGAATGTGTAGACCATGTACATCTGTATGTCATGAATATTTCTGTTATTCTACCAGCTGTTGCCACATGTTGGAACAGTGTTTATATCATAAAGAGCATGTGATCTGGGTTACTGGCAGCCCTGATAGCTAGCTATATTGCACTGGCTCCAGTGGAAGTGGTCCAGAATCCCCATCATCTATACTACTCATGTAATTGATGGGATGGTTATGATGAAGAGTTATTACAGAAGGTTTCTTTGTATATCCTCTAATATACACTAGGGCTCTGTTCCTTTGTTTGTTCGGGGGTGGTCGAGTAGCCTAGTGGTTAAAGCGTTCGCTCGTCACGCCGAGGACCCGGGTTCGATTCCCGACATGGGTACAATGTGTGAAGCCCATTTCTGGTGTCCCCCGCCGTGATATTGCTGGAATATTGCTAAAAGCGGCGTAAAACCAAACTCACTCACTCACTCACTTTGTTTGTTCGTTGTTTAACGCCGCACTCGGCAATATTCCAGCTGTATGATGGCTGTCTGCAAATAATCGAGTCTAGACCAGATTATCGAGTGATTGACATCATGAGCATCGATCCACGCAGTTGGGATACGATGACATGCATCAACCAAGTTAGCAATTCAGCAGTTTGCAAATTTGTTAGAAAATTAGACGTTGTCCCAACCATACTGCTAGGGCCCACTTGCACAAAGCGACCTTAGCATTGCGGTCATTGTTATATAATAACCACCACCCTCTGACATAGACTTAAGATAGGTGCAGTGCTGAGATTGTTTTGTGAAAGTGGGCCCTGGCTTATGCCATGAGAAACCACACACATGAAAATACCGTTACTTAGAACAGGGCTGCTGTTGTTCCACTGAGCCATACAATATGAAATAAACCATTCAAAAATATGTTAGAAAATGTTAGTGGTCATTTAACTGATAGCTTGCACTTTCCCGTTTTTAGGATTTGAAAGGTTTTTAGTTTCAGATGCGTCAAAATGCCTTGTCCTTTCTCTGCTGTACAATCTGTATGGGAGTGTATTACCAACACATTACTGCAGGGCTAGCTATCTGAACCAGCCAGCCAGCCACGCTTTCCATTTCCTTGTGATTGTATCTCCACCTAGTTCTGCCAATCATTTCTGTATTTGATGAATGAGAGAAACGTGCTGAGGTTTCCTGTGACTGAAGGTTGTCATTGTATTGAAATGTATGTTAAGAAACCTCTCAAGATTTAATTTTCATGTAAAAGCAACTGCATGAATAAAGCATTTTGCTATTAAAGCGCTTTCTTGTTATACGCCTCAGTTGTCAGATTTGAAATTGACCTTAATCCTGTGTTACACCCGTAATGGTATGAATTACGGATTACGGAGGATTTTTTGGGGATCCTCAGAATTCCGTGGATTTTGTTACATCAAGTGTCACTTTTGTTGTATATGTCTTTACAATATACGCAGAAACCATATAGCTGGTTGGTTTGTTGTTTAAGGCCACACTCAGCAATATTCCAGCTATATAACAGCAGTCTGTAAATAATCAAGCCTGGACCAGACAATCCAGTGATTGTGCTTGATATCATGATATCAATTGGGATCAATGACATACATCAACCAAGTCGGTGAGCCTGACCACCCGATCCTGTTAGTCGCCTCTTACGACAACCATAGTTGGCTTTTACAGCAAGCATGGGTTGCTGAAGACCTATTCTACCCCAGATCTTCACGGGTCAGAAACCATTTCATCGCCCCAGAAACCATATAGTCCCCAGGATCCCTGTCTAACTTTCAGTTATTATTAACATATATATACAATGTATTTATATATTTAAATATGGTATTGTTGCCAAATGAAACCTTTACATTAGTGAATATTCCTTTTGGTTTTAAACATGACTGCCTCTTTTATAGCTCCTGTCCATGTGTGTCAGCGGTGGCAGAAACCAATGTTTCCTTGGTTCAGATCCCAGATTTGCCCTGATTATGTTTCTAGGTTTGTCAGCCTGTAACACCTAAAACACGAATACAAAACCTCAATTACATCATAACCAGTAATCCTGTATTTCAGCTTTTTACACCATAAAAATCTTCCGATTTTCAACAGCAGTCCTCTTCACTATCATTTATCCATAAAAAGTTGTGCAAGCAATAGTATCGTGCTACCCGCACCTCATTGCCATAAAAGGCGACTATGCTTGTCGTAAAAGGCGACTAACGGGATCGGGTGGTAAGGCTCGCCGACTTGGTTGATGCATGTCATTGTATCCCAATTGTGTGGATCGATGCTCATGATGTCAATCACAGGATTGTCTGGTCCAGACTCGATTATTTACAGACCGCCGTCATATAGCTGGAATATTGCTGAGTGTGACGTTAAACAACAAACAAACAAAATCATTGTATTAAGGACTTAAGCTGTGACACCAAAAACCAGATACCGGTACTCATCAATAAATGAAACATTGTTGAAAAAGAAATTTCCCACCTTCATGGACTTTCTGACCGCCTCCGTGGTCTAGTGGTAGAGCGTCTGCCCGGAGAGCGGAAGGTCCGGGGTTCGATCCTCGGCCGTGTCATACAAAAAGACGTTAAAAGATGGTACTTGTTGTTACCCTGTCTGCCGCTCGGCATTAAGGGGATAAAACAAGGACTGGTTGGCTCGGAGTCAGTATACTGTGTCTGAGTCGGGTATTCATGTTAAACTGCAGCATGGTATCTCAGTGAGCTAGCACTTTAAATCGGCATCAGCCCGGACTAGTACAAGCAGCCACACACACGTACATGCACGTCGCTATATTAGTGCAATAATCTTGGACGCAACGTTAAACCCCATATCACCTCACCTCATGGACTTTCTTGTTATGAAATCGCCATGATAAGCAACTGCTGGGTGTGCACCCTTCTCTTTACAAAGAAACTACAGTAAACTACGGTGATAACGAACTCAAAGGGACCACTATTGTTAATTCGTAATAACGGTAGTTTGTTATAAGCATGTATATATATACAGCATATATACAACAAATGGCCGGGACTAAAAAATAATTTGTTATATCGGTCAGTTGTTATGAGAGTGTTTGTTATAAACGTAGTTTACTGTATGTGTTGCCGTAAGAATAGCGAACCCCATCTCCCCGAGGCAAGGGAGTTAACTGACTTTAAAAGTCCAGATCCAACCCTTGCCGAATGAACTTGGTTGGATTTATGGAGTTATATTTTGGGTGGACTAACGAGTCTATGCATTGTCCAATCAAAATCCTGTAACGATATTGACATCTGGTTCATTAACAACATGGCAACTACCGTACGGAATTCCTTCGATTGCAGGATTTGCAGAGCATGTGTACTGTCAGCTGGGTGTAGACACTTATTTTCCAAATCTTTTCCTGTTTTTGATAGATGCTCAAGTCAGCTGCTCACTTGTGAGGTAAAAACATTTTACCATAATAAGGCCACACATTTTTTTTTCCATTCACGGGCCCGCTGCATCTAAAAAAAGCTGCCGGTCCAAGAAATAAAATTGAACATAAAAGTATTTATTTTTGTTATGTCTCCCGCTAGAAATGTACCGTATTCGACGTAATAAGCGCCCAGGGCGCTCTCAAAATTAGAAATAGGGGGCTCTTATTAGAATGTTATTTGGGTGAAAAAAGATAAATTTCGTGGTTTATGGTGACAGCCTGAAATGTTTATGTATGACAGATATATTTTCCCAGAATTTAATTACCCATAATTAAGCGTGCATATAACACACAAGTGTGCATTATACGCGAATAAATAAGTCTTGTGTACATTGATCAATCGGAAGGGGTGCTAATTGGGATTGTTCACCAGCCAGTATATCAGCAAATATCGCCGTGGGCGCTTATTAGAGCGGCGCGCTTATTACGTCGAATAAGGTAGTCCCTTTTATACCAATAAAGATGTTACATATAGATTCCGTGTCTACATCACTTGTCAAATGCAGAATGACTTTCATATATATATAAATAAATGATTGACAGTTATTTATATTGATTTTTTTTTTCGACCAATGACGTTATCTTGACTGGGTGCCACCATTTTGTTTGAAGTAAATGGAAGTGATATGAGAGGTGGAATCTGATTGGTCAGTAGCAGGGAAAATGGAAGGGAGTCACTCATAATAGCCATAGGTAGCGCTACGATTGAGACCAGAAGTTCCAGTTCGGCAAGGGTGGAAACTGGACTAAAAGTCAGTTAACTCCCTTGCTTCAGGAAGATGAGGGAACCTACAAGATCAGAAGAGAGGATGAATATCTAAGACCTGTAACAATGTTTTTCCATCTTATTTTGGGCTTTCTTCCCACATCAAGATGACACACACTGTTCAAAGCGGCGTCAAACCAAACTCTCTCACTACCTAAAGGTGGACAAGACGAGATAACTCCATGACATGCTGTGATATTCCTCATACATCAAGCTGACATGCCGGTATATAACTAGAATACTGTTCAAAGCAGCGTTAAACCTAACTCACTCACTCCTATAACTGAAGTACTGTTCTCAGAAACTCGTGACTTCAATAATGTGATCGTCATGATGTTGCGAAATCATTAATCCTACTCTGCCCTATGTTATTGGAAAAAATGCTAAAACATTTTAATTATTTCGCATTAATTCCCATCTTTTCTTCCACAGTCACGTTCAGTTCTGCATCACTGGACTCCATTGATCCACCTCGAAAACATCATTTTCACAAACAGTGACAGCTTTGTAATGAGGGACATGTTTGCATATAAATTACTTCAATCGCCTCTCATTGAAAGCTATGAACATGTATTGATCAGGAATTTGTTGTTGTGATGACAGGTAAACACTACCTTTTGCGCAGTTGACATGCTTGATTGCTCATCTGGGTCAGTATTGACAAACCTTTCTTCCATGCGAGACGTTTTCATTTGTCACGGAAATTATGTCACGCTTTCCACATCACTAACTTTAAAGTTGACAAAGACATTTGGTGGTGGATCTCCATTCTACACTTACATCTCAACTATTTCAATAAACTGATATGTGATCATTGCTGATGAAATTAATAAACCAAATTATACAAACATGGCTCAGTGATATTGCTAACGGCTCAAAGGGCATCTATTATTAACTGTTTAAAAGTCTACCCTGTTTTGAAATATATTTAGACCGCCTCCATGGTCTAGTGGTAGAGCATCCGCCCGGAGAGCGGAAGGTCCGGGGTTGATCCTTGCCGCGTCATACCAAAAGACATTAAAAGATGGTACTTGTTGTTACCCTGTCTGGCGCTCGGCATTAAGGGGCTAAAACAAGGACTGGTCGGCTCGGAGTCAGTATACTGTGTCTGAGTGGGGTATTCATGTTAAACTGCGGCATGGTATCTCAGTGAGCTAGCACTATAAATCGGCATCAGTCCGGACTAGTACAAGCAGCCACACAGACGTGCATGCACGTCGCTATATAAGTGCAATAATCTTGGACGCGACGTTAAACCCAATTTCCCCTTACCTCAGCTTGAAATATATTTATTGATGTCAAACACTGTATCATACACGCTATTATTATATCAAACTTCCAACAATTATTTACCTGTAGAGACTGACCGCTAGAAGGATATAATAAGAGAAGAAAGATTTTGCCCTGTCTGTGATTCAACAACTATTGACGATGAATTTGATTATCTTCAATATGAAACACTTTTACTGAATCCAGGTTACTGTACATACCCCTTATGCTTGCTGTAAAAGGCGACTATGCTTGCCGTAAAAGGCGACTATGCTTGTCGTAAAAGGTGACTAACGGGATCGGCCGGTCAGGCTCGCTGGCTTGGTTGATGCATGTCATCGATCCCAATTGCGTGGATCGATGCTCATGATATTAATCACTGGATTGTCTGGTCCAGACTCGATTATTACCGACCGCCGTCATATAGCTGGAATACTGCTGAGTGCGGTGTTAAACAACAAACCAACCAACCAACTTTTCTATTGTAACTGGTGTAATCTAGAAACATTTAAGAATCATATGTGTCTGTACAATATATCCATAATAAAAAGTGTCTAATTTTTTTGCTATTATCAATAATACTTTAACAAAGCACTGTAAAATTTTATAGTTATTATGACCATGCCATTTGTTGTCATATCTATGTGTAAATATATGCTCCTGTAACTGTGATTGGTGGTGTTTGGACTATAAAATGACTGATTTGATTTGTGCAGAGCTTGCTTTTTTGTTGTTGTTAGTTTTTAACACGGCACTCAGCAATATTCCAGCTATATGACGCGGTCTGTAAGTAGTCAAGTTCGGACCAGACAATTCAGTGATTGGCATCATGAGCATCAATCCAAACAATTGGGATACAATGACATGCATCAACCAAGTCAGCGAGCCTGACCACCCCATCACCTGTTACCCCCCTCTCTCTCTCGCTCTCTCTCTCTCTCTCTCTCTCTCTCTCTCTCTCTCATGTGCATGCACATCACTATATAAGTGCAATAATCTTGAACTCTTGAATGCAACATTAAACCCCATTTCACCTCACCTCACCTCACCTCATCTCACCACAACAAAACCTGGTATAGCTGTACATGTTTATTCAACAAGACGTTAACAGTAAACAGGTAAGACACCATAACCAATACAGGGTTATAACTGTGACAAGGTAAATAAATTATAAATGACTTCATATCACAATTTCACTTTTCAACAATCAACAAACAGATTTTGTTACACAATAGACATGGTATTTCATGGGAACTTTCCCTGCAAAATCCAATATGGATCATTCTAACCATACATTATCACAGATATATCTAATGCTAAAAAGTATAAACACACAAGAAAATAATGTCGATTTACAAATAAAAGGAGATAGTCAGATGCCAGTCTGTCCCAACAGTGAGTATTAAAGTGAGATTGTTCAACATATAGACAACATCTTCCTGAGGCAATTATTGTCCAGTTTCCACCCTTGCCGAACTAGGCTAGGATTATGGAGCAACAATTTGGCTGGACTAACGAGTCTATGCATAGTCCAATCAAAATCGCGCACCAAAATCGAAATCCTGTTCGTAAACTGTCATGCATAGTTTGGTCGATTGCAGGATTTGCAAAGCATGTGCATCGCAAACTCGTTGCCAACGGATATTTTCCAAATCTTTTCATGTTTTTAATCAAGGTGCTCACGTGATTTGATGTACTTCACAAAGTAGGAACCGTTTTATCACAAAATAGATCTTGATGGTCGATCAGATTGTCTTGACTGGGCGCCACCATTTTGTTTGAAGCAAATGCTTGTGATATGAGAGGTGGAATCTGATTGGTCCATATGGGAGAGGCATAGAATGGACATAACTCGTAATAGCCACTGGTGGCGCTACGATCAAGCCCAGGAGTTCCAGCCTAGTTCGGCAAGGGTGGAAACTGGACTTGTAAAGTCAGTTAACGCTCTTGCCTCGGGAAGATGGGAAACAACAACTTCACATCACAATTGGGTACATCAAGTTTACTACAAAAATAAAGTGAAAGAACACCCGATTTTTACATATTACTATAGTTAATCAGTCATAGCATGTGTGACATGATATATTGCTTTGAAAGAATCAGGTGTTCTTTAACTTCTTTTGAGTAGTATATAATTAAAAGGACCTTGCTATGTTCACATCCAAGTTAATTGCTTGTTTTAAGATCTGCCTGTCACATTTTAGCCATTTGGCTCCGCCAAATAAAAATCCATAAAGGTAAATTTTCATGTAACGTTTCACATCAAAATGTACAGTTACCATGGTTACACTGACATTTTGGCTACCCCTAAGGTCCATAAAGCCATCTTAGCGCTTAGACAATGGTAACCCCCGTGCCTTAACAGTTGCTAATGATGGTCATACTGCTAAAATTGCTTTGAGAAACAAAGCCCTGATCTTGGATTGATAGAAAGTCATCCATGATTGAATGTCACCCAAAATATTTAGGATCAACATCTGTTATTTGAATGGGTTTTTTTCAGATTTGGAAGCTCTGTGGGATTAAAAATATATGATATACAGATGTAATGAAAAATCGAAAAAAAAGTTTGCTATTGTTTGAATTCAATAATTTCAGACAATGTTTTAGTGGATTACAACAGCCAGCCCTTGTTATGTGATTGTGAAAAGACTTCAAACAATATTTGTTCAGTGATTTAGTGAGTGAGTTTGGTTTTACGCCGCTTTTAGCAATATTCTAGCAATATCACGGCGGGGGACACCAGAAATGGGCTTCACACATTGTACCCATGTCAGGAATTGAACCCAGGTCATCGGCGTGACGAGCGAACGCTTTAGCCACTAGGCTACCCGACCGCCCCTGTTCAGTGATTTAAGTGAGACTGCACACCAAGGGATGACAAGTATTTCCATTGCAAACGGTATTTATACATGTAAATATGATAATCGTGTAGTGGGTCGTTGCATTGATCAGAATACAAAGTGACAGTATAATAAGGTGTCCATGAATTATTATCATGTCAATATACATTGGTCCTATTCTATTGCAGTCAGTGTTTAATACTTCAAAACTAGTAGCTCTCAAACGTGTCTCAGGGCATGTTTCACAGTAGTTAAGTACCGTATTCGACGTAATAAGCACCCCGCTCTAATAAGCGCCCACGGCAACATTTGCTAAGATGTCGGCTAGTGAACAATCCCAATTAGCACCCCTTCCGATTGATCAATGTACACAAGACTTATTTATTCGCGTATAATACGCACTCGTGTGTTATATGCACCCTTAATTATGGGCATTTAATTCTGGAAAAATATATCTGTGGTACATAACCATTTCAGGCTGTCAGCATAAACCACAAAATTTATCTTTTAACTCTGTTTTTTTCACCAAAATAACATTCTAATAAGAGCCCCCTATTTCAAATTTTGAGAGCGCCCTGAGCGCTTATTACGTCGAATACGGTACATACTTCTCCACTTGTGATAGGGATATTTCTTCTCTCTCTCCATGATACACAGAACGGATTCTCATATGCCAAGTACATATTTAAAAAGAATGACTATCCCTGTCACGAGTTGAGTAGTATATATATATATATATATATATATATATATATATATATATATATATATATATATATATACTACTACTCAAAAGAAGTTAAGGATCACCTGATTCTTTCATATTACTGTAGTTAGTCTGTTAGGCCATGACTGATTGACTATAATAATATGAAAAAATCAGGTGGTCCTTAACTTTTTTTTAATAGTTTATTTCAATATGAGATATAAATCCTTGTTATATGCTTTCAAGTCACATCATATATATAGCAACAGGTGTCAGGATGCTGTTCTCTGTTTCACCAATGGACGATAAACACATCAGCGACACCAGTAGCTTATTAATCACCAACATCCATCCTCGTGTGCCCTTGGAACACAAGCATCACAGGACTGTACTCTGTAGTTTGAATGTGTCTGTACACCTATTGTAACCATATAATCACCTACTAATGATACGAGCAGAGGTTCCAAAACCTAGCGACAATACGGAAAGAAATCTAATGATTAGATGACTTTGATGAAAATCGAACTCTTCAAGTTAAGAACTTTTTGTTTCCCCAAAAGTTGCTTCATTTTGTTTTTTTGGCAAAAGAGTGAATTTTTTTTCCTAAATTTGTTTTTCAATTACTGGTTTACTTATAAAGAAATTTCATCATCCTACGAAGATGGAAACCTTCACAAGAACATATGGAACAGTTACAGTATTTTCTTGAGTAAAGTGCGCACTTTTTTCCGAAAAACACAGCTGTGTATAGAAGGGGGTGCGCATTATACACGAAATAATGAGTTTTGATGGTTTTTTCCCCATGGAAAGATATTACCGTGAGCACATAACACCGGAAATACCATGTCAACAAATCCATACTGAAGTACGCAAAATCATCATGTAATTACACTGTCTGGCTACAAAAAGCGTTCTTTGTATATCTGGACTTATGTATGTAACTTATTTCATTAATTTTATTCAAAATTCCTTTTAATATATACAACTTTCAATCTCTTGGAAGCAAAACCAGTACATGAATGATTGACCCCAACTGTATAACTGAATTGTGTGCAGTTAATAACATATTCATTTTGTATGTTATTTTTAAACTATTCTGCTATTCAGTATTCAGTGAAGTCAAACATCAAATCACATTCTTCTAAGTCTGTTTAGTTTAGGATGAATACACACCAAATCAGATCTTAGTTCTCGCTACCGCTAATCAAAGATCTGAGGACATCCCATTACGGGTCCGTTAGACCGACCTTTCGCAAACTTTAACTGACCAATGGAATGACTGACAAGAAGTCGACATTAGCCAATCAGAAGGCAGCTTTCTCGTGCTTTACGGCACTAATTACAAATTGGCGACAACGCTTCGAAACATAATTTGACAAATTCTCGATAAAAAATTTGAAACCTGTAAGCGATGCTGTGATTGGTCGGATGAAAGGTTGTTCTGACGTGGGATGTCCTCAGATCTTTGTTTAGTGGTAGTGAGAACTAAGATCTGATTTTAATGAGTGAGTGAGTGAGTGAGTGAGTTGGGTTTAACGCCGCTTTTAACAGTATTCCAGTAATATCATGGCATGTCAGCTTAATGTGGGAGGAAAGCCCGAAGTGATGCAGGTCTCAGATGTTTACCACTTCGGTGAAACCCACAAGCATGGGTAAGGTGCTGACAAACCTAGAAACATAATTGGGGCGAACCGGGATTCGAACCCACAATCATAGGTTTCCGGTGTGCCCAAGGGACACAACTCTGCACAGCGAATCGCAGCACCTTAGACGACTGGGCCACCCGTGCCCCCTGATTTTAATGAGATTGAATATACACAAGAGTGGGAATTTCAGCCGTGACAGAAAGCATAACAAATACTGAAACAATGAGAAGATGAAACAATACTGACTTTTACTTCTGTTCCTTACAATGGTACAACAGTGGTGAGATGTAACGAAGAACTCTTCACAATACTGTCAGTCAGTCACTTCTTGATGAATGTTCGTGTCAACAGACACATCACACATCACAGACCATGGACGGTATCACAGCAATGTTCTGCTTGGCCATGATGGACAACAGAAATAGTCAGTTCAACCTTCTTCAAGAACAGAACAGTCAAGAAAGAAAGGAAATATTTTTCGGTTCATAAATAATGGAATAAATATGATAGTTCCTCTTGAAGTGTAAGTTCTAACCCCCCAAAATTGATTTTCGGTTCATAAATAATGGAATAAATATGATAGTTCCTCCTGGAGTGTAAGCTCTTACTCACAGGATGCCCTGAATCCTTATTAGCATCAGAAACGTTTTCATCCTGTAGTGAGGTTACATAACAGCACAGGTCCTGGACTGGGGGGCCTTTCCTTCGTTACCTTTAGCATTAACTTGTTCCTCTGCTGCCTTCAGCTTTGAGTTGGTCATTGCAAGCTCCTTGTCCAGGTAGACAATTTTCTTATCTTTTTCTTCATTATCGTTTGCAAATGTGACAAGTTTTTTCTGAGTTTCCTTCATTTTCTCGCCGTTATTTTCTCCCCATTCCTCAAACTCCTTCAGTGTTTCCACTTGAGACTTCAGCTGTTGCTTCTCTTCTTGTTCCTTCTGCAGCTGTGCCTTAAGCTTCTCAATCTCCATCTCCTTCTCATCCAAGGACTTTGTCAGAGTCCCCTGTGCCTCACTAGCAGAGCTAGCGTCATGTTTAAGTTCAGCATTCTTGTCCACAAGTTCCTGGAATGCTTCTTTCTCAGCATCTGGGTTTGTCAGTGACGACTCTGTGATCTGTTCCTGGTCTTCTTTACAGTCAGCCTCCCCTGATGTTTCTACTGCAGGGGCAGATGCAGCAGCTGCTACTGTTTCGGTTACAGCTGCTTCTGTTGCATCTTCTGTTGGCTTCTCTGTTATTTCAGCAACTTCGGTTGATGCCTCATTTGCTGTGGTCTCTTCAGCTGCCTTTTCTGTAGGTTCTCCCTGACTTTCAGCTGTTGTCTCCCCTGATGACTCTTTTGTCTCTTCAGCTGCTGGTGTTTCTTCAGTCGTCTCTGTTGCAGCTGGTGTCTCTTCAGTAGCAGCGGGTGTCTCTTCTGTTGATGCTGGTGTCTCTTCTGTTGTTGCTGGTGTTTCTTCTGTTGCAGCTGGTGTTTCTTCTGTTGCAGCTGGTGTTTCTTCTGTTGTTGCTGGTGTTTCTTCTGTTGCAGCTGGTGTTTCTTCTGATTTTTCTTCTGCTGCAGCTGGTGCTTCGTCGGTAGCAGCTGGTGTCTCTTCCGTAACAGCAGGTGTCTCCTCTGATTTTTCTTCTGTGGTAGCTGGTGTTTCTTCTGTTTTCTCACCATCAGTACAGTCAGTGGCAGACTCTTCTTTTGTCTCCGTGGATTCTGCAGCTGGTGTACTGTCTCCTTGGCCTGAACTCTCCTCAGCTGGTGCAGGTGCTTCCTGAAAAGCAAACAGGTCATAGAAATATGAGAAAGAAACAGATATATCATTTTCTTTTCAAAACAGAAACATCATTCAATAATACGACAATGAAAATGAATAGTAAAGCAACTAAATTATGGGAACAATTCAATATTCCTCACAGTAAACATCAAAGTCAATGTGATTAGAAGTGAGTGAGTGAGTTGGGTTTAACGCCGCTTTTAACAGCATTATATCACAGCGTGTCAGCTTAATGTGGGAGGAAAACCCGAAGTGATGCAGGTCTCAGACGTTTACCACTTCGGTGAAACCCACAAGCAACTTCTTTATTACAATGAATGCAAAGTTTCAGTGTAGTAACTAACACCGTTATGAAGCATGTAATGATAACGGTGTTGGTATCTACACCGGAATGTCGTATTCATTGCAACAAAGAAGTTGTCTCCCTTGTGCATCATACCAACTTGTAATGCCACTTCAAAAAGTCATTGTTTACCTGGGGCGGTCGGGTAGCCTAGTGGTTAAAGCGTTCGCTCGTCACGCAGAAGACCCGGGTTCGATTCCCGACATGGGTACAATGTGTGAAGCCCATGTCTGGTGTCCCCCGCCGTGATATTGCTTGAATATTGCTAAAAGCGGCGTAAAACCATACTCACTCACTCACTCATTGTTTACCTCTGCTTTTGTTTCTGTGGCCTCAGCTGGCTTCTCGTCCCCGCCTGAATCAGCTGTTTTTTCCTCTGCTGCTGCTGCTGTCTCATCATTCTGAGCCTCAGCAGTTGTCTCCCCTGTAGCTGTGTCATCAGCAGTTGTCTCCCCTGTAGCTGTGTCATCAGCAGTTGTCTCTCCTGCAGCTGTGCCATCAGTAGTTTTCTCTTCAGTCACAGGGTCGGCTGTCTTGACGTCATCACCCTCTGGGACTGCAGCAACTTGCTCAACAACAGTTTCTTCACCTTCCTTGGTCATTCTGCTTGTCTTGTGGTTGTTTTAGAACACAAATAGAACTTCTGAAGATAAAGAATACACAATAAGACATTAGGAAAAGCAACAAAATATAAATGAAACACACAAAAATAAAAAGGAAAACATGGAGACAGGTAAATAAGTGAAGTGGAATATGATCTTTCATTACCTCTTTTTCTACGAGTGTTTTCACCCCTATTTTGCCTTACGCCCAATGAAATCTTGTTTCGGAGATGATCGTGATGTTTATTCTCTGACTTTGACTTTTCCTACTTTCCTCATTGTCAGTAACAAATGTCTACAAGACAAACTACCGTATTCGACGTAATAAGCGCCGAGGGCGCTCTCAAAATTAGAAATAGGGGGCTCTTATTAGAATGTTATTTTGGTGAAAAAAACAGAGTTGAAAGATAAATTTCGTGGTTTATGCTGACAGCCTTAAATGTTTATGTACGACAGATATAATTTTCCAGAATTAAATGCCCATAATTAAGGGTGCATATAACACACGAGTGCGTACTATACGCGATAAAATAAGTCTTGTGTACATTGATCAATCGGAAGGGGTGCTAATTGGGATTGTTCAGTAGCCAATATCTAAGCAAATGTCGCCGTGGGCGCTTATTAGAATGGGGTGCTTATTACGTCAAATACGGTAATTTTCTATGGTGTGAGCAGCACAGTGTTTGGGGTACAAGAGTCACAATCAATCAGGTCATGCCATACAGTCAGGTCTTGACTGCAATTCCCTATTAAGTACAAGTGAGATACTTCTGTGGAACCTAGGAGGTTACCTATTTAAGTAGGCTTTTCCACTGGAATCGTGGAAAAGACAACTCAGATCATTACCTATTTCAAAAAAATATATATATTCTTCTTGTTATTTTAGTTTATTTTAGGAAAGGACAGATGATCAAATTCAAATTTCACTTTCCTTCTGGGGAGTATATTCAAGATTTCGCAATTACTTTTCTGAGATTGCCCATCCTTTTGGTCAATGTTTTACCTTGATTTGGACATTGTAATTAGTGCTGTGTGTGAGACAGAGACAGTGTCTCTGCATACTTAGGGTGATCATTTACCGGTGATCTGATGTACATCATATCATTTGAATAGGCTGATATACCCTGTGGTGCTCAGAGACTTGAAGCAATCTTGCTCAGACTGACGGTTTGCCAGTGAGTGAGTGAGTGAGTGAGTTGGGTTTAACGCTGCTTTTAACAGTATTCCAGTTATATCGCGGCGTGTCAGCTTAATGTGGGAGGAAAGCCCCAAGTGATGGAGGTCTCAGACATTTACCACTTCGGTGAAACCCACGAGCATTGGCATGGTGCTGACAAACCTAGAAACATAATCGGGGCGAACCGGGATTCGAACCCACAATCATAGGTTTCTGGCGTGCCCAAGGGACACAACTCTGCACAGACGCACAGACGACTGGGCCACCCGTGCCCCGGCCAGTTTGCCAGATCCTTATTAAGTCCCATATAAGTGGCCACCTATTTTGTTTAATGCCTCACTCTTCTGACTTTGTTTTTTTGTTGTTTAACACCCCACTCAGCAATATTCCAGCTATATGACGGCGGTTTGTAAGTAATTGAGTCTGGACAAGACAATCCAGTGATTGACATTGTGAGCAACCATCCATGTTGTTGGGTATGATGAAACGCAATCGGCAAACTCAAAGTACCTGTCCATTTGGGACCCGTGAAGATCCGGGGCAGAATAGGTCTTCAGCAACCTATGCTTGTCGTAAGAGGCGACTTATGGGATTGGGTGGTCAGACTCACTGACATGGTTGATGCATGTCATCACATCCCAATTGCGTGGATCAACGCACATGACATCAATCACTGGATTGTCTGGTGCAGACTTGATTATTTACAGACCACTGTCATATTTTATGGAATACTGCTGAGTTTAAACAACAAACAAACAAACAAACAAACAAACAAACAAACAAACAAACAAACAATCCATTTGGTCTCTTCTTTCAACTAGCACAGGTTGCTCAGGGCCTGTTCTAACCAAAAATCCCCATGGGAATACAACTAGCATAGGTTACTGCACACCAATAATTACACAAAATTCCTACAGGGCCAATGGCAACATGAGTAGCTATGGAAACATTGTAGACATATAATCTCAGAGGCACTAATCTCCTAACAGTATGTGATCGTTTGTACATCTGTATTACATAAGAAGTAGGACACCACTGGATAGTTTCCAGTCACGAATTAGCCTATTTACTCAACTTCTGACCCCACCCACAACAATGGTAACCATGGCAATATCATCACTTCTCCAGAGTATACGTTATATGTGTTTGTGACACTGGTTACCTTTATCAAGGCATACAGCCTTTAGCTACATGTTACCTTACTACTTGTTATGAATAATTTCACCTGAGAAATTGGATGATCAGGCCACAATAAATTAGATTTTCATCCAAATCTTATAAATAGCAGGAGGCATTTTATTTAAAAAAATGTTTATTTTTATACAAACTGTTCAATGGATGTCATTCAAATGAAGCATGAATGTTTGGTAGGACTAGGTATATGGTGATTTACATCAAATGAAAAAAAGGAAACACATTTTCCTCATGGGTAGGTACTTGGGGACAGTAAAGAGTTGGAAATATTTCTTTTTCTTTTAACCGCCTCCATGGACTAGTGGACTGCCCGGACTGCCCCAGCTGCCCGGGGAGGGGAAGGGTGTGTGTTCGATCCCTGGCTGCACCGTGCCAAAAATTGCTAAAAGATGGTACTTGTTGTTACCCTGCCTGGTGCTTGGTATTTAATGGCTGAAACAAGGACTGGTTGGCTCGGAGTCAGAATACTGTGTCTGAGTCGGGTATTCACGTTAAAAATGTGACATGGTATATCAGTGGGTTGGCACGATAAAATGTGGAGTAGTCAGGCCAAGTACAAGCAGCCACACACATACACATGCATGCACAAGCAACAATGTTGAACATGACGTTAAACCCCATTGCACCTAACTGCTTTCATTATCAAAACAAATCCTACTGTAAATGTTTTCCAAACTACAGGATCCCCCCTCAATACATCTGTGATAAAAAAAGATGTATATCTGTTTTACTGTGCTTGCTCATCAAATTGTATAGTTTCATTGTTTTTTCCTATTCTGCTCTACATGACAGCGTTCCCGTTTACAGGTAATTACCATTTTTTTACCGTTGTTTGATCTAAATTCTTAAGGTTTGAGTATATGTAATATTTAACATTGTGTATGTTCTGTAAACTTATTTAAAAACATCTGAATTTACACTTCAATTTTATATTATATATGGTAAAATTATAAAACGTATAAAACATTATCAGTTTGACAGAACACATTAAAAATTGAACCTTATCTTGAATTAAACTTGTTATTAAAAACAAACAATTCTTCCCAACGACAGCAAACGTCCCTTGACCTGTTAGTGATATGGCTTTGTTTGTTTATTGATTTTATGTCCTTCAAACTGAGCAATTGACTTATCCTGGAGCGGCTTTCAGTCTACATTGCAAAAAACATGTTCACTTATCATTTTACACTACGCAAAGTTGCAAACTAAAGATTTCATTTTAGTGATCATGCTAAAAATAGGAAATCAAATGAAACAAAATACATAAGTATATTTTCGGAAACAAATTGAATATATTTTTTCATAACACACTATAGTTTGTAAAATAGCATACATAATTTTTTACAATAATAAAAGTTTACATGAATCTCTAAAAACACCAAAAAACCCAAACCCAATAACAATCTTTACCTCCATAAGGTAAATCAACAATTTCAAAAATAAATGCCACTTGAAGAAGATTTAAAAAAAAAGTTAACCCAACTTATCCAAATAACAACTTTCACAACCACAACCTGCAATCAAAATGCATGTAAAAACACAAATACAATACAATACCTTCAAGTATATTACATACGGTATCTGAAATACAAAACATCAAACAAGCCCAAAAACCTGTACCTAAACTGCCAGGCAAAAGGAAATATACACTTAGAAGTTGGATGTGAAAAATTACAAACGTTATCACTGCAAAACTTAAGGTCCAAAACCTAACTAACATACCTGTATCAAATACATCACCATGGAATAACCATTACATGTTTAGCCACCACCAAACATGGGTGTACACTTCCTTTGCCCACAGTTTAGTACGTTCCCATCAGTCACTAATGTAGCTATTCCTGCTAACATATCAATCTCGAGAGACCCGCCCTGCCCGACCTACCTGGACAAATGATAGCCTTGAAATCAATGTTCCTATTACCCACTGCCTATATAGATTACAGCACAGAATTACACACCGATCCCTGGAGGGCCATGGATACAGCCATAGTTAGCACATGCTCACTGATGGCTAATCTCTATGGTTACAAATCTGTTTAAGTGGATTATGACTTACTAATCCCTCTTGGCTACACATTGTTGGTTTTTTTAATGTAGTAATTAGAGGTATAATAGTCAGTAACGAGTTTATCATCCATGTAAACTATTGCATGGTGTACTAGACCTCCTCTATGTTGAGGGGATATTAGGGGAAATAATTGTCTTCATGTCAGTATGACACAGTAGTTGTTGACAGTTAGGAGTTTATTTTTGATTTTATCAAAATATTTTAAAAAATCATTTTTTGTTCCCTCTTCTTTTTTGACCACTTTCTAAATGGCATTTAAAAAGCAGTCTTACTTGACTATTTTTTAAATGGCAGGGTGTATTCATTTTTTCTTCCCGTTGTGTATGTTAACTTATAAAAATCAAAGATTCACATAAATAAAATCAAAGTAGATCAATGTGGAAATGGAGCCAAATTTCTTTTTCCTAAAAATTCAAACTGTCATTATTTTTATATTTAAACCAATTGACAATACTCTGAAGTGTTTTTAGATGTTATATGCATATGTATTTTGACAACTGATTGTATATGTACATGGAGAAAAGTCTGTTAAATGAATAAATAACGAGAAGTAACAGCAGTTCTGAGAGTTTCTGATTTAAGATATTATAACGGTACTGGTCTTAGAGATTATGGTTTAAATATTCTTATGTGGCTTCTAAGTACATGCTGCATGAACCACATTAAATATATTTTGCCATATAAAAATATATATATGTAGACAATTAGAGTTTTCATTACTGCTAATGTTCAAAGGGTTCAGAAAGTTTACCAGACCTGCTGTGTTTAGTTGCAGAAAACAATGGAAACATGAACCTCATTAGTTCATGTCGTTACTTTCATTCTCTGTAAGAAAAGAAGTTCTCACCATAAGTTTGAGAAGAGCGTGCCCCAGAAACATTAAATCACATAAAAACAGTGAGTGAGTGAGTGAGTTGGGTTTAACGGCGCTTTTAACAGTATTCCAGTTATATCACGGCGCGTCAGCTTAATGTGGGAGGAAAGCCCAAAGTGATGGAGGTCTCAGACGTTTACCACTTCGGTGAAACCCACGAGCACGGGTATGGTGCTGACAAACCTAGAAATATAATCGGGGCGAACCGGGATTCGAACCCACAATCATAGGTTTCTGGCTTGCGCAAGGGTTACAACTCTGCACAGCGAATCACGGCGACGACTGGGCCACCTGTGCCCCCCATATAAAAACAGATTAATCTAATCTTCTACAAGGTTAGAGTGACTTAGAAACAAGTCTTATGGCTTTGAAGAGATTACTTCTAATAAGCTATTTATAAACCATCAATCATCTATCATATCTGATCATTCATTTTGTGTATTCTCCATTAATATGTTATTATATCTATATACATCCTAATGTATATTTTGTTAAATCATATTCTTTCAATTAAAAATTATTATGGATGTGTT
Source organism: Haliotis rufescens (assembly GCF_023055435.1). NCBI lineage: Eukaryota > Metazoa > Mollusca > Gastropoda > Lepetellida > Haliotidae > Haliotis > Haliotis rufescens. Next base: position 2,580,983 of record NW_025963846.1, on the reverse strand, counting down.
TATGTTTAATCATGGATACTTTTAAAAATATTTGGACATTTAAAGCAAACAATTATGTATCATCGCTTTTCACTTTTTTCATTCTGCATCTTCATAAACAATATCGGCTACTCCGCTGAATGGAAACATATTTTAGGGAATATTTTAGCCCTACAGCACCAAGACTCATGAAAACAATACCTTCCTTCCTCCAGAATAATCCAATAACGTTTACCTTCAGGGTCATGGTTTGGCATTGGGAAAACAATCTTAATTCACAAGGGTTTATGCAAATGGGATATTCCCAGTAACTTTACCTATGTTACTGTTGGTGAATGTCCTTCGTTGCTTGGCTAAGACGAAATGTGTTACTGAATTGGTGGCACACACAATGGAGAATTGTTTAAGTGCGCATTTGGGCCCCGGTTTTAGGAGTGTGTTGTGTTGATATTTATGGACTGAAAATTGAAATGATTTTAAACAGACTAAAGTTGTATTTTGTTGAAAACTTCAAAGATATACCCCAAAGAGAATGGGTATTTTGCTTTCTTTGATGTTTTTGTTTTTCCATATCGGAAAAACTTTTTGTTTACTGACAGCCATTGGTTTAAATGTTATTGAACATTCAAGCTGCTTTGATTGTAAGATATTTGTAAAGAACAACCATCCATTCTTTACTGTTAAATGTATCACTGACCTTTTGAAAAATCATCTTCCCGAGGCAAGAGAGTCAGCTGACTGTAAAAGTCCGGTTTCCGACCTTGCCAAACTAGGCTGGTATTTTGGAGTTACATTTTGGCTGGACTAACAAGTCTATGCATAGTCCAATGAAAATCGTGCAACGAAATTGAAATCCAGTTCGTAAACTGTCGTGCAGATTTCAGCAGATTGCAGGATTTGAAAAGCATGTGCACCATCAACTCAATGTCAACAGATATTTTCCAAATCTTTTCATGTTATTAATCAAGGTGCTCACGTGATTTGATGCATTTCGCGATGTAAGACCCATTTTATCACAATATAGATCTTGATTATCGATCAGATCGTCCTGACTTGGCGCCCCCATTTTGTTTGAAACAAATGCAAGTGATACAAGAGGTGGAATCTGATTGGTCCATAGGAGAGCCTTAGAAGGGACATAACTCATATTAGCCACTGGTGGCGCTACGGTCGAGCCCAGGAATTCCAGCCTAGTTCGGCAAGGGTGGAAATTGGACTTTCATAGTCAGTTAACTCTCTTGCCTCGGGAAGATGTTCAAAAATATGAAACATCTAAAAGTTGGAGGGTAGCTCAAATATCACTGCTTGAGAATGATGGCATATTTTTTCCAAATATTCTACATGTCTTATGTCTATGATATGAAACATGTAGACTTTCAGGATCTTCATATGAAGTATTATTATACATATTCTTAAACCACAGCCATCAATGTCACAAAAATTATTGTTACATGGTTCTATATAGGGACCATTCATTCTGTGGCTTTGATGGTAGGGTGTAATTTTAAAAGAGACATTAAACTTTGACAAAAATAAAATCTTATTATATCAATCAAATCAAATTTTAACATAGAAATATTTTACAAATGTAATATTGATAAAATAAATTAAAAAAAGAAAACCTGCAAAAGAAACTGTTGAATATCATGGCTAAAGTGGATAATGATTTGAGAAGGGATGACCCAAAAATCAAATGGATGAGCAGGGGTGATTTTTTTTCGAGCACTCGCTGAAAAATATTAAATTGTAAATTTGAAATAGAGTGTTAGGGTTGTAACAGAAGAGAAAAACAACTACTAACTTATTCCACTGGCTTTCACAAATCACATCAGGCAGTTAGAATCATATCAGTGACTGAATTAATCACATAGCTTTCAGCCATGTTGAAAACATTATTTGATAAATCCTCTTATTATCAAACTAATCTCCTTTGGGTGATAGTAACAAGTGTTTGAGAATGTCAAGCCCACTTAAGGATCGTGTAACACATTTAAGGCAGGATAGACAGCCAATTACTTGGTTAGTCTTAAGGGAAGTAGTAGTAATAGTATTTTACAACAGAAACTGATCTCCTTAAGACTGCAAACAAGCCATGGGAACCTGAAGCTAACTTAGGAACAAGAAATACACTCAAACACATGACTAATTGTGTTTCAAGTTCTTATTGATGATATTAGACTCTTTAGAAGCACACAGCTCAAACCTCTTCTTTTCTTGAAAGTTTGATAATGTCTAACTTGACTGAAGATAGACCAAACAGGCCTTCTAAATATTTTAAAATATATATAATATTTAGTACATTTCAAATTTGAGCCTTGCAATTTCTGTGTTTTTTATACAAGTTGTGGTGACATGTCTGGTTATCAAATATCCATTCACAATTGAACTTGTGCTACAGTTTGAGAGGGAAGGAACTTTGAGGTGTGACTTCCTACTGGACCTCACTATGCTAACAAGATCAAAATAGCTTCCCTTCTTGACAAGTGATCTGTTGTGTATATAAAGCCATATAGACAATATGCTTGTGTTTGAGTATATATTCAATATAAGATCAAACATTAACACCAAAGAATAATGAGTCTTGTTTATATGCCGAAACAGATTCCTTTTGGCATGAAAGGCAAAATAGTGGTGAATATTATATGAATGGATCACTGGAAATGAAAAAAAGCGTAAGCAAGGCAGCAAAGACATCCATATATGATGGATGATAATTTAAAATGTTTTATCTGAAGGAAAGATCAGATACAAAGCAATCTAAAAGACACATTGATTATTTGTTAGTTCTAAGGAAAGTAGTATTTTCTATACAAAGGCTTTCAGGGGCATACTGATGGAATACACATTTCTAGTAGAAAAGTTAATTATGAGGAATATTTAAAATTATACATCCAGAAAAATATTTTATGAAAGTTAAGGTATTTTTAATGTTCAGCTTTATAATCACCTCTTGATCACAATCATTAATTTTTATGTGTGCAAACATAAAGATCAATAACTGGAAAATGTCAAGGACATCGCTCACAACCCATTCATTCCAGAACTGTCAAACCCTGAGAACCCACTAAGAATCTATTCAATTGCATTGTTTATGATATACTGTTGTCTTGACAGCTAATTATGTTCTAATTAATGGAGGGATGTCTATTATCCAGATGGTGAAGCTGTAAATTCAGGAAACTAATTGGAAGAGAACCACATTGGTAATAATCTGGCTGATGGTAATCTAAGATGTTATTCTAAAATCAAAGAAACAAATCTCACAGCTTCTGCAACTGATTTCTCAACATATATCCATTTCATGTTTTAATTTTCATGTCACACAAGCTTACTTCGAAATGACTTAAATATCATTGAATATTTGAGATTTTTGTTAAGATTAAATTTTTGAATTCTTTAAAGCAAATTGAAAAATTTCATTCCTTTGAATTTGTTTCCACTGAAGAATTCTTTGATTTGATGAATTTATGTTATATTATTAAGCTTTTACTACTTACTGTGTTAAGAAACATGATTTGCTGCCAAATATAAATGAAATCAACACCAGAGAATTGTCAGTGTTGCTTATCTGCCGAAACGGATTCCATTTGGTGCGAAAGGCGAATCGTGGTGAAAAAGTATACAAAGATCAATGAAACTTGGTGATGAAACCAGGTGTTTGTGACAAAGACAAGCTGGGCAATGTTAGTTTGTAATATATTTCTGAAAAACCATAGAAACACGTTTAAACTTCCCTTTCAACAAGTAAGTGAGTATGGTTTAACGCCGCTTTTAGCAATATTCCAGCAATATCACGGTGGGGGACACCAGAAATGGGCTTCACACATTGTACCCAGGTCGGGAATTGAACTCGGGTTTTCGGCGTGACGAGCGAACGCTACGTTTTAACCACTAGGCTACCCCCCCCCCCCCCCCCCCCCCCTTTAAACAAGAAGAACATCTACTTCTGTACAAAATGAAAAAAAAAATAGAAACAACAACAAATTAACATCTGACAAAATCTATCACCCAGTATTAACTACAAGAAATTTAAGTGAAAGAACAGATCCCTAGAATAAACCCGTTTAAGTATTTCTGAAACAAACACACAAGAACACTACCGACGAAGCAACACAAAAATGATTTGATTTCGAAAAACATGAAGATAGGATAGTTAGAAACAGTACCTGTACTAGGGAAATTAATCCGTTCTGATTGAAACAAAACAACAGTAAATGCACCAACTGCCTTGAACTGGACACACACAACAGCTTGACAGTTTGACTTCTGTACTGAAAACATGCATCTCGTACAACTTATATTCCCCAACACTTCACCAACAACCAACCAATCAGATGTTGTTAGGGTTGCCGACACCAGGGGTGATGCTGTGTTGATGTTTTACGTCATGATGGAAACAAAATGTGACTACACGTTATTACTTAATACACTACATTGACAACGGCAATGAACAGCAGAAAAGCTAGTAGCCTTGATGAAAGAAAATGCTTGTAATACAAAGAGGTTTATTGGGGCTTATGGGAATGGCTCCGTGTTTAGCTCTGCATGGTTAAATTACAACATAAGGTTGGACAGATTTATTTCTTGTTCTACTAATGAGTCTGACGTCAATTTAGCAAAGGTACAAAAATGACACAGCTAGGACCATGTTGTTAGAAGATGGTGTTTAAACCACTCGTCGATTTTATGACATTATTTCCATCAAAGTTTTGCGAGCTGACAAAAAACTGATCCACGAAACTTCAAGCATCGGCAGAATGTAAGAGATTACTTTTGTCATCTGTTTTTTAATAAATATATTTTACCCTCCTACATGAATTTCTTTTTATAAATCTGGAGATGACGAAAGAATTATTTTGCTATATATCTATTATATTTCAGCATTGACGTGACATGTAATCTCTCGAATGCTAGACTTAATGTAAGTATTTGTGATATGTGTTTTATGACCTTAACTACAATAAACATTGTGGAATGAACTAGAATAAATAATAAAACATTTTATTGAAATGTTTTATATACCACTAAAAAAGTTAAGAACACCAATATTTTCATATGACTGTAGTTAATCTGTCATGATATTTTAAAACAATTACCCTCTAATTGACTTTAACAACATTTTTTAAAATAATTCGCGGCATTAGAATTATACTGTTCTATCGTTAAAATTAGGTCAAATTGACTATTTGGTATCGTTGGAAAGTGCACGTTCTTATCTTTATGACTGCGCAAAAATTATTCTCACTTGCTTGAGAAAGCCACAATTTACAGAATTATTTTGTTCTTGCAAGAAAATGACACTAAGATTTAATCTTAAAGTGTTCTGAGTTTCTTGACCAATCAAATGTCTTATTTTATATCACTTGATCAGTTTTTCCTGTGATGTCATAGGAGAGCATATAGGGTCTCCTTTATCCACTTTAATCATATATGTATCAGGTCCAAAGCCAGACAAGTTTTAGTTTTTATGAAAGTGTATAGATTATGTGTGTAAAGTTTAGTCTCTACAGGATTACAAATTCTAAGACTAAAATCAAATTTAATTTTGTATTGTTCTGTAACATTTAAACACATGGTTTGAGAAAGTTTGTTTTCAGATATGAGTATTTTGTCAATGTAAAATGTGATTTCTTGTCAGATCAAGCTGGAAATTCGGCCACTTTTTAAGTTGAAAAATACTGCTGTCTCCAATTCCCCAAGTGAGGTGAGGTGAAATGGGGTTTAACGTCGCGTCCAAGATTATTGCACTTATATAGCGACGTGCATGTACGTGTGTGCGTGTGTGTGCGTGTGTGTTCGTGTGCGTGTGCGTGTGTGTCTGCTTGTACTAGTCCGGACTGATGCCGATTTATAGTGCTAGCACACTGAGATACCATGCCGCAGTTTAACATGAATACCCCACTCAGACACAGTATACTGACTCCAAGCCGACCAGTCCTTGTTTTAGTCCCTTAATGCCGAGCACCAGACAGGGTAACAACAAGAACCATCTTTTAACGTCTTTTGGTATTATGCGGCCGGGGATCGAACCCCGGACCTTCCGCTCTCCGGGCACATTGTACACATCTTAATGATAATGGATATAACTTTTCAAATTGTCTAAAAATACAAATTAATGTATTTCCTATTTTCCCTCTTTCATCTGATTATTGTTGCAGTACTTCCAATTGTGATATAATGTGGATGCAACAGTCGACATTCTTTCTTATTTTATTTTTATTTTATTTCAAAAACATAATATTTTTTATGTGTTATGCTTTACTTTTTAGGGTTTCAGATAACACTTTTGACAATAAACTGAAAGTCTTGTTCCCCTATTTCTAATTTTGAGAGCACCCTCGGCGCTTATTACTTCGAATACGGTATTCACATTGATGGTGTGACTTACAGAATAGGCAATTGGGTTTTCTATACAAATTTAGATAAAACATTTTAAGAATCAGAAAAAAATCAAAATCATTGTGGTATAGTGTTCTATCTAAATGAAGAAATCTCTTCGTTTCAACAATTTAAAAGTATTTTGGGTCATATTTTGTTGACATGGTGTCGTCATCGACATAATTATGGTGTCATGGTTAAAGTCACATAGTATGAGGTGCACTGATGAGAACACTCCAAACCTTCAAAACTCATTTCCCCCAAAGTAGTAAAAAGTGAGTTGGAAAAAAATTAATTCTGAGGCAGGGAATTGTATTTCTTCTGCATCTTAAATTTAGTGTTTTTGTAAAGCCAGAAAATGAACAAATACTGGAATGAACACTGAAGGATGCAGCCAGTGTTCGCTGCTGAAGACCACACATTCTGTGATGCTCATACAAGAGCTATACAATGTAATACCATTATGTATCATATTTTCTTGCATTTAGAAAACAATTCAAAAACTTTCATGTGTAGTTTTGAAGACAGGATTAACTCAATCCTGCCTTCATTGATATGACAGCTTCTATGACATTATCAGTTGTTTATTTCTAAAGTCAATTTTTTAAAAACTAAATCTAACTGTGCCCTGATTTTGAAGCCTTAGTGAAAGATATTTGTGATTATTGTGTTAATTACTTCAACTTTCTTTCATCCAGTAAACCTGTCAGCCTATCTTGGTAAAAGATATTAGTGTGTCAATTCCTTCAATATTTAGTCCAGTAACCTGTTAACCTACTGTAGTGACATTAGTGATGACTGTGTCTGTTACTTGAACATGTATTCCAGTAACCTGTCAACGTACAGGATTACAATGGACTGTCATGATGTGTTCTATTGGCATGTGTAGTGTATGACCAACAGTGTGAGTGAGTGAGTTTGATATTACGCCGCTTTTAGCAATATTCCAGCAATATCACGACGGGGGACACCAGAAATGGGCTTCACACATTGGACCCATGTCGGGAATTGAACTCGGGTCTTTGTCATGATGAGCGAATGCTTTAACCACTAGGCTACACGACAGCCCCATATGACCAACAGAATACACAGCCAACTAAATAGAGGTTATCACACGAGTTTGTTTTGGGATGGTAAATATCCTGTATTAGGAATAAACATTCTATCATCAAATATGTCTTCTCATCTCTGACAGACCCTAAATGTGGCAGCTTTTCCTGTTATGTGCACATTAATATATTACGTCACAACGTCATTCAGTAAGTCAGTCGACCCGTGACGATCCGGAGTAGAATAGGTCTTCAGCAACCCATGCTTGCCGTAAAAGGCAACTAACGGGATCGAGTGGTCAGGCTTACTGACTTTGTTGATGCATGTGTAGCGGCCATAAAATTTCCGAGTCCCATGATGGGATTCGAACCACGGACCTTCTGTTCCGAGGTCGGGCGCCTTGTCCACATGACCAAAGAGGTTAACCCCGTCAGCAAGCTGACAAGGTAAGGATGTCATCTGTGGGATGACTCCACGCCCTGCTACACATGTCATCGATCTCAATTGTGTGGATCCATGCTCATGATGTCAATCACTGGATTGTCTGGTCCAGAATCGATTATTTTACTGACTGCTGTCATATTGTTGAGTACGGCATTAAACAACAAACAAACAAACAAACAGTAAGTCGGTTATCAGTCAACATAGTTCAAGTTCAACTAAAATCAGTTGCTTTCCCAGTAGCATAAATACCATATAAACAAAACAACATTGTCGATAATCTCCTTACGTGACAATCCATTGGTGTGCCCACTAGAATATTTGTCCTTTATCAAAGGGAAGCTACTCTAGTTCATGAGTCGTCATGTTTGTTAGAGTCTGCCCTGCCTGTCATAACGTTATGGAATGCAGTCAAATACAACGATAAAATGTAACTAGGTGAACATTTTGAGCAAATCTGTTTAAAATTTAAGCCACCGAGGCCTAGAAGCACAGATAAAAGAAACTTATCTCCTAGAGCGTCCCCATTAAATTGCTTTGCAACTTACAATTTACATCCGTTTGCTTACAGTTGTAAAAAGCCTCAGCTACACACCTGTTAAGCACTGAGTTTCAGCAGACTAGGTATTATTTTGATATTTATACCAATAATCAGTAACTTGTTCCGATCCCTAGCTGACAGTCAATTCTGACTCGATCATCGATTGACGCCATTTCTGTTTGTAAATACTGAAAGTAGTACCTAACTGACCTTTCTTATTTACATATATCTCCGTAAATCACCCCATTGATTACCGTTTTGATCTGTTGGTTTATAATATGTTGAGAAACATACCCATTATGTGATAACTAGGATTATCTCACAACAAGATCTAATATCATGTCTTCAGCCCTTGTGGGGCGGTCGGGTAGCCTAGTGGTTAAAGCGTTCGCTCATCACGCCAAAGACCGGGGTTCGATTCCCGTCATTGGTACAATGTGAGAAGCCCATTTCTGGGGTTCCCCGCTGTGATATTGCTGGAATATTGCTAAAAGCGGCGCAAAACCATACTCACTCTTCAGCCGTTGTACCTCACAAGAAAGATTAACACTGGTGAAAGATTGCATTTCTTATTCTTATTTCATAAGGCTGACCTAAATTTTGCAAAAAGAAAAAAATAAAGATAATAAATAAATTGTTTGATTGAAAATATGCTTGTTTGAAAAAATTCTTGCATTTATTTTTGTGACACTTTTTTTAATCAATATTTTTAAACACCTGCTTTTTTTTAAAGGATTTCATTTCCTAACAGCTCAGTACAACTAAAACTATTTTAATAAAGACAAACATATGCATATGAAAATACACCCATGGGTATTCCAGGTTAGAGGAGGTGACCAAACGATCTGGTGACCACACTTGACGACTTGGTTTATTGCATGTCATCGTCCCCCCGACAGCGTGGATCGTTCTTCATAATATCAATCACTGGATTATCAGGTCCAGATTTGATGAAGGAGTAACCATGAGAATTGATTATAAAAAGCAAACGAACTTCTCGGCGTCTTCATATAAGGGTAACGCTATTTTTCAGGGCATTATCATCTGCAGAAGCCCGAGGTCTTCCATTAACAGCCCTCCTTCATCGGGCAGTACCGTAAATGGAAGACCTCGGGTTTCTGCAAATGTTAATGCCCTGAAAATAGCGTTACTGTTGTTATAGCTAAAATGGATGGAATTTGTTATTAACAATATCGGTTTTGAAACATTTACTGCAGTCAACACGAATGTCACTGACACACTTTTACAAATATGGAAACTTCATAGAACAAACCAGATGACGTGATTTTTTAACGTGACGTCACCTATCCCTATCCTATGACGTCACCTAACAATGGGCGTGATAATGGCCCGTCGTCAAGCAATATGAGGGTATTGTCAAATTACAGTGGCCCGCTCATTTCTGATAACATGCTGGCGGTTTAATGATAATTCTATCCATTTTAGCTATAATGCAAAATTATAAACCTCCTACGTGTTTGCGTAAGCCCATGAGGGATTTTTGAAATGGTTGAATTCACCCATGGAACGCATTATTTATAGCTAAAATGGATAGAATTATCATAAAAACGCCCGCATGTTATCAGAAATGAGCGGGCCACTGTAACTTGATAATGCCCTCATATTACTTGACGACGGGCCATTATCACTCCCGTTGTTAGGTGACGTCATAGGATAGGGATAGGTGACGTAACGTTCAATAGTGACGTCATCTGGTTTGTTCTATGACGTTTCCATATTTGTAAAAGTGGGTCAGTGACATTCGTGTTGATTGCAGTAAATGTTTCAAAATCGACATTGTTGTTTCTTTTTATTTGATAACAAATTCCATCCATTTTAGATATAATAACGGTAACACTATTTTTCTGGGCATTATCATTTGCAGAAGCCCTCGGTCTTTTCAACTGCCCTCCTTCGTCGGGCAGTTAATGGAAGACCTCGGGCTTCTGCAAATGATAATGCCCTGAAAAATAGCGTTACCCTTATAATACTTATAAATTTGTACTTAGTGTTTCAAACGTCCAATGTTCTAAAATCGAAGACAAGAAATGAAAGTTTTCATTATGATGGTAATCGAACCTGCAACCTCTGAGTTGCTTACTTTTGTAACCCACTGTTTTCCCACTGAGCCACAGGGACAGGTGATGAAATAGTTGTTCAATTTTACATGTCATGAATCCAGTTTGTCCATGCTGCACATTGTTTTTTTCTGGCGCACTTTGATCAAATGTGACACACTGTATTGGGTCCCTGTAGGGTATCTCGATGTCTTATTTTTTCTGGTATTTCTTTCATTTAGAAGGTTCAAAAAGTTGGATAAAACCCCTTGGGTTGGGTCGCTTTATAAGCTGGACAAACCACTTCTTCTCACATCGGAACATTTCCGATTTTACATCTGTTGTGAAAGTGCAAGAATGTCAGGTGCCTAGTCAACCACATGAGCCAGGCTACAAGGAGATGTGTGTGTGTGTGTGTGTGTGTGTGTGTGTGATGTTGACACTAATTGCCTGTACCAATCACCTAGGTGAGATACACTGGTTTCCTCATGTTTACCTGCACGACTAAGGATTGCTAATTTCATGGTAATTTACAAGAGGTCATTGATAGAAGTGGTTTGAATTCACTTACCCTTACAATGAAATCACATCTGTGTACGTACACTGGGGATAATGCCTTTTCGTCAACAAATGTTTTTTAATGTATGTTTATTCGTGTGTGAAAAGTATCAAATGCACTTAAATGTTAGACATGACGCTTAGAAAATGTTTTAATGATTAAGACTTGTTTGTTTGTTTACTTGTACAAACTTGTAGTGTTCATAATTACCGGATTCGTCATAATAAGCGCCCACGGCGATATTTGCTAATATATTGGCTAGTGAACAATCCCAATTGGCACCCCTTCCGATTGATCAGTGTACACAAGACTTATTTATTCGTGTAAAATACGCACTTGTGTGTTATATGCACCCTTAATTATGGGCAATTAAAATCTGGGAAAATATACATGTCGCATATGAACATTTCAGGCTGTCAGCATAAACCACGCAATGTATCCTTTAACCCAAAATAATATTCTAATAAGAGACTCCTACTTCTAATTTTGAGAGCGCCCTGGGCGCTTATTATGTCAAATACGGTATATGCTTCCAAAAACATCTAAGGCTGGGAAGAATTAGTATTATTTACTTTGGTACAAAAGGGGTTCCATCACTGAAATTTCCAAAATGTGACAATGCCCTTTAAGACATTCCGGGTGCACATCTGCAAGGTACCATTAAAATTAGTACAGAGAAGACAACTGCCTGAAATGTTTTGGCCGAAAGAGCCTCAAGATGATGCAAGGAGTGGAGCCATATAGATACTGACCAGAAATACACACTCAACCTCCTGGTTTCCGATTGGGGGCATCCAGATTAGAATTGGTCCCCAGCAACTGATGCTGGTTGTAAGAATGAGTGAGTGAGTGAATGAGTGAGTATGGTTTTATGCCGCTATTAGCAATATACCAGCAATATCACGGCGTGGGGGACACCACAAATGGGCTTCACACATTTTACCCATTTCGGGAATTGACAAGCAAATACAACATTAAACAGCCAACAGCAAACTAACAAAAATTCCAGTTTCCTCAACATAGCAGTGATTGAGCTGTTGGGCCCTGGTGAGGTGAGGTGAAATGGGGTTTAACGTTGCGTCCAAGATTATTGCATTTATATAGCGACGTGTGTGCGTGTGTGTGTGTGGCTGCTTGTACTAGTCCGGACTGATGCCGATTTATAGTGCTAGCACACTGAGATACCATGCCGCAGTTTAACATGAATACCCCACTCAGACACAGTATACTGACTCCGAGCTGACCAGTCCTTGTTTTAGCCCCTTAATACCGAGCTCCAGACGGGGTAACAACAAGTACCATCTTTTAACGTCTTTTGGTATAACGCAGCCGGGGATCGAACCCCGGACCTTCCGCTCTCCGGGCGGACGCTCTACCACTAGACCACGGAGGCGGTCTGTTGGGCCATGGGCCATGCAATGTCCATATGTGAAGTTCCGGGTTAGAATGGGTCTTAAGCAACCCAAGCTTTTCATAAGAGGCTACTTATGGGTCAGGTGGTCAGGCTCGCTGATTTGGTTGATGCATGTCATCATATCCCAATTGTGTAGATCAATGCTCATGATGTCAATCACCAGATTGTCTAGACCCGACTTAATTATTTATGGACCCAATCAAATAACTGGGATGTGACCAGGATCCAAGTTGGTTGAGGGGGGCTTTTTTGTTTGGAAGTGCTATTGAAATAGTAGGATGAATGTTTGTTTGTTTGTTTGTTGTTTAACACCTCACTCAGCAAATAATACAGCTATATGACAGCGGTCTGTAAATAATCAAGTCTGGACCAGACAATTCAGTGATTGATATCTGGGTTGATGAAGACCTATTCTAACCCGGATCGTCATGGGAGGAGACAAGCATTGGTTGTTGAAGACCTATTCTAAACCAGATCTTCACTGGAGGAGACAAGCATGGGTTGCTGAAGACCTATTCTAATCCGGATCTTCATGGGAGGAGACAAGCATGAGTTGCTGAAGACCTATTCTAACCTGGATCTTCACGGTAGGAGACAAGCATGGGTTGCTGAAGACCTATTCTAAACCAGATCTTCATGAATCAGGGATCTTTTCGGGAGGAGACAAGTATGGGTTGCTGAAGACCTATTCTAACCCGGATCTTCATGAATCAGGGATCTTCTCGGGAGGAGACAAGCATGGGTTGCTGAAGACCAGTTCTAACTCGGATCTTCACGAGTCAGGATGAATGTAGACATGTAGGATGAACCTATGAATAATCGATTTTAAAAATATCCCTGGCGTACTTTCCAAAATCAAGTTGGAACCTGCGTCTTCTCATTTATCTACATCACACCTAACAAAGATTCAAATTAAACAGGGATTCAGAAATTGAAAAACAATTAAAGGTATAAATTAAATAACTTAATGCTTTATTATATGTCCTCAAGACTTTCAAAGTTATCGTTTTGCAAAAACACAATGGCTTTAGAAATAACTTGTCAATGGTTGAGAGCATCTGCGCAAGTGGGAGTGATAGCCCTTCATCCACGTCATACATCATATTTTCACTATTGTCAAATCCAGACAGATCTAGTCAACACTGGTTTTGACTCACTTGTAGATAAAGAGAAAAAGGAAATTTGCAGTTTGTGATTTTGCAGATGATGATGTTGATTACAAACCCGGGTACACTCCCAATGTCAGTCAACAGATTGGGAGGTACCAAACCTAAGACATCGAGAACAATGGGGAGTCGAACAACTTGGTACTTAGGATGCAATCGTGACATTACGAAAGCGAGGTTTATATTCGTCATGTTTTCCTGAATCTTGTCAATCATATTAGTGTCAAAAGGGACAGAAAATTCAATGATATAAAAATTTTCATTGGATTTATCCAGAGACCATATAGGATTTATCCAAAAGGACAGGATCTGTTTTTTGTTGCTGGCCTGGATACGTCCGAGGCTGTATACAGGCCTATTCCAAAGAATTTTGTATTTATCATTTTCCATGACGCCCTCTACATATTTTGGGTCATACCATGGATGGACCTCTGTGTCAAAACCACAAGCATTGCGAAGACGGTAATTATAGTTATTGATCCACTCCATCCTGTCACTTAAGATACTGTGTTTGTTCCAAAGCTGGGCATCCACTGACAATGTGATGGACCGTCTCATTGAATTCATTACATAATCTACATTTCTTATCTACATTTTGATGCAAAATCACACATTGACGGTTTCGAGTGGGAAGTGACTGAGCCTTCTGTATCACTTTTCAGGCCAGCCGACTTCATCCAAGCGAAGGACTCTACAGGGTTGCTGACTCTATCAACACACTGCACATAAACTTGATGCAGTGGTCGTTCAGATAGCCTCTCCTTGAAAAACTGAGTCTGGGCCGATTTGATATGGCACTTCGCTTGGCTGACACTCTTTTCTGTACCGTCCAGCAGTACAGAACCATCAACAAAATCAACACTGACATTGAGATTTGTTGTTATTATCATTATTATTATTAGTAGTATTATTACAAATATTCACTTCTACTAATTTTGATATGTCTGTAATCTCATTAAACTGAGAGTTGCTTCAGGGCAACCTTGAATGGACATTGACTATGATGTCTAAATGAAAGATGAGTGGGTTCTTGACCCTATAATGGGTCATCTTTCTAAAACAATTCGGCTTTATTACTTTACTACTAGAGGTATTCTGGTGATTCAGAAATGTCACGTTGAGAAAAAGGAAAACTCACACAGAACACAAATATTCCTTCAATCGTGCTTCTGTCCGGTCAAGACGCCATGGTGCATAACATATCAAGAACAGTGTAACCAATATAATGGCATAAACGTTAGCACGATAATAGCACTGACTTTGTATTGTGTCCACAATAATGTAGAATGTGACTCGTGTGGATTTGATCAAATCTTGAGCCATATTGATAACAAAGTGCAATGTATCCAAGAGCTCTTTGCATCATGGGGGGCACGGGTAGCCCAGTCGACTAAGGCACCGAGATTTACACTGCAGAGTTGTGTCCCTTGGACACGCCAGAAACCAACCTATGATTGTGGGTTCGAATCCGAGTTCGCCCCGATTATGTTTCTAGGTTTGTCAGCACCATACCCGTGCTCGTGGGTTTCACCGAAGTGGTAAACGTCTGAGACCTGCATCACTTCGGGCTTTCCTCCCACATTAAGCTGACACGCCGTGATATAACTGGAATACTGTTAAAAGCGGCGTTAAACCCAACTCACTCACTCACTCACTCTTTGCGTCATGAACAAAGTGTTTTTAAGGAACGTATCCGACATTCACCTGAGGTTTCAGGATTATGACAGTCGGTCTGGATGAAGAGTTGACAGGTCAATGCACAGATAAGGGCCACACAGAAAGAAGGGCAAATGAAGGCTAGCATGTCATACATAAGTTCACATTAACATGGTGAGTTATACGGTGAAATAATTTACGCTTTAATGACAACTATTTCAGACTACCATATATTACCATTTATAACGCATCGATCCACGCAATTGGGATACAATGACATTCATCGACCAGGTCAGCGAGTCTGACCACCCGTCCCGTTAGTCGCCTCTTACGACAAGCATAGTCGCCTTTTACGGCAAGCAAGGGTTGCTGAAGGCCTATTCTACTGCAGATCTTCCGTCACGGTCTTAGGTGCATCTGATGGTTGCATCATTATAAGATGCACTCATCTCCACCAGTTCAGCTAGTACGAGTGTAGAACTGCACTTTTACAGGATCCTTGCACTGGAGACTACACCCTAAGACATGTCCGCACACATCTGGTTGCTGACTTCACAAACACTAGAAGTACGTAGGCGGTATTTACAGGTTTACCTACAAGGCGTGGTTTGTTTGTTGTCTTTGTAATCTTTAATAAAAATTCAGAACTTTTAGATTGAGCTCAACTTGTGATTGTTTAAATTAGAGACAACATGTTATTGAATGTTTGTGTTTATTTACTTGGTTTACAGATCTGTTGACACTAACTTAACAATTTTGGAATAACATCTGTGCGAATGGCATTTTACCCACTGAGTCTCTTAATTAAGTTAGGTGAACACTTTTGAATTTTGTTCCCCTTGACCAACAAGTCCTTGAAGA
Source organism: Haliotis rufescens (assembly GCF_023055435.1). Lineage (NCBI taxonomy): Eukaryota > Metazoa > Mollusca > Gastropoda > Lepetellida > Haliotidae > Haliotis > Haliotis rufescens. Next base: position 2,564,881 of record NW_025963846.1, on the reverse strand, counting down.
AGTCACATTTAAAAACGTTTTAAAAAAATATTTCGCCTACTGATCTTACGGATATGGAAAAAGTCTTTGCACCAAGTGACTCCTACACAATGAGTCCGAAGGAAAGCCCGAAGAGACGCAGGTCTCAGATATTTACACTTTTGTGAAACCCATGAACACAGGTATGGTGCTGACAAAACGGGAGCGAAGGGCGAACCGGGATTCAAAACCAAAGTTCATAGCTTCCTTGCATGCCTAAGGGACACAACTCTACACATAAAATTGAGGCGACTTAGACGAAGGACCAGCCTTGCCTCCAGTTAGGTAACATAGGGTGGAGCAGAAGTGAAGATCTTGTCTTGAAAACTTTAGGACTGCCACATAATTTTTATAATTATTTGTGAATGTGAGTGAGTTTGGTTTAACACTGCTTTGAACTGTGCTTCAGTTATATCACAGCATATCACTGGGTAAAGATGACCCGAATATATTGATACAACATGTACGATTGAAGTTTAACCTAAAATGGGTTTTGGATAAATCATAACTTTTAAGGACAGCCAATTTGCTTGTGTCTAGTCCCCCTTTAAGATATAGTGAGTGAGTTAGTGAGTTGGGTTAACACGGCTTTGAACAGTGTTTCAGTTAAATTAAGGTGTTTTGGATGTGACATCCTTTGGTCCAGTTGTTAGATCTTCACGCAGTGAGGTATCATATTGGAATAAAGGATCTGATTTTAATAAGCTTGTTCCTCGCTTCAGCTGACCGTTAGAGAAAAGTGACGCAGGTCTTAGAAGTCTACCCCACAAAGTGATTGATTGATTGATTGATTGAGAACGGTTTTACGCCGCTTTTAGCAATATTCCAGCAATATTACGGCGGGGGACACCAGAAATGGGCTTCGAACCCATGATCATAGGTTTCTGGCACACCTAAGGGACGCAACTATGCACAGGGAATTACAGCGCCTTTGACAACTTGGCCAACCAAAAAAATGAAATAATAATAATAATAATAAGAAGAAGTGCATTTACAATGCACCAGATTCTATTCACCAAGTGGATGCTCACAGCACTACACTATTATAACCCTAGGCAATGTATCAGTGTGCACTCGATTTTCATTCTCAGCTCCATGGGGAGTATACAACAGAAGCTGCCCGTGAGGCACTAGAAGGCTAAGAGCCACATTACCATTTCATCCTACCAGGTACCCACTATCTGCAGGGTGGACAGAGGCACGTGGGGCAGGACCGAAGCCCTAGAAAACTCTCAGGAGCCAAGCTGCTGAATGTGGTCACCCATGTCCACTAACCTATATCACAGCCTAGTTTCTACCCTTGACACATCAAGCCATCTTCCCGAGGCAAGCATGTCCTGTAACCTATATCACAGCCTAGTTTCTACCCTTGACACATCAAGCCATCTTCCCGAGGCAAGCATGTCCACTAACCTATATCACAGCCTAGTTTCTACCCTTGACACATCAAGCCATCTTCCCGAGGCAAGCATGTCCACTTACCTATATCACAGCCTAGTTTCTACCCTTGACACATCAAGCCATCTTCCCGAGGCAAGCCTGTCCTGTAACCTATATCACAGCCTAGTTTCTACCCTTGACACATCAAGCCATCTTCCCGAGGCAAGCATGTCCACTAACCTATATCACAGCCTAGTTTCTACCCTTGACACATCAAGCCATCTTCCCGAGGCAAGCATGTCCACTAACCTATATCACAGCCTAGTTTCTACCCTTGACACATCAAGCCATCTTCCCGAGGCAAGCATGTCCACTAACCTATATCACAGCCTAGTTCCTACCCTTGACACATCAAGCCATCTTCCCGAGGCAAGCATGTCCACTAACCTATATCACAGCCTAGTTCCTACCCTTGACACATCAAGCCATCTTCCCGAGGCAAGCATGTCCACTAACCTATATCACAGCCTAGTTTCTACCCTTGACACATCAAGCCATCTTCCCGAGGCAAGCATGTCCACTAACCTATATCACAGCCTAGTTTCTACCCTTGACACATCAAGCCATCTTCCCGAGGCAAGCATGTCCACTAACCTATATCACAGCCTAGTTTCTACCCTTGACACATCAAGCCATCTTCCCGAGGCAAGCATGTCCTGTAACCTATATCACAGCCTAGTTTCTACCCTTGACACATCAAGCCATCTTCCCGAGGCAAGCATGTCCACTAACCTATATCACAGCCTAGTTCCTACCCTTGACACATCAAGCCATCTTCCCGAGGCAAGCATGTCCACTAACCTATATCACAGCCTAGTTTCTACCCTTGATACATCAAGCCATCTTCCCGAGGCAAGCATGTCCTGTAACCTATATCACAGCCTAGTTTCTACCCTTGATACATCAAGCCATCTTCCCAAGGCAAGCATGTCCACTAACCTATATCACAGCCTAGTTTCTACCCTTGACACATCAAGCCATCTTCCCGAGGCAAGCATGTCCACTAACCTATATCACAGCCTAGTTTCTACCCTTGACACATCAAGCCATCTTCCCGAGGCAAGCATGTCCTGTAACCTATATCACAGCCTAGTTTCTACCCTTGAAACATCAAGCCATCTTCCCGAGGCAAGCATGTCCTGTAACCTATATCACAGCCTACTTTCTACGCTTGACACATCAAGCCATCTTCCCGAGGCAAGCATGTCCACTAACCTATATCACAGCCTAGTTTCTACCCTTAGCACATTAAGGCCACTTTTCTTGGCTCAACTCTGGTGCCACCACGATATACATGTATATGAAAGTCCAATTATATTTAGCACAGGAAAGTGGGCTTGATATCGGAAGGGTGGAAACAAGACTTTGATAATAAGGCTAGTGGACGCTCTTGCCTCTTGCATAGGGAATATGCAAACTCTGCAAATATATTGTTAACAGGTGTTAACAGTTGTTAACATAATGGTTCATCAGATATCCAGTTGGGTTAATGATAAATATATGTTGACAAAATCAGCCCAACCATAGAGAAAAAATAAAATATTTACATAGACTTGTGTGAAAGACAACATATGAATTAATCCAACTCGCACAACTCCATCTTCCCGAATCAAGGGAGTCAACTGACTTTAAAGTACAGTTTCCACCCTTGCCGAACTAGGTGTCAATTATGGAGTTATATGTTGGCTGGACTAACGAGTCTATGCATACTCCAACAAAATCCTGTGGTGAAATCGACATCCGGTTCAGAAACTAAGGGTACATGACAACTGCGTGCCGAATTCTTTTTAATGTTTTCATTTTTAATCAAGGTGTTCAAGTGATTTGATGCACTTCAGGAGATAAAACCAGTTTTATTACACTAAAGATCTTTATTATTGATGAAATCGTCTTGACTGGGCGCCGCCATTTTGTTTAAAGCAAGTGCAAGAGATATGAGAGGTGGAATCTGATTGGTCAGTAGGGAGGACATAGAAGGGACATAACTTGTAACATCCACTGGTGGTGCTAAAATCAACCCCTGAAATTCCAGCCGAGTTTGGCAAGGGAGAAAACTGGACTTTCAAAGTCAGTTAACTCCCTTGACTCGGGTAGATGGCAAAACTGATATTATCTTGAATTAAAATATACACACTAGCGTCATGACAACTAATTCAGTACCAATGTATTCAAAACAGATAGTACAAAGAAGTTGTATTCAGTGGCAACTATAATTACTTGACTTAATCATCTTGTACTTGGTAACCTGGAGCCTTGCAATCCTATGCATACTATTAGAATGTTTATCAATAACATAAAACCGAGTAAATCTAAACAGGCTTTGATAACTCATGCATGGAAATATTTTTGCTTGCTGTCACTCTTAGACTATTTGTTGTTATTGTTGTGAGGTGGGACGGTTGGCATCCTAGCGTTAAAGTTTTCCCTCGTCATGCTGGAGGACTGGGTTTAATTCCACCATTGTCACAATATGTGAAACCCATTACTCGTGTCTCCTGCTGTGATATTGCTGGAATACTTCTGAAAGCTGCATAAAACCTAACTCACTCACTCACAATTGAGTGGTGAGTCACATGATGTATTGTTAATGACAAAAGTTATCTATAACTCCATGGTTACACTACAAGTCACTAATGTTGGCATTCCTTCTCACTTTGTCATGTTTGAGTAAAGATAAAGCTTTAGTCAACTTCAGCGCACACATGACCGGATCGTTTAGTACGTGTATCTAAATTCTTTTTGCCAAAGCTCCGTTCAAACAATTCTCAATCGGACACGCTGGGTACATGCGGGACCTGGGTAGGGTCGGGTAATGGGGCGTTTGGTAGTTAATTTGGACTTTAGCCTATATCACCCTACTGTCAACCAGTTAACCACCTGGACCCACTTGCACAAAGCGATCTTAGCGCTAAGACTATTGTAAGCCTATGCTAAAGTATGGGAGTTAAGATCATCTTAGCGCTCAGATCGCTTTGTGCAAGTTGGCCCTGGTCCATACAGTACCCTGTAGGGCTGGGACGGGTAACTCGGGTACTCGGGTCGGATGGGTACTGGGTAGGACCCGGGTACCCACAGGACGACCCGGACCCGTGGTTAGTCATGTGATATATGGTTTAATGATTAAACATATCTAGAACTCTATGGTTACACTACAAGTCACTAATGTTCACATTTCTTTCTGACTTAGCACCATTGTTTCTGACCTTTATAGGTTTCAATAAAAATAACACTTCAGTCAACTTCAGTGTATGCATGACCAGATCGTTTTATACATATATTTAAATACATTTTACCAGGGCTACGCTCAAACTATTTCCAATCGGACATTTTGTACCAAACTCTTGAAACCTGTTGCGGGTACCCGGGTAAGGTCGGGTAATAGGGGTGTGGGTACCCGGGTCGTAAATTTGGACTCGTCCAAGCCCTAGTATCCTGATAGGACAAGCGTAGCTTGCAGGAAACTAATCCTCACCTGGATTCCCAACAGGGTTCTTTCATGTTAAGAGCTGTCAGGTGCAAATGAAGAGAACACAAAATGAACATTTACGTGACATTTGTTTGTTGTTTAATGCTGCACTCAGCAATATTCCAGCTATATGATAGCGGTCCGTAAATAATCCAGTCTGGACCAGGAAATCCGGTGATTGACGTCATGAGCAATGAGCAATTGGGATACGATGACATGCATCAACCAAGTCAGCGAGCCCGTGAGCCCAGGGAACAAATCCTGCCGAAATCTCAACCTCCGGACCACCAGCTAAAACGTTTGATGTAAAATATAAAACTTAATTCCTTATTTTTGAGACATACAAACCCCTCCCCACCTACCAAAAAAAAAAAATCAATTAATTTTGAAAATGTTGATTTCCTGAGTTTAGTGGCCTCTTTTGTCACTCATTCTTGTGTTTTATTTTGCTTTTACAGAAATTTTATCAAATGAAGTTTATTTATTAATAGTTGAAAATCAAATCTGCCATTCTATATTATGCAATGCACCAGTGGGTCGTACCACGTATGCCAACATAATCCTACCTCAAGTAAAGACTTGATCTATTTAATGACAAATCCTCACAGTATGTGAATAAAAATGGGATCTGTGAAACTGGATCAGAGTTTTTTCCTTAGTTACTTAGGTAAATTGATTTTTTCTGAATGAAAATTTGCAGGGCCACCCCTCTCCACCCTTAAACTTAGGGAATTAAGATATTTATTACTTTTGAACTGGTCCCTAATCTAAACAAGTCTACATGTTCAGACTCAAGCAGGTTTGGTTATAACAGACTCCACTGTAGGTTCAAATCATGAACAAAACATAATATAAGCTGTCATAAATATGTGGAAAAATTCAGTTGAATATCATTATCTTTTTAATATATCAAAGCAGTTTCAGACAAAACATTTTATCATACCTCCGTGTCAGAATAATGTGATCTGATTGGTCCACGTGATCTTGATGAATTGAACAGGAGTTTTCTATCAATTTTGAGTAAGTGAGTTGGGTTTAACGTCGCTTTTAACAATATTCCAGTTATATCACGGCGTGTCAGCTTAATGTGGGAGGAAAGCCCGAAGTGATGCAGGTCTCAGACTTTCGGTGAAACCCACGAGCACGGGTATGGTGCTGACTATCGTTTTTGAATTTGTTTGAAATCTTTTACAATGTCATATTAAAACATGTCGTAAGATAAATTCGTTCTAGCAGGATCTCGAGGTGGGGTTATGCGTCCCTTGTTAGGTTTTATACCACTTATAGATATATATTATCACTCAAGAGGTAAATCATTCAATCACTAACAAGGTGAAGTTTTCGGTTAAAATGGAAATAGTCATGCAATCACTTATGTCTAAATATCAAACCATTGTGATTTGTTGTTTGTTTGTTTGTTTGTTTGTTTGTTGTGTAACACCGCACTCTGCAATATTCCAGCTATATGATGGAAGTCTGTGAATAATCGAGTCTGAACCAGACAATCCAGTGACTGACATCATGAGCATCGATCCACACAATTGGGATACAATGAAATGCATCAACCAAGTCAGCGAGCCTGACCACCCGATCCCGTTAGTCGCCTCTTACGATAAGTATAGTCACCTTTTACGGCAAGCATGGGTTGCTGAAGACCTATTCTACCCCGCATCTTCACGGGTTGCTGAAGACCTATTCTACCCCGGAATCTTCACGGGTTGATGAAGACCTATTCTACCCCGCATCTTTACGGGTTGCTGAAGACCTATTCTACCCCGGATCTTCACGGGTTGCTGAAGACCTATTCTATCCCGGAATCTTCACAGGTTGCTGAAGACCTATTCTACCCCGCATCTCCACGGGTTGCTGAAGACCTTTTCTACACCGCATCTTCACGGGTTGCTGAAGACCTATTCTACCCCGGAATCTTCACGGGTTGCTGAAGACCTATTCTACCCCGGATCTTCACAGGTTTTGAAGACCTATTCTACCCCGCATCTTCACGGGTTGCTGAAGACCTATTCTACCCTGGAATCTCCACGGGTTGCTGAAGACCTATTCTACCCCGGATCTTCACAGGTTTTGAAGACCTATTCTACCCCGCATCTTCACGGGTTGCTGAAGACCTATTCTACCCTGGAATCTTCACGGGTTGCTGAAGACCTATTCTACCCCGGATCTTCACAGGTTTTGAAGACCTTTTCTACCCCGCATCTTCACGGGTTGCTGAAGACCTATTCTACCCTGGAATCTTCACGGGTTGCTGAAGACCTATTCTACCCCGGATCTTCACAGGTTTTGAAGACCTATTCTACCCCGGATTCTTCACGGGTCCTGAAGACCTATTCTATCCCGGATCTTCACGGGTTGCTGAAGACCTATTCTACCCCGGATCTTCACGGGTTGCTGAAGACCTATTCTACCCCGGATCTTCACGGGTCTAAACCATGAATTATGGTGTCACAGTATTGTTGTTGTAGTAGATTCTGAGTCAGTAGTTCACCGGCCATTCTAAACATGCATTAAACCAAATAAAACCAACACAACTATCGGTCATCATGTGAAATATATTGGGGAATTATATATCAACTATAACATGGTTTAAGTCAGAGAAATCACTTGAATCTGTTGATTCTCGAGGTAGAATAATCCTACCACTTCGGTCTCATTGATATTAATTCAGGAATCAACAGATTCTCTGACTTCTCAACAGAAAGGTGCCCTGACCTGGAGAACTTGTACCCAATCCCATTCACATCTTGTTTTCTTTTTATTCTTTCTTTTTGAAAAAAAATATGTTTAAAGCATTTCTCCATTACGTCTCCATTATGTAATTCTTCAGCAGCCGATGCTTGCCATAAAAAGCGACCATGCTTGTCGTAAGAGGCGACTATGCTTGTCGTAAGAGGCGACTAACGGGATCTTGCTGACTTGGTTGATGCATGTCATCATATCGCATTTTTGTTTGGATCGATGCTCATGGTGTCAATCACTTGATTGTCTGGTCCAGGCTTGATTTTTTACAGACCACCATCATATAGCTGGAATATTGCTTAGTGCAGCGTTTAACAACAAACAAACAATCAAACAAACAAACTAAATTCACTGTACAGCAAGATGAAGTGATGTGTTTTAGCCAGTCAGTCATCTAGCAGCCGCATCAATGCCAGGTATATGTCATAGCCACTGATTTACAACACCCATTGTCTGAAGATCATTTAATTGCAAAGGCTCATTACCCTGGAGCCATGACATCTATATGCCTTGAAACACTTATTTGTTGTTATTTATAAGATGCTAATCCTAATTGTTAATCCCCATTTTTATGTACATCGACCGTCTGCCATCCTGCTGATGAATTACTGTTTACATTTATATTTATTACTTACAAAATGTCAGGTGTCCTTGGCTATATAAGCCTTGGTCCAGAGAGATTCAGAAGAGAAGAAAAGAAGAAGAAAGGTCTTATCCTTAGCCTAGCTAGGGTTAGGCTGGGTGCCCCGGGCACCTAGACAACAACCACTACCTCTATGTGCTGACCTGACACATAGTGTCTTTTGTATGTATATATCTACATGTTTAAAGTAAAACTGTATATACCGCAAGCCATCGTCTCCAAGTTGTCACTTCCTACTGAGAACCATACGTCGGCCCCTTGCATATACGAGTGTGCAAATTATTCATTAATCAACGTCAGACCACACGCAATGTTATATAAATACATACTGCCTCATACGTATGATGTGTCATGTTGTCGTTAATCTATTTTTAACATGTTGACATTTCTACATTGATGATTGCACAACATCTTCAAAAATCACATTTCCTCTATAATGTCATGGAGTCATTGAAATGTTCAATATATTTGCAGACATAGTCATTCTGTGCCAGGAATTCACTTGCCAACAACATTTGTTTGTTTGTTTGTTTGTTTGTTTGTTTGTTGTTTAATGCTGCACTCAGCAATATTCCAGCTATATGACGTCAGTTTGCAAATAACTGAGTCTGGACCAGGCAATGATTGACATCATGGGCATCAAACCACGCAATTGGGATACAATGACATACATCTACCAAGTCAGCGAGCCTGACCACCTGATCCTGTTAGTCGCCTCTTACGACAACCATAGTCGCCTTTTACGGCAAGCATCGGTTGCTGAAGACCTATTCTACCCCAGATCTTCACGGGTCTGGATGGTCTTGAAAGTTATATTTTAGTTTGTGGAGCTTATAAAGATTACATACAGTTGGTCAGGGGGTGCTTATTGCAGCAAATACGGTATGTGAAAATTGTTTGTAAAGTGAAACGGCTGTCACCAAAACTAACATTAGAAGAGCTTATTGTTATAATGTTTATCTGTTGAGGTGAAGACATGCTTCATTGTTTACTTACATTTGTAGTGAAGGACGCTGTTCATGCTCACTTATGACATACAGATTTGTTCAATGTTTGACTGCCACCTGTGGGCTAAGAACACTAATCTTCCCGAGGCAAGGGAGTTAACTGACTGTAAAAGTCCACTTTCCACCCTTGCCGAACTAGAATGGAATTCCTGGGTTCGACCGTAGCGCCGCCAGTGGCTATTACGAGTTATGTCCCTTCTATATCCCTCCTATTGACCAATCAGATTCCAATTCTGATAGCACTTGCACCTGCTTCAAACAAAATGGCGGCGCCCAGTAAAGAAGATCTAATCGATAATCAAGATTTATATTGTAATAAATCGAGGCTTACCTCTAGAAGTACATCAAATCACGTGAGCACCTGGATTAAAAACATGAAATGATTTGGAATTTATCTGTTGAAGCTAAGTTGATTGTACACATCAATTGCAATTCCTGCAATCGACCGAAATCTGCGTGGCAGTTTATGAACCAGATGTTGATTTCATTAAGTGATCTTGATTGGACTATGCTTAGACTCGTTAGTCCAGCCAAAATATAACTCCATATGAAACTGGACTTTTATAGTCAATTAACTGTCTTGCCTCAGGAAGATGAAATCAGACTGCATTAAGCACCTGAGCAACTAGTTTTAAGTTTAGGTAGGTTGACTATCAACCATGCAGGGCCCCGTCCCACAAAACAATCTTAGCGCTTCAACAATCGTAAGCCTATGTTAACCTACGTGAGTTACGATCATCTTAGCGCTAAGATCACTTTGTTGAACCGGTCGAGGGCAAGAGGATCTAGTCTATGTTTAAGTACGATTTCCTGCGACCACCAGCATCTCGTTCCACAAAGAGACTATGGCTACGAGGCTATGACTATCATGAGCCAATATTAAAGTATAGGAGTCATGATCATCTTAGCGCTATGACGATCTTAGCGCTATGACGATCTTAGCACGTTGTTGAACAGGGCCCAGTTAAACAGTGTTACTTCCAGGGTCGGTTCCACAATGCAATCTTAGAGCTACGACTGTCTTAAGTCAATGTCAGAGAAAAGGAAGTGGGATATTCTTAACCGCTAAGGTCACTTTGTGGAAGAGGGCCTTGACCCTCATTGGTCGGCACTTACGAAAAGCATGGGTACTTGCAATCTCATTAAAATCAGACCTTAGTTCTCGCTACAGCTAAACAAAGATCTGAGGACATCCCATTACGGGCCACGTCAGACCGACCTTGTGCGAACTTTGACCGACCAATTGAATGACCAATCAGAAGGCAGCTTTCTCGTGCTTTACGGCACTAATTTCAAATTGGCGACTACGCTTCGAAACATATTTTGACAAATTCTCGATTACAAATTTGAAACCTGAACAAAAGAACATTCTGGAATGGCTAATAGGTGGTCTAGATTGTATGGATTCAGTCGTTAAACCCGTAATCATCGTTCGGAGTTAAAGTTTTCGAGGTTGCCTGATTAGAAATCACATTCCGACTGTCACTTTCATAATCTGGTAAGCGATGCTCTGATTGGTCGGATGAAAGGTCGGTCTGACGTGACCCGTAATGGGATGTCCTCAGATCTTTGTTTAGCGGTAGCGATAACTAAACATCTGATTTTAATGAGATTAGGGTACTTGGGACCTAGTTTGTCACGCAATACCCATGGGGGAGTACCTTTGCGGTACAGACATTATAACTCTCTGAAGCATGAGGTATACGGAAACCATGATCACTGGTGTGAGATTTGTATCACCTGATACCAGTGTTTGCAATGTCAGGTGGCAGAGATAGCATCTCACCGCAGTGAGCGCAGGCATGAGGCTATTAAGTGGTTGATAGTATCGGTACCTATTGTCTGGAACAATACAACAATTATGTCATTAAGATTTACAATTGTTAGAGCATGTAGCAAACGGGGGCCACTGATAACATGCCTGATAATTATGTACATGGAGAAATATTTCATACAAAAGGCATTTGTTTATATTTGAAGGGCGACTTTGTTAAAGGATTCAAAGCACGGTTTCAACATTGTATCCTCTAACATACTAACAGTGTGTTAAAATTCTTTCCTAAGACATCCTTCTGATTTCAGCAACTTAAGGAGAAAAAAAGGTCTTTTCTCACAAATATACAAACTACTACAACGCTGTATTCCATCAGTTATTTTAAGTAAACAGACTTGTCCTCGACAACAACGATATGTACCTAGAACACCGTAATACATCAAAGTTGTTATTAGTAAACAGAGGACTCCCAACAACACGCAGCACTTTAACGCCAGGCCACAGCATTGCGCGTCTCCAGTTGATTGAAGAGCAATCTAGAATCACAGCTACACATTGTGTCGGTGTGTATCAATAATGTACGGGAATCGGTAACAAATGCGCAAATATACTCACTTTTTTCCGCCGTTCGACAAGTCGAGCCTGCTGCCTCTAGTCGACCGGCGCTACAATCAACAGGTATATTAGCCTGAGTGACATATGTCTCAATTACCCTGAATTGCATGCCTGACGATGCCATGACACGCTAACGTTCTCCGCAATACTAACGTTCATTTATGGGTAACTGTGACATGGACGTCAGGTGTATAACTTCCAGGGCCCACTTGCACAAAGCGATCTTAGCGCTACGACTATTGTAAGCCTATGTTAAAGTATGGGAGTTACGATCATCTAAGCACTAAGATCGCTTTGTGCAAGTGGGCCCTGGTCGACATTAATGTGTAAATAGATTTTAGTTGATTTTTAAACTAATAGGCGGATAAAAAAATTATTTGGATGGTTTGGGGTGATTAATCATAACACTGACCGAGAATGTGTTTTTTATATAATGACTAAACGGGGGTCGTTTGATTCTCATATGGATTATTAATTCATGAACGAGGTGGGGGGAGGTGTAATGGGGTTTTACGTCGCGTTCAAGGTTATTGCACTTATAAAGGGACGACCGGGTAGCCTAGTAGTTAAAGCGTTCGCTCGTCACGCCGAAGACCCGGGTTCGATTCCCGAAATGGGTACAATGTGTGAAGCCCATTTCTGGTGTCCCCCGCCGTGATAGTGCTGGAATATTGCTAAAAGCGGCGTAAAACCATACTCACTCACTTACTATTGCACTTATATAGCGACGTGCATGTGCGCACTCGTTTTGTGTGTGTACAAGTCCGTTTCTATAGTGCTAGCACACTGAGATACCATGCCGCAGTTTAACATGAATACCCCACTCAGACACAGCATACTGACGAGCCGACCAGTCCTTGTTTTAGCCCCTTCACACAGAGCCAGACAGGGTAACAACAAGAACCATCTTTCAACGTCTTTTGGTATGACGCGGCCAGGGATCGAACCACCGGCCTTCCGATCTCTGGGCAGACGCTCTATCCACTAGACCACAGATGCGGTCAATTCATGAACGAAAATCTGTTGTGTTATTGTTTAACAATAAATTCATATACAAAATATTTGAGTACATTTAATACTTGCGTTAAAAACATAATTTCACATTTTACTGGTTAAATGGTCATTAAAAAGATAATTGGGAAACTTCAGGACTATTAGAAAGCGTGCTTAAAACTTTAATTTATTTCAGTAATCAAAGAAACAGTGTCTGCCATACTTTTGTTTTTCAAGAAAATCAACGAACCGTTATTATTATTCCAGGCATATTATACGATATGAACCTTAAAATATTTGTCATTTTCCCTCATTGATATGTCTAAATAAATGTATAGGGTACTACATAAGAATAACTAAATGCTTAATTAAAAAGCGGTACATAAGACGAACTTGTATAAATAAAAGTAAAGCAAATTAAAAGAACGATCTGATTATAGTTTAGTATCAGTAAAGAAACCGTTGATATAAGGGAAAATTTCACGGCTATATCAATCAGATTAATACACGTAGTAAATAATTTGCTGAGGAATACACAACTTAAATTATTAAGAAAACCTCTCTAGGGTACATATATGTTCAATTTTTTCTAAGAATCCTGACAATACAAATGTTTTCACAATTCCAAATTGCTCGCAGTATTAAACGTACCGGGCGTTTTCATGCCTCTCGGTATATTTTACGAGCGTTTCCGCTAATAATGCTCCCAATACAATTAAAGAGATGTCTTGACTTTTAATCATGTCAAATCATGCCATGAAGATCGATATGTTTTGAAATAAGGTTTGACGACTTACAGTGTATGTTCCATAAACATGCATACAACCAATATTTATCTGACATTAAGATTTGATTCAGACCATCATTTGGTGCGCCTCATCTCACAGAGAAATTTACGACCCACTGCCTCAACCTAAAGCAGGGCTGGATCCCTTTGAACGCAACACATGTGTCTGCTTGTGAATTTATTCCAAGAGTTGTGACGCAGACATGAAGTTTGTATATATAGTACTCTTCCTCCCGATTTCTTCAGATTAACTTCGTTATTGATTTGCCACAGCAAACCTAATATTATACAACGAAACGCTCTTATTCTTTACTCGGAGTACACCCACACATATCTACGTCATACGGTATGTTTTATTCTTAACCGCCCCGATCAATGATCATGGACGTAACGTCTTATACTTCGTGTACGTTTACGCTGCTTACATAAGAAGCACCTGAAATCCCAGCATCAATTTGTGCGTGACAGTTCATGACCAGATTTATTGAATTTGAGTTTCAAAGATATGTTTTTCGTCTTTACGAGAGATTTGGCCTGAACGCTGTGTCAGAATGTTTAAATCCGACCATTGAAACAATGCTGGTTATTCAGTCTAGACAAATTTAAAGACATTTGGGACTCGCTCCACAAAGCATTACAAGAACGTTGACTGGCGAAAGTCTACGATAAAGTGTGGGCGTATGGCATTCGTCTGGCACGAAGGTCGTTTTGATGAACGAGGCGTGAGGTTATAAATACTTACGCATCACGAACGAAAGTTTTTTCGAGTTATCAGTGAATTTATGTAATCTGAAGAACATTAGTTGAATTGCTATCCACAGCAACACGTGAGTGAGTGAGTTTGGTTTAACGCCGCTTTTAACAGATTTCCAGTTATATCACGGCGTGTCAGCTTAATGTGGGAGGAAAGCCCGAAGTGATGCAGGTCTCAGACTTTTACCACTTCGGTGAAACCCACGAGCACGGGTATGGTGCTGACAAACCTAGAAACATAATTGGGGGGAACCGGGATTCGAACCCACAATCATAGGTTTCTGGCGTGCCCAAGGGACTCTGCAAAGCAAATCGCGGCGCCTTAGACGACTGGTACACCCCCCCAACCCCACCCCACCCCCACCCCCAACCCCCCCACCCACCCCAGCAACATGTAAAATAGACAAGCAATATTGCGTGTCTTAAACAATATCACCAGCAGCAACGGTAACAACAGGGATATCAGTGCTTGTACGAAGTGTAGTAGCAGAAGGGACAACGGCAGTAGTGGAGGTAGCTGCAGCAATGGTAGTGGCGATAGAGTATCAGTGCTTGTACGAAGTGTAGTAGCAGAAGGGACAACGGCAGTAGTGGAGGTAGCTGCAGCAATGGTAGTGGCGATAGAGTGTCAGTGCTTGTACGAAGTGTAGTAGCAGAAGGGACAACGGCAGCAGTGGGGGTAGCTGCAGCAATGTTAGTGGCGATAGAGTATCAGTGCTTGTACGAAGTGTAGTAGCAGATGGAACAACGGCAGTAGTGGAGGTAGCTGCAGCAATGGTAGTGGCGATAGAGTATCAGTGCTTGTACGAAGTGTAGTAGCAGATGGAACAACGGCAGTAGTGGAGGTAGCTGCAGCAATGGTAGTGGCGATAGAGTATCAGTGCTTGTACGAAGTGTAGTAGCAGAAGGGACAACGGCAGTAGTGGAGGTAGCTGCAGCAACGGTAGTAGCGATAGAGTATCAGTGCTTGTACGAAGTGTAGTAGCAGATGGAACAACGGCAGTAGTGGAGGTAGCTGCAGCAACGGTAGTAGCGATAGAGTATCAGTGCTTGTACGAAGTGTAGTAGCAGAAGGGACAACGGCAGTAGTGGAGGTAGCTGCAGCAACGGTAGTAGCGATAGAGTATCAGTGCTTGTACGAAGTGTAGTAGCAGATGGAACAACGGCAGTAGTGGAGGTAGCTGCAGCAACGGTAGTAGCGATAGAGTATCAGTGCTTGTACGAAGTGTAGTAGCAGATGGAACAACGGCAGTAATGGAGGTAGCTGCAGCAATGGCAGTGACGATAGAGTGTCAGTTCTTGTACGAAGTGTAGTAGCAGAAGGGACAACGGCAGTAGTGGAGGTAGGTGAAGCAATGGTAGTGACGATAGAGTATCAGTGCTTGTACGGAGTGTAGGAGCAGAAGGGACAACGGCAGTAGTGGAGGTAGCTGCAGCAATGGTAGTGGCGATAATACGCATAGCTGCAGCAACCATTGTGGTAGTAGCAGACGGCAGTGATGCTTCGACGAGGAGAGCTATATCAGGCGGCAGGGAGATTCAAGTTTACAAAAGAAACAGTGGAAGTTCAACGAAATTTCTGGTAGCAGCCAGTTAAGTAGCAAGGTTTACAACAAACACGATGCCGGCATTCAACGGAGAAGCCACTTTGACAACAGACATGATGGTGGCATTTAACGGAGTAGCCACTTTGACAACAGACATGATGGTGGCACTCAATGGAGTAGCCACTTTGACAACAGACATGATGGTGGCATTTAACGGAGTAGCCACTTTGACAACAGACATGATGGCGGCACTCAATGGAGTAGCCACTTTGACAACAGACATGATGGTGGCATTTAACGGTGTAGCCACTTTGACAACAAACACGATGGCGGCATTCAACGGAGAAGCCACTTTGACAACAGACATGATGGTGGCACTCAGTGGAGTAGCCACTTTGACAACAGACATGATGGTGGCACTCAATGGAGTAGCCACTTTGACAACAGACATGATGGTGGCATTTAACGGTGTAGCCACTTTGACAACAAACACGATGGCGGCATTCAACGGAGAAGCCACTTTGACAACAGACATGATGGTGGCACTCAATGGAGTAGCCACTTTGACAACAGACATGATGGTGGCATTCAATGGAGTAGCCACTTTGACAACAGACATGATGGTGGCATTTAACGGAGTAGCCACTTTGACAACAGACATGATGAGGGCACTCAATGGAGTAGCCACTTTGACAACAGACATGATGAGGGCACTCAATGGAGTAGCCACTTTGACAACAGACATGATGGTGGCACTCAATGGAGTAGCCATTTTGACAACAGACATGATGGTGGCATTTAACGGAGTAGCCACTTTGACAACAGACATGATGGTGGCACTCAATGGAGTAGCCACTTTGACAACAGACATGATGAGGGCACTCAATGGAGTAGCCACTTTGACAACAGACATGATGGTGGCACTCAATGGAGTAGCCACTTTGACAACAGACATGATGGTGGCATTTAACGGAGTAGCCACTTTGACAACAGACATGATGGCGGCACTCAGTGGAGTAGCCGCTTTGACAACAGACATGATGGTGGCATTTAACGGAGTAGCCACTTTGACAACAGACATGATGGTGGCACTCAATGGAGTAGCCACTTTGACAACAGACATGATGGTGGCATTTAACGGAGTAGCCACTTTGACAACAGACATGATGGTGGCACTCAATGGAGTAGCCACTTTGACAACAGACATGATGGTGGCATTTAACGGAGTAGCCACTTTGACAACAGACATGATGGCGGCACTCAGTGGAGTAGCCGCTTTGACAACAGACATGATGGTGGCATTTAACGGAGTAGCCACTTTGACAACAGACATGATGAGGGCACTCAATGGAGTAGCCACTTTGACAACAGACATGATGAGGGCACTCAATGGAGTAGCCACTTTGACAACAGACATGATGGTGGCACTCAATGGAGTAGCCACTTTGACAACAGACATGATGGTGGCATTTAACGGAGTAGCCACTTTGACAACAGACATGATGGCGGCACTCAGTGGAGTAGCCGCTTTGACAACAGACATGATGGTGGCATTTAACGGAGTAGCCACTTTGACAACAGACATGATGGTGGCACTCAATGGAGTAGCCACTTTGACAACAGACATGATGGTGGCATTTAACGGAGTAGCCACTTTGACAACAGACATGATGGTGGCATTTAACGGAGTAGCCACTTTGACAACAGACATGATGGTGGCATTTAACGGAGTAGCCACTTTGACAACAGACATGATGGTGGCATTTAACGGAGTAGCCACTTTGACAACAGACATGATGGTGGCATTTAACGGAGTAGCCACTTTGACAACAGACATGATGGTGGCATTTAACGGAGTAGCCACTTTGACAACAGACATGATGGTGGCATTTAACGGAGTAGCCACTTTGACAACAGACATGATGGTGGCACTCAATGGAGTAGCCACTTTAATATACAACCTTTCAGGAGTTCCCAAACTTGTAGCAGCTACTTTAACAACGGAAAAGTGCAGCAGGCGACATTGGCGTAGCTTCTTTAATAACGAAAACCGGAGACCATTTCGGTGAAGCCCATGTAACAACGAAACTGTAGCATCCCTTTTTGTGGAAGGCTAAGTAACAACGCTCACCAGCAACACATTTTGGTGTAGACAGAGAAACAACGCAAACTAGCAGCCCTTTTGGGGTAGCCAAATAACAACGCTAACTGTATACAGACCTTTTTGGATAGCCAAAGTAACAACGCTAGCTGTATACAGACCTTTTGGAGGAGCCAGAGTAACAACGCTAGCTGTATACAGACCTTTTGGGGTAGCCAAAGTAACAACGCTTGCTGTATACAGACCTTTTGGGGGAGCCAGAGTAACAACGCTAGCTGTACCAGCCCATTTGGGGTAGCCAAAGTAACAACGCTAGCTGTATACAGACCTTTTGGGGTAGCCAAAGTAACAACGCTAGCTGTATACAGACCTTTTGGAGTAGGCAAAGTAGCAACGCTAGCTGTATACAGACCTTTTGTGGTAGCCAAAGTAACAACGCTAGTTGTATCAGCCCTTTCGGGGTAGCCAAAGTAGCAACGCTAGCTGTATACATACCTTTGTGGTAGCCAAAGTAACAACGCTAGCTGTATACATACCTTTTTGGGTAGCCAAAGTAGCAACGCTAGCTGTATACAGACCTTTTGGGGTAGCCAAAGTAACAACGCTAGCTGTATCAGCCCTTTTGGGGTAGCCAAAGTAACAACGCTAGCTGTATACAGACCATCTGGGGTAGCCAACGTAGCACCGCTAGCTGTATCAGCCCTTTCGGGGTAGCCAATTGAAAGTAACAACGCTAGCTGTATACATACCTTTTGTGGTAGCCAAAGTAACAACGCTAGCTGTATCAGCCCTTTTGTGGTAGCCAAAGTAACAACGCTAGCTGTATACAGACCTTTTGGGGTAGCCAGAGTAACAACGTTAGCTGTATACAGACCTTTTGGGGTAGCCAAAGTAACAACGCTAGCTGTATACAGACCTTTCGGGGTAGCCAAAGTAACAACGCTAGCTGTAGCAGCTCTTTCGGGGTAGCCAAAGTAACAACGCTAGCTGTATACAGACCTTTCGGGGTAGCCAAAGTAACAACGCTAGCTGTATACAGACCTTTCGGGGTAGCCAAAGTAACAACGCTAGCTGTATCAGCCCTTTCGGGGTAGCCAAAGTAGCAACGTTAACTGAAGCAGCCCTAATTGTGCTTGTGTACGTAGACCCAAGTGCACAATCAATTCCTGCAGTGACCTTACTTGTGAGATTGTCCCTCTGGGGATAGAACATTAATAAAACCTTGAAATGAATCACAAATGCCACGTTAATTTTGCGAGACTGTAGACTGGTTGTCGAGCGATTCGCCCCTTGTCTACATAAAATGATATGTCTTGTCCTTGAGAGTGATCTCAAAAGAAACTGTAGTGATCGTGGTACGCCAAACTGACTGTGTGTCTACCATATGTGCCTCAGCATCACCGACAACATCGCTAGCAGCTGCAACGATAGCTGCAGCGGTAGTAGTAGTAGTAGTAGTAGTAGTAGTAGTAGTAGTAACACCAGCAACGACTGCAGTTACAGTACGGGCAGCTGTAATATCTGTTTGTTTATTTGTTGTTTAACGCCGCACTCAGCAATATTCCAGTTATATGACGGCGGTCTGTAAATAATCAAATCTGGACCAGGCAATCCAGTGATTAACAGCATGCCCATCGATCCACGCAATTGGGATACGATGACATGCATCAACCAAGTCAGCGAGCCTGACCACCCGATCCTGTTACTCGCTTCTAACGACAAACATAGTCGCCTTTTACGGCAAGCATGGATTGCTGAAGACCTACTCTGCCCCGGGTCTTCACGGTTCGGCAGCTTCAATGGCAGCAGTGATAGTAGAATCAACACCAGTGGTAATGAAAGCAACATCACAAAAGTGTTGACAATAACAGACATAGTTGCAGTATGACAACATGAAAAAAAAAACATGAGTCGAGCCAGCTGCAGCAACAGGAGATAGAAGCAACATCACTTTTAGCGATAGCAACACCACTTTTTTTCGTCGCACTAACAAACAGTTGCTGTTGCAGCAGTCGCTGAGGCAGCGGCAAAAGCATTAGACGAGCTTGCAGGAACACCAGCAGCTACAGTAGTGGAAGCAACATCACTTGCAGCGGTAGCAACATGAACTTAGTGGTTTTTATAGCATCATTTCTTTGAAGCGTTAGCAACATCATCAACATCGCTTGTATCGTTAGTAGCATCACTTTAGTGGTAGCAATAACACAAACAGTTAATTGTGGCAGCCCTTGTGGCGTCTGCAGTCATAAGTCAAACAAGCAGCATCAAAATCAGAAACAATGTTTATAGTAACATACACCACTTTCTTTAACAGCCTTTACTAAGACGATGCAGTTTTTTTTTTACCCCGGTAGAAGTACAAAAATATTAGCGGTGGCAGCAGCAACAACAGCAGTGGTCGCAGCAGCAAGAACAAGAACAGCAGTTGTAACCATAGCAACAACAGCAGCAGTAGCAATGCACCGGTTTCGTAATATCAGTAAGGAAGCTTTGGCTATAAATTGCTTGTCCAGTGTGAAAGAAAACGGAAAAAATGGATGAAACGGATTTTATTTCAGTTTTTGTCATGGCGGTTCAACACCCACTCACAAGTCGCAACGGAGATGAGTTTGGTCATGTTGTGAAGAAGATACAGAACTTGAGAAGAATATAAGAAAAGAACAAGAAGACAAGACGGCTTATAGCTGCAGAAATTCTGTACCAACTTTCTTATGTTACATTTTTATGATTAATCAGCACAGTTTAAGCTGGATAACTGGTTAGTAACTGGATACACGTTCTCGTGATGCCACTGAGCAGAAATAAGGCGCCAACAAATTGATTATTTTTTAATTTTCCAGATGATTGAGGATACAGAGATGGTGGATGAGTTGGGTTTTAACACTACTTTGGACAGTATTTCAGTAGTAGCACATGGCATCAGATAGATTTGGGACTAAAGCCCAAAGCAATGTAGGTTTCGGACGTTCAAATTTGGGGAAACCAACGAGCAGGTTATGCCAAACTGAAAATCATAACAGGGGGAATCTTGGATTCGAAACCCCGGTGTTAGGATTCTGACAGGCGTAAGGGAGGCAACTCGACAGAGCTTATTGCTGCGCCTTTGGCCATCCATGCCACCACATCAACAGATGAAATGTTAAGGAATTATTTTTATGTTTTTGCCCCAAGCCTCAGCAGATACTTTAACGTTATTCCCACGCACCTGTTTGCCCGTTTTTTAAAAGGCGAGATTCATGATAAAATTATGATTAAATATTGTATCATATAGAAGAAAACCTGTAAAGAATAAAAATCTTCGAAAATTATAATATGTTATTATATTTTCCCTGTGTGGTACATATTGAAGACAATTAAGTATTTTATGCTGTTTTTTTTTAACTCTTCAGCAGGACTATCATTACACTTGTCAGTTGGCACAAATCAGGTTAGTCGTTAGGAAAATAGAACCGGGTTTTTTGTGCAAGACAGGCGAACGAAATTGCCTATTTGGCAACCCAAGCCTCCACAGAGACCCCTTTCTTTAAAGCGTTACAACTGTCGTATGCTTTACCATAGATTGACGATGTTGTAGCGTCGTTAAGGGCGCTTTGTGAAAGATGTCCGAGATCCTTTGCTGAGCTCCAGGGATAAAGTAACACGGGCAGACTATTTTAGTTTTGG
Source organism: Haliotis rufescens (assembly GCF_023055435.1). NCBI lineage: Eukaryota > Metazoa > Mollusca > Gastropoda > Lepetellida > Haliotidae > Haliotis > Haliotis rufescens. The sequence continues at coordinate 2,543,320 of NW_025963846.1, read as the reverse complement.
TTTAAAAAACTATGTTCTAGAAAAAAAAAGACATGGAAAGAAAAACATGTTCACTGGACATGTTGGACGTTCTTAAAAGAAATTTGACATAACTAACAAATGTGTGTGTGTGTGTGTGTGTGTGTGTGTGTGTGTGTGTGTGTGTGTGTGTGTGTGTACTTCTCATCCGGATTAATGCCGATATTTTAGTACTAGCCCACTGAGATACCATGCCGCAGTTTAACATGAATATTCCACTCAGACACAGTATAACAACAACAACAACAACAACAACAACAACAACAACAACAACAACAATACGATTGAGGTAAAACATGGCAAATATGCGGACCTCGCTTTCGAAATGTCACGCTTGCATCCAAAGTACCAAGGTACCAAGTTTGATGATGGTATTCGAAGCCGGTTTTTGGAAACTGTTCCCATGTGTCCAAACACCATTGCTTCAGTGTTTAAATTCTCTTGTGGATACAGGCCTTGGCTGTGCAAAGGTCGAACAATACTTTTCCCAAATAAAGGTGATTTGACTGACCCTAAAAACGTCCGCCCTACTACTTTTCTGAATACACAGAACAAAATATTTACAGGGTGTCTTTCAGATCTTGTGTCATCATACTGCGCTTCAAATGATCTTATTTGCATGTAGCAGAAAGGAGCAAGACAGGGATGTTGGGGTTGTAAGGATCAATTGCTCGTTCGGAAAATGTGCCTTGAGGAGGCTAAAACTTACCACCGTAGCCTCTCAATATGATGGATAGAATACAGAACAGCTTATGATTCTGTACCTCACGAATGGATTTTGAAGTCACTGGAATGTATTGACCACCTCGACCGGCTACTTGTTTTACTCAAGTCTTTAATGAATTGCTGGTCAATTCAACTTGAGATGTACTCACAGGGGCAGGTACTGACTTCGGAACCCATTTCTATTAGAAGAGGAATATTTCAGGGCGATTCATTTAGTCCTTTGCTTTTCTGTGTCACTAAACAGTTTAAGCTTTTTGCTCGGCAAAGAGGAAGGTCATCATCCTGGGACTCCTCAGCACAGATCCCCACCCCTTACTCACCTCCTTTACATGAATGACCTTGAACGTATTGCCAGTGGAGATTCCACACTAAGAAAATATGCTCATTGTCGAGTCCTTTTCTAATGATATTGGCATGTCCTTTGGGCTGGGCAAATGCAACATTCTTGATCTGAAACGTGGCATCTAGAAGGAGGATAAGTCAGTTCACTTGGGGGAGGAGTTATGGACCATCTCGTGGAAGGTCATGCCTATACGAAATTAGGGATGCAGGTTAGGGACAAACTCCAGAATGCCCATATTAAGGAAAAAGTTCGGGCAAAGTACAAATGTAGACTAAGGAAAATCTGGAGTTCAGAGATGAACGTTCGCAATAAAGTTAAAGCCACAAATACTTATTCTGTACCCGTCATTTCGTATTCTTTTGGTGTGGTTGATTGGACGAAACAAGAAATTCAGGGTCTTGCTACCTTAATACGAAGAATCATGTCAGACAATAGATTCCACCACCCTTGCTCTTCCCTCAATAGCTAATAATTATCAAACATAATGGTAGGGCGTGGTTTGATTAACGTGGAGGCTCTACATGAAAAAATTGTTGTGTGCACTTTTGCACACATTGATTTGACTGATGATCCTCTTGTGAAGCATGTCGAGACTCATTATGAAAACAAGGCATTCCACCGTTTTCTTAAACAAGCCAAGGATGTGGGACATAATCTCAATGTCAATGTTGATTTTGTTGATGGTTCTGTACTGCTGGACGACACAGAAATGAGTGTCAACCAAGCGAAATGCCAGGCGCAGTTTTCTTCAAGGAGAGGCCATCTGAACGACCACTGCATCGAGTTTATGTGCAGTGTGTTGAGAGGACCAGCAACAATGTAGAGTCCTTCGCTTGGATAAGGTCGGCTGGCCTGAAAAGTGAAACAGAAGGCTTTCTGTTTGCTGCTCAAGAGCAGTCACTTCCCACTCGAAACCGTAAATGTGTGATTTTGCATCAAAATGTAACTTAAAGTATGAAATGTAGAATATGCAATGAATTTAATGAGACTGTCAACACATTGTCAGTGGATGTCCAGCTTTGGCACAAACACAATATCTTAAGCGACATGATGGAGTGGCTCGATCATTTTATTACCGTCTTCGCCATGCTTGCGTTTTTGACACAGAGTTCCACCCATGGCACGACCCAAAATATGTAGAGGGCGTCATGGAAAATGATAAAAACAAAATTATTTGGAATAGGCCCGTATACAGCCTCAGGCCTATCCAGGCCAACACACCTGATCTTGTCCTTTTTGATACATCCAATGAAATAAATGATATCAACTAGTTTTCTGTCACTTTTGACACTATTATATAAATGTGATTGACAAGAATCGGGAAGAAAACATGGCAACTATGCGGACCTCGCTTTCGAAATGTCACCTTGCATCCAAAGTACCATGTCGTCCGACTCACCATTGTTCTTGGTGTAGATTCTGTTACAGCCCTTCTGACAATCTGGGTAATGCAGAAGGCTGCAGTGTTGGGGAGTCTTCACATTCTCCGAAAGGTTCTGGGTGGGTTCGACTCGACAGCGCTTCCTCGGAGACGTCCCATTCGCTGTCCGGGCTGCGTGTAGAGGGGGTAAGGGCCCTGAGCTGATAATGAGCCTAACAAGCCTGACTGTGCCAGGATCACCCTAACCTTCTTAACATTTATTTATTTTAATCTGTCCTAAAATATGCTCAAAAGCGCTACAATGGAAGTAAACACAACACATGATATTTTCCGGTGCTAGTGATCGTGGTTCGCCGTGAACTCACTTATAACCAGACTGCATTCATATATACAGACAACGAACAAGAAGTTTGGACAATGTCCAGATAAGGTAGTTGAAAGAAAAGATGTGAGCTTTCAGTTTTTCTTTGTCTGTAAACTCAAATGGTATTGAAGTATGTCGTCCAACGGTTAATTATTTCAAAAGAATAATGCAGAACCAATGTCTCAGTGTCTAGGCAGGGCAGACCTTGCAGTGTAGAGCGCCTTTAAGGCATCGTGTAAACGATACATATACATAATATGGACCCGTGGGATTTCGGGGTTGAATATATTGTTTGGTACCCGTCTACCTAGGCTGGTCGCAAGAGGCGACTAAATACGTCGGGTGGTCAGGCTTGGTGACTTGGTTGTTTGCGTGTTACCGCATCCCAATTGTGTGGATGATCGATGTCCACGTCTGTCCCTTGATTGTAGGTTCCAGCTTATTTACCGACCGCCGTCATATAGCTGGAATGTTGCGGAGTGCGGCGTTCCCCAACAAACGAACAGACACAACATAATCAACCGATCATAACTTTCAATAACATATAAACCTGTCGAGAAGCCCACGAATGTATTAAAGATTATTCTGGAATGTTTAACACTGAATGATACGTGTGTATAAACGCGAACTATTTTCATCCGTTAAACATTTTATGGCACCGTCGGTCAAGTGTCTAAAGAGGACACGGGTGGCTCAGTCGTCTAAGGCGCCGCGATTCGCTGTGCAGAGTTGCGTCCTTTGGGCATGCCAGAAACCCATGATTGTGGGTTCGAATCCCGGTTCGCCTCAATTATGTTTCTAGGTTTGTCAGCACCATACCCGTGCTCGTGGGTTTCACCGAAGTGGTAAACGTCTTAAACCTGCATCACTTCGGGCTTTCCTCCCACATTAAGCTGACACGCCGTGATATAACTGGAATACTGTTAAAAGCGGCGTTAAACCCAACTCACTCACTCACTCACTCAAGTGTCTAAAGCCGCTACGTGGATCATGTTTTTTAAATGCAAAAAGTCAAATGTAGACACGTCTGTTGCACTCAGACGGGAAAGGGCGGTTAAGGATAAATGCCTCAACTCCTGTGCAATGTTATCTTTAACCTGTTGGTCTGGTTGTGTTCAGAAAACGTACATCTGAACCCGCCAGTTCCTCAATACTACTTCATAACACTGCACTAAAAAGGGATAGGTCGTATCCGTCATATCCACTTATAGTTTTCGCAAGTCTGAATCAGTGTCATACACCATTTACCATAGACATTCCGTGCTTTACACAACGAATGAAATAAGCTTCCCCGAACTCCCCTTAACTCAAAATCCATAGGCTGCATAGAAACAGCTGTCTCTCCGCATTAGGTTGAGACCCAATGTCGACGTTTCCCTTTGTTGAAATCGAATCTTCCATAATTATTATTAAGAAGAAGAAGCAGATTTAAAAGAGTGGTCTACGGCGTTTGAGTCTTGAAATTCTAAATCAGAGATGCAGAGTTGAGAATCAATCCTCAGCACTCAGTTGGTCGTCATTCGTGGTTAGGAAAGTAGTGCGCTTGTCAACGAATCGATATGTCTGTATCTACCGATGGCTAAGCGTCGGCTGCTAGCCGCGGTGTATCAAACCTTCCCCGTCCTGCCTTGGTTGGGGTTGTGGAATGGGATGCCGCCCGAGCAAGCATGCCTCAAGTAAAATCCGAGCGGCAGAGGCAATGGGAGGTGGATTTGGAGCCCATTTCGGTTCGGGGAAGTTTTCCAGAAGAGTGCGACCAGGCGGGTTTCCAACCCAGGTGAAAAATTCTACATCACTGGCTGCCTGTCATCCGTCAACGGAGTTCAGTGACTTTTCTACAACAACTGCGACTTATAATTCCCCCGGGTACAAGACGTCTAAAATAACTGTGAGGCTGTCAAGCGATGGATCAACTTTGGAAATTGAAAAGTGTGAAATCGAGCCCGAGGTTGTCATACAGCGTTCAGAAAGTGCGCCAATTTTACCATCCACGGATGCATCTCAGGAGCAGACGACGACAAGCTTCCAACAGATTGTATGCGCCGATGTGGCGCCAGTACCTTATCAGTTTAGATCGGAGAAAAATGAATATAATGACAATCATTCCTTACTGTGCTCAGAATTTCACACCAGAATTATTTCTTCAGAACTGCGTGACAATCGAACGACACCTATACGTGCACCAAAAGCCACCATAGACGAACTGGATGATTTTTCGATTACACTTCCGAAAGCAACTTTAGCTGTCCAAGAGGAGACCTATTTATTATCATCAGCCACTTCGTATGAGAAAGGGAGTACCAAAAGCCATTCTTCTCCAGGCCCTTTTCGCCATGGCAAAATAGATAAGTCTTCATCTGAGAAACAAGATGTTCAGTTAAGGAATACCGTTGATAATACTGAATTATTGGGCAAAGTGGGGGAAAATCGTCCTGATTGTATTGGCCGTCATTTAAATTGCATTGTAAGGACGGAAAGTGCTGAAGTGTTATGTATAGGAGCGGACTGCAAATCTACTTCATGTTCATGTAATGAAGTTCACTTCAAAGATTCGGTGTCACCGTCTGCAGGAGCAAGTGGAATTTCAGGCAGATCTCATATTGAAAGTGTTCAACGAAAGCTTGCCTTTTGTTCCTATTCTCACACGACAGATGAATCTTGGGACCGAGGGATCTTTGGATTGGGAAACTTTATCGAAACTCATGCACATACCAAAGAACATTCAAGAGATGGGAGTGAGATTGACATTTATGGAGACGATTTATCATCCCCCATTGACAAGGCAGGCGAGCTACCGCAAATCAGCCATCAAACATACGCCGTCCGTGCCAGCAGTCTTGCGATAGTTGAACCTGGAGATAGCATCAAAGCTAAGCATAATCACACTGTCAGTGATAAAACCAGAAACCCGACACACTCCTGTTCCTCTTGTCAGACTCAAAGATGGGTTCCTGATATCACTGGTGCCAATTTTTACCCACATAAGAGATCTGGGGAAGGAAGAAACTTGATTAAATCTGTGACAAACGAGATTACCCTTTCAGTTCCTTGTATAAGTCACTGCCCACACGGTTATAAAGAAAATGTAAATATGGTGACTATGGAGAATTCTGTAGTGGAGGAATGTACCACTGAGGGTTTTGATGAAACTGGAAACTGTGTTTGTACGTTGGAAGTGCCCCACACACCTAGGGTGACCACCAGTGATTGTTCTTTGACATGCAAGGAAGGCATTCCTGTTGTCATGGAAACTGAATTGAAAGCTGAAGAAGTTGAGGAGACAGATGACGTTGTTTCAGATTGCGACATTGCTTACGTGCACAGGGATTTTATCAATGGTAAGAATTGTCTCTAAAACTGTTAAGACTCTCATCAAAATTAGTTCCTTACGTCCTTTGATGATAATGATATTCAAAGGATAGTCATTAGCATCGTCTGGGACACAATTGTTATAGCAATAGGAGACGGCCAGAAACAGTTGGCTGCTCTGTGAACAGGCAATTCTGATCACAGTTCTCCAGAAAACATTAGTAATGCTTCACATACCATGCATTTCCCCAAAGAGTGATTACTTCCCGTACGAATATAAAGCTTCCCTGGTGAATATTTTTTGTAGATCTGTGCTGATGAATGTCTCCAGACAGACCTACAGCACTGATATTTGTGTACAATTAGGGACTTTCAACAAATTATAACTGGTAACTCCTCATGTATAGTTGAATAAGAGACTCTCTTGACGGAGGGTATGTGCAGTCTATAGTCTGTCCGGTGTGAGTGGATGGGTTGGAGGTGAAAGTCTTGTTCACTTTCAGTCAGTTATTTGGGTTGGAAGCGTGAATCTACCTAATTTTCCATTTTCTATACAGTCTTGAAGTGGAAGTGGGTTAATTTTCTGTTGGCAGTGTTGGTAGGAAGTGACAGTCTTGTGAATATTTTGTCAACTTTGTATTGGAAATGAGAGTCTGTTAACATTCTGTTGGCTATGTTGGTTGGAAGTGTGAGTTGGTTAATTTTCCATTTACAATTTGGATTGGTGAGTTGGTAAATTTTCCATTTACAATTTGAATTGGAAGGTAATCCTGGTTAATTTCTGTTGTCTATAAATTGAAAGCTTTAGTCTGGCGAATTTTCTATTAAAGATATTGTTTGAAAGCATGACTATGACTTTCTGTGGATTATGTTTCCAATAAGGTTTAATGGGGTGGTGCCCGTGAAGATCCGTGGTGGAATAGGTCTTCAGCAACCCATGCTTGCCATTTAAGGTGACTATGCTTGTCGTAAAAGGCGACTAACGGGATCGGGTGGTCAGGCTCGCTGACTTGGTTTATGCATGTCATCGTATCCCTATTGCGTGGATCGATGCTCATGTTGTCGATCATTGGATTGTCTTGTGTAGACTCGATTACTTTCAGACTGCCATCACATAGCTGGAATATTGCTGAGTGTGGCGTTAAACAACAAACAAACAAATAATGGGATGGTAGGGTCGACTACTTGTTAAAGCATTATTTCATCATGAATAAGGCTCAGGTTTGATTCTCCAAATTGGTAAAATGTGTGATTCCCATTTCTGATGTCCGCCATTGTAATATTGCTAAAAGGGGCATAAAACCTAACATCCTCACTCACTGTTCAACGATCTGAGTTTGAATTGTGAGTCTGTTTAACTTTCTGTTGAAGATGCGATAAGGTAGGAAGCTTGGGTCTGGTTAATTTTCTCTTGGGCAGTTGTACTCTGCATGGCATGTCCACTTGTCTGGTGAGTTGGAACATAATTGAATTTTACATAGTTTTTTCTATGTGTCGGTCACCTCTGTGGTATAGTGGTAGAATGTCTGCCTGGAGAGCGGAAGGTTCGGGGTTTGATCCCTGGCCGTGTCATACCAATAGATGTTAAAAGATGAAATGGATGCTCATCACTATATAAGTGCAATAATCTTGGACGAAACGTTAAACCCCATTACACCTCACCTCACCTATAAAGACAAAATTGTTCTGGCACAGACTTCAAAAGACAAGATAGATGAGATTTCTGGTAGTTTTAAGACTGACATACATCTTATCAGTCTTAATAAGCAGAGATTCAAACATGTCAAATTTCATTGCAGGCGATTGAATTGAGAGTCACCATATTGTGTGAAGTAGTATTATAGGTTTATGAAAACTGTTTCAGTTTAATTGTAAAAAGATCTGATTAATTGTTCTTTTGATCTTTATTTCCAACAGTTTAGTATAATATTGTGTAATGATACTGTTTTATGCCTGAATCAAAATAAAGAATTTTTTTATAATAGGTAACCAGGCAAGACAATAACAAAGATATTTCAGAAGTTTTTGTGAAAAAAACCCACAAATCCGAATAATTTTCCAAATGTCCAATATTAGGTTTGCCATTCAGTCTTTCAGCTGAATTTTTAGGGGGTCCTGATTTTAAATAGACACCATAAATACAACTTTTTAGGTTAAATTGTCCATATTTGATGTTTCAGGTCAACACCTACATGATCTGTAAACATTTAAACATTTTGAATATTACCTGTCATGAAATGTATGATGTGAGTCAATATTAATCTGTTGACCAAAAACTATCTTATTCCACAAAGGTCTGGAATTTTTTGTTTCGATATTTTTAGTTGAAGTTACAGAAATACATAGCAACTGTATAGATGTAAATAGCACCAACACCAGCAGTCCAATCATATTTAAATGTCTCTGTGAAAATAACAGTTTGGATATAATGCTCTCAGTGACTGTTTAAAAGCAAACTCTTTGTTAAGTTGGATCAATAACGATGAAACTTATGATTAAAATTTTCAATTCAGAAATGGAAAATGTCAGATATATGATTCATTTTGTATTGGTAATAAAGACTCCATATACAACCCCCCCACTTAACAGCATGCCGATATGGTTGTGTTTTGATGAGATTGAAAGTACTTATTTTTGTGTGTGAGTTGTGCTATATTTAAGTCCTTTGATGTCTGCAAAAGCTGCTTTTAGAAAGCTAGCTTTTCAGTGATTTAGTAAAAAATGTACGATGGTTAAAAGGTTTGGTGTCAATGCATTTTGTGGAAATAACAGGTCGTCAATCAAGATGACCGTTGACAGAATTTCAGGATAAGTGACCATTTAATGACTTTCAGAACTTTATGTAACTTTATAAGTCGACATTACATGTTCGAAAAAAAATGTTAGAAATATGTGATGTCTTTCTGATTATGTAGTGTTTGTTTGCTTTAAACATTTATAAGATGTGCAGCTCAATGAAATATAATGTAATAAATGTTTGTTAATTGTGATCTCAGTTTTTGAAAGTTGTCAGTTTTTAATCTATAAGGGCATACACTTTGTATACAAATGTGGCATAGGACACCCATGAAGCGTTTTAGGTATGACTTTTGGAATCAAATTGTGCAAACTAGATGAATCAGATGACCCATCTTCAAACTCAGTGAATGTTTTTCACGAAGGCTAGATGATTAGCAGTTTGCCTCTGTCGATCCTTTTTACTGAGATGGATAATACTTTCATGTTCTGACTACGGGGGGGGCACGGGTGGCCCATTCGTCTAAGGCGCCGCAATTCGCTGTGCAGAGTTGTGTCCCTTGGGCACGCCAGAAACCTATGATTGTGGGTTTGAATCCCGGTTCGCCCTGATTATGTTTCTAGGTTTGTCAGCACCATACCCATGCTCATGGGTTTCACTGAAGTGGTAAACGTCCGAGACCTGCATCACTTCGGGCTTTCTTCCCACATTAAGCTGACACACCGCGATTTTAACTGGAATGCTGTTAAAAGCGGCGTTAAACCCAACTCGCTCACTCACTCAGACTAAAGGGGGTAGCTTAGCCAGGTAGAACAAGAGACAAGTATTCACATGAACATTAGTGGTGTAACGATACGGCGATACAGTATTGTATCCCGATGCACAGCCCACGATACGATGCATCGATTTGGAAAGCATGTATCGCGATACATACAATATTTTCATAACACAGTTTTACTTACCAGTACTTTTAATCATGAAATACGTTTAACAGTTTCAAAGCCAGTTTGTTGTTTCAGTAAAACATACTGTATTGCTGACAATTTGCTATAACAGTAAATAAACACCTTATATCTTCTTCAACTGTACTTGTCACATCTTTTAGAGAGCAGAAAGACATCAACTTGGCTTAGCTTGTACCAGTAAACACTGTATCGTGATACGTATCGTATCGCGACCCCTGTATCGTGATACGTATCGTATCGCGACCCTCCCGTATCGTTACACCTCTAATGAACATACTATATATATAAGTAGCTAACAGGTAAATACGACAATGGTGAGCATACATAGACTTCCCAGGGACTGAGCACGTTCCTAGGAAGACTAGAGCAAGTCTGTGAACACTTCTTTTGGAATACCAATGGTTTGGGAAAGTTCACCAATCTACGCAAGGATAGCTTGTGTGAACCAACCATATTGTATTAACATTTGTATAACGGTAATGTGAGGTTTCAGACTATTTGGAACCTTAAGCTTTGCAAATTGGATTAGAATCAACTATACGTTGACTCTGCCTAGCAATTTGATATCTATTGTTTTAGACAAATAGCCCTGAATAATTAGGGGTCTGCCTAGGCTTGCTTAATACAGAGGTAATTAAGTGGTGTTGACAATGTTATATTAGGCTGTTTTTATAGTTATTTATGATTAAGGGTTGTTTACTTTGGGCCTGTAAGACCCTGATTACAGTAGAGGTAATTATTTGAAATGTTTTTTTTCTGTAACAAAGTATGTAAGGTTGATAGTTTGGAAGATGATATTCTATTGTTATTTATATTAACGTATGTTTTCTAAGTTACCACCATTAAAGATTTCCCCACAGTCATGGTATTTGTGAGCATTATTGCAAAACGTAGGTTCATTTTCCATGCCCTTTTTTTTATTTCTACATTTCAGATATGTTCAGATGTTCATAAAAACACTCACTCACTCACTCACTCACTCACTCACTCACTCACTGGGGGCACGGGTGGCCCAGTCGTCTTAATGCGCCGCGATTCGCTGTGCAGAGTTGCGTCCCTTGGACCCGCCAGAAACCTATGATTGTGGGTTCGAATCCCGGTTCGCCCCGATTATGTTTCTAGGTTTGTCAGCACCATACCCGTGCTCGTGGGTTTCACCGAAGTGGTAAACGTCTGAGACCTGCATCACTTCGGGCTTTCCTCCCACATTAAGCTGACGCGCTGTGATATAACTGGAATACTGTTAAAAGCGGCGTTAAACCCAACTCACTCACTCACTCACTCCAAAGCCATTCACTCACTCACTTAAAAAAAGACTTTTGAAGATTTCAAGATAAATCATCAAAACACATTGCGGTCTGTTAACACCTAGAAGGTTGCTGATCACTGGGGTCAATACCTTCCTGGAGTGAACAACTGTTTCCTCACTGGGAGCCACCGCCTCCTTCCCTGTCATTGATCGTTTTCGATCATTAACAATTAAACGTTAGGCTTTTAATAACTTGTCTGTCTTCTGTTCTCAAATTTCAACGCAACATAATCCTAACATGAACTAATTGTAAAGTGTAATTAGTCCAGTTTTCATCTGTAGACATTTTTGCTGTTGCTCCGATGGCTTAGTTTGAATTGCATTCACAAGTTATATAATGAATGCTCAGTGTATGACATGGTTGAAATCATTCGTAGCTTTTGTGTTGTCTGCTAGAAATCATTAGTCACTTCGAATAGCCATGTTTGTTTGCACCAGTGTGATACTTAACGGTCATTGGCTGTTGGGGTATTGTTATTTTTTATTTGTCTTTTTATTGTTGTGACTCCCATTGAACTAGATCTGTAGGACATTTCAGATACTGTTTTATAGAATGATTTTACAATGAATGACAGACAGCTGTTGAAGTTGTCTTTGCACTGAGTTAGGACTTGTTGCTTGACAGGAGTCGGTCGGGTTTATGGAATGTGTGAGTGATGGGTTTATTGCCATGGTAACGGTATCTTAATCCTATCCAGGTGTGTGTGATGCTGTCAGGTGTTTGAGGAATCTTGAATGTGATTTACTACTTCTGTGAAACTTACAAGCATAGGGATGCTGGGTTGCTGTTTGGTTCATTTTGTAGGACAGTGATTGTCGTCCGAAATGTCCAAGAGGTACTTTTCAAATGTGGCAATGATATAGAAGAATATCCTTTCAAGAATGTTGATAAAATCCTGATGATGTGAGGATGTCATTTGTCTCAAACATAATCACTGGGTATACTGACCAACAAACCGAGGATAATAAATAGTGAGTGAGTGAGTACGGTTTTACGCTGCTTTTAGCAATATTTCAGCAATATCATGGCGGGGAACACCAGAAAGGGGCTTCACACATTGTACCCATGTCGGGAATCGAACCCGGGTCTTCGGCATGACGAGCGAATTCTTAAAACCACTAGGCTACCCGACCGCCCTTTGACATAAGGGACTTGATTGACCTTGATCACTTCCTTCCATCTGGGCCGTCTTGTACGTCTTCATGCTGTTCTTGAGGAGTTTGTTTAGATTGAAGAAACAGCCATGTTTTACGACATTGTTTTGAAACAGATAATGGCATCTTTTCTTGTGTCTTTCATTGTACCCATGTCGGGAATCAAACCTTAGTCTTCAGCGTAAATGGTTAGGTGTTTCGAAAACAAGATGGTGGCCCCAAAGACATTGCTGCCCTTTTTTTTTCTGAAATTTGATTCAAGGTTAAAGACGTACCGGTATACATATTTTGGAGGCTAGGAATGAGGGATGATATACGGAAAAATCTTCAGAGATGTAGAAATGCGTTCTAAACCAAATTGTAAACTTTGACCTCCAGAACTTACATATTAGATGGCTGAAAAGAGATGGAATGATGAGCAGGTATTGTAACCTCTGCTAGTTTGGGAGCAAGCTGGAAATGATTGTACTTTGAATTCAGTAAGTAAATAGATTATCTTTTGTAAAGGACACAATTTCCACATCTTATCTCATTCACCTTTGAAGATCCGAGTTAGAATAGGTCTTCATCAACCTATGCTTTCCGTAAAAGGCGACTTTGCTTGTCGTAAGAGGCGACCAACAGGATCGGGTAGTCAGGCTCACTGACTTGGTTGATGCATGTCATCGTGTCCCAATTGCGTGGATCGGTGCTCATGATGTCAATCACTGGATTGTCTGGTTCAGACTCGATTATTTATAGACCGCCGTCATGTAGCTGGAATATTGCTGAGTGCGGCGTTAAACAACAAACAAACAAGAACATTCACCATTTAGCTGAATTAACGCTATTGCGACTTAAACTTTAACTCACACACTGGCCTTTTATGAATGAATACTACAATGATGTCAGTGTACTTTTAATATGTTCCATTTTGTGATCATTTATATGAAACATTGTTGTAAATTTTTAACACATGCAGTTGATATGGTTATTAATACTATACCAATATGTAACAGAGTGCAACAATTTCATTTGCTATTGGTTAACTGCCTAATTTTCAAAACCTACATGTACTTTGAGAGGTGATCGGGTGGTCAGGCTCACTGACTTGGTTGATGCATGTCATCGTATCCCAATTACGTAGACCGATGCTCATGATGTCAATCACTGGATAGTTAGGTTCACACTAGATTATTTACAGATCGCCGTCATATAGCTGGAATATTGAGTGGGGCGTTTAAACAAACAAACAAACAAAGCAGGACTTGCACCATCCCTTAAGCATTGTATGCATGCTATTCCGAAAATTATAAAAAAAACCAAATATTATATGATTAAAACTGTAGGAGATGTAGAAATTCTTTGAATGACATGGTCTTACGATACCCTCGCAGGGGGCAATAATTAAAGAATTGCTGATAGTTTCTTGCCAATCCTTCCACCAATGGACCTTTATATCAGTGCTCCATGTTTCGAATCACATTCCATGTTTTCAAGTCAAAATTTTAAATCAGCTCCAGGTGCACCTGAAGGAAGATTGTGTTTCCATTCGAAACGATCGGATGTTTTTTGTTTTTTTTGCAAGTATTACGAAAGGAAATAATATTCTGTTCAAAGAAGATTTTAAAAAATGTAGAAGGAATCTTTAAAATTGAAAATTCCATTACCAGACCCAGCATGTCGCTACCATTTGCAGTGCATGTTTTATTGCATGTTGCCTAAGTGAAGACTACTTCCTCCATAAGAAGAAGATGTTAGTTCTGTCAACGTGGTCCATTCTATGCTTTTACTTCCTCATTACAAATTGTCAAAGGGGAGTGATCAAAGGTTACATAATCAATACTTGTAATTGAAGGCCGCCTTAACACCAGACTTGCTCCAACAGTGGTTACAGTAGCATGGTTTGGTGATGCTTCCACAGGCTCACATGGCGAGGTTTCAAAGGGAAAAAACTGGGACTCGAGTGACAACAATAGCTAATGCTTCCTGGAACACTTCAAAGCTGCTTTGAGAAAGTCAATGCTGTCAGACCTCTTGATGTAGATACTCTCTGTCTGTGATTTGAAAAAGATGAGCAAACTCCTTGTCTATTAGTTATTTTCAGATTTCCAAGCCCTAAATTGTGAAGGACTCTTTTTTTTTTCGAAATAGAGTCCGTCACATTCATGCCTTTAGATTCCAGTTTAGTCATGGAGCTGCCTCCGTAGTCTAGTGGCGAGGAAGGCTGGTGGTTTGATCATCCGGGCCGTGTATACCAAAGACGTTAAAAGATGGTACTTGTTGTTTACTCTGCCTGGGGCTCGGCATTAAGGGGCTAAAACAACGACTGGTCGGCTTGGCGTCTGTATACTGTGTCTGAGAAGAGTTTCCATGTTAAGCTGTGGCATGGAATCTCAGCGGGCTAGCACTCCGAAACCAGCATTAGTCTAGTACAAACAGCCTCACACACATGTGCAAGCACGTCCTTTTATGAGTGTGATAATATTGAACCCATCGTTAAATGCCATGTTACAATTAAGTCAGACTATGCGAGTGTATGTCGGCTGGAGTTGTGTTGCACCGACAAAGTTATTGAGCTTTGTTGTGTTGGGAATATTCAATATACCTTGTAGTTCAATTTTCCTGTTTACTTTTGAAAAAATCTTTGGTTTGAGCAAAATCAATGAATTTTTAATTATAGTTGATGTATATGTTGTGTTCATTATATTGTCAATGAAATGCCTGCAAGTATGTCTAACATAGACGTGCTGTTACATATTGATATTTTAGGGTTGTGAGTGAGTGAGGTTGGTTTAACGCCGATTTTAACAGTATTCCAGTCATATCGCGGTGTGTCAGCTTAATGGGGGAGGAAAGCCCAAAGTGTTGCAGGTCTCAGACGTTTACCACTTCGGTGAAACCCACGAGCACGGATGGTGCTGACAAACCTAGAAACATAATTGGGGCAAACCAGGATTAGAACCCACAGTCATAGGTTTCTGGTGTGCCCAAGGGACGCAACTCTGCACAGCGAATCGCGGCGCCTTAGACGACTTGGCCACCTTTGCCCCTTTAGGGTTGTGAATGCTGTGTCAACATTAGCCAAACAATCTCAACATAAACAGATGATGATTCTGTTTTTTTTTAACACTTATGGACATAAAAGATGAATGAGATTTGTTGGTTTGTTGTTTAACGCCACACTCAGCAATATTCGAGCTACATGATGGCAGTCTGTAAATAATCGAGTCTGGACCAGACAATCCTGTGACTGACACTATGAGCGTCTTTTTAAGCAATTGGGATATTACGACATGCATCAACCAAGTCCGCAAACCTGACCATCTGACCCATTAGTTGCCTCTTACAACCGTACCTGCTTCTTGCGGCAAACATGGGCTGCTGCAGACCTATTCTATTCTACCCTGGATTTGCACGGGAGAGGTGACCAAGAGAAAAGCAGTTCCTTGAAATCCACAGTCTTGTAAATGCACATATTTTGTTCATAAACATACATAAACTCTGTGCCTATCTTAGTACAGGAAGATCTTAGTGTGGATTTCCCTGTGCCTATCTTAGTACAGGAAGATCTTAGTGTGGATTTCCCTGTGCCTATCTTAGTACAGGAAGATCTTAGTGTGGATTTCCCTGTGCCTATCTTAGTACAGGAAGATCTTAGTGTGGATTTCTCTGCCCCTATCTTAGTGCGGGCAGATCTTAGTGTGGATTTCTCTGCGCCTATCTTAGTATGGGCAGATCTTAGTGTGGATTTCTCTGCGCCTGTCTTAGTATGGGCAGATCTTAGTGTGGATTTCTCTGCCCCTATCTTAGTACGGGCAGATGTTAGTGTGGATTTCTCTGCCCCTATCTTAGTACGGGCAGATCTTAGTGTGGATTTCTCTGCCCCTGTCTTAGTATGGGCAGATCTTAGTGTGGATTTCTCATCGCCTTTCTTAGTATGGGCAGATCTTAGTGTGGATTTCTCTGCCCCTATCTTAGTACAGGCAGATCTTTGTGTGGATTTCTTTGCGCCTATCTTAGTACGGGCAGATCTTAGTGTGGATTCTCTGCCCCTATCTTAGTATGGGCAGATCTTAGTGTGGATTTCTCTGCGCCTATCTTAGTGCGGGCAGATCTTAGTGTGGATTTCTCTGCCCCTATCTTAGTATGGGCAGATCTTAGTGTGGATTTCTCTGCGCCTATCTTAGTATGGGCAGATCTTAGTGTGGATTTCTCTGCCCCTATCTTAGTAGGGCAGATCATAGAGGTGAACAAGAGAAAAGCAGTTCCTTGAAATCCACATTCTTGTAAATGCACATATTTTGTTCATAAACATACAAAGAAAATGTCTAACTCCACAATATTCCAGCTATAGGATGGTGGTCTGTAAATAATTGAGCCTGGACCAGGCAATCCAGTGATTGACATCGTGAGAATCGATCCTCTCATATAACAATGCCTCAAACGTTGTTAGGTTCGCCTCCAGGAATATGGTCAGTCAGATAATTGGAGCTGAACATTATTTTTACGCTTGACTCTCCAAACCGAAAAGCAATGATTATACAATCTGTCATGTGACAGAGATCAAGGATGCTCAGCCAATCACCCGCCTGGAGTCTTATTTTCCGTGGACGTTTTCCCTTGTGTAATCACCAAATTGATTCTGCATCTTGACTACCCAGTCAGTAGGAACAAAATGTCCTCCCCCTAAACCAGGAGAGCAAGACACGACCATGGCTCCAGTCGTATAGACTCTGATGGTAAAGGGTTATCACTTCCTGGATAATGTGCCTGTTTTAGAGAAATTGCTCTGAAAAGTGCTCTCATGTTTTCTTATGATAATGGTATATGCAGATGCACTTCAGATTGTATCAATGATGGGATATAAAATAGTACGAGAGACAAACGGCATGAAACAGTGAGCTGATCGAGGTAGTGATGCCCCTTTTTATGCATTGCATTCCTAAAGGTTTCCACCAAATTCTAATTTGTTAGAGGTTGGTATTTGAGGGAGTTCAGTAGGGTTTCTGTTTGGTTGACATGGAGATGGTTTGTGACATCAGTAGTTCAGTGGTCAGTTTTGGGTTGCCATGGAGACTGCCTATAACAGTAGTTCAGTGATGAGTGTTAATAGATTAATTACTCTTTCTTTCATAATTGACCCAAGCAGCAATGTAACCAGTAATTGTTTTGACTTTTGTGTGCCATCTCAAATACAACTGGAACATATTGTTGTATAAGGATTTCTCTGTCCCTATCTTAGTACAGGCAGATCTTAGTGTGGATTTCTCTTAGTACAGGCAGATCTTAGTGTGGATTTCTCTGCCCCTATCTTAGTACAGGCAGATCTTAGTGTGGATTTCTCTTAGTACAGGCAGATCTTCGTGTGGATTTCTCTTAGTACGGGCAGATCTTAGTGTGGATTTCTCTGCCCCTATCTTAGTACAGGCACATCTTAGTGTGGATTTCTCTTAGTTCCTTTCACATTAGAAATCCTATTATTAACATCGTAGATCTGCAAATACCGATCATCTGATAACGGCATTTTAAATTACCACATTCTGTCATTAGAAGAAAATATCAATGGCGACAGTATTTATCAGTGTTAATCAAGAGATCAATGAGTGTCATGCTATTACTGTTTATCATTCTCTGAACCCTTAATCTTTTACTGGGTCAACAGGGGGGGTCGGGTAGCCTAGTGGTTAAAGCGTTCGCTCGTCACGCCGAAGACCCGGGTTCGATTCCCGACATGGGTACAATGTGTGAAGCCCATTTCTGGTGTCCCCCGCCGTGATACTGCTGGAATATTGCTAAATGCGGCGTAAAACCCTACTCACTCACTCACAACAACGCGGTGACCCTCGAGTTGTATTCTGTATGCTTGCGTGGCCTTTATACACAATACACAGTTTCTTTAGCTTATTGACATCATGACCCAAAATAAAGTCCCATGCTACATCTTGCAAGTTAATACTTTTTGATAACAAAAAGAGAAAAAAATGTAAAAACAGCCCAAACTGAATTTCTACACAGAGCTATGGGACTTGAATTGCCGCGTAGGCAAGAGGCCACTCTGACTGTACATAATGGGGATTCCTGGAAAGCGTTAAAAGATTATTACCATATATACAAATGACATATGATTCCACATGCTGAAATGCATTGTGTTAAAAATAGATATGGAGCTCCCCAAGTATTCCACTGTGTATTGTACATTTTCTATGATTTACATCATGACTAAACATACTAAAAATCAGTATTTAACTCCGTAACTCTAGCCACTAGCCCGAAGCCTGTGTCTAGTAATATCTTGTTCAGTCTAGTCGACTAAGATAATAATCGTCCATGTACTAGTGCCAAAATATACTGAAAGTGGTGTTAAGAGCTATCTTTGGGCCAGTAGACTCCAAAGTTTTTGGCAAAGACTGGTATAGAAAAGAAAGTTAAAGACTTTTGGGGGGGGGGTGAAATTTGTTTCAGTACAATCTAATATTTCAGTGAACTGTTAACATATTTTTTTTGGTAATTTTCTGGTTGAAGGAATTTGAAACATATGCAATTCTCCAGTGTGGTATTTACCCATAGGGGCTCGGATTAGTTTGTGTACTGTCAAAATAAATGGTAAAAATCAATTCTTCATTTCCACTTCAGAGCTTGTTTGCAGTCAGTTAGGTTTCTCTCCACAGGATGTCAAATTGATTTTTCAAAGTTTTGCCAAGAAAGTAACCAAGAAGTCGATGGGGGATAATAGTTTTCAAATACACATGTCACTTCCCATTATTCAGGGGCAAGTTTGTAAAGAAAATCATATTCGTGATTTGAAATTGACTAAGAGTATTTTCGTCAAGTTGACATTTCAGTGTGATTGTAAACCTGGAAAAAAAAAAGTTTTTTATGTACTTTCAACTTTTTAAAGAAATATTTGCATGTATGTAGTTTTTTTTTTGGCTGTTGCATCTTTACAGAGGTTCCTGAATGAAGTATTGGATTTGCAACAAAGTCACCCCACACGGAAAGGTTCATCAGTTTTATGCATTTATCAATGGGAGGCTGACCTAAGAAAAATTGGATCCATTTCAGAAATCAAAATTTTATACGTGTGATTTTTTTTTTTTATGATGAAATAAATATTGATTGTTTTTGGGCCCATTTCTTCGTCATTGGAATGTGGAAATAAAGTACTCATTTATGCAATCTCAAAATTGAATTCACATACCGTATTCGACGTAAGAAGCACCCAGGGCGCTCTCAAAATTAGAAATAGGGGGCTCTTATTAGAATAGTAATGTTTTTAGCCTGAAATGTTTATATACAACAGATATATTTTTCCAGAATTTGATTGCCCATAATTAAGGGTGCATATAACACACGAGTGCGTATTATACACGAATAAATAAGTCTTGTGTACATTCATCAATCAAAAGGGGTGCTAATTGGGATTGTTCACGAGCCAATATATTAACAAATAGCGGGGCGCTTATTACATCGAATACGGTAACCTAAGAAAAGTTACTGAATACATCAGGTAATAAACCTGGTAAAATATCCCGTGATACATATATATAACTAAAATAAGATATGGATCAAACGATATATTGATGAATATTTTGCGTCATGTTCAAGCATAAATTTTGAGTGTTTCAAATGAAATTGTGCGATGTAAGTGGGTGGTAACATAAGGATTGATATACAGCACATAAATTAGGAAAAAAGCATTCAGTGTTTTCAATGTAATGTTGGATTTTCTGTTGATTTTATCCACACCAATTTGATTGTTAAATTTATTATGGTTTAATTTACCACCCCAAAATGTATTGTTACACATAGTTTGAATACTGTTGTACATTTTGTGGGCTAATTTTAAAAAGTGTACATACTGTTGTTTGAAAACGTGTACTGACAATGATTGAAACGAAGATACTTTTCCAGGAACGTTAGATTCCGAAGTGATGTCAGAAAATCATTTGTTTCAATGTGAGAAGACCCGTGAAGATCCGGGGTAGAATAGGTCTTCAGCAACCCATGCTTGCCGTAAAAGGCAACTATGCTTGTCTTAAGAGGTGACTAACGGAATCGGGTGGTCAGGCTCGCTGACTTGGTTGTAGCATGTCATCGATCCCAGTTGCGTTGATCGATGCTCATGATATCAATCACTGGATTGTCTGGTCCAGACTCTTATTTCCAGACCGCCATCATGTAGCTGGAATATTGCTGAGTGCGGCGTTAAACAACAAACCAAACCAAACCAAACCAATGTGAGGTGGTTGTGATTTGAAGTCTTTGATTGACAAGTCAGAATCAAATATTGTCCAAATTGATGGTAGCGCAAATGATCTTTTTCACTATTCATTTAACCATGAACCTTGCAAACTATTTGTATTTGGCCTGGCTTGAGGCCCGATTGATCTGACAGCTGTGACCTTAGTATGTGATATTCCATCCTTAATTATCCATGGTGTATAATATCTCCATTATGCTGACGCCTCGAGTGTTGAAATACTCAAGCGGTCCACCTCAAGAGTGATACGGACTTTCAACTTGAAAGTCTGTATCACTCTTGGGGTAGGCCGCTAACCAACTCAAAACCGAGATTCGCTCCACTCATGTCTCAATCAAATCGTCCAACCTCTGCAAGTTCTGCATGCCAGGGTTGTTATAAAGAATAACGACCAGCCTAAACAATATACAATGTGGTGTAAATTATAATAAATACCCTGGAGCCATTTCCATCAATACCTTTGTTTTGTTTGTTTGGATGTTGTTCAATGCCACATTTAGCAATATTCCAGCTACATGACGGCAGTCTGTAAATAATCGAGTCTGGACAAAACAATCCAGATTGATGTCATGAGCATCAATCCATGCATTTGGGATACGATGACATTCATCAACCAAGTCAGCGAGCCTGACCACCTGATCACGTTAGTTGCCTCTTACGACAAGCACTGTAGCTTAAGACCTATTCTAACCCTGATCTTCACGGGGTATGATCTGAATGATATGATGCTAAAAATAACCAACCAATGAAATAGCTCTCATGAGTGAGAGAAGCTTTTTGTCAAGTTACTGATGGCAGGGATGAAGAAAATAACATTCTTCCGAAAAAAAGTTTTGATGGCAAATGGGTCCAGGGTATTTATCATAAATTAATGGAGATGTAATACCCTTGATGATAGAGGATGATATCTCATCTTCTGCATCATTCACATGGTGTATTCATGCATATCAGATTATGTTAAGGGGGCCTGCATTTGCATGTAATCGTCACTCATACCTTGTTGACGGTGATAGGTCATGGAGAATTGAAGACCATGTGCGTGAGAGCGAGTTGGATATTATGTCACTATGAACAGCAGCTTTCCAATTATTTCCCAGCATTTCAGCTTGATGTGGGAGGAAAGTCGAGTGCTGTAGATCTTTGACTTTTACTACTTTGGAGAAACCTTCAAGCATGATGTCGTATGATCATGACAAATCTTAATTACAGCAAACCTGGGATTTGAACCAAAGATCAAAGGATTGGAAGGGCCACACCTCCGCACAGTAAAATCAGCACCTTAGGTGAATGGGCTATTGTCCTGCCTTAAAACAGGGGAACTGAGTTCATTGGCCTGTAGTGCTGCCCTGTACAGACTGCTGGTGACACAATACTATGGCCACATTACTAGTATATAGTACAGCCACACCCTGCACCGAGACTGGAGCTGCCTCTTGGTTATTATTATAATAAGTAGTAATTACGTAAATAACCCTAACCAAGCAGACTAACTAAAATAAATTTGAAACAGTGTTTCATAAAACTGCTAACAATATGTGTATGGTTTTTTTTTGGTGTTTTTTTTCATTTATGATATTCCAGGGAATATTAAAAGGATCTCGTATTGTTAAAATATTTTTTACATTGATCAAAACGGACTTTCTCTAGTATACCTTGCCAGTGACCAAGCCATTGTTTAAACCTCATTTTTTATGGTACCTGGTTTCTTCTCTCATGAAAGACACAAGAAAAGATGCCATTATCTGTTTCAAACGAATGTCGTAAAACATAGCTGTTTCTTCAATCTAAACAAACTCCTGAAGAACAGCATGAAGACGTACAAGACGGCCCAGATGGAAGGAAGTGATCAAGGTCAATCAAGTCCCTTATGTCAAAGGGGCGGTCGGGTAGCCTAGTGGTTTAAAGAATTTGCTCGTCATGCCGAAAACCCGGGTTCGATTCTCAACATGGGTACATTGTGTGAAGCCCATTTCTGGTGTCCCCTGCTGTGATATTTCTGGAATATTGCTAAAAGCGGTGTAAAACCGTACTCACTCACTCACTCACCCTTATGTCAAAAGTATTATTTTACAATATGGAAATAATACTTCATGGTATTGCAGTATGAAAGTAACTTCATGCCTGGCAGATTCTGCAAAATAAAACCGGTGTCAAATACATTGACTGTGCCTTCGGTGCTGACAAAGTTCACTAAAACAGTTATTTTGGGAGATAAATTCTTGCAGGAGTTCACGAAGGAAAAACATTCAGTCCCTTACCTTTCATGTTTATGTCAACAGGTTTTATTGATTTCTACTTGAGAAAATAATAATTTCCATATTTGTCGATAAATTTCTCAAGCTTGTTGGATTTCAGCAAGATTCATTATATTTATTAAGTAAGTCTATTATCTGAAATGTGTAAGAACAAAATCGAAAATGACCTCCTACGCCCAGAGAGATTATAAGGTGAAAGGTTAATCTCTGGTTATAAAAAAAAGCGTCATATCGTTGGATATGAAAAACAATATTCTGTGCTATTGACTATTTCTTGTCTCAGGCTTGTAATTTCTTAAGAGATGTAGAATGATGAAATTGATCCTCTCGTCCATCATAGTGATTGATCCTGTCAATTCCAACATGGAAACTGAAATGTTTCGGTGGGGAGATAGGCAGCAGAGAGGTGCTGGTTTCCATGGAGGAATTTGGAATCAATTTTGAAAGGATTTTAAATTGGCTGTTCTGAAATGATGTATGGCAAGTTAAAAAGAGGGAAAGTACTATCAAAACTAGATGATGGCTTTCACCTCATAGAGGCCTCTTGTCTTTTAATAATTTTTTAGTCCATTGAATTATCTAGTGAGGGTTTGAGTGACAGTTTGATGTTGTTTATCTGTATTAGCATTTAGACGGTTTTCTTATAAAAGTAGGATGCTGGTTAGTTAACCTTGAGGTTAAACTGTTTTATCATCCAAAACTGGCCTCGACAGGAGATATCGCCTGGGTGAGTGAAGTCAAGTGATCTATTTTTGGAGATATCGCTGCAGTGAAATTGCATCACAATGCTTTAAAGACCATTGTGATGTCATTGGTTACCATGATGACACAATCAAATGACATCACTTTGATTGATGAAACTGATGAAGCTGGAACTGATGTTGGTTAGCTGTACTTTTCCAGGCACTGCTTATAACTGTTTAAAAACTGAAAAAAATTGAAGGAATGATGTTCAATGATAAATAGAATCTCACCCTTTGGTCTTTCGATCTCAAATATATCAACATTCGTTGATGTAACATTGTGTCAGTATATCTGATATTAATAGGGGCGGTCGGGTAGCCTAGTGGTTAAAGCGTACGCTTGTCACGCCGAAGACCCGGGTTCGATTCCCGACATGGGTACAATGTGTGAAGCCCATTTCTGGTGTCCCCCGCCGTGATATTGCTGGAACATTGCTAAAAGCGGCGTAAAACTATACTGACTCTCTCACTCTCATATTAAGAGACACTCGGGTGAGATTCTTTAATACCTGTTATGCTGAAACATATAGGTTCTTTATGCAGATGGATAGAATCTCATGATGGCTTTTCGTTTATTTCCCTTATTGTGACACTGCTGCTGTATTGAAAGTTTATTTGTTGGTTGGTTGGTTGGTTGTTTAAGTGTCGCACTCAGCAATATTCCAGCTATATGACGGCGGTCTGTAAATAATCGAGTCTGGACCAGACAATCCAGTGATTGATATCATGAGCATCGATCCACGCATTTGGGATAAAATGACATGCATTAACCAGGTCAATGAGCCTTACCACCTGATCCTGTTAGTCGCCTCTTACGACAAGCATAGTCGCCTTTTACGGCAAGCATGGGTTGCTGAAGATCTATTCTATCCCAGATCTTCACAGGTGTGTATTGAAAGCTTCGCTAATTCACTAAATACTCTTTTATTTTCTAAGAGATCTGTGTTTTCTTCGTTTTGCTGTTGTGTTGTTTGATGCCAGACTATCAGTATTCCAGCTATATGACAGACCAGTAAATAACAAAGTCTGGACAATACAAACCAGTGATTGATATTAGGAGCAACTATCCACACCAATAGAGTATGATGAAATACAACCAAGTCACAGAGTCTGACGACCTGATAAATCTCTAACGACAAACATAAGTTGTCAGGAACCATCAATCCCTGGAATCACAATGAGGTTTTGGCTTTCTCAGAACTATATTCGGGGTTTAAATTACATTTACTGAATGTCAGTGTATAGTAATATCTGTGCTTAGTAACGATGTATGTACAAGGCTTGAAAACGCCTTTATTTTAAATGCCATTACACTGTGTTGAAAGTTTATATAATTCTTTCAATACTCAAAGAAATTTGTCTAGCAACTATATCATTATCATATATATTGAATGGTAGCAAAATGTCAGACATTTATATTTTATCAATAGCGTGTAATCACATTACGAACGTACACAAACACATCTGAGCTCCCGGCAACTTCATTCGATCAGTTTCATCGAAATTCCAACACGTTTTGTAAAGCTTGTGTTTATTTTATGTTCCGACAATGTGGAATCACTCGAAGCTTGTGCGTAACAACACAGAGTCTCTTTGACAGTATTGACACCAATTACCTATACATGCCACACAGCTAGGAGATAAGGATTGTTTGGACTTATTGAATTTGCATCTTCACTGACAGGTCTCTGGTAATGCCAATGTGTTTTATACAGCCCTGGAGTAAAAACAAACATGTAAAACACCTTATTAACCCACAATTAACACCTTGTGTAAATAGATACAGTGGAGGCTGCCTAAGTAACGACTGCCTCCATGGTCGATTGGATAGATAAGCCACACATGTGTGCCATGTTATGCATGCATGTTGCTATAGAGGTGCAATAATCTTGAACGTGAAGTTAAATCTCACGTCACGTCACGTCACGTCACGTCACTCATCACCTCACACTTCACCTCACACCTCACCCATCACATCACCTCAACTCACTGAATGTATACATGACTAAACTTGTTATGAGGTCTTTCTTTGGTGACAGTGAAATCCTTGATAATCTATCATTACGTAAAGGAAAGTAAAATTTCTTAAGTAAAAATATTAGTAATGTTTTTTTTCTTGGTCCTAATAGTACCTTTCAGAGACCACTAAGCAAAAATAAATTGCAACAAAAATCGTATGTCAGAAAAGTTGATGCTTGCCTACGATCATTTAGGCGACATTTTAATTTTTTTTGTTTTATCGATGCACCGCTCTTTCAAAGTCCGAAAGTTAAAAAATAAAAAACAAATTACTTCTTTTTTTATTTCCGCCTATCTTTACTTTAAAAAATGCCTAAAGTTAAAAAATTTAAAAAAAAAATTGTTTCCTCGAGTGTTAAGTAAAGGAAAGTCACTCTGATATTTCTTACTGGGATCCTTCTCTAATACCATCAAAGCTTTTAGTTCAAAGTGGTTTCCACAGTATAATCTGTACCCTTTTTTAACAGGAAAAAGTGCTCTGTATAAAAAAGATTTATATTGCAGCACCAACCCATCATTGTGGGTTCACCGAAATTGTTGAATGTCTAAGATTCGTGTCACACATTGATAGAACTGAAATATTGTTCAATGAGTGTCGAGCCCACCTCGCTCATCCCTTCACTCCACGAGTGATTGGCACAGCTTGATGTTAGATTCTGCCCCTGTCACGTATCCACATGCAGCGTGATGTAATCTGCAGTTAAATTGGCAACCATTGTATCTTGTATCTGAAAAGTGATACCATTTTGGACATTTTGTCTGTAAAGAGATACTTTCTATTGCGTAAAGTTGAATTTTTGCTGATCTTTAATCCATGGTTATCAATTAGCTGTCGTGTATCGAGAGTGCAAGCAACATATTTCGTGACAATGTGCTGCTGATAAACAGTGAGGTGAGGTGAAATGGGGTTTAACGTTGCGTCCAAGATTATTGCACTTGTATAGTGATGTGCGTGCATGTGTGTGTGTGTGTGTGTGTGTGTGTGTGTTTGTGTTTGTATTTGTATTAGTCCGGACTGATGCCGATTTATAGTGCTAGCTCACTGAGATACCATGCCGCAGTTTAACATGAATACCCCACTCAGACAGACACAGTATACTGACTCCGAGCCGACCAGTCCTTGTTTTAGCCCCTCAATGCCGAGCGCCAGGCAGGGTAACAACAAGTACCATCTTTTAACGTCTTTTGGTATGACGCGACCGGGGATCGAACCCCGAACCTTTGGCTCTCCGGGCGGACGCTCTACCACTAGACCACGGAGGCGGTCTGATAAACGGTGAAGCAGATGAGTCCTACTAGAAGTCCAACCGACAAGGATTGAGTTTTGTCCAATGACAAGCATTAAAGTTCATTCCATTTCACAACAGATGACTGTTCCACAAAGTCATCTTAGCACCATGACAATTGTAGCAGAGCTGAGATTGCTTTCTTCATTGGGAGGCCCTTGATGCTAGGACTCTCGTCTTAATGCTACAATTGTCTCTTAGCACTAAGATAGCATTGTAAAAGTTGCCTTGGATGCTACGACTGTCAAAAGTCAATGTTAAAGTCTGGTAGTTACTGTCATCTTAGCGCTAAGATGGCTTGTGAAATGAAGCCTTGGGTGCTATGAAGTCAGTGTTAAAGTATGATAGTTCCTGTCATCTTAGCGCTAAGATGGCTTGTGAAATGAAGCCCTGGGTGCTATGAAGTCCATGTTAAAGTCTGGTAGTTACTGTCATCTTAGCGCTAAGATGGCTTGTGAAATGAAGCCCTGGGTGCTATGAAGTCAATGTTAAAGTATGATAGTTCCTGTCATCTTAGCGCTAAGATGGTTTTGTGGAGCAGGCCCCTGGTCACTTGATGTTCCAAAGCAGTTCAAAAGTCTGGTATCGGAAAAATCTAAATTCATAAAGTTTTTGTGTGTGGGGTTAGCAAGTTCTCCATCCTACAAAATCCATTTTTCAGGGGCTTTACAGTTTAATACAATAAGTCATACTCTACCAGTCATATTTTCACTCTGAAAATGAACAGCAGCACTGTCGTTGGCGAAGCAAGACGACATACAAGCTCGGTCGTGCCAGATCAATAATCTTTGTGTGCGTTCGTGGTGCTACACAATTTGTTGTACTGTATGGGGATAACACTGAAGTAATGGTACTATGATTGCATATATGCTTTCTGAAAATGTCAACATGCTCACAATTAGGTTAGGGTTTGTCTTAAACATTGTGAATGAAATGAAATTGATCTATTGAACAGTTCTCCAGTCTAATTAGAAATTGTGGAAAATATGTCAAAAATTTTGTTTAAAGGGTTATCAAAATGAAGTAAACACATTGTACAATGTTGAAAACTATCAATGATGCTCTTATATATATATTTAGATTTGTTGTAAATAAAGTGCACAGTATACACATTACCATATTCGACCCAATAAGCGCCCAGGGCGCTTAAAATAAAGACAGAAGGGGTGGGCGCTTATTGGGACCAATTCAGAGTCAAATTGGCGTAAATTCATCAGTAAGCCCTAAGTAAGTCACAAATATCTAAAATAAACAGAATACAGTCATGCAGACTTCAAATATCCGGAAACCTTGGTTCCCGGACGATTTTCATTTAAAACGAAATAATTACGATATAAATTTCAGGAACCGGGGGCGGGGATGCTTATTGGAACATGGGCGCTTATAGGGTCGAATACGGTAACCCAGATGTACCTGTTTCACAAAGTGTGATTTACATATTAGGATCTTAAAACAAAGTAGACACAATTTATGGGCTGTAAAAGGTGAAGTTTCGGAATGGATCCTTATACTGTTGTCAAGCAAGACAGGATCTATACCGAAACGTCGCCTTTACAGTAATTAAAGAAGTTGTTATCAATAAATTGTGTCTACTCTGTCATCCGTCAACTTCTAAGTAATGCCTGTCAAACAATAGAATTTTATAATTCCCTAGTTTTAAAGAAATACATTACATTCAGACCCCATACATCCTTCAAGCACTTTTCATGGAGAGTTGAATTATTCATAGAGGTTCGTACTTGTAATGTATGAATTTTCCCTGAAGTCACAGATGGGATGAATTCATTTTGACAAGAATGAAAAAATATGACATGTCGTGGGCAATATAGATTAAGTCTTTCCATAATGTGCAACTTTGTACAAAACAGTGCCAAACTAGTGTTCAAGAATTGGCATTGACAGATAATGGCTTGATCTGAACCTGAATTTAAGGCCAGGCGTTTTATATTTTTCGGATTACGGACCCGCCGACTCAAATTTTTGAGAGAAAAAAAATCAGATTTCAATTATTTTTTCCCCTGCCGATTGCCACGTAGTCACTTATTTTATACTGTTGTAAACTAGTATAGAGATACATAATTGATCTTTGTTGATCTCGAAGCCGAACATTAATAGCCTCCCTTGACAATTTTCCGTGTTGTAAGTGGTAGAATTTTTATTGTTACAAGGGGCTTTATCATAAAAAATGGCAGCCTTTTGAGCACAGAATATGTTCATAAAGTTTGCCAAAGGCATTCTGCATTAAAAAAAATGCATCGGGCTTTTTTCTTTTTGCTCTTCCCTCCACCAACCCTGGACTTTGGGCTGAAAAATCCATAATTCTAAAAATATAAAAAAGCCTGGCCTAAACAGCCTGAATGCATTCCTGTACATGGTTTTCTATTTCCAAATGAAGCGTCCAATGCCGCCACCAATTACCATTATGGTCATTGATCTACTGGGTCATACGATGGTTACTAATTTGTCATATTGACCGTCTTAAAAAAGAATTAAGATGTCAGCACAATAGTGTTATTCTTTCCAAGAATTCCCTTGACCCACAGTGTTAATCCTCCTCTGTGCTTCTCCGAGTCAATGTTTGCTATCACAAGTAAAAGCTTTGTCCAAACAAGAATTTACCAATTTGCCTCCTCTGTGTTTGGCTGAGATGTGGAGTCAATAACGAGAAGGATGAGATAGCTAAGATGTAGTGATACTGTGACTTCCTGGTGTATTTAATCCTTGCTGCCTTAGCCTAATAGGGTTCAGATTTCGCAAGTTAGGAGAGACATGCAGATAATGAAAGGATCGGTGACTCAAGACGTACGTCTCATGCTTTCACGAGGTGATCCGTATTGTCGATGTCATTAACCCAGAACTGACTTTTCCTGAGCTTGGCTCTGAAAGGGTCAGGTCATCTTGACTTGATCTTAATCAGACATGCTGTCAGTTAAATATACAAACTACAAACAAAAAACCAGCGTACTTGCACAATAGAGAAGTAAAAATATTTTAAAATTGACACCACTTTTCTTTGATTATTTGTTTATGAGTGAGTATTGAGTGAGTATGGTTTTACGCCGCTTTAAGCAATATTCCAGCAATGTCACGGCAGGGGACACCAGAAATGGGCTTCACACAATGTACCCATGTCGGGAATTCGAACCCAGGTCTTTGGCGTGACGAGCGAACGCTTTAACCACTAGGACACCCGACCGCCCCATTTGTTTATGAATGATTAGTACCAGTAATAGTATTTGTAATCAAACTGATTATATAAAGAGCCAATTATTTAAGACAGCTATGCGAATTGTGTCTATACCAAAATGGATGTGAAAATAAGAACTTTAAACACGGGTTTTAGTGTATATATAAATATGTGATGACAAACCATTTTTTTTATGTAATGAGGTGACATAAGTAATTTATTTTAAATTTCATGTCATGTTGCATAGGCAGCTTTCACATTCTGGCAATAGTTTAACCTTTGACAACATTGTAAGTACCGTATTCGACGTAATAAGCGCCCCACTCTAATAAGCGCCCACGGCGGTATTTGCATATATATTGCTAGTGTACAATCCCAATTAGCACCCCTTCCGATTGATCAATGTTCACAAGATTATTTTACAATACATATAATGAATGGTCCCTGACTTACAGTGAAGAAATAGAGGCTTGGTCGATCTCTACTACAGGTCGGGTCACTTATATACACCAGTAAATAAATTATCCCCAAACATAAGACAGCTTATTTTGCAATAAATGAGATGTGGTTTATTTCACGATAAAACATTGTTCTAGCATGACATCATTGCTGGAGATTTGAACAGATGCTCTCAGCGTTATGATGTCGTAAATTGGGCGACATTATTTTCGAGAGGAAAGTCTCTAGTGAGTTGTTCCCAATAGATGTGACTAGGCAACGAAGATAAAACGTGTTATGGCTGAATGATCATTTCCAAATTTGGAGAGATATGACAATCGGTATTGCGAGAAAAGGTACAGATAATCGGCATGAGAATTGTGAGAATATGATGGAAATACCAAAATTAAAATCCCTGTTTATAAAGTGAACTTGTCTGACATTGCCGAGGTCAGATTGTATCCGGGGAGTCATCATTAGGATACGGTTATACAGCGTTAGAAATTGGCACTAGTCCTGTAGTCCTTGACAAACTGCCCAATAGTTAAGGTATCATAAGGACTAGTAGAAATTGGCCATTTTCAAGGGTTTTGCTATATTTTATCATCATAAGGACTAGTGGACTAAAACTGTTAATTTCTACCGTTGTTATATATTTTAAATCTTGTCCTTTTTTTAACATCCTAACAGAGTCTGTACATAATATTGATATCTCATATGAGGAATAAACAACTTGTGTTCGTTGTTTATCATACAATAAAACACTGCAGGGAGTTAAAATAGGATTCCTCAGTGTGACACCTAGCACCAGGAATATATCTAAGCCGTGCCCATCGGCACTTAAATACAAAGATTTTCAAACTCTGATATTGCAATGGTTTAATTAGGCAACAAAGAAACAGTTACTTTTTTATGCAAAATGTGTGAGTGGCGGGAGCAGGATGTGCTTACTCTTTTTGCGAACACCTGGTGTCATTACCGATGTTCAGTGATCCATTCATATAATTTTCATCACAAATTTGCCTTTTACACCCATAGGAATCTGTTTCGGCAGATAATTGAGACTGATCATCTCTGGCGTCAACATTTTATATTTTGTGTAAGAGCGAAACGATCAACGCAAGAAGTCTTGAAAAATCATGTCTGGCAAAACTTGAGCCATAAATAACGTCATCTACTATTGCGTGACGATTATATTCTCTCATCCTGTATCTAAATGATCATTTACAGAAGATCAGCATGATATCGGATTCCAGGATATTACAGAAATAATATGCACAGAGGGGAAAGGGTTCATTTGGATTTCACTTCACTCGTGAGATGCATCATTTGTCAACTGATGTTGCCTGCGTGGGAAACTGATTGTGTTTGCTGTGGGGATCGACACTCACATGGATTGATTCCGTTGTTGTGTAACAAATTATGTCTTGTAATCTGTCAGGATCCATCACTACTATCCGAGTCTGTAACCTCATCACCAGAGAGGTAGAACCTTAATGCTTCCAATACCCTCATGATTTTGTCATTATAAATCAGTTTCGGAACTGTGCTGCATAACTGACTATTGCTAATGAGAAAATGGCTTTCAAACTGTTCTTATAGGCGGATGAGGCTAAATCAATGTGTCTGGACTGTCGAAATGTTGACAAAAATTAGGAAAGAAATTGTGAAAAGATCATTTAACTGGCATGTATGTTCCACAGTAATTGCATGGTTGAATGCTTTTGTGGAATCTCGGAAAACATCACAACAACCAAATCTAATATTTATTTATCAGATAAGCATCCAATATCCCATCAAAGCTCTGCTGATATCATATTATGTTTGAAATTTAGTTAAAAGGCGTAAAGGGTTTTCTTTTTGTCATCAAATATATGTTTTGTAGGATAAATGCTTTCCATAATCATTGATCTGTATGTATTTGCTGAAATTACTGATGCAGGGTCTTTCGAAAATAGCATGATGCTAACATTTTATGCTATGACGAGAATCTGAAGGTTCAAGAAGGCTTAATGGTTGATGAAGAACCAACGCAGGCGGAAATGCATATATTTAAATGTTGTAAACATTTCATCGATCAGTGTACATGCAATTTGAAAGTAGATTTAGAACGTTCTATATTTTACCTAACAGTTTTTATTTGATAGTTTAGCAAGAGATTGTATCTGTTTTGTCAGATGTTAATAATTGTTTCCACATTTAAAAGGTGTTAAAATGTGGGAGATTGGTTTTATGTGCATCTATTCCTCTTAGCTGATGATTAATGTCGCAAATGTTGTTGCCATTTTTATCCAGCTGGACCAAGTTGTCTTTGTGTCTACTTACAATCAAATAGATAAAAGCCTCTAGTCTCCACTGATCCCTTCAGTAGGACAAGATATAGGACTTGAATGTTTGATGAAAGCCACTAGTCTCCACTGATCCCTTCAGTAGGACAAGATATAGGACTTGAATGTTTGATGAAAGCCACCAGTCTCCACTGATCCCTTCAGTAGGACAAGATATAGGACTTGAATGTTTGATGAAAGCCACTAGTCTCCACTGATCCCTTCAGTAGGACAAGATATAGGACTTGAATGTTTGATGAAAGCCACCAGTCTCCACTGATCCCTTCAGTAGGACAAGATATAGGACTTGAATGTTTGATGAAAGCCACTAGTCTCCACTGATCCCTTCAGTAGGACAAGATATAGGACTTGAATGTTTGATGAAAGCCACTAGTCTCCACTGATCCCTTCAGTAGGACAAGATATAGGACTTGAATGTTTGATGAAAGCCACTAGTCTCCACTGATCCCTTCAGTAGGACAAGATGTAGGACTTGTATGTTTGATGAAATCCTCTAGTCTCCACTAATCGCTGCAGAAGGACAAGATGCAGGAGATGTTTGATAACAGGATTTCCATCCTTGATAATCAGGTATGTTAAGTACCAGGGCCCCATTCCAGAAAGTGATTGCAGCACTACGACAGTCGTAAGTCTATGTTACAGTATGTGAGTTGCAATCATGTTAGCACTGGGTAAGAGGGCATAGGACCCGTTCCACAAAGGGATCATAGCTCTTAAGACAGTCGTAAGTCTATGTTTAAGTATGTGAGTTACGATCATGTTAGCACTGTGATAGCTTTGGATAAGAAGGCATAGGACCCGTTCCACAAAGGGATCATAGCTCTTAAGACTG
Source organism: Haliotis rufescens (assembly GCF_023055435.1). NCBI lineage: Eukaryota > Metazoa > Mollusca > Gastropoda > Lepetellida > Haliotidae > Haliotis > Haliotis rufescens. Next base: position 2,509,663 of record NW_025963846.1, on the reverse strand, counting down.
TCGTAAGTCTATGTTACAGTATGTGAGCACTGTGATAGCTTTGTGTAAGAGGGCACAGGACCCGTTCCACAAAGGGAACGTAGCTATTAAGACAGTCGTAAGTCTATATTTAAGTATGTGAGTTGCAATCATGTTAGCACTGGATAAGAGGGCACAGGACCCGTTCCACAAAGTGATCGCAGCACTACGACAGTCGTAAGTCTATGTTACAGTATGTGAGTTGCAATCATGTTAGCACTGGATAAGAGGGCACAGGACCCGTTCCACAAAGTGATCGCAGCACTACGACAGTCGTAAGTCTATGTTACAGTATGTGAGTTGCAATCATGTTAGCACTGGATAAGAGGGCACAGGACCCGTTCCACAAAGTGATCGCAGCACTACGACAGTCGTAAGTCTATGTTACAGTATGTGAGTTGCAATCATGTTAGCACTGGATAAGAGGGCACAGGACCCGTTCCACAAAGTGATCGCACCACTACGACAGTCGTAAGTCTATGTTACAGTATGTGAGTTGCAATCATGTAAGCACTGGATAAGAGGGCACAGGACCCGTTCAACAAAGGGATCATAGCTCTTAAGACAGTCGTAAGTCTATGTTTTTGGTATGTGAGTTACGATGATGTAAGAGCTATATGTAAGAGGGCACAGGACCCCATTCCACAAAGGGATCGTAGCCATTAAGACAGTCGTAAGTCTATGTTTAAGTATGTGAGCACTGTGATAGCTTTGTGTAAGAGGGCACAGGACCCGTTCCACAAAGGGATCGTAGCCATTAAGACAGTCATAAGTCTATGTTTAAGTATGTGAGCACTGTGATAGACTTTTGTAAGAGGGCACAGAACCCGTTCCACAAAGGGATCGTAGCCATTAAGACAGTCGTAAGTCTATGTTTAAGTATGTGAGCACTGTGATAGCTTTGTGTTAGAGGGCACAGGACCCGTTCCACAAAGGGAACGTAGCCCTTAAGACAGTCGTAAGTCTATGTTTAAGTATGTGAGCACTTGGATAGCTTTGTGTTAGAGGGCAAAGGACCCGTTCCACAAAGGGATTGTAGCCCTTAAGACAGTCGTAAGTCAATGTCAAAGTATGTGAGTTACGATCCCCGTGGTTTTATGATCAATTTGTGGAACAGGTCTCCGGACCCATTGCTACATACCTTTGTAAGGTTGTGTTCTCACCATCCCCATGTCCCAATTAGCAGCTTTACTCAAAATTTCTCTTGTGTATGGATGCAGTTTGGAGGCCTATACCGTAGTCGACATAATATGCACCCAGGGTTCTCTCAAAATTAGAAATAGGGGGCTCTTATTAGAATATTATTTTGGTGAAAAACAACAGAGTTCAAAGAGCTTAAATTTCGTGGTTTATGCTGAAATGTTTATATACGACAGATATATTTTTCCAGAATTTAATTGCCCATAATTAAGGGTGCATATAACACACGAGTACGTTTTATGCATGAATAAATAGTCTTGTGTACATTTATCAATCGGAAGGGGTGCTAATTGGGATTGTTCACTAGCCAGTATATTAGCAAACATAGCCGTGGGCCCTTATTAGAGCGGGGCACTTATTACATCGAATATGGTATTTAGCATTCATATTTCATAACCTGAGGTGGTAGGTATGATTACAGAATGGAGAGACATAACACTCGCTCGATATGATCAAGGATTTCAGGATGATAACATTTTTATAACTGTCTGACAGTCTACTTGTCTTATTTCCCTCATTCAGTCTTCAGCAACCCATGCTTGCCGTAAAGATGACTATGCTTGTCGTAAAAGGTGACTAACAGGATCGGGTGGTCAGGCTCGCTGACTTGATTGATGCAGGTCATCGATCCAAATTGCGTGGATTGATGCTCATGATTTCAATCACTGGATTGTCTGGTCCAGACTCGATTATTTTCAAACCGCCGTCATATAGCTGGAATATTGCTGAGTGCGGCATCAAACTAACAAACCAAACCATTCAATCTTACATTGTTCTGGATTGTATTGGCGACACAAAACTTCTAACATTTCGGCATGTCAAAATAAGCATTTTTCTTTCCAGAATTGCATTTTGTTGATATTTTTTAGAAATCTTTTTGATAATTTGGGTTATGCTCATGCAGAAAAATATAAGATTTTGGGAGGAAATGTGATTGAAGAACAAAGAAGTTGTTGAACATGTTACCAAGGCACTGTCTTGGTCAGACTGGCAAAGATTCGGCACATGTGGTCTTTATGGCTTGATAAGTGAGGTATAAAATCTCCTCCGTATTAGGACCCCTCTTCTGGAGTCTAGACAATGCATTAGTCAGATGAAGGGTTATCAGATCCGGAATCCAACTGTCTTAATGATCTTTGCCAGGTCATGTGTGCTCCGATAGTTTCTTCATGTACGCTGGTTTCTCCCCATGTAGGCAATGGCTGCCAGGGTTGAGGTGGTGATCAGGACATTGTGTGAAGACATCCTTCTGATGCATGTCTTATGTGGAGAGATTGTTTGTAGCATGTGGGTCCTACTGACTTTACGAAACGAGTGTCGGAATTCTTGTATTTCACAATTGAGAGAAAAGGTATTGAATAAATTCTTACATGAGTTTTGTAAAATCACTATGACACACATGCGAGTGTAATAATTTCTTTATTACCCAGTGCCTAGTGGTTAAAGCGTTCACTCGTGACACCAAGACTCGGGTTCGATTCCCGACATGGGTACAATGTGAAGCCCATTTCTGGTGTCCCCCGCCGTGATATTGCTGGAATATTGCTAAAAGCAGCGTAAAACCATACTCACTCACTCATGATTTCTTGATCCTTTTGAGCCCCCCCCCTCCTTTGACAAATGCACTGATCACGACCGCCGTCTTAGAAAACGACAATTGTCAAATGATGTCAATAATTTTAAGCTGTGATGTCGTTTCTAATGTGACATCATTTCAACCTGATGTCACACTAAGATTTGAATGACATTCCAATAGTGCAATTCAACAGGCATATTTTTGAATGTACCTGAAATACACTGTAAGTGACAGTGTAATTATGTATCTGTCACCAGTTGTGATTGTGTGCAGTGAGTAACCTTTACCCTTTACACGTATGTTAAGAATGTACATGTAGGATTTACGGTATTCGTCGCAATATCGTAAATTTCGTGGTTTATACTGACAGCCTGAAATGTTTATATATATGACAGATATGTTTTTCCAGAATTTCATTGCCCATAATTAAGGGTGCATTATACACACGAGTGCATATTATACACGAATAAATAAGTCTTGTGTACAGTCGGAAGGGGTGCTAATTGGGATTGTTCACTAGCCAATATATTAACAATTATCGCCGTGGACGCTTATTAGAGCGGGGCGCTTATTACGTCGAATACGGTAAATAACATATTTTAAGATGACCATATATCTATAGTGATGTAGTAATGATCGTGTCTTAAGTCCAGACAAATATCGCAGCTAAGGTATCAGACATTTCAATATATTAGTAGCAATTTGAAGATGATACTGCTACTCTCATTATGAGGATGGGACTGTGGTACCCCACACAAAGTATTTTTCCGGACGTTTATCCCTGCCTTTTGTTTGTCCAATTTTAACCAAAGAAGTGGGATTCAAACCATATCTGTTGTATACTGGCACAACTAGGGGGTATAACTCTGCATCGTGAATTGTTACACTTCAGAGTGACGTACCCCCTACAATGTATTAGTGAGTGAGTACGGTTTTACGGTGCTGTTAGCACTATTCCAGCAATATCACGGCGGGTGACTCCGGAAATGTGCTTCAAAGTTCCAGCAATATCCCGGCAGGGAACTCCAGGAATGAGCTTCACTCGTTGTACACTCTGTTACAGTCGACTTTATCCACTAGGCTACCTACCATACCATGTATAAACCCAGCCTGTAAATTGGCACTGTTGATCATTGTCCCATATGTTAATGCCTCATTTACAGTCTTAAACATACAAGATCAAAGTTTGGGCGACCAAAATATGTCTCCCTGCTGTGTAAATCACATACCTGCTTCTTCAAATATAATAACTTCTGACATGGTTCTCTCCATTACCTCCCTACAAAACAGATAATGGTGACTTATGATCTTAAAATTGTGGTGTTTTCATGAAAGCGCTGTCGCTACTTTGATGTGGATTTGACCTGCAAGGATACCAGGGACAGCTCAGCGAGTGGGTATTACAGTCATAACATGTAGTTCCGTCTATATTAGCAGTCCATTTTCAAGGTATTAGCAGATCAAGATCCATTATCCCCTGGCGCCACATGTTCCCTGGGGTCATACAGATGGTCAGGATTGACAGCTCGCATTGCACTGTCAATAAATATGAAGAGAGAATGTAACCTTGTTTGATCCCTAGGAAACCTATCGCTCATCACTGTGTATTTAATATTCTAATGTTAACCTTCAGAGTGTGGATTTAGTGTTGCATAGTGCTTGATATTTATAACAATTTCTGTGTCGGGGGATTTAATGTAATATTATTTTGCTATGTACCTCCATTGGGTCAAGCTGTTCTTTGCGGCACTTTTATCATGTATATTTTGAGTTTATGATATGAATACATTTGATTCAAATTTCATCTTAACGGCAGTTAGGTGTATTGGCATTTTTGATCCTTAGTTTTTACTTTGTAGTTCAGCTCATTGATTCCTGGTCAGAATAGGTCAGAAGCTACTGACATAATACATGTAGAACAGTCAGATCTCCATGACAGTTCTGACATAGCACATGTAGAACAGTCAGATCTCCATGACAGTTCTGACATTGTGCATGTTGAACCAATCAGATCTCCATGACAGTTCTGACATTTTGCATGTTTGAACCAATCAGATCTCCATGACAGTTCTGACATTGTGCATGTTGAACCAATCAGATCTCCATGACAATTCTGACATTGCGCATGTTGAACTAATCAGATCTTCATCACAGTTCTGTCATTGCGCATGTTGAACCAATCAGATCTCCATGACAGTTCTGACATTGTGCATGTTGAACCAATCAGATCTCCATGACAGTTCTGACATTGTGCATGTTGAACCAATCAGATCTCCATGACAGTTATGACATTGCCCATGTTGAACCAATCAGATCGCCATGACAGTTCTGACATTGTGCATGTTGAAGCAGTCAGATCTCCATGACAGTTCTGACATTGCCCATGTTGAACCAATCAGATCGCCATGACAGTTCTGACATTGCGCATGTTGAACCAATCAGATCTCCATGACAGTTCTGACATTGCCCATGTTGAACCAATCAGATCTCCATGACAGTTCTGACATTGTGCATGTTGAAGCAGTCAGATCTCCATGACAGTACTGACATTGCCCATGTTGAACCAATCAGATCGCCATGACAGTTCTGACCTTGTGCATCTTGAACCAATCAGATCTCCATGACAGTTCTGACATTGCCCATGTTGAACCAATCAGATCTCCATGACAGTTCTGACATTGCCCATTTTGAACCAATCAGATGGCCATGACAGTTCTGACATTGTGCATGTTGAACCAATCAGATCTCCATGACAGTTCTGACATTGCCCATGTTGAACCAATCAGATGTCCATGACAGTTCTGACATTGTGCATGTTGAACCAATCAGATCTCCATGACAGTTCTGACATTGTGCATGTTGAACCAATCAGATGTCCATGACAGTTCTGACATTGTGCATGTTGAACCAATCAGATCTCCATGACAGTTCTGACATTGCGCATGTTGAACTAATCAGATCTTCATCACAGTTCTGTCATTGCGCATGTTGAACCAATCAGATCTCCATGACAGTTCTGACATTGTGCATGTTGAACCAATCAGATCTCCATGACAGTCCTGACATTGTGCATGTTGAACCAATCGGAACTCCATGACTGTTCTGACATTGCACATGTTGAACCAATCAGATCTCTATGACAGTTCTGACATTGTGCATGTTGAACCAATCAGATCACCATGACAGTTCTGACATTGTGCATCTTGAAGCAGTCGGATCTCCATGACAGTTCTGATATTGAATACATGACACTTTTTTATTGACAGCAACTTGTTTTATTTTTTGTACAATGTTTCAGAGCTTCTTCTTGCTCCTTCATCAGATTAATGCTTAGTAAGTGCATAGAGTACTATATATATATATATGTAAATAAATCATGATGTTTACACAACGTGGCAGGTGGGATGAATGTACAAAGATAACAATATAATGACGAAGCTGATGGGATAGAATTAAGATAACAATATTATGATGACGCCAACAAGATTGACAGGAGAGGATTAATTAAGTACACTGGAGGTGATTAGGTGAAAAGGATCTGGCTATTGTCACACAAGCAATAAGGTATTACCTACCCAGAGTGTACTCCTAAATGCTATAATCACATCATCTACCACAATGGTCATCTTGATTACCTTATTGCTTGTGTACAATAGATAGATCCTCGGTTTTGACCTCCCATGGTACAAAACAACATATTTTCCACCAAACTGAGCCCCCAAATGTGGTATGCTTATTGTATTCGAGAGATAATTATAGAAAATATTGTACAAGGTATCATGTGACTCGTCCAGCTGTTCCAGTGAGATCTAAGAAATGACAAATTGAGTCATTATCCTCATTACAGAACAACGACTCAACATACAAGACTCTACTAACACATGCATATGCATAATTCCTGTATGCTGGAGTTCAGTGTACAGATTGTGGCCAACAGAGATACAACTAGCTGGGTACCCTGCAGGTTTTGTTTATTCAAATAGCTGTGGACTGCCTCCGTGGTCTAATGGTAGAGCGTCCGCCCGGAGAGTGGAAGGTCCGGGGTTTCGATCCCCGTCCGCGTCAATACCAAAAGACGTTAAAAGATGGTACTTGTTGTTACCCTGTCTGGCGCTCGGCATTAAGGGGCTAAAACAAGGACAAGGAGTCAGTATACTGTGTCTGAGTGGGGTATTCATGTTAAACTGCGGCATGGTATCTCAGTGTGCTAGCACTATAAATCGGCATCAGTCCGGACTAGTACAAGCAGCCACACACACACATGCATGCACGTCGCTATGTAAGGGCAATAATCTTGGACACGGCGTTAAACCCAATTTCACCTCACCTCACCTCAAGTAACTGTGTACAAATAGAACCATGTGACAGGACAGCATATATGGGTCGTGGTGCCATGGGGCACCTAATCCCTGGAGAGCGAGGATGAGGGTGATACTGCCTTCACCTTGCAGATAATCAAAGTGAGATTTTATGAGTGCTTCCGGTGGAGCTGATTTTGCACTTGGTATCCTTCACCTGTAGATCAAAGCTTATACAAACATGGCGTTTTTTAAATATAATATAGCTTGTTATATTGTAGTGTGTTGCTCAGAGTGGTGATCATTAACAAACAAACATATGGAATTGGAAGGTTAAAGGACATTGATGACTTTGTGTTCTTGGTGAAATGCGGGGGGCACCGGTGGCCCAGTCGTCTAAGGCGCCGCGATTCGCTGTGCAGAGTTGCGTCCCTTGGGCACGCCAGAAACCTATGATTGTGGGTTCGAATCCCGGTTCGCCCCAGTTATGTTTCTAGGTTTGTCAGCACCATACCCGTGCTCGTGGGTTTCACCGAAGTGGTAAACGTCTGAGACCTGCATCACTTCGGGCTTTCCTCCCACATTAAGCTGACACGCCGTGATATAACTGGAATACTGTTAAAAGCGGCGTTAAACCCAACTCACTCACTCACTCACTTGGTGAAATGCACGTAATTCAGAATTCAGAGTTGTAACACCCAACGTTCTTAAAAAGTGATCTATGAAAGAAATATACAATTGTAAGTATTTGTCCCCCTTCGTGAACACCTGGTGTTGTCACTGATTTCCAATGATCTATCCATATAGCTTTCACCGCTAACTTTACGTCCAGTGGAATCTGTTTTGGCAGATAATTGAGACGGGTTATTCTCTAGCGTTGAAGTTTTATATTTGAATGACTGTGCTAGTTTGGAAATAATTAAGGATGAAAACATTTTTTCTTTAAATATTATATTCAAACCGTCAACACAAGAGAATATTCAGTCTTGAAATATCTGATTCAATAATGTGAAAAGGTGAATAGTGTTGAAAATTGTATGACTGGATCACTGAAAATGACCCGGTTTTCGCAAAAAGCGTGAGCATGTCCCGCTGTGCCAGTAGCAACACCACTCGCACAACGTTCATGTAGAAAGTAAGTGCCAGTGAAAAATGAGGTATGAAATATCCATGTATTAAAAGGTCATCGCATGTGATGTCATTTTTGATCAATATATCCACAGTCCACTTTATACAAAAGGAAAGGACTTACAGCTTGTCATGATTTATATCTCACACATATAGTACATCTCAAGCCAGCACCACTCATCATGGGAGTGATCCTCGTGCAGCATGACACAGTCCTGTGTTTCACCGTTTTGGGGGCATTGTTTGGTTCACCATCTTTCCAAAAATAGTTTTCCTCTCTATGTGGAGTACCATCAACCCAAACATACTTGTTTTGTTCGGCAGTGTCAGACAATCCAATCCAGATCTTTGCTTTGTAAGCGCCTGCAAGATAGCAGCCTCTCCTTATGCCAGCATTATTAAACATGTGGGGTCAATTCTAACTCTTTTTGGAGCTAGACAATTATTATTTTCGAGTTTGTCAATGACTTAATCAGTATTTTTCGTTTTAAACATGAAACATTGACTTAATAGTGTTTTAAATAGAGTTTTTTCAGTGTAACAAGTGTACAGGTGTATCATCTATGAATCCGGCAAATAACACAGCTGTTAAACATGTGTTTCTAGCCTGTAGTTCCGTGAAAAGATAAGTTTGTGTGTTTGTTGTTTAACGCCGCACTCAGCAATATTCCAGCTATATGTCAGCGGTCTGTAAAATAATCGAGTCTGGACCAGACAGTCCAGTGATTGACATCATGAGCATCGATCCACGCAATTGGGATTGATGACATGTATCAACCAAGACAGTGAGCCTGACCACCCGATCCCGTTAGTTGCCTTTTACGACAAGCATAGTTGCCTTTTACGGCAAGTATGGGTTGCTGAAGACCGATTCTACCCCGGATCTTCACGGGTCGACAAGATAAGTAAAAGGTTTATGACTTTGTATATGTCAATAGAACCTTGTTGTTGAGTTAAGAAATTATTTTTGTGTTCTTAAAAATCTTCAACATATTTAATCACCAAAGTCCTGTCTACCAACAACAACAACTGGCTACAAAGAAAACTACAAGAAGCCATTGACATCAGGAGACACCAGCCAGCCATGATCCGTGACCAGGGAACCTATCTGCCTGGGATTGGGACTTATTGCTTTCATCTTCCTCGGTGCTAGTTATCCAGCTGGCTTCCAATTGCCCGCTGCTTTTGCCCATTGCTTTTTCTATTCTTTTACCCATCAGTGCTAATTACCCCCAGCCTCTTGTTTGTCCATTGTCCATTGTCAATTACCAATCAGTGATAATTTAGTCCTGCTTCCAGTTGTCCATAACTATCAGCGCTAATTACTGTAAAGTGTTGGCTTCCATTGTCTTTGCCAATCACCTATCAGCGCCAATTATCTGTTGGCTTCCCTTGTTAAGTTTCCTCCTTTTGTTATCCTAATACTTTTGTTGTTCTTACATGTACTTATACCTGCTCTCTGCCTCATGGCATTCATTCACCTGATGAAGGAGTAAGCGTATACTCTGAAACGTTGTGCTCCTCACAATAAAGAAGTTGACATTCATGTATTCTCTTCCTTATGTGTATCACTTCTAAATGCCTTTCAAAGACTTGATATTTCATGTGTCAGAATGTCATAAGCAGATTGTTTACTCAAATGCAATACCTCTTTGAATGAAGATCTGACAATTATACCTGCAATAGGTGGTTGTGTTGCAAACTTTTACCCCTAGTCTGAATTAAGGATGCATGGTTTCTTGAGCCAATTAGACGTCAAGCTTTCTAAAATGATTTGGTTTAATTTCTTTACCAACATTATCAGAAATTAACTATCCTAAATATATTCGATGTAATAAGCGCCCCGCTTTAATAAGCTCCCACAGTGATATCTGCTGATATATTGTCTAGTGAACAATCCCAATTAGCACCCCTTCCGATTGATTAATGTACACAAGACTTATTTATTTGTGGGGGCGGTCGGGTAGCCTAGTGGTTAAAGCATTTGCTCGTCACGCCGAAGACCCGGGTTCGATTCCCGACATGGGTACAATGTGTGAAGCCCATTTCTGGTGTCCCCCGCCGTGATATTGCTGGAATATTGCTAAAAGCGGCGTAAAACCATACTCACTCACTCACTCACTCACTCACTCACTCACTCACTCACTCACTCACTCACTCACTCACTATTTATTTGTGTATAAAAAGCACTCGTGTGTTATATGCACCCTTAATTATTGGCAATTAAATTCTGGAAAATGTATCTGTCGTGTATAATACGCACAGTCTTTTCTTTTGCATCATTTCAGGCTTTCAGCATAGACCACAAAATTTACGATCTTTCAACTCTGTTTTTTTTTTCTCACCAAAATTATATTCTAATAAGAGCACAACTTTTATTATTTTCCATTTGGAACAGCCTGTTTATGTTCATTTTGAGGTATCAACAGATATGCATTCTGGGTCGACTGATGTTTGCATGGTGCTGATGTAGAAGCTATAAAATTATCATGTGATGTGATTTGAACCACAGAACTTCTGATTCAAGGTCAGATGCCTCGTCCACATGACCAAACAGGTTAACCCTGTCATCAATAACAGGGATAACTCCATGTCCTGCTACACTAACATTCAATTAATTTCATTAAAGTATAGGTAACGTGGCAGATGAAAACTGTAAGGATTTACGGACATGTAACTGACAAGTCATTGGTTTATAGCAAATTATCAATCAGAGCTGTGTTTTCAGTCAGTAACTTATAAGTGGAATGGAGTTATTGACCCCTAAACTTACTTGTATGACTTCCAATTGCTTTTGCCACTTCATGCTGTTTTGTTTTGTCCTCAATAACAATAAGTCGGGTGCCATGACGCTTGCAAGCTTTTTCGGCATCCTCCCAAGAAAGTCTGTTGGTGAAGATCTTGCTGCAATACTTATGACTTTCTGATGCCGAAAACCCCAGTTCTATTGGACATTTTTCTGAAAGGAAGGATTTGTGTATGGGCTAGACTACAAGGATCCCATGTTAATCATTGTTGATGGTTGACCTTACAATTCAACAATTAAAAATTGAATGTAAACATTAGCCAGCATGCAAAGGACTGTGGCACCTCAAATGTTGGAAACTGCTAGTATGACTGAGCAAACCTCACTCCATAATATACAAGAAAGGATCACTGGACAGAACTATTGGGACAACAAACTGATACCTTTTGGTTTAGGTCGAAGTCAATGTTCACCTCCAGCAGCACAATGTCCATAGAATGTCATGGCCAATAATGAGCCCGGACCCTTCCCCAATTGAACATGTCTGGGACATGATTGGGAGACATGTGTGTCCACGTCAACCTGGCCAGGGCACAGCAAGAGGGGGGGCACGGGTGGCCCAGTCGTCTAAGCGCTGCAATCGTGGCAGTATTACACACTACTGATCCAAAAATATCAACTATGAAATTCCTCATCTAACCCCTATCATCCGTCAAGATCGGTGGCGGTCACAACATCTACTGTCATGCTTCACTATCGGTGTTCCCAATTCGTTCATTATTATCATACAACTATTACTAGAAACAAATATCTCTTACAATTTAAGAAATTTTAAGTTATTTCCGAGTGTCATCTACTGTGTTTGAGAATATACTTTAGTCAACACTTTAACAAATGTTACTTACCTGAGACTATCCCATAGAATAGTGATTGTGATTGGTTTTGACTGTTCAGATCCGTAGGATAGAATCTCTTAAACAAACGACAGTCCCCAGATTCCTTGTGGTAGTTGATGAAGGCACAGTGGGGGGTCTGTAGGCACCGCAGGCTACATGACAGAAGGCTTCCTTTGATGACAAGCTTGGCCAAAACAACTTCATAGTCTGTGAGCATTTTGTCCTGGAATTTCGGGAATGCTTTCATCGACGTTGTTGAAATCAGAGCATTTCTGAAATGTGATATTTATGCTGCTTCTAGAAAACCAGTGGTAGCTATGAATACTTTTTGTATATAATTTACAACCTAGATTATGCCACCCAAAAAAAGAATTAAAAAGAAGATGTGAAAAAAATGCAAAAAAACTTGTGGATACTGTGAGCATTGACAAGTGCGGTCTGAGAACAATTGTTTCTTACCACAAACTTAGAACTGGTTTCCAGCAACCGCTGCTTATAAGATAGGACTAACAGGACTAGTTGGTCAGGCTTGCTGACTAGGTTGATAAACATCTTCCTATACAAATTGCATAGATCAATGTTCATGGTGTCAATCACTTGCTTGTCTGGTCCAGATTTGATTATTTACAGACTGGGGTCATATAGCTGGAATATTGCTGAGTGCGGCATTAAACAACAAACAAACAATCAAAAGTTCTATAGGCCTCTGAGTAATTTTAGGCAAATTAAGATTGCTGAAATTAACACTGAAAACTGAGTGTTTTTGCCTGAGATCATTATTGCGAATATTGATTGTGCAAACTGAAAATTGATTTCGTCAGACTGCAAACATAAAAAAAACAGTGTGGAAGGTAAAGTCAGTTTTTGAAAACTGACTTCAGTTATGTCATGTGATATCTGAGCTGTATAATCATTCAAGTCTAAAAGATACGGTTAATGGCACTTGAATTAATAAAACATGACAAACAGGTTCAACTGGTATGAAGAGGTGAAAAAACACAGAAACTATCAGGATCCATCTTGTTTCAAGCCCAGGAGAGTTTAATAATGTTTTGGGGGTCCATTCTGTTTAATTGTGGAATGAAAGTTGGTACGTGTGTATTTTTTCGACTGTAATGGCGTTGTCTGTCCCCTCCCCTACAAAGTGTGGATAAGCATAGACGACTTATGTGTGGAGGAGTCTCGTTGCAAGTTTTGCGCTCTCCAAGACGGCTTTCTTTAAGCAAGAAGTGTAAGGAGTCTGCTAAGAAGAATGTCAAAACCATCATGTCCTTGCCTGACGCATCAACTCCCAAAACCACGGCGCCTATCCCCGACACCTGCTACCCCGACAAGTCCTCAGCCAGACCCAGCTTCTGGCTTTTTAATCAGCACACGGGACAAACTATTTGCACAGCAGGTGTCAAAGCAGGTCTTACTTACCTCCCATCTATCAACATTTTTGTCAGCGGTTGACCAGATACCACAGGCATTACAGGCTCAGAAGAATCCCCTGGCCAAGAGGCCGCATATGGGAATGTTTCCAGTTGAACCTTGACCATCTTAATCTGCCAGCACCTCGGTCACACGACCTCCAGACAAACAGCTGGGTAGTGGCTTTTTTGCAGTATACGATCGACGCTATGAGTCCCTGGTCCGGCCGTTCGGGATTTCGATAGTGCCATGGCTCTACACACGGATCAGGGCTCCCTTTATCAGCTTTGCCCATCTTCAAATTGTGAGTCTGCATTGGTACTTGGACGACTTCCGAGCGCTCAATCAGGATGTTTCCCCAAAACAGAACGGGATCTTCCTCACCCAATTCCTGACTTATTTCAAATTCATCATCCATCCATCTAAATCAGAAGTCCCTCTGGTACAGGACATTGTTTACATCGGGGCAAGATTAATACATGCAGGGTATCTCTGCCCTCCGGAGGATCAGTTTACCAAGGCTGTCATAATAATCAACACAGTAATGGATCCAACAACTGACTAGATCAGATGGTGGATGTCTCTCTTGGGCACCTGTCCTCTCTTCAAGATATGATTAACAGGGGCCGGTTACAGTAATGCCCTCTGCAGAACTGGATCAACTCCCTTCGACTGCTGGCTCTTGACTCTCAGGCACTCATGCCTCTCCGCCTCTGTCACGATCTGTCCTGGTCGACTCGACGCGATCATGTCAGGTTGGGGACTACCACCTCCTGACCACCATCTCTTTACAGCCGCAGAGTCAGGTTGGGGAGGCCATATGGACGACTAAAGATACAGGGCTTATGGACCAAGCAGGAGAAGGATCTCCGTATCAGCTGCAGAGAGATGAAACCAATTTTCTACACTCTCAAGAATTGTCAGGATCAGTTCATCTGTTCTTATAGCCACTGACAATACCACTGTAGATGCTGATGTCCAGAAACAGGGAATAACCAAGTGCTGTTCTCTGATGACGGAAACTACTTGTTTGTTTGCCTTGGCAGACTCCTTGAACTGCTGGACAAAAAGCGAGACACATTCCCAGCAATTTGAACACACTGGGGGGACTGGTTTCCCAGGCTCTTGTCTCACCTTCCACTTCCCAGAGATCTGCTCCAGCCTAAGTTGGACCTGTTCTACGCCTCTCCTCCCAGCCTCTATCTCACTACCTGGAAAGTATCTCACAAAAGATGCAGGCCTCCGGATTCTCTGAATCTGCCTCTTCAGTTGTGGAAAGATCATGGATCACAGCAAAACATATTCTGCCATGGCATGATTGAAGGTTACAGATCTGCCCTTGATTCTGTCCAACAACAGAGTGGATGGTCAATCGGGAATCATCCTGTCCTTAACAATTGGAATAGTGATGGTGATTTCCCCTGAAGCTGCATGCACGTTTGGCCTCTGTGTACATGTGCAGCATGTGCTGTTCGTGCATGACGCAAAATTGCATTGTAATTAGATGTTGCGTTCAGATGCAACGCCACATTATTGTCAATGGACACCTCAACAATAGCTACACTCAAATGATTAGTTCCCTTATTTTTGCTTGGTGGTATACTGTTCATAGCTTCCCTGAAATCCAAGCAGTATGGTTTTGTGAATGCTATAACTTTTTATATTCCTGTCACATTTCACAAAAAGACAATACCTTCTTTGTTTGTCAAGTGAAAACAAAGATGCCTTATTTTGTTTTGATCTGCTGACCCTAAGTTTCACAAATGTGAAATAAATTTTAAATTATGAGAATATTTGGGACCAATTTCAAATGACTATAACTAAATAAATGATGTAAATGAAAAGTATAAATAATGTCGCAGGCATACAGATATGTTGGCTCACACATTGACATGCAGGGTAAAACAAGGGCCACAGTACATTTCCCCAGTTGGAAGTGAATGTGGTGTACCTGGTCTATAATTGCATTATATAAGTCTCCCTTAACTCTGCTTTCCTGTATTACATTTTTTTATATAATTTTTGCGTTTGACAAGACAATGTGTGAATCCAATGGCAAACATGAATTTGTTGAGATTTTTCTTTTTTATATGGAGATTATCCATATTTGAATATATGGAGCTTATTAATATTAAAAACAGGTTATGTACTTACCCAATCAAGGTGGTTCCCAACATTGAATGTATCATCACAACAACAAAAGTATGCTGCTTTGGCATGGTGCAAGTTTAACTATTTCATTGAAAATTTATCCCATACTCAGCTATAAAATTGAAAATAAGATGTGTCATATTTTATTAATATCAATCAGTATTGAAGTTGTTGCGCATGCGTGATGGTATTTGTAAAGTTGGGAGAATGTTATTCAAATAAAAAATGATCAAAATAATACCATACGGGTATATCAAAGTCATCAACGTTGCGGAATAATTGCATTGTTTTGAACATGAACGTGAAATACAAGTATGCATACTTAGTAGTGTGATGGGCGATCCATGTTAGAATTGGTCCCCAGCAACCCATGTTTGTCTCCCCGTGAAGATCCGGGTAAGAGTTGGTCTCCAGATATCTATGCTGGCTCCCCATGAAGATTATTATTATTATATAAATAATACCATACGGGTACATCAAAGACTTCAACGTTGTGGAAAAATATTGCATTGTTTAGAACATGAACAAGAAATACAGGTATGCATACTTAGTCGTGTGATGGGCGATCCACGTTAGAATTGATCTCTGGCAACCCAAGCTTGTCTCCTTGTGATGAATGAGGTTAGAACTGGTCTTCAGCAACCCATGCTCGTCTCCTCGTGAAGAATGAGGTTAGAACTGGTCTTCAGCAACCCATGCTTGTCTCCCCGTGAAGAATGAGGTTAGAACTGGTCTTCAGCAACCCATGCTTGTCTCCCCGTGAAGAATGAGGTTAGAACTAGTCTTCAGCAACCCATGCTTGTCTCCTCGTGAAGAATGAGGTTAGAACTGGTCTTCAGCAACCCATGCTCGTCTCCTCGTGAAGAATGAGGTTAGAACTGGTCTTCAGCAACCCATGCTTGTCTCCCCGTGAAGAATGAGGTTAGAATTGGTCTTCAGCAACCCATGCTTGTCTCCCCGTGAAGAATGAGGTTAGAACTAGTCTTCAGCAACCCATGCTTGTCTCCCCGTGAAGAATGAGGTTAGAACTGGTCTTCAGCAACCCATGCTTGTCTCCTCGTGAAGAATGAGGTTAGAACTGGTCTTCAGCAACCCATGCTTGTCTCCCCGTGAAGAATGAGGTTAGAACTGGTCTTCAGCAACCCATGCTCGTCTCCTCGTGAAGAATGAGGTTAGAACTGGTCTTCAGCAACCCATGCTTGTCTCCTCGTGAAGAATGAGGTTAGAACTGGTCTTCAGCAACCCATGCTTGTCTCCTCGTGAAGAATGAGGTTAGAACTGGTCTTCAGGAACCCATGCTCGTCTCCCCATGAAGAATGAGGTTAGAACTAGTCTTCAGCAACCCATGCTTGTCTCCCCGTGAAGAATGAGGTTAGAACTAGTCTTCAGCAACCCATGCTTGTCTCCTCGTGAAGAATGAGGTTAGAACTGGTCTTCAGCAACCCATGCTCGTCTCCTCGTGAAGAATGAGGTTAGAACTGGTCTTCAGCAACCCAAGCTTGTCTCCTCGTGAAGAATGAGGTTAGAACTGGTCTTCAGCAACCCATGCTTGTCTCCTCGTGAAGAATGAGGTTAGAACTGGTCTTCAGCAACCCATTCTCGTCTCCTCGTGAAGAATGAGGTTAGAACTGGTCTTCAGCAACCCATGCTTGTCTCCTCGTGAAGAATGAGGTTAGAACTGGTCTTCAGCAACCCATGCTTGTCTCCTCGTGAAGAATGAGGTTAGAACTGGTCTTCAGCAACCCAAGCTTGTCTCCTCGTGAAGAATGAGGTTAGAACTGGTCTTCAGCAACCCAAGCTTGTCTCCCCGTGAAGAATGAGGTTAGAACTGGTCTTCAGCAACCCATGCTCGTCAAAAGAGGCCACTAACGGGATATGGAGGTCATATTCGCTGACTTGGTTGATGCATGTCATCGTATCCCAATTGCATGGATCAATGCTCATAATGTCAATGACTGGATTGTGTGGTCCAAACTCGATTATTTACAGACCGCTGCCATATGGGTGGAATATTGGTGAGTGTGATGCTTTTTGTGGCTATTGTAATCTAACGTGCTGGTCCACCCTGTGGGGATTCCTGTGTTAGAATAGATCCCTTTTCTCCCAATACCGATTGTTATATCACCCTTACTTTTTACGCGTATTTAAATACTGATGACTCCCTAAATAGAATCCGAGCTCGGCAATGTCGGACAAGTCCGTTTTATGCACAGGTGGGTATTTCCTGCATATTCTCACTTTCTTCACTTGGATTTTCAGTGCCTTTTCTCCCAATACCGATTGTCATATCACTCTCACTTTTGGATGCGATCGTTCGGCCATTGCGTATATCTACATTGCCCAGCTACATCTACGGGGAACAACTCACAAGACACCTCCCTCTTAAATATAATGTCAACCAATTTTGAAAGGTCATCAAGTTGCGAGCACCTGTTCGAATCTCCAGAAATGATGACATAATAGAACAATGTTTTTTCGTGAAATAAACCAAACTTCGTTCAAGCTTGTTCTTTGCGATGTATTGTGTAGCTATCTTTTATGGCTTGATCAGTGAGGTATAAAATCTCCTCCGTATTAGGACCCCTCTTCTGGAGTCCAGACAATGCATTAGTCAGATGAAAGGTTATCAGATCCGGAATCCAACTGAGTCTTGATGATCTTTGCCAGGTCATGTGTGCTCTGATAATTTCTTCATGTACGCTAGTTTCTCCCCATGTAGGCAATGGCTGCCAGGGTTGAGGTGGTGATCAGGACATTGTGTGAAGACATCCTTCTGATGCATGTCTTACATGGAGAGATTGTTATGTGGCATGTGGGTCCTACTGACTTTACGAAACAGGTGTCAGAATTCTTGTTTGTTTGTTAGCTGTTTAACGCCACTCTCAGCAATATTCCTGCTATATGATAGCGGACTGTAAATAATCGAGTCTTGACCAGACATCCAATGATTGAAAACATGAGCATCAATCCAAGCAATTGAGATACGATGACATGCATCAACCAAGTCAGAGAGCCTGACCACCTAATCCCGTTAGTCACCTCTTATGAATTTTCTGGAGACAGTTAGATACAGCTACGAACAGTATTTAGACGGAGAACTATATTTAATACGAAAGCTTCCGAAACAGTGAGAGGAAGCATTCAGCAATATTCCAGCTATATGACAGCCGTCTGTAAATAATCGGGTCTGGATCAGACAATCCAGTGATTGATATCATGAGCATCGATTTGGAAAATTTGGATACGATGACATGCATCAACCAAGTTAGCGAGCCTGAAAAAAGAAAAAGCTTAGTTGCCTCTTACAGCAAGCATGGGTTGCTGAAGACCTATTCTCTTTTGGATCTTCATCAGTCTATTTGACATAAGAATGGTATTCATGACATCATCCATGAATCACCGGTAGATTGGGAGGAAACGTGTGCATAGCTAATTGCTGTTGCCGGCTTAGTTTACAAGAAAATACACACGGTAATCTTAATCTCTGCATATAAAACAATGCCTTGGAGAGCAGGAAATACATTTTAGATCATAAATCATCATGTCTAGTGATGTTTCATATCAAATTTCATATTTTTATTAACCAAGCTTGTTATAGCCGTTCGTTCACCTGAATTCGCTGAAGGGATACAATATGTTTTTCTTCTTTTGCATAACACTTGATAAATCTTGTACTGTTTTGTTGGTCATCTACCCGGGACTCAACCTCGGTTAAACTGCTGATCGTCTATAACACTCATCAATTATTTGGATCCCAAAGGTAGCGTTGTAGCGAGGGATCATTGTATAACTAAATCGTCAGATTTTCAACAGACGTCATCTTCACTGTCAAATACACACAACTAGTTGTTCCTGCAATAGCATCAGTAGCCTAAATGCTCTTCCATGTGCAAAGGCAGGAAAACCTCACTTCTTTCCTCTGTGCTGGAGTAAACTCCTATGGTTTAGCTTGCTCCAGCAGTTGGCTATATGTAGCCACACTGTTTAACTAGTATCCTATCAGAGAAAAACGAAAATAAAGGTCGTGAATTCTGATAGCAATATTTCATTAAGTGCAAAGGTCACCAGATGTGATGTCACAGACAGGGGTAGTTCTCTGATAATCTTTCGTAACAAAACAATTACAGTAAATTTTGAAATATTTCTCCCATTAATACATAGTATCAGTAATCACCAATAATAGGAAATAACAATGTCTCTTTGATGATATAATTGGCATATTATGTAATCCGTTTGACCTTGCATGATCCCGTGACCCCAAAACGGTAGACAATGAATCAACATGCCACATGCAAGTTTCTCGGTATCTTTTATTTGAACTTTTGTTTTTATTTAAGAATCACCTTTTGATGTTACATTGAATATAAATGGATATGATTCATGTTTCTGAGATGTACACGCTGATAATTTTGTTTTCACTATAATTATTGTGTCAGATGCAATCCGTCTATTGATATTGCCGATTGGGAATGATCACCCCTCCACAGCAGGTGCGCGAAAATGGGCGTGACAAAACGTGTTTCAAAATAACACACATGCCTTGCTGAATATGATAGGCTATACGCATGTGCATGATATATATATATCAATAATTTTTTAATGTGTAGATTACAAGATATACAGCTTTTCCATTGGACGAGAGGTTGGTCACATGACCGCAAAACTGAAGTTTAAAAGTGTATGAACAACACATTTTGACGTGCATACGTTTTTCACAAGACTTTATTTTTGAAATGAGGTTAACACTGACGGACTACTTCCACATTCCTAGGCAAACCCCTGGGAATTTCCTAGCATGAATGAATACTGAAGCGTTCTTTCTCATCATTTAGGACATTTAATCTTGAACTTAGCGTTTTCGCATACATTTGGATAAGTCAGAGAGTTTGATTGCATGCTCGTTCAAAGATATCCTCGCTACAACCCATCCTAGAAAACAAAACTAATAAAAGCACATCCAAGGTATCGTAGTATTGGCTCAATCCGTGTCTAGACTACTGTGACAGACAATTAGGGCTGGGATGGGTACTCAGGTCGGGTGGGAACTGAGTAGGACCCGGGTACCCACAGGACTACCCGGACCCGTGGTTATAGTCACATGATTTTATTGTTTAATGGCAAAAATGATCTAGAACTCTATGGTTACACTATAAGTGACAATTGTTTGCATTTCTTTCAGACTATACACACATTCCTTCTGACTTTATATGTTTGCATAATGATATAACTTCAGTCAACTTCGGTGTATGCATGACCAGATCGGTTTATATGTGTATCTAATTTTATTTTGACAAACGTTTCCTAATCAGACAATTTGTTCCTATCTCTTGAGACCTACAGCTGGTACCTGGGTAGGGTCAGGCAATTGCGGGGTGGGTACCTGGGTAGTAAATTTGAACTCGTCCCAGCCCTACAGCAATCTATGAATTTACCCGGGTATCTATTGGACACAGATTTACAATCACCTTTCAAAGACTGGCCAATTGATCAGTGATGAGTAACACTTGTTCGTAGCCACATGTTCATTAACAACTTCGGAAATATCTCCCATCACGTTTATCATGTCGGCCATTTTGATGTTTTGTCCTTGATGTAAATGTATTACGACACGCTGTCATTGTGACTGACTTACTGAGGTAGTTCTTAACAGATCTTCCTCATCCAATGATTATATTATTTGAATAATTTTGTTGTGAAGAAACTACAAAAGTTGTTCCTGTAGATCACATTAAGCAAACACACGTCCATGTCACCTCTTGTTTAGAGGAACTATTTTATTCCGCGATACAGCGGGTTGTTGTATGGCTGTCAGTGTAAACATGAAGTCACACATACTAAATATCATTGTGTATGGATATTGGTCTACATCATTTGATGTCAAAATAGTGATATAAAAAATTTTAAAATTGACTTTCACTTTGTGCGAGTTCACTGGGGTATGAACCTTCATAGGGTGAGGGCCAAACTGTATGAACGAAGGAGCTTGCAACAAAGGGAAAGTTAATTCTTAAATAAAATACGACGTACATATTTTCAGTGTTAGTTTCACATTCAATTTGGGATGGTTTCCCTTTTATAATACATTGATAGATTCTAGCATGATTTTTGAACAATTAAACAAAGAATTTTTAATCTTTTCCATAAGAATGAAAAATGCCATGAATGCGTATTGATGATAGATTTGTAAATGTTTAATTATTTACAGCTGTTCATATCTTTTAAAAAACTTAAATTATTATCTTTCACCTGAACATCAGTTAAGTAATTATTTGATAAGGTAGACACAATTTTATGGATAACAACTTCTTTAATACTGTAAAAAGCGATGTTTCGGTATAGATCCTTATACCCTTGTCACGTTTCAGTATAGACCCTTATACTGTTGTCAAGCAACGGTATAAGGATCTATACCAAAATGTTGGTTTTTACAGTATTAAAGAAATTGTTATCCATAAAATTGTGTCTACCTTGTCACCCGTCAACTTCCAAGTAATGCCTATCAAACAAGAAACTATTTGATGTCATTTATTTAATTTTAGTATTTCATAAATGATAAATAAATAGATAAGATCTTTAACATATACATACAAAACTCATGGAACATTCTATAGAATATTATTCAGAATGGTCCGTCGCTGCCATTTTGAATTCATGGATACAGAGGAAATCACAATGTGAGATAAAATCATTTCAGCGTTTCTGCTGTTTTTGTCAAGACAAACAGGTGTAGAATTTTTGTGTACAATTTATGTTATACCATACAAATAATATTCAATACAACAATGACTATGATGTCTGCGAGATGCCGGAGATCAGAACTCTCCTACAGCCGACCTGTGAAGATCCGGGGTAGAATAGGTCTTCAGCAACCCATGCTTGCCTCCTCCCGTGAAGATCCGGGGTAGAGAAGGTCTTCAGCAACCCATGCTTGCCGTAAAAGGTGACTATGCTTGTTGTCAGAGGCGACAAACGGGAACGGGTGTTCAGACTCGCTGACTTGGTTGATGCATGTCATGGTATTCCAATTGCATGGATCGATGCTCATGATGTAAATCACTGGAATGTCTGGTCCTGACTCGATTATGTACAGACTGCGGTCATATAACTGGAATATTGCTCAGTGTGGCGTTAAACAACAAAGAAACAAACCATACTGACCCAATACTTGCTGCAGAAAACACCTCAGAACCCACACCAAGGAACTGCCATATGCCCGGTCTATTGTATCAGTTTTTCTCAGGGGCAGAACTCCATGTTTTGTGCATCAAGCCTTCTTCAGAATGAAGCATGAAAGAACAGAAGCACACTAACAATTCGACTGGAATGCTTCTTTCGAAATTACAGATCTTTGAATGGTTTCAATTCCATGCATTGATTACAAAGGCATCTTCCCATGGCTTAGTGTCATTTCTAGTTTTTATAGGACACTTTCAAGGAACTGCTCAAATCATCCTAATTGAGATACGACCATGAGCCCAGATCGAGCCTTGGAACCCCTCTCCACAATATCGCTGTTGCGTACTTTCAGATTTGATGAAAATCAATCATGAAACTTTTTAAGAAAAAACATGGAATGTCTCAAAATTACTGGTCCATTTAGAAGACATGTAGTAGAGGGGATAAGGCAATTCTTTCACTTGGATGCCAAAACCAGGTCACCCTAAATCACCAAAGTGAAAGATTGATATTTCGATTTTTTTACACTGAAGGGATTTGATATGGCATAGAGTGACTACTAATTTTGCCAATTTGACCGGAATAGTGCAGCACATGATTTATGGGATGCTTTTGGCTGGCTGGCAGCGATGCTGATCTCTTGACTCGTGGCGTCACCGTCAGACATGCTTCTTAATAGAAATGTACTTGTGACCCAAGGATTCAGTCTGTGTTTTGGCGATTGATGTGTCAGGTTCTCTGAGCAGAAATTAAGCCGAGTTTCCTCGCTATGTGTCATCTACTTCCTGATGGCTTAACACAAAAAGATATTGCTTTTAAAGGTGAAAGGAATCGGTGTGGGTGTGCATGTGACTTGAATGATAGAATGCTTCTGGGTGTCAGAATTCATAGCTTAAAAGACAGACCTCACAGTTGCGACTAAAACGGTCGCTAATGCGATCTAAATTTCAATTTGTCTACTGTCTAAAATGCAAAGGTAGAAAAATGACTACCCTGAAACATATCTTGTGGCGACTTAATTCTATTGCTACACATATGTAGACACAAAAATAAACATGTCTGCTACTAATTGTACTCGCAAATAATTATTCCTAAAGTCAACAATGAACCGAAATACTTAAATATTTATGTAATCAGTATTTTATTTTAGTTGATAGTTTATTGGATAAGCAAGGATATACCTATATAATCTAGTAACATAAATTGCATCATTGTTCGAGTCACAAATAACAAAACTCAAGTACAGTTTCCACTTATTAAATATCCAATTCCAAGACTAGTGCTATGACTTATACATATACCCGGTAATAATTATTTGATAAAAGATAATTTCAAATGCTTTTGGCTACCTACAATATTGGCTTGACTTCTTAATTTTACCAATGGATACTTGGAAAAAAATACTTGTAGCCATATGGCTACTTGGTAAAAATTTAAACTTTGAGGCCTGACTGAACGTGATGCTTTCGTTTAAGGGGATTTTGTTGTGGCTGGCCAACATTACTGATTAAGGCAGTAAGTACCCTGGAAGCATGATCGTGTGGTCAGGCTCGCTGACAAGGTTGATGTATGTCATCGTATCCCAATTGCGTGGATTGATGCTCATGTCAATCACTTGATTGTGTGATCAAGACTCTATTATTTACAGACCGCTGTCACATAGCTGGAATATTGCTGAGTGTGGTGTTTAACAACAAACAAGAACATTTTGTCAATAATCAAGTCTGGATTAGGCAAACCAGTGACTAAAAGCATGAGCAATGATCCACTAGTTTATACGGTCAAGGATAGTCTTTTATACAGACCCTGAAACAAATATATCCAATACAGCCCATGCAAGTCTATTATGTTTGGCAAGTCTAGATTACTGCAGTATCTGAAAATAAAGAAAGTCTCTGGGCTCCTTTTTATTATATTTAATAACTATAAGTTAACAGGTTTTTTTCTGTAAAATATGTTCATTTCAGAGAAAAGATGTTAGTCCAGGTCAAGGATTACTTTATAGACTATGAATCACTGGATTGTCTGGCCCAGATTATTTACAGACCGCTGTCATAACAACAAACAAACAATCAAATCATGGATCCATCTCTGAGTAATTTTAGGCAAATTAAGATTGCTGAAATTAACACTGAAAACTGAGTATTTTTTCCTGAGATCATTATTGTGAGAATTGATTGTGCAAACTGAAAATTGACTTATATATTAGCCAGACTTCAAACATTTTAACCAAATCAATATGGAAGTCAAAGTCAAGGATTGCTTAACAGATTATCAATCACTGGATTGTCTGGCCCAGACTTGATTATTTACAGACCGCCATCATATAGCTGAAAGCTGAGTGCGGCATTGAACAAACAAACAAACAAACAAAAGATTTACAGATTACCATTATGTTAGGTGTCTAATTTCTGATTAAAAATACACAGCACTCATCACTCACTCACTCACTCACTCAGACCAGTTAAGATCCGGGGTAGAATAGGTAAAAAGCGACTATGCTTGTCATAAGAGGCGACTAAAGGGATAGGGTGGTCTGCTCGCTGACTTGGTTGATGGCCGATGTCATCGTATCCAAATTGCTCGGATCGGTGCTTATGATGTCAATCACGGGATTGTCTGGCCCAGACTCACTTGAACTACATCCTGTAAATCATGAAACTACTTGAACTACATCCTGTAAATTATGAAATTACTTGAACTACATCCTGTAAATTATGAAATTACTTGAACTACATCCTGTAAATCATGAAGCTATTTAAACTACATCCTGTAAATCATGAAACTACTTGAACTACATCCTGTAAATCATGAAACTAGTTGAACTACATCCTGTAAATTATGAAATTACTTGAACTACATCCTGTAAATCATGAAGCTATTTAAACTACATCCTGTAAATCATGAAACTACTTGAACTACATCCTGTAAATCATGAAGCTATTTAAACTACATCCTGTAAATCATGAAACTACTTGAACTACATCCTGTAAATTATGAAATTACTTGAACTACATCCTGTAAATCATGAAACTACTTGAACTACATCCTGTAAATTATGAAATTACTTGAACTACATCCTGTAAATCATGAAGCTATTTAAACTACATCCTGTAAATCATGAAACTACTTGAACTACATCCTGTAAATTATGAAATTACTTGAACTACATCCTGTAAATCATGAAACTACTTGAACTACATCCTGTAAATCATGAAACTAGTTGAACTACATCCTGTAAATCATGAAACTAGTTGAACTACATCCTGTAAATCATGAAGCTATTTAAACTACATCCTGTAAATCATGAAACTACTTGAACTACATCCTGTAAATCATGAAACTACTTGAACTACATCCTGTAAATCATGAAACTAGTTGAACTACATCCTGTAAATCATGAAACTAGTTGAACTACATCCTGTAAATCATGAAACTAGTTGAACTACATCCTGTAAATCATTAAGGTACTTGAACTACATCCTGAAAATTATGAAACTACTTGAACTACATCCTGTAAATCATGAAACTAGTTGAACTACATCCTGTAAATCATGAAACTAGTTGAACTACATCCTGTAAATCATGGAACTACTGAAATACATCCTGTAAATCATGAAGCTATTTAAACTACATCCTGTAAATCATGAAACTACTTGAACTACATCCTGTAAATTATGAAATTACTTGAACTACATCCTGTAAATCATGAAACTACTTGAACTACATCCTGTAAATCATGAAACTAGTTGAACTACATCCTGTAAATCATGAAACTAGTTGAACTACATCCTGTAAATCATGAAGCTATTTAAACTACATCCTGTAAATCATGAAACTACTTGAACTACATCCTGTAAATCATGAAACTACTTGAACTACATCCTGTAAATCATGAAACTAGTTGAACTACATCCTGTAAATCATGAAACTAGTTGAACTACATCCTGTAAATCATGAAACTAGTTGAACTACATCCTGTAAATCATTAAGGTACTTGAACTACATCCTGAAAATTATGAAACTACTTGAACTACATCCTGTAAATCATGAAACTAGTTGAACTACATCCTGTAAATCATGAAACTAGTTGAACTACATCCTGTAAATCATGGAACTACTGAAATACATCCTGTAAATCATAAAATTAATGCGAGCGGGAAAATAATGTTAAATATGCACGTGTCCCTTGCTTGCATTAATAAAGTGATGCATGTTTATCTGGACATATTGGAGAATTTTGTCATGTCAGGCTCACTGTCCATGGGCAGAAACAATGACATGTGTGACAAAGATCACAATAAACAATACAGTTGAGTGCTGGATTTAGACAGTTCCTCACTGTGTCAAGTGTTGTCATGACTTTCATGACAGTCACCAGCTGTGTAATTGTTCTTGAAACCTGTCAGATGATCTTATAATTACAAGCAAAACACTGCCCACACACATTGTGAACATGTCCGGTAAAGCAAGAGCAGTTGTGTGGAATACATAACATTGTTCACTCACATTCAAGGGTTTGCACTAACTCATGTAACAACCTTTCACCGAAGTGGTAAACGTCTGAGACCTGCATCACTTTGGGCTTTCCTCCCACATTAAGCTGACACGCCGTGATATAACTGGAATATTGTTAAAAGTGGCGTTAAACCCAAATCACTCACTCACTCACTCACTCACTCATGTAACAACCTGGAACATGTACAATCGCCGTCGGATACCCAACCTGTCTCATGTAAATATGTGGTATTTGGATGTCCTGCTTTTGATTTCATGTAAAGCAGTTAAACATGTTAAAGTTTGGCGAAGTTTGTGTAGGTAGGATGAGATGGTATTGTGGCTGTTAACCCTCTAGCAGCTCACAGGCAGCTTGGGTTGTATACTCCCCAGGGAGCTGAGAATGAAAATCGAGAGCTCACTGATCCATTGACCGGGGTAATAATAGTGTAGCGCTATGAGCATCCACTTGGCGAATGGAATCTGGCGCATTATAAATGCACTTATTATTATTATTATTATTATTAAGATGGCAAATGAAATTATTCGATTGAACTGCTGTCGTCCATACCTTGTCAAGTCGATTGCTAATTAGTTTTTATAGATCAAAGGAAGGGCTAATGCATTAATTTCATGATGCATTTTACTCGCACTCGCAGTAATTTGGTGATGCAGATACTTTATGACTTACAGCATGTATGGCACATTATGGAGATAATATACTCGGATATACCATGCCATTCTACACTTGACTACGCCAGACCAGATCACACCACGCTATACTTGCCGTACCGTACCATACTGTACCAGGGCGGTCAGGTAGCCTAGTGGTTAAGGCATTCGCTCGTCAGGCTGAAGACCGCGTTCGACTCACTCACTCACTCACCCACCCACCCACCCACCCACCCACCCACCCACTCACTCACTCACTCACTCACTCACTCACTCACTGAAGTTAACTGACGTTTTAGCTTTGTTCAAACATATAAGTCAGAAGGAACGTGTTCATTGATCAATCGGAAATGGTGCTAATTGGGATTGTTCACAAGCCAGTATATTAGCAAATATCGCCGTTGGCGCATATTAGAGCGGGGCGCTTATTACGTCGAATACGGTAAGCATGTTAAAGCTGAAAGTACAGTTAAGAGGAAGTCTTTCCTATTGTGAAGCAATCGTTTACCAGTACATAAAGATGCCTCTTAATGCCAGAACACAATATTCAGGTCTTGTCAATGGGTCCCAAGAGAATCTTGGTAGAACAAGCAAATACAAATACAAACTCCAAATCTATTTTCAATATGCTTCAGCGTCCCCATAGCTATACATTGTTATGTATGTCTGCGTAACACACGAGGCATGAACACTTAATTTCCATACATGTGCATTCCTTTCATGTATTGTAAAGCAATTTTTTTTCAATGAAATACTACTTCCCTGATGACAGAAGATGATCACTACAAAATAATAACATTAATAACTTTACAAATAATCACTTGGGGCAATAACTATATTGCCCCAGTTAGCCCTACTCCCTGTGGAATGATTACATATTGTTGTCTCTGAACAATTCTATACATTTGTGATGTGAATTGGAAAACTAGCAGTATATCCCCAAACAGTTGTAGTGTTCCATTCTTCATGAATGCTCAATAGCACATGAATATTGCATGTGGTTTGAGGCACTCTAACAGTCTTAGGTTGTTGTTGTGGGATAAGTTCAGACTACATGGCTTGTGTTCTGTCAAGCATGGCAGTGTGGTACAGTTCATAGTTGTAATATGTTGTAAATATTTCTCACTTCTTCAGATATTCATGGGAAATTGAGACCAAACACTCGAACATACATAGAGTTGGTCTTGGGGTTGAACCAGTGTTTGACTAGATTCAGAATGTCATTTCATTATATACACGAAAAATGGAAGTTGATGTAGAGTGAGTGAGTGAGTGAGTGAGTTGGGTTTACTGCCACTTTGAACATTATTCCAGTTATATCACAGCATGTCAGCTTGATGTGGGAGGAAAGCCCTAAGTGATGCAGGTCTCAGCCGTTTCGTTTACCACTTTGGTGAAACCCACGAGCACGGGTATGGTGCTGACAAACCTAGAAACATAATCAGGGCAAACAGGGATTCAAACCCACAATCACAGGTTTCTGGTGTGCCCAAGGGACACAACTCTGCACAGTGAATTGCGATGTCTTAAATGACTAGGCATCTGTGCCCCTGGAAAGTTGATATGGAAACCACATGTTAGGCTAATGAAATTCTCTTTTGAAGCCATGGTGGATTTAGAAGAAGAGGAGGTCAGATGTTATTATATGCACCACAGCTGAAAATTGATGCAGAAAACATCTCTAAAATGTTACAAATATTACGAAGCTTTACCAGCTTTAGTGAGAACCTCAAATCATCTTCAGAATGGCTAGGAATAATAGGTTTCAGAATTCCCAGATAATTATCCATTTACTGGTGTACACACGCCATAACTCACAAGGAATGGCTACCTTGCATGTTTATTCACAATGCATTGCAGCAGTGGTATTTATGTCAAGTGACTAAAAGCCAGGAAATACTGTCTAATGTTGTTGACAATATTTCAGGCAGGTCACTAGCTGTCAGGCTTTCAAGTTGCTTGGCATAAAGTATTGATAAGAGAACGCACTGTTAATCAGTACATACACGTGTAGATGCTTCATCGCACTCACTATGAATGGTTGAATGTAGGGCTGGGACGGGCAACTCGGGTACTCGGGTCGGGTGGGTCATGAGTAGGACGCGGGTACCCACAGGACTAACCAGACCTGTGGTTAGTCATGTGAGTTATTGTTTAATGACGAACAACTCACTATAGATCAGTGGTTACACTACAAGTCGCTAATGTTCGCATTTCTTTCTGACAATACATCCATTCCTTTTGACTTGTTTATATTTGAGTAGAGATAACGCTTCAGTCAACTTCCGTGTACGCATGATCTGATCGTTTGATACATGTATCTAAATAGTTACTGCCTGGGCTGTGGAGAAAACAATTCCCAATCAGACATCTTGTTCCCAACTCTTGAGACCAGCAGTGGGTACCCGGGTAGGGTCGGGTGATAGGGGTGTGGGTACCCGGGTAGGGTCGGATAATAGGGGTGTGGGTACCCGGGTAGGGTCAGGTAATAGGGATGTGGGTACCCGGGTAGGGTTGGGTAATAGGGGTGTGGGTACCAGGGTAGGGTCGGGTAATATGGGTGTGGGTACCCAGGTAGGGTCCGGTAATAGGGGTGTGGGTACCTGGGTAGGGTCGGGTAATAGGGGGTCGGATACTCGGGTAGGGTCAGGTAGTAGGGGTGTGGGTACCCGGGTAGGGTCGGGTAGTAGGGGTGTGGGTACCCGGGTAGGGTCGGGTAATAGGGGGTCGGATACTTGGGTAGTAGATTTGGAGTCGTCCCAGCCCCAGTTGAATGACATTGCAATGAAGTCTTTGAAAGGCATTAAGAAGTGATACACATAAGGAAGAGAATTTATGGATGTCAACTTCTCTATTATGATGAACACAACGTTTCAGAGCATATGCTTGTTAAGTTTCCACCTTTTGTTATCTTATTA
This sequence comes from Haliotis rufescens, assembly GCF_023055435.1. Taxonomy (NCBI): domain Eukaryota; kingdom Metazoa; phylum Mollusca; class Gastropoda; order Lepetellida; family Haliotidae; genus Haliotis; species Haliotis rufescens. The sequence continues at coordinate 2,478,974 of NW_025963846.1, read as the reverse complement.
CTTTTGGCGTTATTACGACCCGTGAAGGTCCGGGGTAGAATAGGTCTTCAGCAACCCATGCTTGCCGTAAAAGGCGACTATGCTTGTCGTAAAAGGTGACTAACAGGATCGGGTGGTCAGACTCGCTGACTTGGTTGATGCATGTCATCTATCCCAATTGCGTGGATCGATGTTCATGATGTCAATCAGTGGATTGTCTGACCCAGACTCGATTATTTACAGACCGCCGTCATATAGCTGGAATATTGCTGAGTGCGGCATAAGACAACAAACCAACCAAGCAACCAAATCTTACATGTATATATACTGTCAAGTCCCGTTAATCCGACATGGTTGGTTGCAGATATTTATACAAACTTGTTGTTACAAAACAATGAAAATATTGTTATATTGTTAGTGGAATATGTTTTCTAATCATGCAACCTCTAAAGCTTAACGCAAAACTATGGTTACGGGCTGTTTGACTTCTATTGCTTTTTCTCTTCTTTTACCTATCAGTGCTAATTATCCCCGCCTCCCGTTGAAGAGGTGACATTACGGTTTGGGTGGTCAGGTTCGGGGACTTGGTTGATGGTGTACGTGTCAACATACTCTGAAGGCGTTGATTGTTGTACACACACACACACACACACTAACACAATAACACTAACATACACACTAACACTAACTAACTAACACTAACTAACTAACTAACTAACTTATTTTGTTTTGGAACCGATGGCATGGTACTATAAAATGCTCTCCAATCAAATTACAGACATGGTTTAGGAATCCTGTGAGAAATTACCGGTAACAGAGAGATGAGTGAGTGAAGATTGGTTGCAAATGGGTCCAGGGTATTTATCGGAATTGAGATAATATGCTAGATAATTGAGGTTGAGTGAAGATTTGTTACTTGTAAATTTGACTTGCTGCACATCTTGTTCTCAAATCATTGAAAACAATATGTTTATCTTCTGACAACACTGTAGATGTCTGGTTTGGTGATAGCACCTACCTCTGATGGAAAAGGTGTGACCTGAGAAGATCCGCGGTAGAACAGGTCTTCAGCAACCCATGCTTGCCGTAAAAGGTGACTATGCTTGTCGTAAGAGGCGACTAACGGGATCGGGTGGTCAGGCTCACTGACTTGGTTGATGCATGTCATCATATCACAACTGCATTGATCGATGCTGAGCATGATATCAATCAGCGGATTGTCTGGTCCAGACTCAATTATTTACAGACTGCCGTCATGTAGCTGGAATATTGCAGAGTGCGACGTTAAACAACACAGTGAACAGAAATGGAAAAGGTGACGATAAATAGGAAGCTGATTTGGGCGATGTAACTTTTGAAAAGATTCATTGACTTGTACCAAATTCAGTTGTGTTTTTGGCAACGAGAGCATGATTGAATCCAGAGCATGTCTCAGACTAACGTGATTCTGAATAGCTAATTATTCAGAGGTCATAGGTAGCAGCGTACAACTTGCCTGATTATGTATGAAGTTTAAGGATTTGAGACACATTATTTTTTAAAAGGATGTTTTCAAGACAGGCCAGCTTTTCTTTTTGGTTATTGGTGAACTGTTAAGAAATTTGGATACATGCAAAAGATTAACTGGGATATATGCGATCAGATTGGAAGGAAATCCATTTCATCTTCCAGCAATACCGTGGGAATTGTGTGTTAGAATTGTCCCCAGTAACTTCTGCTTGTTATGACAGGTGATTTATTTCGATAACGTCCCAGTGACTTGGCAGACACTGTGTTAGCGACTCCTCGTATCCTGGCAGCATGGCACTTTGTTCGTAATATCAATCACTGGCCTCATCCTGATTTAACTACAGTCTAGTGGACTGTGGAGTCTAGTCTTTCATGGCCTGTGCCTTTTGCAATTCTAGTTCATCACTGTGATGCTGTGTTGGCATGACAACAGTTGGAGATTTCCAACGCCAGATGCTGTCCCGACCAGTCTGTGGTCTTATATTGTGTACAGGTTGGTTTGGTCCAACACTGGTTCTTAAAGCATGCACTTAATCTATGTTTGTTTGTTTGTTGTTTAACGCTGCACTCAGCAATATTCCAGCTATATGACGGCGGTCTGTAAATAATCCAGTCTGGATCTGACAATCCAGTGATTGATATCATGAGCATTGATCCATGCAATTGGGATGCGATGACATGCATCAATCTTGTCAGCGAGCCTGACCACCCGATCCCATTAGTCGCCTCTTATGACATGCATTGTCTCCCTTTACAGCTGGTGTAAGGTTGGACCAACAGGATTGGATGGTCAGGCTCGCTGAATGGGTTGATGCATGTCATATTATTATAGTTGCATTGATCAATGCGCATGACGTCAATCACTGGAGTGTCTGGTCCAGGTTATTTACAGACCACGGTCATAAACTGACATATAGCTAACAGCAGCTTTAAACAACAAACAATCAAATTGTGGATCCACCTCTGAGTAATTTTGATAATTTAAGATTGCTGAAATCAACACTAATAATAGAATATTTTTGCCTGAGATCGTTATTGCGCATAATGATTGTGCAAACTGAAAATTGATTTTGCCAGACTGCAAACATTTTAACAGAATCAGTGTGGAAGATAAAGTCAGCTTTTGAAAACTGATTTCAATTCTCATACAAATTGTGTCATGTGATATCTGAGCTGTTAGGCAATCAGTATAAATGGTCCGATCTTTTTATAAAACTTGATATCTTAAATCTGTGATGCAATGAATTGTGCTGCAAATCTTGTGTTTTCCACGTAAATATTGAATAAACTTTTTGCACAAGAATGAGCAGACATAAAGTCTTTGAAGTCTTCCGATAACAAAAGAAAAGAGCTTGGTCAGGTTTCTCTCTGTGATTTCTTCACTCAATTTCCAGGTCAATTGTCTCAATCATTATCCAAAGATTCTCCTCAAAATCCTTTATAAAAACTTTCGATTTTTAAACCAAATAAAAAACACTCTCCAGTGCATCTTTAGGCTGTAGATACCACTCCCGAAGAAACAGATCAAACAGCTTGGATAATTCACCATTCCCAAGATGATCGTTTAAAAGAAGCCAAAATTCTCAACGCCGCTGGTGACAATAGAACAACTCAAAATTTCCCCTATACTTGTCCCTTTTTCTCAAAGACTCCACGGTGAGGAGCAATGAATATGGAGACTGCATTGTCTTCGTCCGTAAGATTCTGTTTAATGAAGGTGCCGTTCATGGAGAAACATCTCCATTAGAACCCATCGCTGGAGTCCTTGCCGATTGGGAGCTGATGAATACTCGTAACATTGCCACATTCTTCTGCCGGTTCAACATTTCATTAAGGTGGTATTTCTTGAGGAAATTTGCTGGAAAAAATTGTCCTGCATGATGTGTAAGTACTTTTATGACCAACTGTTATTGCAGGGCACATGTTGGTCGACAAACAATAAAGAGGTCTCCCCGGGCTATTACATTTGTCTGAATGATTGTGGTCAGCTTGGCGAACGGGGGAGGAATATTTATGACCAGCTTGACCCACAGATGGCCAATAAAATGGCCTTGTGGTAAATATGTCCTGCGAAGATGGTCTGTCGGGTGAAGTGATGTGATGATGACTGGATTCATCAATATACAGAAATTGGTCCATGTACTATCAGACTAACAACTGGTGTATTTTAGGAAATTGGTTGTGCAGTGATTTGTATATGTACTTTGCTAAAGGGGTGCATCATCTTGTCACGTGAAAATGGATAGTAATTTGTCTGACTCTTGTGTTGTGTGGATGTGGAGAAATAGAACATCATGGAGAAAGTGCAAGATGGGATTTTTGTGTTTTTCTGACCTACATTAGCAAGAAATATTGTCAGCACAGACAATCATTTAAGGATTTTTTTCAAGTACACATTTTGTTATTTAAATTACTAATACATTGGCTCATTAACTGACTTGATGACATCACTATTTTAAAGATTAGCCCCATCTTCATGTAGCATATCTTGTTCCCTACCAAAAGCTTATTGCAATGTCAAAGAACGCCTTATACAGACTGGTGATGGGCAGAAGTGTCACCATCGTGATTTGTAGAAGAAATGATCTATTCAATTAATTGTGGAATTTTCCCCAGGCATCAAACTTTCCACAAGGTGTCACATGATACTTGAAGAGCTGGAAGCCCATGACAGTGCTTGATGATGACCTTTAAACTGTATTATTAACCTGAACCTGCATGCACTATGAGAATAAAATAGGATAAAAAGACATGGCAACTCCACTGTAATTATGTCGTTGGAATGAAAGCAGAATTCTATTACATGCCATTGGGTTTGACCAAAGTAATAGAATTTAAGACCACCAACACTTTGAGCTTTTGTCACACAGCAAGCTGACATCTTCTCATATTACCAAACTCACTCACTCCATATATTCAAGTTGAATTTTTCCATGTTCTAAATGCTAACTGGTATCAATCGTTCATTATTCTTAATACTGAAAAGTCAATATGGTCACCTGGAGTGTTAAAAGTCGATATATTTTTTAGTTTGGTAAAAAGACGTAGCAACTCCTCTAAACCATGTCACTGGAATAAAAGCTGAAATCAGGAAGGATCAAATTCTAGTTCAACTTTTGTATTATCTCGGTCACTGAAAGTTGGCATCAGGCAAATATATTCTTGGTAGTCATTAGCCCTGTTTGACAATACTTTGTGTGATGGATGTATAATTGTTAATATGCCTGTGCTGTCTGGACAAGATGAAACATGTTTGCTCAACTTGCCTGACCTACATATGCAGGAATTTTTTAACAATGAAAGAAAGGGTCTAGTCAGAAGAATGTGTGTAGGATTTAATCACACATCTAAAACATTTTTAATCAAGCTTTCTGGAATTAATGGGTATTGTAATTTCTTCATGATGGATGAGCTAATAAAAGACATTAATAACAGTTGGATGAAAGCAAACTTCCAAGATACAAGTTCATTTTGACAATTTGTTTCAGGAAAACAGCAGAGTCAGCAATATTTTATCATTAAATACCAAGCCTGGAACTTTCATTAAATCACACAGCGACGTTACTTTAGTGGTTTGTCACCAAGATGAATTCATTATCTCATCTCGAAGACTTTCATACAATTTCTCTCCTAGATATTGGATAGTGCTTGATAAATAAATGTCTTTTGGAATATGAGGAAATCCGTAAAGGTTCGTGCAGAATCAATATAACCTTTTTGCTTGCTTCTAATTTTTATATGCAAGTGGAATGAAACGGTGATAAATTTCAACTGTGGATGTGTGTTAATGTATTGCAAAGACATGCATGGCGATTTTAATCTGTCCCCCACACATCATTGGTCATTAATGTCACACATCCTGTTTACCTCGGCATTGTGATAAATGCCCCATTGATTCTATATTCCGTCTCAGACAGAGTGATTAGTGGCCGACAATGTGTGTTTGAATTTCCTTGCGGAGAATTCTAATTTCGAAACTGACTGCATGACACAGCTGGTGGAGGATGATGGGAGAGAATTTATTTGTCAGCCTCTCGACTTTTGGCAGGTGATGTCTAGAGGAGTTGCTCCTGTAGGCCAAACACCTATGTTATATCCTGACTGGGGAATGTGTTTGTCTGATCAACTGCCTGATAGGCGTACATGGGAGACGTTCGTCTTAGCAAAGGAACAAAATGGATGCTGGTCATAAAAAAGAAAGGGTGATTCCTTTGAAATGGAAATTTATGGAAGAATTTCCTCTAAAGCGTCTGGGGACAATTGGTTTACAGGGTCTGTAATTTGGAGGAAATAAATTTTGGTTGGACTAGATGTAGTGATGGGTTCTAAATGTTACATTTAACATGGAGAGGTTTCTTAAGGCATGTGAACCCTGATACCAGGAGGGATTAAATGTCTGACCTTCAAGGTCATTTCATTTCTTCCTGAATTTGATTTGAATTGATAAAGTGAATTCAGTTGTTGAATACCACCATATGGATGTGTTTGCTACGAAAGGCTGGGGATAAATTGATTCGGTTGATTAGCATCTGTCGGAGATGTTCATTGTGTGGGGATATGAATGATAATATCTTCTTAACGCAGGGTTCAAATGAGTTGATAAATCGGGCCTGTAATTTATAGCCCTGTCTTGAGGCAACCAGAGGAAAACAATTAATCCATCGTTCTTACAAGACAAAAACTGTTGATGAATGATGCCAATCATGCCATGCTCTGCAGCTAGAAATGGGGCAAGGGGGGCCTGTCATCTAAGGCGATGCTATTTGCTGTGCAGCCTTGAATTCCTTAAGCGTGCCAGGAAATAGGTTGGAATCCCAGATTCCTCTGATTTTGGTTCTAGGTTTGTCAACACCAAGCCAAGCTTGTGGGTTTCAGTTTCACAGAAGTGGTAAACATCTGAGACCTGCATCACTTGCTTGCTTGCTTGCTCACTCACTCACTCACTCACTCACTCACTCAACCGGGGCTAAAACAAGGACTGGTCGGCTCGGAGTCAGTATACTGTGTCTGAGTGGGGTATCCATGTTAAACTGCGGCATGGTATCTCAGTGAGCTAGCACTATAAATCAGCATCAGTCCGGACTAGTATACAAGCAGCCACACACACACACACATGCATGCACGTCGCTATATAAGTGCAATAATCTTAGACGCGACGTTAAACCCCATTTCACCTCTCACTCACTCACTCACTCACTCACTCACTCACTCACTCACTCACTCACTCACTCAAGATTTAAACAGGTGGATAGAAAAAGCCCAATACTCACATGCAGGTAAAGCCAGACAAGGTGATACGGAACAGGCTATTCAAAAGGGAATTACTGATTGGACAAGTAACAAGTGAATTACAGTGTTCACACAGATTAGATATATTGTGTTACAGAACTCTCTGAACTTCCAACATCTGTCAGTGTGTGTGTGTGTGTGTGTGTGTGTGTGTGTGTGTGTGTGTGTGTGTTATAGCTTACTGCTTGTTATAAAGCGGTAGACCACTAATATCCCGCAGTTTAACATGAATACCCCACTCAGACACAGTATACTGAATCCCAGCCGACCAGTCCTTGCTTTAGCCCCTAAGGCCGAGTTTATAGTGCTAGCCCACTGAGATACCATGCCGCAGTTTAACATGAATACCCCACTCAGACACAGTATACTGACTCCGAGCCGACCAGTCCTTGCTTTAGCCCCTTAATGCCGAGTTTATAGTGCTAGCCCACTGAGATACCATGCCGCAGTTTAACATGAATACCCCACTCAGACACAGTATACTGACTCCGAGCCAACCAGTCCTTGCTTTAACCCCTTAATGCCGAGTTTATAGTGCTAGCCCACTGAGATACCATGCCGCAGTTTAACATGAATACCCCACTCAGACACAGTATACTGACTCCGAGCCGACCAGTCCTTGCTTTAACCCCTTAATGCCGAGTTTATAGTGCTAGCCCACTGAGATACCATGCCGCAGTTTAACATGAATACCCCACTCAGACACAGTATACTGACTCCGAGCCGACCAGTCCTTGCTTTAGCCCCTTAATGCCGAGTTTATAGTGCTAGCCCACTGAGATACCATGTCGCAGTTTAACATGAATACCCCACTCAGACACAGTATACTGACTCCGAGCCAACCAGTCCTTGCTTTAACCCCTTAATGCCGAGTTTATAGTGCTAGCCCACTGAGATACCATGCCGCAGTTTAACATGAATACCCCACTCAGACACAGTATACTGACTCCGAGCCGACCAGTCCTTGTTTTATCCCCTAAACTCCAGGCAGGGTAACAACAAATACCACCTTTTAATGTCTTCTGGTATGACGCATCAGGGTATCAAACCATCGACCTTCCACTCTCACGTAACATATTTATGCTAAAAAAGAATATTTATTAATTATTAATAAATTGGTCATTAAGAGAAAACATAATATCAAATCTTTTCAGATTACTCAGTAATTCAACCTGCTAAGACCACCCAGGGAAGGATGTTCTTCGTTATTTGACCATATTCCATCTTAAGCAAGAAATAAGATCTGCTGTAATTTCTGTGGATTAAAAGAAGGAATCATGACAGATTTAGATACCACAAGCAATTCCCTAAACTATTATAGCCCTTGCTTTCCGAAACCGATACCTCTAGTATATTTAATACCAAACACTTCAGTGCAAATTGATTGTCAAGGATGCGATGTCATCAGAATTAAATTGCCTCTCTTCCAAGTCCTGATTGCACTGACTATATATGCACATAAACTGTAAATATGGAAATTAATGCAACTCCAAATTAATACGACTGCTGACCCCTAGCCAAAAATGCGACTCAATATAAATGCGACTCCCCACACCCCATCCCCAGTGGAATGATACACATCCTTACCTTAATCCAATCTAACACAAATAACACCGCTTTATTAACACTGAGTAGAGCACTTCCGTAAAAAACAATAAACAGCCTTTTCCTAAAAACATCACACAGTTGATATGTTATCTCTGCTGACTGGCATTAAGGAAGTTCAAAGGCAATAAAATAATTGAACCAACAACAGTTCACTGATTGATATGCAGAGAAGGTGTCAACAAGCTTGACATGAGTGGGTAGAACTCTTGACCCCAGCAGTGATAACTCACCGGATGCCCGTTGTGTAATTCCTATTCTTCAAATGACATTGTCATATACTTGTTACAACTGCTGCTCAATAAACCGTGTTTGTGTTTATATTCAAGTTAATATTTCCGCTATCCAAAGTGTGCAGTAAGGCTGTCTTATATTTGATAGTCATTTGGAGACATAAATGCGAATTAATTAATGCGAGCAAAGACCGTTTGCATTTTTCGCATTTAATTCACGCTCGCGTTGATTTCAAGATTTACAGTATATGTTTCGAGCCCAGTGTCAGCGTCGGGACAGCTGACTTGTCTGGGACACCTTAACTCAACCATTTTGAATATCAAAATACATCAAGATAACCTGGCTTTAGGTCATCCAGCGTGAGAGATGAAGATGAGGGCAGGGATGCTTTCACTTGATCTCAGCTCTTGCCATGGCGTGTCCTATCTGAATCTACATCTTATCAATATCGTGTGTCATTCTACTTACTGAAATGTCAAAATGTACCCGGTCGTGTCAGTTTGGCGATGATTTATTTAGCCAATGAAACTTGGATCCCATTCATTATCATGTCTCTAAATTCAGAGCCGAGGAATTGTGACAGCTTTCCAATGAGTTTTAGATTTCCGTCTAATTTAGCCTTAATATATTCGCCAGAATTGAGAACAGAATGCGTTTCATATTGCTTTAGAATTGATCTTATTGGAAATAAAATGGGTTCAAAATAATTACCTTGATAGCCATACATTATCATGTATGTTTATTAGCTCATTTGGCCCCAGGCTTGCAAGCCATCAGGCCTGGCAATAAACTTCATCTTTTGCTGATGATGTAGCTGAAACAACATTTTTGGCTTTTTCTTCCGAACCGTAGGAGCATTGAAGTTGAAACTTCTGACAAGTTTCTTCAAATTGTCTTATTCCAAAATTGAGTTTGGTTTCCCTGACAACCATATTGACAACAAAGTTACGCTGATAATTTGATGAATTTTAGCCGGTGGCTTGACAGCAGAGGACTGAAGATTACTTCCTTGTTTCGTTGTACTTTAATTTGACCCGAGACCCAAACTTTTGAAATGCTCTCGATGGTGTGAATTATGTATTTATGATCATGTGTACATAACTGCGAAAGTAAAGCTTTGTATAATTCTGCAACCTTTAGGTTTCAAGTTTGTATGAATCATCTCTAGCTCGAGCATCTCAGTTACAGCAGCTGCCATATGACTCACTGAATTTGAAATACCGTATTCGACGTAATAAGCGCCCAGGGCGCTCTCAAAATTAGAAATAGGTGGAGTTGAAAGATTAATTTCTTGGTTTATGCTGACAGCCTGAAATGTTTATGTACGACAGATATATTTTTCCAGAATTTAATTGCCCATAATTAAAGGTGCATATAACACACGAATGCGTATTATACACGAATAAATATGTCTTGTGTACATTGATCAATCGGAAGGGATGCTAATTGGGATTGTTCACTAGCCAATATGTTAGCAATTATAGCCGTAGGCGCTTATAAGAGCGGGGCGCTTATTTCGTCGAATACGGTAACTCTGTTTATTCAATTTTGTATTTCCGTTCGCCCCGATTATGTTTCTAGGTTTGTCAGCACCATACCCGTGCTCGTGGGTTTTTGAGAGAGGTAGGATTCATCAGAGTATGAAGTCTTGCAAGGACATTTCTGTTCTGTTATAACTCAGTGAAAGAGAGAGGTAGGATGGGAGCCCTTATTGACCCACTGGAAATGTTAAGTTTTTAGGTTGTGGAAGACTTTGAAATATTGGTATGAAAATTATCACACATTTTCATATTGCTGAAAACTAGCCTATTTTTTTAAATCTCTTTCATTGTAAGTTTTACTTCAGATAGGTATACAAATTTGGCTAAAATTAGTGAAATAGGCAGATATCTAAGTAAGAGCAAATGTGAGACCATGAATAAATTTTATTACCATATGATTGTACTGTATTTCTGTACATCTAAAAATCAGCTTGATTCAAAGACTTGCTCATGTTCCGATGTTACAATAATGTTTTATGAAGTCCATTTGACACATATTTTCCTTCCTATGTGATTGTGGAAATGAAATGAACAATTTCTTAAAGTTAAGCTCTGTTCATAAATTATGCCGATTCGGGAGGCCAAAAATGTCCCTTAATCTACTTTTTTTTCCCTCTGTTTTTCCTCTCGTTTTCTTGTCCATTTGAAAAGTCTTGACTTGCCCTTGAACCTACTGATATTGTCCGGAGGATGCTTTATAAAGGGTAAACCAGTTCTCTGTCTAAACCAATACTTAACCCAGCTCCCTCTCTAAACCAACCTGTCAGTTATCCAGCTCTGTCTATACATGTATCACCCTCTCACTTACCAAGTTCCCTCTCTAAACCCCCCCCCCCCACACACACACACACACACACACATACACACAAACAGAAGCACACTCACTCACTCACACAAAGACACGCACACGCACACACAGACACAGAGAAGCACGCTCACTCACACACACACACACCTCATTGTACCCCAATGGCATGGATTGTTGCTCATGCTATCATTCACTTGTTTTCCTCAAATTGTGGTTATTAGAGACAGGATAGTTACTTCACTGATTACATTATTTGAAGCTCAATATAAAAACTTGCAGATATGCGGAAAATGAATAAAAAATGTGGTTGTGTTAACAGAAGTGACCTTAATTTAATCTGTGTTAGTAGATGCCCACCTTTTTACAGACATGCAATATAAGTTCAACCTCTTCCTGGGCTCAAGATGTGATATGTTGAATCTCTGAAAGCAGAAACGTGGGAGATACAAATAAAATACTTCAACTATCCCCAAGATTTAATCAAAATGTTTTCCACCATCATATCTTGAGATATTTTTGGTCCAAAATTGCCAGAAGAAGCTCAGTCTACGGGATAGTAATCAGCCGGCTCTTGTCCCAAGAGACGTCTTCGGTTAGGTTTAACCAAACCGTTCCATTTGTGTGATTGGTACAAGGCTTTCCCCATGAAAGAAACAGTAACCGGCCAAAACGTACCAGCGCTGCGGAGCCTGGTGCAAGCCATCATGTCATCTTGCACATCAGTAGGAGTTGCAAAGTGCAAATATTGATTCAAAATCAACTTGACTTTGAAAATTGTCTTTGAAATCAACATTAACATACCAAAGTCCATGTCATTATACAGTTGAGTCCTATGAGAGAAGAATGAGACATGCTCGGATCGGACATGTTGGTTACTGGACCAATTAGTGCCTTGAATGTTCACACTTAAAATATCTTAACTTCCTTTGATTGATTGAGGATAGGAAAAATATTCTTGAAGAAGGTATGAGATGGTAGTTAAGCGTTAGTGGTTGTCTTGATGTAATCCAGTTCACAGACTTCAATTTCTAAATGATTAGGGAGAACGGGTTGCCCAGTAGTCTAAGGCGCCTTGAGTTGTGTCCCTCAGGGGTGTCAGGATCCTATGATTGTGGGCTCGTATCCCGGTTCGCCCTGATTATGTTTCTGGTCCTAGTGGGTTTCACCAAAGTGGTAAACGTCCAAGGCCTGCATCACTTCTGGCTTTCCTCCCACATTAAGCTGACACGCTGCGATATAACTGGCCCAGTTGTCTAAGGCGCAGCGATTCGCTGTGCAGAGTTGCGTTCCTTGGGCATGCCAGAAACCTATGATTGTGAGTTCGAATCCCGGTTCACCCCGATTATGTTTCTAGGTTTGTCAGCACCATACCCGTGCTCGTGGGTTTCACCGTAGTGGTAAACGTCCGAGGCCTGCATCACTATGGCTTTCCTCCCACATTAAAGGGGAAGTGTACACGCAAAAATCACTTTCTTTCTTTTTCTAAACAAAACGCAATTTTAGAATTAGTTAGTATCTGTGTTTGAAAATATACACTCATTTTTTTCACAGTGAAAGTAGGAAGCTCACAATAGTGTTAAAATAATATGCCGTTATGAGGCCTCCGTTTTACGAGCGAAATAGGCCTGAGTTATCCCCCTTAGATTATGATGTAATTGGTGCCAATTCAACCGGGTCCCTGTCTATTCTCAACGCAAAAGATATCAAGGACCAGTTTGCGGTAAAACAACATGGTCTACGACACACTCCAGCGCAGTGGTGACTCAGCATAACACAATTCTGGCTGGCATCTGAGACGCTAGAATCACAAAACTGTACCTACACCACGTGAAGCGGCTCTAACGAAGCATGATGACGTCATAATGTTTATCAATTGGCACCAATGACGTCATATTGCAAGGGGCATAAGCCATGGTGTTTTTGTTATGGAAATAGAACACTTGGTTAATGTGAAAAATATAAATCGTTTTAATGCAAAAAATATGTTAATTAAATATGATGTTTTTATATTTTTGTCTATGACACTTCTATGTTAACACTTTTAATGTGGAAAAAGTACAAGAAAAATAGGTTCATTTCCGTGTGAACTTGCCCTTTAAGCTGACACGCTGCGATATAACTGGAATACTTTTAAAAGTGTCGTTAAACCCATCTCTCTCACTCTTAATGATTACTTATCTTGATGAATGTCTCACTGGTTTATTGCAGTTATGATGATTTGGTACAGATGTCAGAGATTAAGAATTGGCATTGTTTTGAGTGAATGAGTGGGTTTAACAATATTCCAGTTATATCACAGCATCTCAGCTTGATGTGGGAGGAAAAGGCCAAAGCGATGCAGGTCTCAGATGTTTACCATTGATATGGTGCTGACAAACTTAATAACATATTCAGAGCAAACAGGATTCAAACCCATGGTCATATGTTTCGTGCATGCCAAAGGAATGAAACTCGACATATTGCAGCAACTTGGACAACTTGGCCACCAGGGACACCCTTAGTTGTTGTTTGGGCGAGTTCCCTGTCTGGCGCTCGGCATTAAGGGGCTGAAACAAGGACTGGTAGACTCGGGAGTCAGTATACTGTGTCTGAGTCGGGTATTCATGTTACACTGCGGCATGGTATCTCAGTGGGCTAGCACTATAAAATCCGCATTAGTCGGGACCAGTACAAGCAGCCACACACACGTAAATGCAAGTCGCTATATAAGTGCAATAATCTTCGACGCAACGTTAAACCCCATTTCACAACCTTTAACAAACATGTTAATCAACATTTCTAATGCTGATGCTGGGTATCTATTGTATTATTGTCCCCCGCCTATACGTCCGTACGTCCGTCCGTACGTCCCACCTGTTTGTTGCCGCGATATCTCAATAACTAAACGCTGGATTGTCTTCATATTTGGAACTATGGTGTATATACAGACTCCGCAGACACCAGTCGGTTTTGGTGACCTTGACCCCATTTTCAAGGTCACAGCAGGCAAATCTGCTTTTGGTGTTGGAAAACGGTGTTGCCGCGATATCTCAAGAACTAAATACTGGATTGTTTTCATATTTGGAACTATGGTGTATATACAGACACCGCAGAAACCAGTCGGTTTTGGTGACCTTGACCCCATTTTCAAGGTCACAGCAGGCATCTGCTTTTGGTGTTGGAAAACGGTGTTGCCGCAATATCTCAAGAACTAATCGCTGGATTGTCTTCATATTTGGTACTATGGTATATATACAGGCGGGGGACATTTCGTCACTTTGTGACAAATACTTGTTTTAATTGTCTTTTAACAGAATTTGTAAGGTTTGTAAATTATTCACTTTTATTCAAGCGCTCTTCTTGATTGACATGTAACAACATTTAGATATCAATATGATAATATGAACAATTTCAATTGCACGGATCGATGTGCATGATGTCAATCACTGGATAGTCTGGTCCAAACTCGATCATATACAGACCGCTACCATATAGCTAGAATATTGCTGAGTGCAGTGTTTACCAACAAACAAACAAACAAACATTCACATTTCAGGGGAAGTGGTAACTGCTAAGGGTGAAACGATACACCGATATTCAGATGCATCGCGATACTTGACCCACGATACGATATACGATAAACGTGGGCCCATTTATCGATACGCCACGATACGGAACACAAATCTCAAGTACAGCGTTTCCTCGCTATTATGCCTTTCAATAAACCGCTAACTTGGTTATAGCGTGGTAACGCATGGCTCCCAAAAACGTACTTACATTTTTAATAAGCTCAGGTTTTACACCGACAGATGTTTTTCCCCATCTCAAAAAACATTATCAGCTGATCTCCGCAAGCACATAACACCGGAAATACCTGTCAGCAAATCCGAACTGAAGTACGCAGTTCAATACCATTATTATACTATCTTGTTATTAAAACGTGTTCATTATATATCTGGACTTCTGTTTGTAATATATTTTATTAATTTTATTCAAAATTTCATTTAACTGTATTGTTTTCATTAAGTTATGTGAAATTGTGTGTGAAGAGATACAGCAACCACGGTCAGATTACTGTTTTTGACGCATTGAAACGAACTTTAGTTGCTAGAGAATGGATACATATATTAAAAATGCCATACTTTGACTTGTTAAAAGTCATATTTGTGGCAATTTGGCGAATATATGATAGCATAACTTTTTCCCAATCGATATACATGTAGCGTAAAATATACTCGTAAAATATCCTGCAACAGCAATCACCAGTACCAAAATGCTACACTTGTGGTTCTTATAATTTGAAATATATATATAGTAAAAGCTGCAACTAAGGTAACACGATATTGGAATATATTATTCCTGATAAAACAATAATTTCAGATACAATTTCTTCGACCATTGCATCAAAATTCTTTGAAGTTGTATCACTGGTGGAGTACATTAATTATTTTCTGGTGTTTGAATTGTTTTTAAGGAAAGTTAGAGAAAGTTCTACTTTGAAGCTGAACAACTTCAGTAGTCTTGTTATTATAAAATAATTTTGATTGTTCCAAAATCATGAAAGGTTCAATCTTGACATGCTTTAAGTCTTGTTTTATTTATCATTGCGTATCAAGATACGTATCGTATCGTTACCAGAATATCGAGATGCGTATCGTATCGTGACCTTCCTGTATCGTTACAGCCCTAGTAACTGCAGGTATCGCTGCTGTTAATTGGTACAGTTATCCTAAGACCAACTCTTTTGTTTGTTTGTTTGTTTTACACTGTAGTACAAGGCGACTAAATGGATCATGTTGTCTAGCTCGGTTTGCTTGTTTAACCTGCACTCAGCAATAATCCAGCTATAAAGACCCGGGTTCGATTCCCGACATGGGTACAATGTGTGAAGCCCATTTCTGGTGTCCCCCGTCGTGATATTGCTGGAATATTGGTAAAGCGGCGTAAAATCAAACTCACTCACTCAGCAATATTCCAGCTATATGACGGCGGTCTGTAAATAATCGAGTCTGGACCAGACAATAAAGTGATTGACATCATGAGCATCGATCCACGCAATTGGGATCGATGACATGCTTCAACCAAGTCAGCGAGTCTGGCCAAATCGACACAGGCACTGTCACTATACTGTGATGAATAGTTTTTAAATAAGACATTGTTTTATCACAATAATGTGACACAACATCAGCTGAATCAAAACAATCACTGGAACAAAGTTTAATCTTGATGGTGTCAAATTGTCTGACCACGATGTACATGCTGCATGTTTCGTAGGAGAATTACGGTCATTTCATCAACGACGGCTAATGAAGCCCCTCACCATGGCCAGCTATTGCTTCCATCAAATTGAGTGGACATCAGTCCCTGCTGATGACCGATGGCCATGACAGTGCATGATTGAATGAATTTTGTACAGTCCTACCTTAATGAGATGAACTTACTGTCAGATTAATAGATGAAACAAGTATGATTATGATGATGTCACACTATTGTTCTTGTTGATTCTGAGCCAGGAATTCACTGGCCATTCTGAACGTGCATTTTGACAAGTGAAACTGTTGCTGCTCTATGTCACTGTTTGATTGGCTTTCTAAAAGTTGGTGAGCTAAAAATGTAAGGATCTACAATGAAACGTCGACCCATGAAGATCAGGATTAGAATAGGTCTTCAGCAACCCATACTTGCTGTAAAAGGCTACTATGTTTGTCGTAAGAGACGACTGATGAGATTGGGTGGTCAGACTCACTGACTTGGTTGATGCATGTCATTGTATCCCAATTACTTAGATCGATGCTCATGATGTCCAACACTGGATTGTCTGGTCCAGACTCAATCATTTTACCGACCGCCGTCATATAACTGTAATAATCTAATATTGCTGAGTGCAGCTTTAAACAACAAATAAACAAACATTGAAACGTCGCTATATGCAATAAACCAGTAGTTGTTATCCATTAAGTTGGATGTTTTCTAACTTCAGGTCTTACGCAAAATTAAGGAGAATTTATGGTTAAAGTCAGAGAAATCAGTCTGTTGATTCCGGAGTAGAATCAACTGATTCGAGTGATTTCTTCATCACATTGAAGAGAAGTGTGTTTTTTTTTCTGCTTACTGGCCTGTATAGTATGCTGCCCTCAATCAGTTTATTTACTGTATCATTTCTACTGTGTTTTTAGAATTTCACAAAAATACCATGTTGAAAAAAACTTTCAACAAAAACAATTATTTTAAAGTAAATAATTCAGTTCCAAGTTACATGTACTATTAGAAAGCCATGGTTGGTATTTGGGGTTAGAATATGTCCGCAGGACCCAATGTTTGTCGTAAGACCCGACTAAAATAATTGGTTGATTTCAGTGTATGGCCTGCCTAAATGTGCATATTGTATCCAACAGAGTTATCTGTTCATGCTATCAACCACTGGTTCAAGACCTAGTGGTAGAGCGTCCGCCCAGAGAGTGGAAGGTTGATAGCTTGTCCGCATACCCCGATGACATGTATTGCAACTCACAATATTGATGAATGTCAGGCCCAATTACAGGCTGCTCTCTTATAGCTGGAATACTGCTGAATGCCTTGTAAACAACAAACGTCTGGAATACTGAGGATTGCAATATGATACAAAACACACTCACTCACTCACTCACTCACTCACTCACTCACTCACTCACCCACTCCGACCAGTGAAGATCCGGTGTAGAATAAGTCTTCAGCAACCAATGCTTGCCGTAAAAAACGACTATGCTTGTTGTAAGAGGCGGCTAAAGGGATTGGGTGGTCAGGCTCGCTGACTTGGTTGATGGATGTCATCGTATCCCAATTGCGTGGATCGATGCTTATGTCGTCAATCATGGGATTGTCTGGTCCATGTCTGTCATATGGCTGGAATATTAAACAACAAACAAACAAAACAAACACTCGCTCACCTACAAAGAAAAGGATCAAAACATCTGTACGACATCCAAGTACCCCAGGGAATGTCATACCACCTTTTGTTCTGACAAATCCAGGATGAACATCACCAGATCTGTCCATCAGGAAGTGGTATTAATATCACCACTGGGCAAGGCCCTCCTGGTCTGGTAGAGCTATACATGGACATGCAGCTATAATCCAACTAAGGCAGTGTTCCTGTGACAATTAGCTGTTCCGCTACATTAGAATGTCCACTCTAATCTTCTCTGTGGCCAAGTATGATTAATCATATTGAAAATGGTCCAGAATGAAGCCTAATTATGGTGGGATCATGGTCTGCCGCAGGAAGACCAAGCGGGTCCATGGGGCAAGCATGGTTTCAGGACAAATCTGAACAGACTGGATTTGTGTGTGTTTGGACAGGACATGGCTTGCAAGACATTGATTATAGAAAATGGGAAGATGATTGAACGTTTGTGTTGGCTTTTATGCCCTTTAATGATTTTTGACATATGTTCCTTTTCCACTGTCAAGAACTGTGCTGGGAATCTGGGGCAGAATCGGTTCACAGTGACACGATTGTCGTAAGGGTTTGTGATGAGGCCGAGGGGGTGGTGACTTGGATGATTGTGTCATTGTTCCCTGATAGGTTGTTAATTCTAACTATCTAGACTATTTTCTGTCATATTGTAATACAGGTGGGTGGGGGGTTGGGGGCACGGGTGGCCTTGTTGTCTAAGGTGCGGCGATTGTGGGTTCGAATTCCGGTTGGCCCCGATTATGTTTCTAGGTTTGTCAGCACCATGCCAATGCTCGTGGGTTTCACCGAAGTGGTAAACGTCTGAGACCTGCCATATTAAGCTGACACGCCGCGATATAACAGGAATACTGTTAAAAGCGTTGTTAAACCCAACTCACTCACTCATGTAATACAGGTGGAATATGTCTGACTGCAGCATGAAGAAACATTCACACACTCACTTGGAACCTCTGTGAAGTCCCGGGGCGGTCGAGGAGCCTAGTGGTTAAAGCGCTCGCTCGTCACGCCGAAGACCCGGGTTCGAATCCCGACATGGGTACAATGTGTGAAGCCCATTTCTGGTGTCCCCCGCCGTGATATTGCTGGAATATATATTGCTAAAAGCGGCATAAAACCAAACTCACTCACTCACTCACTCTGGGAAGTCCCATGAAACTTATGCTGGTCAGCTATTTAGAAAACATTTTTACATTTCACCAAATAGGTAAAAAATGAATTTGGTATTTTGCAAACGATTAGGAACACTTAAAAAATTATCCACATTTTGTAAAATTATGATGCTGCTATTTAACCCTATCAATATCTCTCATAACTGAACCCTTTCCTGTATCTTTATGTACTGAAGCCACTGCTCGGTAAATCTGTTGATATATATTCTATATTTGTATATAGGGATGTATATATTGACGTATCAATGCTGTACCTCTAATGATGCTGATAGTGGCCTAAGTGTAATAAAGTTCGGTTCAGTTCAGTCATAAGATCTGGTTGCCAGAATCCGTGATTTGGTTGATTTCGTGTCATCAGATCCCAACTGCATGGATTGATAGTCAAGACTTGAATATTTACAGACTGTCCTCATTTAGAAGGAATGTTGCTGAGTGTTGCATTAAACAACAAACAAACTGACAAACAAACCAAAAGTCTCGATTGACAGTCAAGAAATTGTCGAATGTGGAACATGTTTATTAAACCAGGGATGCTATTCTCAGGACTGATGCATCACAGACTTATAGCTTCAAGGCTTCCGTGGTGGTGAGGAAGTAGAAGATGACTATACCCTCCTGTACCATGAGATGGCAAACTGGATTACAGTTTTCATTGTCCCGATGAACACATCATTGTCACAGTTGTGTGTGAGTTGGGAATTATGCCTCTTTCAACAATATTCCAGCTATCTCAAAACAGGGGACACTGGAAATGGGCTTCACACGTTGTCACCATGTGAGGATTTGAACCTGGCCGGGTCTTTGAGTGTGGTGAGCAAATGCTTTAACCACTGGGCTACCCCCCTGCCCCAATTTTTAGAGAGCATTGTAATCTAAGGAAGAGAATATAAGGATGTCAACTTCTTTATTATTTATTTATCATAATAAAGAAGTTGACATCCATATATTCTCTTCCTTATGTGTATCACTTCTAAATGCCTTTCAAAGACCTCATTGTAATCTACTAATTTTGTAAGCTTTCTGGGAGACAGTATTTCTTGACTCACATGGTTCCAGTGTATACACTTGAGGTGAAATTGGGTTTAACGTCATGTTCAAGATTATTGCACTTATATCACTGTCTGTCTGTAAAATTTCCTTGTGTTTTGTTTGTTCAATAAGTAGGTCAATAAGTTTAGTCAGCACTATTTCCTGTTGTTTTTTTCCGGTGTTAAACTTTCATAAAAAATCAAGGAATTTGTCAAGAAAAATCAATACAAAGACAAAAGAAATTCACAAAAACCTTGTGTACAGTCCTCGCTTTCGTTCAGCGGAAAATATGGCATTATAGCCAGGTTGGCATTATAACGAGGGAGGTGAAAACTAGACCTTACTAACAGGATACTTAGAAGATTAAAAAATAAGCAAGACACATCTATTCAATTCAAGGTACTTTATAATAAACCTGCATCATATGCCAACACTGGGGTCAAATGTGGCCAGTTTATTTATTTTTAAAAAGTCTTTGACGTAAGCCTACCTAAGCCAGCTGATAATTGTGTTAGTGTGTCAATCAGGTATGAATGCTCCTCCAAAACCCTCGTTTGTGGATTGGCTTGAGCCAAAAGGCTCCGCATCACCTCCATGATGTAGTGTTTGCACGGAGAAGTTGATGGAAGGTGAGGTGAGATTGGGTTTAACGTTGCGTCCAAGATTATTGCACTTATATAGCAACGTGCATACACGTGTCTGTATGTGTGTGTGTGTGGCTGCTTGTACTAGTCCGAACTGATTTATAGTGCTAGCCCACTGAGGTACCATGCCACAGTTTAACATGAATACCCCACTCAGACACAGTATACTGACTCTGAGCTGACCAGTCCTTGTTTTAGCCCCTTTATGCTGAGCTGCAGACAGGTTAACAACAAGTACCATCTTTTAACATCTTTTGGTATGACGCTGCCAAGGATTGAACCCTGGACCTTCAGCTCTCCGAGCGGACGCTCTACCTCTAGACCACGGAGGCAGTCCAATGATGGAGGGAGCAGAGTTATTACATCGACTACTTTGGATGCGCTTTATTGTCAATACAGTCTATGAGAGGATTTAGCTCGAGTCTACGGTACTGGGACTTGGATGATTGGGTTATACCAGCATCAAGGGATGCAAGGTGTCTTGTTGTAGGGGCCAGGAAATTAATCTTAACATGTGACAACTGCTCAGGGATTAGACTCCCTGTGTGAGGAGTATCTGTGAGAAACAACTCAGATCAATGCAATTAGTTTGTTGATTTAGAAGAGGGAATTATCTCCAAAAGATTAACTACATTGACATTTAAAAAAATATATTTTAAAAATGGCATTTTAACCAGAGAATTGGAACGTTTGATCTCAGAAACATTGGCACTGGCATTGGCATTATAACCAGAGAATTGGAACGTATGGTCTGAAAAACATTGGCATTATAACCAGAGAATTGGAACGTTTGGTCAAAGAAACAATGGCATTGGCATTATAACCAGAGAATTGGAACGTTTGATCTGAGAAACATTGGCATTGGCATTATAACCAGAGAATTGGAACGTTTGGTCTCAGAAACATTGGCATTATAACCAGAGAATTGGAACGTTTGGTCTCAGAAACATTGGCATTAGCATTATAACCAGAGAATTGGAACGTTTGGTCTCAGAAATATTGGCATTCTAACCAGAGAATTGGAACGTTTGGTCTGAGAAACATTGGCATTGGCATTATAACCAGAGAATTGGAACGTATGGTCTGAAAAACATTGGCATTATAACCAGAGAATTGGAACGTTTGGTCAAAGAAACATTGGCATTGGCATTATAACCAGAGAATTGGAACGTATGGTCTGAGCAACATTGTCATTATAACCAGAGAATTGGAACGTTTGGTCTGAGAAACATTGGCATTGGCATTATAACCAGAGAATTGAACGTATGGTCTGAAAAACATTGGCATTATAACCAGAGAATTGGAACGGTTGGTCTCAGAAACATTGACATTGGCATTATTACCAGAGAATTGGAACGTATGGTCTGAGCAACATTGTCATTATAACCAGAGAATTGGAACGTTTGGTCTGAGAAACATTGGCATTGGCATTATAACCAGAGAATTGAACGTATGGTCTGAAAAACATTGGCATTATAACCAGGGTGTAGGGCTGGGACAAGTCCAAATTTACTACCCGGGTACCCAACACCACTTTTACCCTACCGTACCCGTGTACCTGCTGTAGGTCTTAAGAGATAGGTACAAAATGTCTGATTGGGACTTGTTTGACCGTAGTCATGGCTTAGAAACACATATAGAACGAGCTGGTCATACATACACTAAATTTGGCAGAAGCTTTAACTTTGATCAAATCAGAAGGAATGCGTGCATTGTCAGAAAGAAATGTGAACATTAGTGACTTGTAGTGTAGCCATGATGTTCTGGATAACTTTTGTCATTAAACAATATCACATGACTAACCACGAGTCCTGGTAGTCCTGTGGCTACGTGGGTCCTACTCAGTACCCACCCAACCTGAGTACCCGAGTTACCTGTCCTAGCCCTACCAGGGTGGACTATATAATTAGGAATTTTTGCTCTGCTGAAATCCATTCTGAGAAAATGGCATAATAACAAGGACAGTACTGTAGCAATATTGTTAAAGGCGATGCTAGGAATGATGCAGGAGAATTGCCTCCTGGTGGGGAAACATGGAGGTTAAGAGAAGTTGACGTCCATTTAGATGCTAAGCACCTGATGCAGCTCTTAAGCTTGCTGTTCTATGAGACCAGCATCAAATTGACCTATTTTGACTCTGAGGCAATGCTTTTATACCACGTCAGGATGTGAATGATGACACGATTAAAGAAACTGTTTCTTAAGTGTGTAATTTGGGTTGTGTTAGAACCTGTTTATGAGACTCATAAGAGTAGGTTGTGGGCTGTCTGGGATGGGATGACGTCTGTTGCAGTCTGTGTCAAACAGTCTTAAATGTTGTCTTACAAGCTTCAAACATCCATGTCCTTTTTGTCCATTCAGAAAATGTAAAATACGAAAAAGTTTTTTTGGCCATCTTTGAAATAGATACTGTTGGAAGTAGCTGTGTGATGCTATTAGAACCTCAGTGGCTACAGAGCAGCTTCTGTGTCAGGTAGTACTTTTGTCAGCTTAGGGATTGTTCAAGACTCTCATCCTGTCTGTCAAGGAAGATGATATGATCTTGTATCACATTGTTCACCACCATGTTTGTGATCTGCCCTGAATTAGTACTTGCATTTTCATCACAATCACTATTGGAATAAAGGACAGATCTCCTGGGAATTGTGTGTGTGTGTGTGTGTGTGTGTGTGTGTGTGTGTGTGTGTGTGTGTGTGTGTGTGTGTGTGTGTTCTCGGCACATAGCAGACTTCTTTGTGGAGGATGTAGTGATAGAGCTGTAATACGCATCAAGTAGTTGGATGATGCAGCATGGATTGCTGTTCATGATATCGACCACTGGTTTGTTTGGTCTAGTGCCTACATTGACAGGATGTAGTGACAGCTGCTATACACATCAAGTAGTTGGATGATGCAGCATGGATTGCTGTTCATGATATCGACCACTGGTTTGTTTGGTCTAGTGCCTACATTGACAGGATGTAGTGACAGCTGCTATACACATCAAGTAGTTGGATGATGCAGCATGAATTGGTGTTCATGATATCAACCACTGGTTTGTTGGTCTAGTGCCTACATTGACAGGATGTAGTGACAGCTGCTATACACATCAAGTAGTTGGATGATGCAGCATGAATTGGTGTTCATGATATCGACCACTGGTTTGTTTGGTCTAGTGCCTACATTGACAGGATGTAGTGACAGAGCTTCTATGCACATCAAGTAGCTGGATGATTACGAGTTCTGCACCATGACCTTGACCTCCCAAAGGACGTTAATGGTATTCATGACTTATTCATCCAGAATACAAACACCTCCAGCTTTACAGTAGAATCTTGATAATGGCCCTTCCATTTAGTTAGGGCTCGATCTTTGACTGTGACAGAGATCTATGAATATGAATGCCTCTGAAGCATTGACTGTCTCGATTATCCCCACATTATCCACAACTAATCTATCAGGTCCAGACGTCATGATGTTGCGTCCATCACAGGTCAGTGTTAGTGACAGCAAGGTCTGCTTCACATAGGGTTTTGCAGACACAAGTTGGCAGACTCCTAAACGTTTGCCAAGTTGTGTTTTCACATGAGTGACTGAGTGAGTGAGTGACTATGGCTTTATGCCGCTGTTAGCAATATTCCAGCAATATCACTGCAAGGGACACCAGAAATGGGCTTCACACATTGTGCCCATGTGGGGAATCGAACCTGGGTCTTTGGGTGTGGTGAGCAAATGCTTTAACCACTAGGCTACCCACCTGCCCCCATTTTTAGAGAGCATTGTAATCTAAAGAAGAGAATATATGGATGTCAACTTCTTTATTATTTATTTCGAACACGGGTCTTCAGCATGAAGTTTTCACATGACAAATATCTGCTGTTGTTACTTGGTCCCATTTCACTTCTCTCAAATGTTGACGCCATTTTGTAGACGTAAGTAAATATCATGTGATATCTACGCACAAACTGATTGGTTGTAATCAACCAACATGTTTGACAAACAAAATCGAGTTTGAAACATTAAAGTGTTGGGCAAAATATTAGCAATAAGAGACCAATATTGTTAAATTGTTTGATAGGCATTACTCAGAGGTTGAGGGATGACAAAGAAGAGACATTTTATGGATAACGAATAAAGACGTTTGCTGTCCAAAAATTGTCTATACTTTGTCACCAGTATTATTTCTCACCAATACAGTCAAGTCCCGTAAATCTGACATGGTTGCTTGCATATGATTATGTCAGATTAACGAGTGAATGTTGGATAAATGAAATCAACTAGTATCAACATTCGTGATCGAAAATCAGACAACTACATAATAGATGCCGATACAAACACATTGTAATAAAAATGAAAAACGAAAAATGAAATATTCATTTTGTTGTTATATTGTTAGCCGAATATGTTTTCTAATCATGCAACCTCTAAAACTCAACATAAAACTATGGTTGCGGTCTGTATGACTGATTCAAAATACTTTAAAAAGAATGGTCTTTAAAGGTAGTCACCAGTTTCAAACTAGTGCCGCAAATCTCAAGAAAGCTGCTTTCTTAGTGGCTAATGTTGACTTCCTGTTTGTAATTTCATTGGTCGGTCAAACTTCTCGAAAGGTCATTCTAATGGGATGTCCTCAGCAGTAGCAAGAGCTGAGGTAATCTAAGCATGTGATTATTCCTGTTTTTCGTTTATTTAAACCATTAATTGTTTATTGCTAAGCAAGTTTATCTCTGATCTGTTGTAATATGCAGCTACCAGCCGACTCGTCTCGCATCAAAACACGGAGGTGTGCTCGCGAGCAGATGACCACGGAGTACGCTGATCACTGTCAGATTAGAGAGACTTAATTAATGAGTGATTTCGGTAATTTGTTGCAAATTAGATGTGTTGGAGTGTGAGACTGTTGGATTACAGGTCTAAATAGCACTGATTTAATTGGTTCCCATCATTAGTGTCGGGTAAGCCGATTGTTGGATTAACGAGTGTCGGATTAATTAGACTTGTCTTTAGTTTGTCAAACTTCACTTCACAAACTAGTTTGCAAACTATTACATACCCCCGGCGTACCATCAACTCATCAAAGACCCCAATCCTGTTGTTTATATTAGTGGCTTCATTCTTTGTTTATGTCACTGACTTAACCGATGATTGTCGTTACTACCCTTGTGTGTCCATAACAGGTTTCTCCCCTCCAGTGTAACTACATCTGATATCTACTCTACTGTATAAACATTGCCTCCTACCTGTATATATACTTGTCAACCATACTCTGTATATCACTTGCTTGATAACGGTGTTTTATTACTTGCCCGTGAAGAGATCACCCGTTTAATAAACATACAGCTGTATTACACATTGTGTAATACCAAAATGTACTCTCGGAACACGTTTCACGAACAAATATTGAAAGCTCTCAACATCCCTTGGCTTATTCAACGACATTGCGTGTAGAGATGATAGATCACTGAGAGGAACTTATGCACACTCGATGACCCCAGCAACCTTGTTGCTAGGCTGACGTCACATGGCATTGTTTCGCCGATGGATCTTGCAACAAAATTCCACAAATTACGTCATCGGGTATTGTGACGTTATTGTAAACTTTGAGGTGCAAGGCCCGTTCCACAAGGCGATCGTATTGTAGCCCAACGACAGTCGTTGGTCTAAGTTAAAGTATGTGAGATGCGAAAGTCTTAGCCCTACGATCATTTTGTGAATTCTAAAGGTAGACCCGTTGTATGGTATGAAAATCATACGTTTCAACTTTTGACGTGTTTGAAGTATTATTCTGTTAAACTCAATTGGACTATGCCTTGGATCGTGTAGGTGTCAGCCTATTCATACTCAACAGTATAATTCTAAAAACGTTATGAATGGCAAGTAATAAATAAAATACTAAACTCCCGTGTAAAACCAATTTTATGAAACTCGTGAATAGTTGTGGTATCTGACTCGCTTTTGCTCGTCAGATACCACAACTATTCACTTGTATTACACGGGAGCTTGTTTAGTGTTCTTTATATAACCTACACTGAAACGTCGCTCTTAATTGTGATAAAGAAGTTGGTCATCCATAAATTCTTATCCTTACTTAGTACTCCAACTTCTAAATGCCTATCAAAGAAGTGAAGTTTGCAAACTGTTTTCGCAATATTCAGAGAGACATTCATATGTTTATCAGCATAGACTGGCAAGCTTTTTTTGGGTGAATTAAGCCACATTAAAACCCTTGTCACTGACTCTTGCAGGTTGACAGTAACCATGTGTGTTTTTATCGTAGTCCACTGGAACATTATTTTTGCATTATTGAATCATGGATCTGCCATCCTTTAATATATTCAGCAATAATGGAAATGAATGTGTGAAAAATAGCTCCTATTTATTCCTGCTGCCATGTCAAACTCACATAATTATCATGAGAATACACTGTAGTTTCAAAACAGTTGTCAGTAACACACATACCATGATCAATTTGACATCTGTGTTTTGCCAAGTCGACAATGCTTATTCTGTGCGTTAATGATATTAGAGTTAGAGTTTTGTCCCTGTCATTGATACATGGGCTTTGCCCAAATAACTCAAGGTCTTCAAGGTGAGGTGAAATGGGATTTAACGTCCATCCAAGATTATTGCACTTATATAGCGACGTGCATGCACGTGTGTGTGTGTGTGGCTGCTTGTACTAGACCGGACTGATGCCGATTTATAGTGCTAGCACACTGAGATACCATGCTGCAGTTTAACATGAATACCCCACTCAGACACAGTATACTGACTCTGAGCTGACCAGTCTTGTTTTAGCCCCTTAATGCCGAGCGCCAGACAGGGTAACAACAAGTACCATCTTTTAACGTCTTTTGGTATGTCGCGGCCGGGGATCAAACCCCGGACCTTCCGCTCTCCGGGCGGACGCTCTACCACTAGACAACGGAGGCAGTCTTTGTCTTCAAGGAAAAGATGACATGTCACACACTTGTTGAGTTGGATAGTTACCTGGACTGAAGCTGATGAAATTGGATTTATTTCCTCCTTATAATGGCCTTATGTTCATCATGAATACCAGATTCCACCAGACGTTTTTATTTTGGGTAAGAGGCGACTAACGGGATCGGGTGGTCAGGCTCGCTGACTTAGTTGATGCATGTCATCATATCCCAATTGAGTGGATCGATGCTCATGATGTCAACCACTGGATTGTCTGGTCCAGGCTAGATTATTTACAGACCGCCGTCATATAGCTGGAATATTGCTGAGTGCGGCGTAAAACAACAAACAAAGAAACAAAATATTTATTTTGGTTGTCTCATTTTGGTTACAAATAATGTTGCATTGGGGAAAGACTAAATTTATTCGTAATGCGGCATCAAAAGTAATTACAAACTAGACAGACAAACAGAAATTCTGCAGTCACAGAGGTATACAATGTCGCGTCGTGCAGACAGTGTCACTGACTCACTGATATATACAGAAATCAATAAGGAGATGAAAGAAATTCATAAAGCCTTGGGTCAGACATTTGCTGTGATAAATATTACAAAGATGTCTTCACCGGAACATTCAGAAATTCTGAGCACTCTCTATATCCACAGTGCTATGCAATGTCGCACAGTCCGTCACAGGCACGTACAGAAATTCTGCAGACCTGTTACATCCACATTGATATACAATGTCAAGGCAGTGTCACCGGAACATACAGAAATTCTGCAGACCTGTTACATCCATATTGATATACAATGTCAAGGTAGTGTCACCGGAACATACAGAAATATCTGCAGACCTGTTACATCCACATTGATATACAATGTCAAGGCAGTGTCACTGGAACATACAGAAATTCTGCAGACCTGTTACATCCACATTGATATACAATGTCAAGGCAGTGTCACTGGAACATACAGAAATATCTGCAGACCTGTTACATCCACATTGATATACAATGTCAAGGCAGTGTCACCGGAACATACAGAAATATCTGCAGACCTGTTACATCCACATTGATATACAATGTCAAGGCAGTGTCACCGGAACATACAGAAATATCTGCAGACCCGTTACATCCACATTGATATACAATGTCAAGGCAGTGTCACCGGAACATACAGAAATATCTGCAGACCTGTTACATCCACATTGATATACAATGTCAAGGTAGTGTCACTGGAACATACAGAAATTCTGCAGACCTGTTACATCCACATTGATATACAATGTCAAGGCAGTGTCACCGGAACATACAGAAATATCTGCAGACCTGTTACATCCACATTGATATACAATGTCAAGGTAGTGTCACCGGTCATACAGAAATTCTGCAGACCTGTGACATCCACATTGATATACAATGTCAAGGCAGTGTCACCGGAACATACAGAAATTCTGCAGACCTGTTAAATCCACATTGATATACAATGTCAAGGCAGTGTCACCGGAACATACAGAAATTCTGCAGACCTGTTAAATCCACATTGATATACAATGTCAAGGCAGTGTCACCGGAACATACAGAAATATCTGCAGACCTGTTACATCCACATTGATATACAATGTCAAGGCAGTGTCACCGGAACATACAGAAATTCTGCAGACCCCCGTCAAATATAGTGGTATGCAATGTCACATGTTCAAGACAGCATCAGGGGGGCACAAGTGGTTCAGTTGTCTAAGGTGCCGCAAGTCGCTGTGCAGAGTTGCATCCCTTGGGCACATCAGAAACCTATGATTGTAGGTTCGAATCCCAGTTCACCTCGATTATGTTTCTAGCTTTGTCTGCACCATACCATGCTCGTGGGTTTCACTGAAGTGGCAAACGTCTCAGACCTGCATCACTTCAGGCTTTCCTCCCACATTAAGCTGACACACCGTGATGTAACTGGAATACTGTTAAAAGCGGCATTAAACCCAACTCACTCACTCAGCGTCACCGAAACATACAGAAACTCCCTATATCTACATTGGTATG
The DNA here is from genome assembly GCF_023055435.1 of Haliotis rufescens. NCBI lineage: Eukaryota > Metazoa > Mollusca > Gastropoda > Lepetellida > Haliotidae > Haliotis > Haliotis rufescens. The sequence goes on along the minus strand of NW_025963846.1, from coordinate 2,449,298 downwards.
CGATGTTGCATCGTCAAGACCGTCAGTTTCACCGACAGACAGATCCTGTTAGAGGTTTGGTTATATCTCACATTAAACCAATATGTTCAAGGACATGTACCGCAACTTTCATCTTTATCAGAAATCAGATGTCTGGGATGAGTTATAAATATGAAAAATAAATATGTACTCTGGAGAAATCATCAGGAACCATCCATATCCCCTGAAGAAGTCTGTGATGATTTCAGTTTGTCCCTCCCATTCTCAGTGCCAACAAGCATATTCTTTCTATATAAACCCATATGGTACAGTCTAATGACCAGGAACTCCACAGCTCAGTACACAAGGGGTCTTAGACTAGGAGTTGGTTTGTTGGCTCTCCAAATAGGAAGAGAGTTGTGGTAAGTGGAGTGTGATGGCGGATGCCGTGTCTCCTTCGCTAAATTGATTGGGCAGAGTGATGGCCAATTTCCCTTTGGCTACCAAGGAGAGATATGTTCAGCCTCGTTTGACACACTGTCAAAAACAAGCATGGCAGAACGTATTTCCTGGGGGTGAGAGTATAAACGTGTAGCTATTCATCACGGAGAAGTAGTTTCTATTGCCAAGTTCCATGAAGAGGTCTTTGAAATTAATATGTAAGTTGTTACATGCTTGTCTGTGACTCTTTGATTTTTTTAACTGGCTTCCAAAGGAGATGCTTGGGCGGGATCAAGCAAGCTCTCTTTGGAGATAGCCTAACAATGTAGTTGCATCACAATTTGCAGACCATTTTGACATCATCGGTTACCATGACATCACAATCAAACGAGATCACTAATCTTTCTGCTACCATAGCTGGTCGTTTCTACTTTTTACTCTCAAAACACTGGCTATTACTCTATAGAACAGTGCTCCCACTGGCGTTTGACCAGGACTGGCAACTCTATAAATTACCAGTCCCCGCTAATATCTGTCAGTCCCAACTTTCAACAAATAAAAAAATGTATGAAAATAAACTGGTTTTAATCCTTTCAACATCATGTTCAATGCAATGACGTCATCGCTGAAGTAACTTAGTTAGATCTACACATCATTCACACAGAGTTCAGTCACAATTTTTTCTTCTATTTTTTAATATTTTGAGACTAAGTTGCTACAAGTATATATTTAACCTCAAAGCAAAATGTTAATTCCTTGCACTAAAAATAGACAAGTGGAAATCCTGATGGAAACGTACAAGCTGACTACATTTGAAAATGATATGAACATCGCCGATGTTTTGTACATCAACAAAGATTTAAAAGATACTTTATTTGCCTGTCCACAGGGACTGGCAGTCACATGAATTACCAGTCCAAGTCTAATTTTCCCGGTAAAAACTGGTAATTACCGGTAAACGGGAAGACTGTACAAACCAGAAAAGTTGGAAGAATGATTTTGAATGATAAATAGAATCTTTTCCTCTTGTGTTTTGATATCAGTAATATTAGCACTCATTAATAAAACCGCCTCCGTGGTCTAGTGGTAGAGCGTCTGCTTGGAGAGTGGAAGGTCCGGGGTTCGATCCCCGACCGCATCATACCAAAAGACGTAAAAGATGGTACTTGTTGTTACCCTGTCTGGCGCTCGGCATAAAGGGGCTAAAACAAGGACTGGTCGGCTCAGAGTCAGTAGACTGTGTCTGAGTGGAGTATTCATGTTAAACTGCGGCATGGTATCTCAGTGAGCTAGCACTATAAATCGGCATCAGTCCAGACTAGTACAAGCAGCCACACAAACAAACACACACACGTACAGGCACGTTGCTATATAAGTGCAATAATCTTGGACTCGACGTTAAACCCCATTTAACCTTACCTCACCTCACCTCACCTCACCTCACCTCACCTCATTAATAAATTTTGAAAACTCCTTCGTAAGCCCGAGATTTTTAACCGTTTATCAACTAATGTTCATATATTTGATATCAAAAGACACTCGGGCGATATTCTCTATTTATCATTTGTCATTTACATGGTTGATAAATACAAAAACTTTTTTCACCTCATCTCCATGAAAAGTGATGGCAATGCTAGTTTTCATGTTTATTTATTTGACATCCAGTATTTCGTTCATGATCATATAATCTGTCTAGCCTTGATTTTATATAACAACTCTTGTTTTGCTTCATGTAAATATGATCTGACCCTTATACATTTTTTACCTTGTGCTCAAAAGCAACACAGACAATATGCTTGCTTTGAATTGTTTTTGTGCGCATTTTTGTTGTTGTTGTTGTTGTGGTATTTAAACAAAATGATGAAGCTGTTTGTGGTGAATGGCACTGTGTGACACGGAATAGTCATGATACCAAATACCTCCATGAAGGGAAGAGACAAACAACCACGCGACCAGCTGAACAAAAATAGCCAGCTATTCATGACTGAGACAGTTTAGTGATGAGTGAGTGAGTGAGTACGGTTTTACGCCGCTTTTAGCAATATTCCAGCAATATCACAGCAGGGGACACCAGAAATGGGCTTCACATATTGTACCCATGTCGGGAATCGAACCCGGGTCTTTTGCGTCATGAGCGAACGCTTTAACCACTAGGCTACCCGACCACCCCGTTTAGTGATGAATGAGTGAGTGAGTTTGGTTTTACGCTGCTTTTAGCATATTCCAGCAATATCATGGCAGGGGACACCAGACATGGGCTTCACATATTGTACCCATGTCGTTTAGTGATGAGTGAGTGAGTGAGTACGGTTTTACGCCGCTTTTAGCAATATTCCAGCAATATCACGGCAGGGGACACCAGAAATGGGCTTCACACATTGTACCCATGTCGGGAATCGAACCCGGGTCTTTTGCGTCATGAGCAAACGCTTTAACCACTAGGCTACCCGACCACCCCGTTTAGTGATGAATGAGTGAGTGAGTTTGGTTTTATGCTGCTTTTAGCATATTCCAGCAATATCATGACAGGGGACACCAGAAATGGGCTTCACATATTGTACCCATGTCGGGAATCGAACTGGGGTCTTTTGCGTCATGAGCGAACGCTTTAACCACTAGGCTACCCGACCACCCCGTTTAGTGATGAATGAGTGAGTGAGTTTGGTTTTATGCTGCTTTTAGCAATATTCCAGCAATATCACGGCAGGGGACACCAGAAATGGGCTTTACATATTGTACCCATGTCGGGAATCGAACCGGGGTCTTCGGCGTCACGAGGGAACGCTTTAACCACTAGGCTACCCGACCACCCCGTTTAGTGATGAATCAGCTGTTTTGTTTGCTGATAGACTGCTCAACATGTTGCTCGGCTATGAATATACTGGAATAATTGAGCTGTACATATCCACAGCTGTGTGGAGGGGGCATTATACATGCCAATGAGTTTTGATGTTTTTCCCCAGTATAAAGAGATATTGTGTGGTCACTTAACACCGGAAATACCATGTCAACCAAGATGTAGTGAAGCATGCAATTTAATCCTGTTATTAAACTATATTTGTTATCACCATTTACCTGAATGATGTATTTTTTTCTTGCAATTTTATATTTTTTTATTTTTTACTTTTTTTCAAAAATACTGCATCACATAGATGACCCACGAAGATCCGGGGTAGAATAGGTCTTCAGCAACCCATACTTGCCGTAAGAGGCGACTAACAGGATCGGGTGGTCAGGCTCGCTGACTTGGTTGATGCATGTCATCTATCCCAATTGCGTGGATCGATGCTCATGAGGTCAATCATTGGATTGCCTGGTCCAAACTCGATTATTTACAGACCGCCGTCATAAAGCTGGAATATTGCTGAGTGCAGCGTTAAACAACAAACAAACAAAGCATCAAATAGAGTTGGTGCTGAATATGCTTGGGTACGCACTATACCGAGGAAAATATGAAAAATTTACATGCTATATTTTACAATATTCTCATGCATAAAAGTCATGTGGTGCAAGCTGATTTATACTGACAGGTTGTGTTTGGGTGACAGAATAATTCAGCAATTTGTTGTTAGAAAAAACATTTAACTCACTGTAGTCATGAGGTGTGCATAGTGTTTTGTGTTCTGTCAAAAGGGGTGAGTTTGAACAGTATTTCGTTCATGTCATGGTGTGTCAGCTTAATGTGGGCAGAAAGTGTGCAGGTCTTAAACATTTACCGCCTTGTGCTTAATGAAAATATCTTTACCAGGGTGGATTTGGGATTTGATATGATTAGGTGGGTAATCTGTACATAACTAGACATTTGGTAGCACTATCTCACTCACTCACTCACTCACTCTCACACTCACTCACTCACCCACCCACCCAATAATCTTGCACTCACTCACTCACTCACTCACTCACTCACTCACTCACTCACTCACTCACTCACTCACCTAATAATCTTGCACTCACTCACTCACTCACTCATGCACTCACTCACTCACTCACTCACCCACCCAATAATCTTGCACTCACTCACTCACTCACTCACTCACCCACTCACCCACTCACCCACTCACCCACCCACCCAGTAATCTTGTATGAACACCTTTCATCACCATTCTCCACCTGGTAGTCAGGATGAATGACATGTTCACCACGCTGCTAAACACCCTATCAGATACCCATAATGACCTTCACTCAGGCCAGCATCATTTACCAATCCTCCCAGGGACGCAGAGTGGGCTGGAACCGTTTAATTCCCTCATGGGAGGCTTGCAACATTTCACGAAGCCACCATTACAGGAGGAAATGGCCAATTTGGTTGCCGTGACCGGGAAGACGTCATTTAGTAACGGAAGATGAAGTCATTTTTCTTTATTATTTCCTTGATGACCTATTGTTGGTCAGTGTTGCTTGTCTGCTGAGTCAGATGAATTAGATTGTCTAACTGATTGGGAGTATATGTTTAGATGTATTTAGAACCCTGTTAATTTAGGCATGTGGAGAGGCTAGTGGTTAATACATTGGTTTCATTCCCAGAATGAGTACATGTGGACCCAATTCTTGCCATCCAACATCAAGATGTGGTCGTCTTCCATAGGAAAAGGAGTTAAGGGACTATAAAAGTGCAGTTTCCGCCCTTGCCGAACTAGGCTGGAATTTCCAGGCTTGATCATAGCACCACCAGTGGCTATTATGAGTTATGTCCCTTCTATGTCCCTCCTATTGACCAATCAGATTCCATCTCTCATATCACTTGCATTTGCTTCAAACAAAATGGCAGCATCCAGTCAAGACGATCTATCACTAATCAAGATCTGTATTGTAATCAAATCATTTCAGTACTTTGATTAAAAATTTGAAAAGATTTGCAAAATATCTGTCGAGGCCGATTTGGTGGTACACATGCTTTGCAAATCTGCAGTTGAGCTAAATATACATGTTGAAATCCATGTTGTTTACGAATTGGATGTCTAGTTCATTACACAATTTTGATTTGACTATGCTAGACTCGTTAGTCCAGCCAAAGTGTAACTCTGGATTTCCAGCCCAGTTTACCAAGGGTGGAAACTGGACTTTTATAGTCAGTTAACTCCCTTGCCTCAGGAAGATGAGATCTGGTTGGAATATTGCTTAATGATGAAACACTGACTGACACTCATTTTAAATGTTAAAACTATAGTTGAAATGTAAAGAGGTTTAAATATTCAGATTTCATCTTGACCAATTTTTAATTAGGCAGTATACAAAAACAACTCTTTCTTCCAAAGATAATCTTTGAGCTCTTTATGTTTAGCAGATGACCTGTGAAGATCCAAATTGCATAGTCGATGCTCATGTCAGTCACTGGACTGTCTGGTTCTGACTCAATTATTAACAGATCGTCATCATATAGCTGGAATATTGCTGAGTATGACATTAAACAACAAACAGACAAGCCCAAAATCCTAATAAGCTGTACTTGTCAAGAACGGGTAGTCAGGCACAAGGACTTGCTCATGCTTTGTCAGTGTTTTTTTAGATCTGGGTTCAATTATTTACAGGCCATTATGATATGCCTCTCTAAGACTTTGCCTCTAAAACCACCAACCTGACTGACTAGAACTGATAATTAATTTGTCTGTGACCCTTTAACATATGGTTAACTGATGGCCAGTGCCTGACCTTGGGTGAAGAAACAGACAGGGTCACCCGTCTTGTTACAAACCGTCCATTATTTCCCCCATGACCGAGGTTGAAGCCACCATACACACCAAATAATGGTAGTGCTGTAAGGCATCGGTAATTGGTGCTGTATAAGCTGTCTTGCAGAAGAATTGCTGCCCCACCATCATGAATACCACACAGCATGTTGGTGATACTCGGTTAACGTATCACCTTTCCCTTCTCATTGACTCAACATCTAGTTGTACAGTTCACCAACATCATCCAACTGCCCAGTTTATTGATAGTTGAATCTGTATGTACATGGCTGGATACACTGGCAGCTTGTTCTTCTAGAAGGTATAATTCAATTTAATTGACTCTTCAACTTGTGAAATATTTTTGGGGAAAACCAAACAATCACTTCAAAGGAAACGAAACAGAACGCCAATTTCGAGAAAAAAGGAATTGTCAAAAAACTGAAATGTGAAAAATGAAAAAAAAATGAAAAGCAGTGTTTTTTATTCTGCCAACCAGAATTATGTATAAAAAACTCTTCTACTGTTGTTATTTTGCCTTCACATTTTTACGTTAAAAGATAAAACAGAATCTGTAAAACTAATTTTATTTCTTCAATATGTCAAGATTAAGACAAAATTTAAATGTCAGGTTGGATTTGTGATATTGCTGAAGAACCTCTTTGAGTTTTGACTGGTGCACGGGAATCACGCACGTTGAGACGCCCAAAGCTAACACCGTATTCGTGCGTGCGTGATTCCCGTGCAACCTTTAGAGTTGAGTTGATTGGTTCAACTGTGTCATATGGCCCTGTGACGCAGGGGTAGCATTATGCAGATGGCTGTTTCAATGAATGCTCGTTCCACCCGTGACAAACAGGTCTGGTTGTTGATGAAATATAGTGATAGCTAAATAGACAGATTTTTTATTCATGCACCGATTGTCTTTAAATGTAATATCCAGTTATGTATGACTGTTTAATAATCTCATACCAACTTTGACTGGAGTAGGTCCAATAGTTTTTCAGATATTGTAGTAAACGATATTTATTCCTTAAATTACCTTCCAGTCTATAACAAGAAGACTTCTGCCCAAAGTCCAGTTGTTGGTCACTCTTTCCTACCAGTCAATACTAAAGGAAATGACCAATTTGGAAATAGGGCCCAGGAGTGGACGTCTTGTTAATAGGGGATCAACTAATTTTCTACATCTCTGATCCACTCTTCATATAATAGATTCTGCCATGGAAACAAAATGTTCTCTCTTTTGTATACTTTAGACTGGTTAGTTTTGACGGAAATAGCCTATTTCTGGTGGTGGTCTTTCAGACACTGACATGAGTTTGGGGGTGTTATTATATAGATAGCAATCATACAGGATCTATATATACCTGAGTTCCACAGACTGAGTCTTAGAATGTAAATCAGGCAGACAAGATAGCAAGGGAATATTAGGCTGAATCATCTCTATTATAAAATATTAATAACGTCTCAAATTACCGTAAACAAGCAAACAAACTAACTGCAAAAACAAAATGAAAGTGAATAAAAAAAATGTTTTCCCAAAATGTTTATTAAAAAATCCGGATGTTTTTATACATTTGGAACACACCAGGAAAGAGGAAAAAAATATATATTTCAAATTTGTATTTTTTATTAGCTCACCTGACTCAACCTCAATCACCTGATGAAGGAGCAAGAAGTTGCCCTGGTCGTCATAACAAACAAGCCGTCATATAGCTGGAATATTGCCGGGTGCGGCTGTAATCAATAAACAAACAAACAATAAAGAAGTTGTTATCCATCAAAGTTTCATGTCTTCACATCATTAGTATTGTTCAGAGACCCGTGAAGATTCCGGGGTAGAATAAGTCTTCAGCAACCCATGCTTGTCGTAAAAGGCGACTAATGGGATTGGGTGTTCAGGCTGCGTGGATCGATGCTCATGATGTCAATCTCTGGATTGTCTGGTCCAGACTCGATTATCTACAGACCGCCGTTATATAGCTGGAATATTGCTGAGTGCGGTGTTAAACAACAAACAAACACTTCTCAGTGCAGTGACCGCCTCTGTGGTCAAGTGGAGAGAGCATCTGCCCAATTAGCAGGAGGTCAGTGGTTCAATCCCTGGCCATGTCATACCAACAGACATTAAAGGATGGTACTTGTTGTTAACATCTACTTGTTGTTAGACCTATGAAGATCCGGGGTAGAATAGATCTTCAGCAACCCATGCTTGCCGTAAAACGTGACTATGCTTGTCATAAAAGGCGACTAACGGGATCGTGTGGTCAGACTCACTGACTTGGTTGATGCATGTCATCGATCCCAATTGCGTAGATTGATGCTCATGACATTAATCACTGGATTGTCTGGTCCAGACTCGATTATTTTTACAGACCGCCGTCATATAGCTGGAATATTGCTGAGTGCGGGGTTAAACATCCAACCAACCAACCAACCAAGTATTGTTCAGAAAATTAATTTCAACCATACAGTATAAGTACCTTGTCCCTTAATATGTGTGCCATCTAAAATGCAATTTGGAAGCGTATAGTAGTACCTTGTCCATTGAGTTCCTGCACAGATTCAATTTACAGCGATCCCCTACATCTGCCGTGATTGGAGACACTGGAGCTATGTGATCAGTGTCCATATAATTGCCTGTCATTTGATCCCAGGGATGCCGGGCGATGACAGGCTAGGATATGACCAATTTCTCCACCATGGCCTTACCTCCATAGGACTAATGTTTTGGACTTAGTGTTATTACCGAGCACAGAGTTCCAATTTGTTATTGATACTGATGGGGTTTTTAATAGCCAAAGCCTGTCTCGCACTGGCTGAATTAATCTCGGGTCAGTTCGTTAGCTCAACTGGCCATAAGGAACGAAAACACAAAATAGAATAAGCCTATCTCAGACTGTCTGAATTAACTTGTGGTCAGTTTGTTAGCTCACCTGGCCTAAAGGAACAAAACTAAAGAATAGAATAAACCTATCTCAGACTGTCTGAATTAACTTGTGGTCAGTTTGTTAGCTCACCTGGCCTTAAGGAACAAAACTAAAGAATAGAATAAGCCTATCTCAGACTGTCTGAATTAACTTGTGGTCAGTTTGTAAGCTTACCTGGCCAAAAGGAACAAAACTAAAGAATAAAATGATAATGTCCATTTGGTTTTAGGCTACCTTAGTACGCCTTATACCTTAGGAGATATCTTGGTAGGGCCAGGTTTTTTTTATTTTTAGGATTATGGATTTTTACTGAAGTCCAGGGTTGGAGGAGGGGGAAAAAAAGAAAGAAAGCCAGATGCATTTATTTTTTAATGCAGAATGCCTCTGGCATACTTTATGAACATATTCTGTGCTCAAAAGACTGCCATTTGTGACAATAAAGCCCCTTGTGACAATAAAAATTCTACCACTTACAACACGGACAATTGTCAAGGGAGGCTATCATGTTCGGCTTCCAGATCAACAAAGATCGATTATGTATCTCTTTACTAGTTTACAACGGTACATTCATATGTTTTTTATTAAAAGGTGATGATAACAAATAAAATAACTGACTATGCTGCTATTGGCGGGGGGAAAAAATGGAAATCCAATTATTATTATTTTACAGTTTCTAAAAAATTAAGAGTTGGCGGGTCCATAATCTGAAAAATATATAACGCCTGACCCAGATACCCCTCAGGCTGCAATGATTGGCGACTGACTTTGGCTGATGAAACTCCTGTTTGTTTCATCAGTTGTACACTGGATGCAGGCAAACACTAGGAAAATGACCTCATTACCCACTGAGATCCAGATATATGTTTCATTGTTTTCAAGGTTGACAAAGAATTACCAAATTGACCTGTGAAGATCCGGGGTAGAATTGGTCTTCAGCAACCCATGCATGCCGTAAAAGGCGACTATGCTTGTCGTAAAAGGCGACTAACGGGTCGAGTGGTCAGGCTCGTTGACTTGGTTGATGCATGTCATCGATCCCAATTGCATGGATCGATGCTCATGATGTAAATCACTGGATTGTCTGGTCCAGACTTGATTATTTACAGACCGCCGTCATATAGCTGGAATATTGCTGAGTGCGGCGTAAAACAACAAACAAACAAACATCATAATATTATTCGGTATAGATCCTAAAACCGTTGTCAAGCAAGAATGACACGGCTGAATGAAGGTCTAAGGGTTTAATGCGTGTTTAAATTGTATGCAGAAACAATTAAAGTCACGAAATTAATGCGAGTGTCGACCTCTGGTCTATAATGGATCTTGACATTAATGCAAGTTGTATTGCCTTTGAAAACCAAGACTGTAGACTTAAAATTTCTTGATATGGTATGGTCTAGTGGTAGAGCGTCCGCTCGGCATTAAAGGGCTAAAACAAGGACTGGTCGGCTCGGAGTCAGTATACAGTGTCTGAGTGGGGTATTCATGTTAAACTGCAGGCATGGTATCTCAAAAGGCTAGCACTATCAATCGGCATCAGTCCGGACTAGTACAAGCAGCCACACACACACACACACACACACACACACACACACACACACACACACACATGCATGCATGCACATCGTTATATAAGTGCAATAATCTTGGACGTGACCTTAAACCCCATTTCACCTCACCTCACCTTCTGCCCATGTGCAGTGAGCTTGACATGGCAATATACTCCACTATGTCAAGATAAACATGCATCACTTATTAATCCAAGCAAGGAAGACTCTCATTTTTGGCATTATTTTAACCTCACATTTATTTCATGATTTACGGTATAATGAGTGAGTGATTAATGAGTATGGTTTTACCGAGTATGACCCCGGGTCTTCGGGCATGACGAGCAAACACTTTAACCACTAGGCTACCCCACCAGCCCGATTTACGGTATAAAGTGCAAGTTGTATGATTTGACAATATTTGAAATATGAAACATCAATACCAGACATTCAATCTCAGTTATCCGCCCGAACAGATTCCATTGCACATGAAAGGCAAAAAAGCTGTGAAAATTATATAAATGGATCACTGAAAATCAGGATGACACCAGGTGTTCGCAAAAAAGTAATCATGTCCTGCTCTACCAGTAGCACCCGCCACTCACACAATCTGCACCAAAAAGCCAACGTTACCTGATGCCACACGGCAGTACCTCGGATCCATGGCTGATCATCGTGCCAAGAACCTATAATCTTTGCTTTGCACTAATGACACACACCTCATGGTCTGATCCTGATTAAGCTTGTCCCGAAGGCCAAAAGGGCATGCCATGCCTCTGATAACATGCATTTCACAGTCAGGGTTAGTGCACTAGCTAATTTTCAAAATTCTGGGTTGAAGTTGTTTTTGCAATGTATTGTGAAAAATGTCAATAAAACTGTTACCTTCGACAGCTAAACACAGAACGATCCACAACCAGGGCCTTGTTTCACAAAGGTATCTTAGCGATAATACTGTTGCAAGTCTGGGTTCCGTCTGTGTGTGTGTGTGTGTGTGCGTGCGTATGTGTGTGCGTACCGAAATCATTTCCGGAGCATAACTCAGAAACCGTTAAATATTTCTTTACGAATCTTTGCATGTCTATCAGACTCATGCTGAACTGGTGCCTTTTGCTATTTAGGAGTTTTATAAATTTTTATTTTTTTCGTTTCCATGGCAACAAGTTGGACTTAGGTTCTATAAGGGTGCTGTTCGTTTCCGGAGCGTAACTCAAAAACCATTAAATACATTCTTACAAAACTTTGCATGTCTACTAGGCACATACTGAACTGGTGCCTCTTGCTATTTAGGAATTTTAGGAATTTTTATTTTTCATGTTTCCATGGCAATAAGTTGGACTTAGGTTCTACAGGGGTGGTGTTCGTTTCCAGAGTGTAACTCAAAAACTGTTAAATACTTTCTTACAAAACTTTGCATGTCTACCAGGCACATACTGAACTGGTGCCTTTTGATATATAGCACTATTAGAAATTTTTATTGTTTATGTTTCCATGACAACAAGTTGGATTTAAGTTTTAATATAGGATTGGTTTACTTAAGTAGTATAACAAATAAACTGTTAAATATTTCCTTGCCAAACATTGCATGTCTATACATAAAGCGCATACTGAACTAGTGCCATTTGATATTAAGGAGTTTTAGAAATGTTTATTTTAGAATTTCCATTGCAGCTATTTTGACATGGGCTAAGAGAAATGTTGGGTCTGTTACCTGGTTTGGGACCATAACGTGTTAAAATGAGCAGGGGATATAGATGACTTTGTCAACTATACACTTGTTTATTTTGACAGTATTGTCGTCACTGGTCATTGTCCCATTGGGGCAGATACTAGTTTCCTGGATAAGTGCAGTATATAAATGTATAATAAATTAATTATTAACAAACCATGTCAAATAATTTATTTTGCTATTGTTTCACTGAATATTGTAAATAAAACATCAACTGCTGACTGTTATTGTATTCGTGAATAAATCTTCATATTCGTTACGCTATATTCATGATAAGAATCATATTCGCCTCATTGTGTATTCGCTGCAGCCCAAATATATATATATATTTGTGAATAGTTGAATGCTACGTGAGCTTTATCTTATACGTGCCATTCTTTGCAGTTTCACCATGATCAGTAGTGCCTAAACCTGCGTGGATATTCTGAATACGAAATGGTGGCATTTCTGAATACCAAATGAGTTAAAATCTAATCAACATGAGCATTTTTACCGCTTGGAATACTACTGAGACACATGTGCAGGCTAATGCAGATCTGAATAGCGATAAAACTTCCATTGCAGGTGGTGGTGATGTGAAATGGGGTTTAACGTCACATTCAAGGTTTTGCACTTACATTATGTATTGATGTGCATGCACATGTGTTTGTGTGTGTGTGGATGCTTGTAGTAGTCCGGACTGATGCGATTTATAGTGCTAGCATGCTGAGATACCATGCTGCTATTTAACATGAATACTCCGCTCAGACACGGAGTACTGACTCCGAGCCAACCAGTCCCTGTTTTATCCCCTTAATGCTGAGTGCCAGGCAGGGTAACAACAAGTATCATCTTTAAACATCCTATGGTATGATTTACAGCACTATTTTACCATTTAAGCTCAGTGGAGCCTTTTGGGCACATTATTGACGCTGGTTATTGTATTAAGTCGACCATTACAATATTTGAGTTGATAGGCACCTGTTCTGCCCTGAAATAGCCAAGGTCATGGTCAAGGTCATGGAGTAGAATGATGGCATCCGTTCTTCACATTGGTGACAATTAGCTGACTGCTTAAGTCACAGGAGAGCATCTTGTTAGATGTGTATAGGATACTATAGGAGAGAACCACAAAAGCTACAAGATGACTGGACCAGCCATGCCTTGACAGAGTGTTCCAGGATACTATAGGAGAGAACCACACAAGCTACAAGATGACTGGACCAACCATGCCTTGACAGAGTGTTCCAGGATACTATAGGAGAGAACCACACTAGCTACAAGATGACTGGACCAGCCATGCCTTGACAGAGTGTATAGGATACTATAGGAGAGAACCAAACTAGCTACAAGATGACTGGACCAACCATACCTTGACAGAGTGTTCCAGGATACTATAGGAGAGAACCACACTAGCTACAAGATGACTGGACCAGCCATGCCTTGACAGAGTGTATAGGATACTATAGGAGAGAACCACACTAGCTACAAGATGACTGGACCAGCCATGCCTTGACAGAGTGTATAGGATACTATAGGAGAGAACCACACTAGCTACAAGATGACTGGACCAGCCATGCCTTGACAGAGTGTTCCAGGATACTATAGGAGAGAACCACACTAGCTACAAGATGACTGGACCAGCCATGCCTTGACAGAGTGTTCCAGGATACTATAGGAGAGAACCATACTAGCTACAAGATGACTGGACCAACCACTCATTGACAGAGTGTGTAGGATACTATAGGAGAGAACCACACTAGCTACTAGATGACTGGACCAGCCATGCCTTGACAGAGTGTTCCAGGATACTATAGGAGAGAACCACACTAGCTACAAGATGACTGGACCAGCCATGCCTTGACAGAGTGTATAGGATACTATAGGAGAGAACCACACTAGCTACAAGATGACTGGACCAGCCATGCCTTGACAGAGTGTTCCAGGATACTATAGGAGAGAGCCACACTAGCTACAAGATGACTGGACCAGCCATGCCTTGACAGAGTGTATAGGATACTATAGGAGAGAACCACACTAGCTACAAGATGACTGGACCAACCACTCCTTGACAGAGTGTGTAGGATACTATAGGAGAGAACCACACTAGCTACAAGATGACTGGACCAGCCATGCCTTGACAGAGTGTATAGGATACTATAGGAGAGAACCACACTAGCTACAAGATGACTGGACCAACCACTCCTTGACAGAGTGTGTAGGATACTATAGGAGAGAACCACACTAGCTACAAGATGACTGGACCAACCACGCCTTGACAGAGTGTTCCAGGATACTATAGGAGAGAGCCACACAAGCTACAAGATGACTGGACCAGCCATGCCTTGACAGAGTGTATAGGATACTATAGGAGAGAACCACACTAGCTACAAGATGACTGGACCAACCACTCCTTGACAGAGTGTGTAGGATACTATAGGAGAGAACCACACTAGCTACAAGATGACTGGACCAACCACGCCTTGACAGAGTGTTCCAGGATACTATAGGAGAGAGCCACACTAGCTACAAGATGACTGGACCAGCCATGCCTTGACAGAGTGTATAGGATACTATAGGAGAGAACCACACTAGCTACAAGATGACTGGACCAAACCCTCCTTGACAGAGTGTGTAGGATACTATAGGAGAGAACCACACTAGCTACAAGATGACTGCACCAACCACTCCTTGACAGAGTGTGTAGGATACTATAGGAGAGAACCACACTAGCTACAAGATGACTGGACCAGCCATGCCTTGACAGAGTGTTCCAGGATACTATAGGAGAGAACCACACTAGCTACACGATGACTGGACCAGCCATGCCTTGACAGAGTGTATAGGATACTATAGGAGAGAACCACACTAGCTACAAGATGACTGGACCAACCACTCCTTGACAGAGTGTATAGGATACTATAGGAGAGAACCACACTAGCTACAAGATGACTGGACCAGCCATGCCTTGACAGAGTGTGTAGGATACTATAGGAGAGAACCATACTAGCTACAAGATGACTGGACCAGCCATGCATTGACAGAGTGTATAGGATACTATAGGAGAGAACCACACTAGCTACAAGATGACTGGACCAACCACTCCTTGACAGAGTGTGTAGGATACTATAGGAGAGAACCACACTAGCTACAAGATGACTGGACCAACCACTCCTTGACAGAGTGTTCCAGGATACTATAGGAGAGAGCCACACTAGCTACAAGATGACTGGACCAGCCATGCCTTGACAGAGTGTATAGGATACTATAGGAGAGAACCACACTAGCTACAAGATGACTGGACCAACCACTCCTTGACAGAGTGTTCCAGGATACTATAGGAGAGAGCCACACTAGCTACAAGATGACTGGACCAGCCATGCCTTGACAGAGTGTATAGGATACTATAGGAGAGAGCCACACAAGCTACAAGATTTGGGCGTTCAATACAGCGCATCTATTCTCAAGTTCACATCCTAGTTGCCGCTGTGAGAACACATTGTGAAACACACTTAATGTGAAATCATTATGACTGCATACAAATCTGTTCAGGAAGCCATGGCACCGTGACATTTGGAAATGCACTGAAATGCAATAAATTCAGTATTTCAATATTTCTCATCATTCTAAGAAATGGTTAACAGTATATTGGGTAAGATAATATATATCAGTCTTTTGCCTTAAAGTATTAGTAATGACTGTTACATTTTTCATAAAAACATCTTGGGTTGCTATGACCTTATGGGATATTGTCTCCAGTTTCTAATGATGCACATCAAAATCCAATATGGCAAATAAAATTTCCAGCTGCTTTGATTTCAAACAGTGGAAAGGAAATGGTGTAATGTAGCAGCCTATTAAAATTGTATTATATATTGCAGAATGTTGAATGATAAAGACTGTTATTTCCTATAAAATATATGGTATTATAGCTAAAATGGATAGAATTATCATTAAACCGCCCGCATGTTATCAGAAATCAGCGGGCCACTGTAACTTGATAATGCCCTCATATCGCTTGACGACGGGCAATTATCACGCCCGTTGTTTGGTGATGTCATAGGGATAGGTGACGTCACGTTCAATAGTGACGTCATCTGGTTTGTTCTATGACGTTTCCATATTTGCAAAAGTGGGTCCGTGGCATTCGTGTTGATTGCAGTAAATGTTTCAAACCGATATTGTTGTTTCTTTTTATTTCATAACAAATTCCATCCATTTTAGCTATAATAACAGTAACGCTATTTTCAGGGCATTATCATTTGCAGAAGCCCTCGTCGGGCCGTTAATAGAAGACCTCGGGCTTCTGCAATTGATAATGCCCTGAAAAATAGCGTTACCCTTATATCAACACTAGGGCTGCAACGAATACACTATGAGGCGAGTACGATTCGTATCATGAATACAGTGAATGAATGCGAACATAAATTCACAAATACAATAACAAGTCAGCAGTTGATGTATTATTTGTTAAATTCAGTGAAACATAAATTATTTGACATGTTATTAATTAATATATTATACATTTTATAAATGCTCAAATGTGACAATGACCAGTGACCACATTACTATTAAATTATATATTATAAGAGTGTTGTCTTTGAAGAAATCTATGCATATAATATGGTCTTATATTTTTAGGTACAGGGTATGTAAATGCACATGACTGCATATTCATAAATATTTGATTCTAGTGTTCACGAATAACGAATTCAATTCATGAATGGATACGGTTCGATTCACCGAATACGCGAGTGAATTAAAACAGCCCTCATCAACACTATGAGGTAGGGCTGGGACGGGTAACTTGGGTACTCGGGTCGAGTGGGTACTGAGCAGGACCCGGGTACCCACAGGACTACCCGGACCCATGGTTATAGTCACGTGATAGATTGTTTAATGACAAAACTTATCTAAAACTCAATGGTCACACTACAAGTCCCTAATGTTCCCATTTCTTTCTGGATATGCCCACATTCCTTCTGACTTTTATATGTTTGAAAAAAAAGATAAAACTTCATGCAGTAAACTTCAGTGTATGCATGACCAATTTCGTTTTATACGTGTATCTAAATACATTTTGCCAGGGCTACGGTCAAACTTTACCCAATCGAGAGTTTGTACCTATCTCTTGAGACCTACAGCAGGTACCCGGGTAGGGTTGGGTAATAATGGGGTGGGTACCCGGGTAGTAAATTTTGACTCGTCCCAGCCCTACTATGAGTTCTCAACATGTACAGGGGGCACGGGTGGCCCAGTCGTCTAAGGCGCCGCGATTCGCTGTGCAGAGTTGCGTCCCTTGGACACGCCAGAAACCTATGATTGTGGGTTCGAATCCCGGTTCGCCCCGATTATGTTTCTAGGTTTGTCAGCACCATACCCGTGCTTGTGGGTTTCACCGAAGTGGTAAACGTCTGAGACCTGCATCACTTCGGGCTTTCCTCCCACATTAAGCTGACAGCTGATATAACTGGAATACTGTTAAAAGCGGCGTTAAACCCAACTCACTCACTCACTCAACATGTACAATCAACATATCTAAGATGGGGACTCAATGCTACTGTGGTCTTTGAACTCCTATGTTGTTGGTAATTGAGATAATAATTTTTTAAAGTTTTTGTTTGTTTGTTGTTTAACCCTGCACTCAGCAATATTCCAGCTATATGATGGCGGTCTGTAAATAATCGTCTGGACCAGACGATCCAGTGATTGACATCATGAGCATCGATCAACAATTGGGATACAATGACATGCATCAACCAAAACAACGAGCCTGACCATCCGATCCCGTTAGTCGCCTCTTACCCAAGAGCATCGATCCACACAATTGCACAATTGGAATATGATGACATGAGATATTAATTGAACAAATGCATTTAGACAGTGTAGATTTATCATGGAGTGTCCGTGAATATTTGAGCGAGTTTTGGGGATTGTGGATGTTTACAACTATGCTGAATAGCATTGATATTGTGCTGCCAGACCAGAGAACACAATCAGGAAGCATCTGGGACTTAAACCCAGGACCAGCAGATCCTTACACATCTAAGGGACTTAACTCTGCAGACCAAGAGAGAAATATATGCAACTACAATATCACTGATGAATAATGCATTGCCAGTTATAGCACCAGGTGAAGTGTCGGTGAAGTGATTTTTTATCACCAAGTGTCAGTGAGTCTGTGTGTTAGCGTGTGCGCGTCTATGTGTTAGCGTGCATGCATACGTGTACATGCATGTTCTGGTATTACCAACGGGGTCACATGTAAATATTGGATCATGCAAAATTTTACTGCCAGGTCTATCATGAAATATTTTTCCAACATCTGTTGTGTATAGATCAAGTACTGCATGGCATCTCCCTAATACAAAACAGTACATAATAACATCATATTGGCATTACTCTAGCCATATCATAGAGCGGGGGACACTGAAAAGTGGATTCACACTTTGCACCATTTCAATCACCACTACCCCAGATCCTTTCAGGGTCATATAGTCATGACAGCAGTGCTCACTTTTCAGTGCGACCCGTGAAGATTCCGGGGTACAATAGGTCTTCAGCAACCCATACTTGCTGTAAAAGGCCACTATGCTTGTCGTAAAAGGCGTCTAACGAGATCGGGTGGTCAGGCTCGCTGACTTGGTTCATACAGGTCATCGATCCCAATTGCGTGGATCGATGCTCATGATGTCAATCACTGGATTGTCAGGTCCAGACTCGATTATTTGACAGACCGCCGTCATATAGCTGGAATATTGCTGAGTGCGGTGTTAAACAACAAACATACACTTCTCAGTGCAGTGACCGCCTCTGTGGTCAAGTGGAGAGAGCATCTGCCCAATTAGCAAAAGGTCAGTGGTTCAATCCCTGGCCATGTCATACCAACAGACATTAAAAGATGGTACTTGTTGTTAACATCTTCTTGTTGTTAGACCTGTGAAGATCCGGGGTTGAATAGGTCTTCAGCAACCCATGCTTGCCGTAAAACGTGACTATGCTTGTCATAAAAGGCGACTAATGGGATCGAGTGGTCAGACTCGCTGACTTTGTTGATACATGTCATCGATCCCACATTGCCAGGATCGATGCTCATGATGTCAATCACTGGATTGTCTGGTCCAGAGTGTGGTGTTAACAACAAACCAACCAACCAACATGTTGTTTCCCTGCTTGGAGCTTGGCATTATGGGCCTAAAACAAGGACTGGTCGGTTCGGAGTCATAATGTGTCTGAGTAAGGACTAATACAGGCACCCATACACTCAAGTGCATACATGTCGCTATGGAAGTGAAATAACCCTGAAAAGCATCTCTCATCCATTATTGAGAGTAGTTCTACCCCAATTTTAGCAATCTTCCTCAAATATCCTGGCAGGGGATACCTGAAATTGTTTCACACATTTTATCCATGTGGGGAAGTGAACCCAAGTCCTCGGCATCACAAACCAGTGCTTCATCCACTAGACCACCCAACCCCCCTCAATCTCTTAAGTGAGATATATATAGTTTCTCTAGATTGTATCATGATACACATCGTTCCACATTCATCTTTTTTGAATCCCCATCCTTGCTGATAAAATCAGAACTGCCATCCTCAGAATGCTCCAAAATATTCTTCTTTTAAAAGAAACACCCCAGTTACTCTTACACTGACAGGATGAGCAAAATCATTAACCAAAATGTTGCAGACTACCGTTGTAAAAATAACCGGATTTATTTCTGAGAAGAAATATGCCAATAAACCCATGACAAGGAAATTGCTTCACTGCCAGCTGAAGTATTCTACTGACCGAGAAAGCCTTTCCCTGTCACCTGCCTATCAGTCGGACACATAGTCTTTGCTCAGCTTCAGATGTTCTTTGAAAGTCCAATGATTCTGTCATCTTACTGGTAATGCTTTAAAACGTAACAATTCATTTGTACTTAATTGGTCACAAGAAGTGTTACATTGCCTTCATTTGCTTCAATGCTGGCATCAACTGCTTCATTGATTCGCCCTGGGAAAGAAATATGTACGATTTTTAGTTTGTAAAAATGGCTTTATTAAATCTTGTCGTCAGAGAAATTGAATATTCTGTGTTTTATCAAGAATCTGATTTCACCAAAATCAATATATGGTTTATAACCATGAGCAGAAATTCAATTTTAGTGTGGAATTTGATACAGAAGTATCAACTTCAATCCTATTATTATATGAATCTGGATTTTCCCTTTATAGAATATAATTCGACTTGTAGGACTTGATGTTATCGAACATGGCACACATAGCAGACAGCGTCAACTAAAATGACTTATTTTCACACAAAATGATATTTATTTGAGGGATTTCACCAAGCGGACCGCTCGATGTTGATGTTTTTAACCAAATGGGCCAAGTTTGTATGATTGCAGTCTGTATATTGAGTTATTCCTGGTCTGCCTCTGTCTGTGAAGTTGATTTGATGGCTTGTATTATGCCAGGAATCAATTGACTCAACGAACCCCGTTACACAAGATGATGTTATGACATAGTTCTGTGACAGTAATATCTCCCTTCCTTTTAACATAGACTTATTGTGATAGGCGATACGAGCCCCGTTACACAAGACGATGTTATGACATAGGTCTATGACAGTAATAACTTCAATCCTTTTAACATAGACTTATGGTGATAGGCGATACGTTTATTAAAAGTATTACTGCTCTGTGGACCCTAAAAAAATAAAAAGGGGAATAAAATCAAATCAGAAGAGCACTTTTTCTTTCATAATGCCTACTGGTAATGAATGACATGACAAAACAATTTATCTAATAAGACTTTAAGTTTGTAAAACCATAAAACCAGCTTCATAAACACTGTACAATCATAATCTAATGATGAGTGAGTGAGTATGGTTTTATGCTGCTTTTAGCAATATTTCATAAATATCAATGTCGCGACACCAAAAATGGGCTTCACATATTGTACCGTTGTGGGGAATCAAACCCTGATCTTCGGCAAGACGAGCAAGTTCTTTATCTACTAGGCTACCCCACGACCTTTGTATTTATAAGTTCTTGAAGAACAAGAATAAAATCTTAATTGTTTCAATTTTTTATATTTCCTACCAGGCATTTTCCCCAAAATATCCAAGAAACAAAAATTGAATAAAACTGTCCCTAGCTAGTTTTGTAGAGCTGGTGTCAAAAAGCATCAAACAAATTATGAACCATGGTTTTTCAAGTTGCTGATAATGAATTATTTATAGACAAACTACAAACTATATATATACAGGCCTCAAAGTTTAATATTTTACCAAGTCGCCACATGGCTACAAGTATTTTTTTCCATGTAGCCAGTGGGAAAATAAAGAAGTCAAGCCAATATTGTAGGTAGCCCATTGTGTTTAAAATTATCTTTTATCAAATAACTATTATAATATGTACAAGTCATAGCACTGGTCTTGGAATTGTATATAAGGGGAAACTGTACTTGATTTTTGTTTCTTGTGACTCGAACAATGATGCAATTATGTTACAAGATTATATGGGTATATCCTTGCTTATCCAATGAGCACTGTCAACTGAAATAAAATACCAATTACATTAATATTTCTGTATTTGGGTTCATTGTCGTCGCTGCTTTAGGAGGAATTATTTACAAGTACAATTAATAACAGTGTCTTCCATTCCAAGATCAACTGTTATTTATTTTGGTGTCTACCTATGTGTAGCAATAGAAGTTAGTTGCCACAAGATATTTTTCAAGGTAGTCATTTGGCTACTTCTGAATTTTAGAGGGGCGGTCGGGTAGCTCAGTGGTTAAAGCGTTTGCTCGTCACGCCGAAGACCCGGGTTCGATTCCCAACATGGGTACAATGTGTGAATCCCATTTCTGGTGTCCCCCGCCGTGATATTGCTGGAATATTGCTAAAAGTGGCGTAAAACCATACTCACTCACTCTGAATTTTAGACAGTAGACAAATTGAAACTTAGGTCGCATTGGCGACCGTTTTAGTCGCAACTTTGAGGCCTGATATATATGTAAATTATAGGGCTGGGACTGGTCCAAATTTAATACCTGGGTACCCACCCCCTTATACCCGACCCTACCCGGGTACCCACTGTAGGTCTCAAGAGATAGGAACAAAATGTCTGATTGGAAATTTGTTTACCACAGCCCTGGCAAAATGTATTTAGATTCATGTATTAAATGATCTGGTCATGCATACACTGAAGTTGACTGAAGTATTATCTTTATTCAACCATAAGAAAAGTCAGAAGGAATACTGCATAGTCAGAACATTAGTGACTTGTAGTGTAACCATAGAGTTCAAGATATTTTTTGTCATTAAACAATATATCACGTGGCTAACCACAGGTCTGGGTAGTCCTGTGGGTACCCGGGTCCTACTCAGTACCCACCCGACCTTGGTACCCGAGTTACCCGTCCCAGCCCTACTAGGTCAGTTACACCAGAAGACAGTTTCTAGCATATCTTTCAACAGATATATATGATAGAAAATATGATAGCAAACGTTTTCTGGTAGAACTCATCTTGGGTCTTGTTGAAAGGTTGTGTTTGTTACTGAGACATCGGGTCCAATGGCAATAGTTAGATTCAGTTTGTAACATGTGGGATTCTGGGTAAGAATATTTTGTTTGTTTGTTTGTTGTTTAACGCCTCACTCAGCAATATTCCAGCTATATGACAGCGATCTGTAAATAATTGAGTCTGGACCAGACAATCCAGTGATTGACATCATGAACATCCATCCACACAATTGGGATACGATGACATGCATCAACCAAGTCAGCGAGCCTGAAAACGACCCCTTTAGTCGCCTCTTACGACAAGCATAGTCGCTTTTTACGATAAGCATGGGTTGCTGAAGACCTATGCTACCCGGATCTGCACAGGTCGGGTAAGAATATAGTTCTCCAGGGAACCTATGCTTGTCATAATAGGCATCAAAATGGATCAGGTTCGGTGATCTTGTGATCTGGTTGCTTGGTGTCATCGTATCCCAATACCTTGATCCATGCTCATGATGTCAATCTCTGGATTGTCTGGTCCAGACTCGATTAGTTACAGAATGACATCATATAGCTGGAATATTGCTGTGTTGCTTTAAAAACATAAGATTGATTTTGACTTTTTGTCAGCTACATTTCACCATCGTCGCAAACAAAATGACCACGTTATGATGTACCGGTATATGTGTCCATTTGATGCTTGATCACACAACACATAGCTGATTGGTTGGTATATTTGAAACTGAGTAATTTGTTGTATATTGATGAGGCCTACGGTCGACAAGAACGTTCTGCGCTTGAAATCCCATGCATGCTAATGAGTCATATTGTACCTCATATTGACTCCTGAAGGTTTCTAGGCCTTGGTCCAGTCCCACTCTGAAGCACATGTAGTGTCTCCTTGGACAAGTGCCGGCTCCCTGGTCTAGTGGTAGAGCGTCTGCCTGGAGAGCGGAAGGTCTGGGGTTCGATCTCCGGCCGCGTCGTTTCAAAAGACATTAAAAGATGGTACTTGTTGCTACACTGTCTTGCACTCGGCATTAAGGGACTAAAACAAGGACGGGTCGGCTCAGAGTCAGTATACTGTCACACGCACACGCACACGCACACACACACACACACACACACACACACACACACACACACACACACTCACTCACTCACACGGGCATGCATATAATGGGAAATAATTTTGGACGCGATGATAAACCCCATTTCACCTCACCTCACCTCACCTCACCTCACCTCACCTCACCTCACCTCACCTCACCTCACCTAAGGCAAGTGACTTTGTTCGAAACATTCCTCTGTTCACCCAGCTCTGAACGGGTACTCGGTAGGATGAGATGGTAATGTGACTGTTAACCCACTAGTCCCCAGGCCGCTTGGGTTGTATACTCCCCAGGAAGCTAAGAATGAAAATCGAGTGCACACTAATCCATTGACCTGTGTAATAATAATGCAAGGAACCTGTGAGAAGCCTAGCTGGAAATAGGCTTCATGTAAATTTATTATTGTTGTTGTTTTTGTTCTGAATGGATATTGCAGTTGCAATACAAATGACCATAAACAGAATATTGAGGTTACTTTGTTCAAGTAATTTCAGACCTAGAAATATTTTTAAACAGTGACAATTCTCAAGATAAAATTGGTAAAGATTGTAATACTGTAGATTAAATTAAACATTTTTACATTAGGTTATTGACCCAATTTTTAACAAGAATTTTCTTTTTTCTCCCATAAAATTACATCATGATACGTCATCCTACCTGATTCCTGATTGTTGGAATATTTTGAGAAGCTTATGGGACAGTGAGACTTTGTGATCACAGTAATGAGTGACTGAGTTGGGTTTAACGGCGCCTTAAACAGTATTCCTGTTATATCACGACATGTCAGCTTGATGTGGGAGGAAAGCCCGAAGTGATGCAGGTCTTAGACGTTTACCCCTTTGGTGAAACCCACGAGCACAGGTATGGTGCTGACAAATCTAGAACTATAATAAGGGTGAACTGGGATTCGAATCCACAATCATAGGTTTCGTGCATGGTTAAGGGACTCAGCTCTGCACAGTGAATTGCGGTGCCTTAAACGACTGGGCCACATGTGCCCCGTCATAACAGCAAAGAATGCTTGTGCATGCTTCACACGCAAAAGGAAGTTTAGATATTTCACTGCCCACTCAATCTCATTGTCAGCTTTTAATTAGCGGATATATACGTCTAGTGAAGCTACACTGGATCACCTTGTAATTGACCAGCACCTGCGTCCATCTCGAGAATATGTGGTCATTCTGGTGCTAATCTTCGGGTCAATAGACCATAGCTTGCTGGGCTGGGACAGACTGAAATGAGTCAGCTATCTTAGCGGTAATGCTGAGAGGAAATGATTTAAGAGTTATCGTAAAATTAATTGAGGTTTATGGTGTTAGAGAAGGAAATGAGGTTGTATCGCGAGGTGTTGGGTTATGTTTTAGATGCTTAGAGGATAAATTCGGACATAGAGTACGTTGTTGGCGGAGATCAGAGATTATGTAATTAAGTAGGTTTTGTAACATATGAAACAGGCTATGGTGAGGAGGAATTCAATCTCATTAAAATCAGATCTTAGTTCCCGCTACCGCCAAACAAAGATCTGAGGACATCCCATAAGGGGTCACGCCAGAATGACCTTTCATCCGACCAATCAGAGCGTCGCTTACCAGATCATGAAAGTGACAGTCGGAATGTGAATTCTGAAAATGCAACCTCGAAAACTTTAACAAAGGGTATTTCGAACGATAGTTACGGGTTTAATGACTGAATCCATACAATGTAACCCATCTATTAGCCATTCCAGAATGTTCTTTTGTTCAGGTTTCAAATTAGTGCCGTAAAGCACGAGAAAGCTGGCTTCTGATTGGCTAATGTCGACTTCTTGTCAGGCCTTCTATCGGTCGGTCAAAGTTCGCGCATGGTCGGTCTGACGTGACGTGTAATGGGATGTCCTCAGATCTTTGTCTAGCGGTAGCAAGAACTAAGATTGGATTTTAATGAGATTGAGGAGGAATGTAGTTTCTCGTTACTTTGTGATGCATGTGGTAACCCTTGACAAAATTATATTCCAGAATAGTTTCATGCCCATCCCACTTTACTAAATCGTTAATTAGAAATACCGCATTCAGTGTTTGTGCGTTATTCAATAAATCGCTGTTTGACCTACTATCTTCTGTATCCCACCACATGAGATCACAGATCATGGCATCACACAATATGGGATCACACCATATGGGTTCCAAATAAGCGCCTGCCTGTGTCAGGCCTTTTGTTTCAAATTTGTATGGGTCTTTATGGCCTGCAGTAAATTTACGTGTTGATTTATTTGTCACAACAAGCTGCAGTATTTGAAATGAGGGTCCGAAAAGTTTAGTCAGGGCCTGCAGCTTCTATAGTTTGTGGATCTTGATGGCAGCCTGGCAATTTATTTCATTTCAGACACTGTATGGGATCACAATACATGTATTTAGGATCACACTATATAGGATCACACTATATTGGATCACACTATATAGGATCACACTATATTGGATCACACTATATAGGATCACACTATATTGGATCACACTATATAGGATCACACTATATTGGATCATACTATACAGGATCACACTATACAGGATCACACTATAGGATCACACAATATGGGATCACACTATATTGGATCACACTATACAGGATCACACTATAGGATCACACAATATGGGATCACACTATATAGGATCACACTATACAGGATCACACTATAGGATCACATAATATGGGATCACACTATATAGGATCACACTATACAGGATCACACTATAGGATCACATAATATAGTATCACACAATATCAGGTCACACAACATTGGATCACACAATATGGGATCACACTATACAGGATCACACTATATAGGATCACACAATATAGGATCACACTATATAGGATCACACTATACAGGATCACACTATAGGATCACACTATATAGGATCACACTATATAGGATCACACAATATGGGATCACACTATCCAGGATCACACTATAGGATCACACGATATGGGATCACACTATACAGGATCGCACTATATGGGATCACACAATATCGGGTCACACAATACGGGATCACACAATATGGGATCACAATATGAGGTTAAACAAAATGAGACCTGAAGAATATGGTATATTATCACACACAATGCTATCTATATCCTATGAATGAAGGCAGTTTTCGGGGCCCCATTCCACAAAGAGATCTTAGCGCTAAGATGATTGTAACTTCGATACTTTAACACAAACTTACGACAGTCGTAGTGCTAAGATCGCTTTGTGAAACTAGGCCCAGTCCCTTGTCTGATCACAGTGCTAGGAATCTTAGTAATAGATATAACCATGAGGAGGAGAGTATTAGAATCAGATCTTGATTAACAAGAGATTTATTTAGTCCAGCAGTTGGCAAGGCAAAGATATTAGCTTCCTCTGATAGTCCTGCTACAATCTGGAAGAATTTGGCTTTCAGTTTCTGTGGCAAGTTGCTGAAGGATTAAAATAATTCAACTAGTTATTTGTGGTAGAATTTGCAAAAAAACTGAATTATTTTTTTTCAATCAAGATAAGATGTGCTGTGGGACTTGTGTAATTAAGTTGTTTTTTGTGTTCTTTAATTTTGCAGCTGCGTTTCACTGATTAATGAAAATTGATTTCTAGTTTTTGTAAATCTTTATTAGCATAAGATTTCCTGTATGCCATTCAGCTTTGCAAAGGATATTGGATGAAAAAGAGAGAATTTAGAGTAAGATGCTTGGATTTCATAAAAGGGCCATGATCGTCGAGGTTCTTGCTGAGGAGAATCTCCTGACTTTGATTGCTGAAGTTTTGAATGTAGTGCAGAATTACAGGATGGAGGCTGGGGACTGTCAACATGGTTTTGAATCCCAGAATTGGTTTGGTGTTGGTTCTTAGTTTGTCAGCACTGTTCAGTTTGAATGGGTGTCACCAAAGTTGTAAACATCCAGGGCCCACATGTACAAAACAATCTTAGCACGACTTTTGTAAGCCTATGTTATAGTATGGGAGTTATTAATCATCTTAGCGCTAAGATTGCTTTGTGCAAGTGGGCCCTGGGCCTGGTTCACTTTGTTCTTCCCTTCCACATCAAGCTAACATGTGGTGATGGAACTGAAATACTGTCCAAAGAGAAGTTAAACCCAACTCACTCACTCACTCACTCACTCACTCACTCACTCACTCACTCACTCACTCACTCACTCCACCCAATTCTTCACTCGACTTCCTCTCAGAGGACAAGAGGGTAGTCCAGCGGTCCCAGTGTTTGATCATCACATAAAAGTCATTGGTTTGATTCCCTACATGGGTATGTTGTGCCCTAGGCTGTAGCATAGCTACGAAAGTGGTGCAAACCTAGCATTACCAAGTTTTCACCAAGAAATAAATTGTAAGTGTTTCCCTGGCATTTGATTGGCTAACCTAGTAGGGCTGGGACGGGTAACTCGGGTACCTGGGACGGGTGGGTACTGAGTAGGACCCGGGGACCCACAGGACTACCCCGACCTGTGGTAAGTCACATGATATATTGTTTAATGACAAAAATTATCTGGAACTCACACTACACTACAAGTCACTAATGTTCTGACTATGCACCCATTCCTTCTGACTTTTCATATGGTTGAATAAAGATATAACGTAAGTCAACTTCAGTGTATGCATGACCAGATCGTTTTATACATGCATCTAAACACATTTTGCAAATGCTGTGGTAAAAAAATCCCAATTGGACATTTTGTATCTCTTGAGACCTGCAGTGGGTACCGGGGTAGGGTCGGGTAATAGGGGGGTGGGTACTTGAGTAGTAAATTTGGACTCATCCCAGCCCTATAACCTAGCAATTTTTCTTTGCTTTTATGTTTCCATACCACTGTTTCCTGATTAGCGGTTGTCTAAGGTTAATGTTTTTTGTGTTAATCATTAAACAAGCAGTCTTTGAAGTTGTTGTTGACATATTTTATTTATAATTATTGACTTAATATGTTTTTACATTTATGGGGTTAGAGGATGCAGTGTTCAAACCGGACAACTTTTATACCTGCATAAATGCACCAAATATTGTAGTCATTATGTCTCCCCCAGAATGGAGGGAGACATATTGTTTTTGGCACGGTTCCCGTCGGCATCGGCGTCGGCGTCAGCGTTCCCACCGTTTCCGGACCATAACTCAGAAACCGTTTAATATTTTTTCGCGAAACTTTGTATACACATTAACCCAGCACTGAAGTGGTGCCTTTTGCTATTTAGAGATTTTTGACATTTTTATTTTTTCTCGTTTCCATGGAGATAAGTTGAACATAGGCTCTGAATGGGGGTAAGCTTTGTTTCCTGACCATAACTCGGAAACCGTTTAATATTTTTTCGCGAAACTTTGTATACACATTAACCCAGCACTGAAGTGGTGCCTTTTGCTATTTAGAGATTTTTGACATTTTTATTTTTTCTCGTTTCCATGGAGATAACTTGAACATAGACTCTGAATGGGGGTAAGCTTGGTTTCCGGACCATAACTCGGAAACTGTTTAATATTTTTTCGCGAAACTTTGTATACACATTAACCCAGCACTGAAGTGGTGCCCATTAGTTGTTTGAAATTTCTAGGAGTTCTATTTTTGTCTCTGTTATTTAGTAATGGAGGGTGGGAATGAAGAGATGGGGTTTAACGTGAAGTAAACGAATGAATGGGGGTTAGGGGAGTGGGGGGAGACATATGTTTTTACTCCTTTTTCTAGTTTTCAAATAGTATGGCTGTTGTTTGAGCAAGGTCATCTGGGGCCCCTCGCCTGCCACATTGTCCCTTATGTAGATATTTGTTTGCTTGTTTGATTGTTGTTTTACGCCGCACTCAGCAATATTCCAGCTATATGATGGCGGTCTGTAAATAATCGAGTCTGGACCAGACAGTCCTGTGATTGACATCATGAGCATCGATCCAGGCAATTGGGATCAATGACATGCATCAACCAAGTCAGCGGGCCTGACCACCCGATCCCATTAGTCGCCTTTTACGACAAGCATAGTTGCTTTTTATGGCAAGCATGGGTTCCTGAAGACCTATTCTACCCCGGATCTACACTAGTCTTATCTAGATGTACTGTTTTTCTGACCCTCAAATGTATACATAATTCATTGCATACCCCGGGTATACAAACATGCTTACAAGAATCTAACAGTGTAGCACACAGGCCTTAGGGACACACTCCGGCGCAGTGGTGACTCAGCATAACACCACTGCCACAGGCTAATTTGCATATCACGTGACCGGACTTTTCTCTTGTTTGTAAACAAACACGCTTTTTCAGAAATCAGTGTAGAACGGACTAATGCAAGTATTTGGGGGCGCTTGACATATTGTTTTGCATAATTATATAGATATGCTACTACAACTGCGACAGTGAGTTGCATGGCAATATATATTTATGCATCAAAGTGGCCGTATCGCCAGCTCTCCGTTGGGCTTCGATGACAGCACGTGGAGCCGTACAACCAATGTAAACAAAGGATAACTACGCAAAAACAAATAGATTTTCACGTATTATGATACTTTCTTAATGAACCTTAAACATTCTTTGACGTTTGTTTATGAAAATGTGTAGACTTTTCAAACATGAAACGGATGAAAGGCATATTCACTATCTTGAATGGACTGTGAAAGATGTGACGAATCGTCACATGGCGCTGGCCTGTGGCAGAGGTACTATGCTGGCTGGCTGCCGGCCACATAGAACTCTGGGTAGGAGAGTGGCCTTAGGGACTGAGATCCTTTTTTTAGACAAACTGTTATTGGTCACTGTCTCAAGGCATTCAAGGAACATTTTCTTAGTTTTACACCCATGTTGTTTTCATGATATCCTGCATATCTGGATAAAAAATGTGTTGTTTCAATATTTTACAATCTCAATGAAATCAGATCGTAGTTCTCCTACTACAAAACAAAGATATTTTAGGACATACCACCAGGGTCATGTCAGAACGACCTCTCATCCAACCAATCAAAGCGACAGCAGGAATGTGTTTTCTAATCAACCTCAAAAAGGTTAACGCGGGGTATTCCGAAGGACAATTATGGTTTGTATGACTGAATCCATCAAAGTCGTTGCCTATCTCTCTCATGTCAATGGGATAAACACTTGAACAGAAGGACTTTGCACAGCATGTACTTCCATACAATCTCAGCCATCTGTTAGACATGTTGATTTTAAATCGAGAGCTTTGTCAAAATATTTTTCAAAGCGTATTCTGAAATGGATGTCGCCAGTGCTGTGTTGCCCAAGACAGCTGTTTCTGATTGGCCAATGTCGACTTCTTGTTAGCCATTTCATTTGGTCAAAGTTCACAAAAGGTCATTCTAACCTGTACTATGATGTTCTCAGATGTTTGTTTAGCGGTAGCAAGAACTAAGATCTGATTTGCATGAGATTGAGTATTTTATTAAAAGAGAGAGAGAGAAAGACAAACAAAACTAAATGACTAAGTACTGTAAATCTTTACATTAATTAACTTCGCATTTATGTCTCCAAATGACTATCAACAATAAGATGACCTCACTGCACACTTTGGATAGTGGAAATACCAACTAGACTATAAACACAAACACAGTTTATTGAGCAGCAGTTGTAACAAGTATATGACAATGTCTTTTTAAGTACACTCCACTTTTATATGACCCGTGAAGATATCAGGAGTAGAATAGGTCTTCAGCAACCCATGCTTGCCGTAAAAGGAGACTATGCTTGTCGTAAGAGGCGACTAACGGGATCGGGTGGTCAGGCTCGCTGACTTGGTTGATGCATGTCATCGATCCCAATTGCGTGGATTGATACTCATGATATCAATCACTGGACTGCCCTGTCCAGACTCAATTATTTACAGACCGCCATCATATAGCTGGAATATTGCTGAGTGAGGCGTTAAACAACAAACCAACCAACCAACCAACCACTCTTAAATAAAGCTGTCCTTTTCTGAACAGGATGTCATGTTTTTTTAAGATTCATCATGTATTATACTCATTGCTCATCAGATACGCTATTCAGTTTCTTATTTCACTCAGTGTTTTTCAGATTTTGAAGATATCTTCGATGATGATTGTGCTGACGCCCACCCACCTGAAGTAGCATTCTCCAGCCCAGACAAGTGATGAGCCCTACAAGACAAGACAGTTCCCTGGAACAAGCTAGAGTGTGCGCTTGACAAAGTACATGGCATGTGAAGAGGTGCAAGATGGCTTCGGAGGAGTGTTCACAGGACGAGGTGGAGGGGAGCTTCCAGTGTTCGTTGAGACAGAGTGTTTGTTGTGGAAGTGTAACCTGATGATGGCAAGTAGAGATGGATACTCATCAGTTGAGTGTAGAAGTGAGGGAGAAACTGTTGTGTTTGGAATAAAAAGGTGAGACTGACTTGGCCATGTTTAGAAGATTGGTTAAAGTGTAAAAAGTGGTTTAGGAAGATGTGACTGAGATCCTGTTTAGTCTGATATAAACAGAAGAACCAGCAGGTGTTGGTTGAAGAGGAATCAGTAGGTGTTGGTTGAAGAAGAACCAGCAGGTGTTGGTTGAAGAAGAACCAGCAGGTGTTGGTTGGAGAAGAATCAGTAGGTGTTGGTTGGAGAAGAATCAGTAGGTGTTGGTTGAAGAAGAACCAGCAGGTGTTGGTTGAAGAAGAATCAGTAGGTGTTGGTTGAAGAAGAATCAGTAGGTGTTGGTTGAAGAAGAATCAGCAGGTGTTAGTTGAAGAAGAATCAGCAGGTGTTGGTTGAAGAAGAATCAGCAGGTGTTGGTTGAAAAAGATCCAGCAGGTGTTGGTTGGAGAAGAATCAGTAGTTTTTGGTTGAAGAAGAATCAGTAGGTGTTGGTTGAAGAAGAACCAGCAGGTGTTGGTTGAAGAAGAATCAGTAGGTGTTGGTTGGAGACGAATCAGTAGGTGTTGGTTGAAGACGAACCAGCAGGTGATGGTTGGAGAAGAATCAGCAGGTGTTGGTTGAAGAAAAATCAGTAGGTGTTGGTTGGAGAAGAATCAGTAGGTGTTGGTTGAAGAATCTGCTGATGTTGGTTACAGAAGAGTCAGCCAAAGTTGGTCACAAAAGAATCATCTGATGCGATCAGAAGTAAGTGTTTCTCAAGTCATTGACTGTGTTCAGTGTGTTAATGGCAGCCTTTCTCACACACTACAGAATAAATGATGGCGTGGCAAAATCTGTTCTTGGAAAGTTGAAGGACAAATGTTACTGGTAGTCCTCCACACACTACAGGAATAAATGCTGGCGAGGCAAAATCTGTTCTTGGATAGTTGAAGGACAAATGTTACTGGTAGCCCTCCACACACTACAGAATAAATGATGGCGTGGCAAAATCTGTTCTTGGATAGTTGAAGGACAAATGTTACTGGTAGCCCTCCACACACTACAGAATAAATGATGGCGTGGCAAAATCTGTTCTTGGATAGTTGAAGGACAAATGTTACTGGTAGCCCTCCACACACTACAGAATAAATGATGGCGTGGCAAAATCTGTTCTTGGATAGTTGAAGGACAAATGTTACTGGTAGCCCTCAACACACTACAGGAATAAATGCTGGCGTGGCAAAATCTGTTCTTGGATATTTGAAGGACAAATGTTACTGGTAGTCCTCCACACACTACAGGAATAAATGTTGGTGTGGCTACATCTGTTCTTGGATATTTGAAGGACAAATGTTACTGGTAGCCCTCAACAGACTACAGGAATAAATGTTGGTTTGGCTGCATCTGTTCTTGGATAGTTGAAGGACAAAAGTTACTGGTAGTCCTCCACACACTACAGGAATAAATGCTGGTTTGGCTGCATCTGTTCTTGGATAGTTGAAGGACAAATGTTACTGGTAGCCCTCCACACACTACAGGAATAAGTTGCTGGCGTGGCAAAATCTGTTCTTGGATAGTTGAAGGACAAATGCTGAGCAGGTGCCGTCATGCACTGATTTGCTGTTTTCTCTGAAAGACTGCTGTGAAACCGAGGTACAGACTTATCTTGTTCATAGTATCATATGACCATGATATGATACTGCCTCCACCCTCTGAGACTGAAGGGCATGACCTTATTGCCTTATTCATACCACTTGTTAGAATCTTCCTATGTGTTGTTTCCCAGTGTCTCTGACACTGGACATACCTTGATTTCCATGCGATATCTGTTCCGTTTGGGAAAGATCGATCACCATTGACTGTAAATTGTCTTTAGGTTTGTTTTTTTATTGCACTTCTTTTTTTAGACTAAACTGTTTCCATTGATTTAGAGATTTAGAATTTTAAGTGTCTGATTAAAATAATTGCATTTCCATTTTGTTTATTTCAATATCCTATTTATGTGTTCTATGTATCAAGTGATTTATGACACTCAACTTGGTTGTGAATTGCTGTACTTTGATTATTTTCTCATCATGCAACCTGCAATTTGTTTTATTCCTAAACAAAGTTCTTTCATTGGTCTTTTTATATTATTTGACAACTTTTTGACACTGGAAACCAATTTGTTTCTTTCAGAACTATGTTGCTATTCTGAGATGAAATAAATGTCTTTAACACAAATGTTCAAAGGTGTAAGTGAAGTTATATCATCGCCTCTTTATCCATTGCCTGATCCATTGCATCATAATTCTCATCTTTCAATTCTGGACCAATGAACATCAGTGAACATCAATGAATATCAATGAATATCAATGAACATCAATGAACATGGTATGCATGTCCAAGTATAGATGACTCTTTCAAAAATATTATATTAAAATTGATCAATTAATATAATATGTCAATACTTCTGTTGATAGGAAACACAAAACACACAAAAAACAAGAGACTAAATGTTGTTGGCTTCCAACTTTGGCCATTTTAGATAAAAAAATGTTTGTTTTGTTTTTTGTCATCTCAAGATCTCTGTATATATGTCCACACTTTACACGAATGTTAGTTACTTTATAAACACAGTTTGAAATAACTTTGAATATTTTAAGACCTCCAGTCTGAAAAATATAATTTTTGATACAAATTGAAACAAACATCCTTTTTTAGACAGATATATTTTTCAGAATCTTTGAAAGTGCAAGGGGCAGGAATATGAAACTCTTGTGGATGACAAGTGTTATGACATCCTGAATCAATGCAGATCAAAAAGATTGTTGGAAATGAGATGCCACACATAGGTGTGTGTAGGGTGTTTACAGTTACGGATATGTGCAGAATGATGAGAATTGTCTGTCTTGGTCCAGTAGGTCACAAGAGCTAATATTTCTGCAGTATTTTGAATTTTGTCCTTGATTGATCTTTTCGTATCAGGCCATATTAAATTATTTATCAGATGATATTTATCAACAGTTAATGTACACACATGCATTAAACAGCATGGTTAAAAAAGAAACGTGTACATACAATTAAATGCCTTGGCTTCATATTACATTTCTAATTTGGTTGAAAGCCTAATTACCAATTTATTGTTGCCTATGGAGATGGGATATATTTTTAATGTCTGCAACTAATAAGTTTAAAGACATGATTTAATGAGGACTAGTTTATTCAGTTTGGAAATATTCGACATGCACTTAAGCATGTCTTTCTATGGATAACAGTGTATGCTTCATAATACGCAGAAGGGGCGGTCGGGTAGCCTAGTGGTTAAAGCGTTCGCTCGTCACGCCGAAGACCCGGATTCGATTCCCGACATGGGTACAATGTGTGAAGCCCATTTCTGGTGTCCCCCGCTGTGATATTGCTCGAATATTGCTAAAAGCGGTGTAAAACCATACTCACCCATTATATGCTGAAAATTTGAAAAATATCCTTGTTATTGGTGATAGAAATGACTGACGTGCAGGATTAAAAATAATCATCTCCTTTTTTCAGGCTAATAATATGTAATCATGTGAGCTCCAGAACTAGGGCACTACTTTCGTAATTGTCCTGGGCCTGATTATTTTTGTTACAAAAAATCAACCCAAGCCCCTCCCCCACCACTAGATATGACGTTTTCAATATCTTATGCACTCAACACACCGAAGAAATATTTTTAAACATTCATTTTATTCATTTGACAAATCATAATCATAACAGAATGATGATAGCATCTATATATTTGCTATCTACAAACAACAGGCAGGCCACAATCATAGTACGTTATCAGTATCCTTCTACATAGTGCCTGCCATGTAGACATGAAAGTGTAGAGTTGTTGTCTGAGATGTCTTGTTCATCCTGACATAGTCTGGAGTAGGAATTTTGCATGAATAATCATAAAAATTCCTTAATCCTAACTGATAGGATAGATATTTCAACAGTGTATTCTTTATGTACCCTGCATATGTCTATCTAATTAATTATT
This sequence comes from Haliotis rufescens, assembly GCF_023055435.1. Taxonomy (NCBI): domain Eukaryota; kingdom Metazoa; phylum Mollusca; class Gastropoda; order Lepetellida; family Haliotidae; genus Haliotis; species Haliotis rufescens. The sequence continues at coordinate 2,413,122 of NW_025963846.1, read as the reverse complement.
GTACTAATTAACTGACCAAAAACTTGCTCAAGGATTTGTGTTGTAAGTAGAGTAGACATATGCTGAACTTAATCAGTTAGGGATGATGAATATTTTGATGGATATTTTTATGAAATTGTGAAATCTCCCAAAATATGCATGATCCCTAACTGATTTTGTTCAGTATCTGATATTTAGAAGTAGAAGTGGCTGATGCAACTTTGTGATACGGAGTTCGGCAGTGTACTAAAGACTATATATTTTCAATAATTTGATGGGGGTACAGGTGGCCAAGTCGTCTAAGGCACTGCAATTTGCTGTGCAGAGTTGCATCCCTTGGGCACACCTATGATCGTGGGTTCCATTCCCGGTTCGCCCCGATTATGTTTTAAGGTTTGTCAGCACAATTCCCGTGCTCGTGGGTTTCACGAAAGTGGTAAATGTCTAAAACCTGCATCACTTCGGGCTTTCCTCCAACATTAAGCTGACATGCTGTGATGTGATTGAAATGGAGTACTGTTCGAAGGGGTGTTACACCCAACTCACTCACTCACTCAATAATTGGTAACTGGTAGACACATGTAGCTGTGTTGAAGATTCACAGAGATACTTCTGTAACCTGTGGGGGCCATGCATACAAGAGGCCCGTGAAAATCCGGGGTAGGATAGGTCTTCAGCAACCCATGCTTGCCGTAAAAGGCGTCTAAGCTTGTCGTAAGAGGCGACTAACAGGATCGGGTGGTCAGGCTCGCTGACTTGGTTGATGCATGTCATCAATCCCAATGGCGTTGATCGATGCTCATGATGTCAATCACTGGATTGTCGGGTCCAGACTCGATTATTTACAGACCACCGTCATATAGCTGGAATATTGCTGAGTGCGGCGTTAAACAAACAAACAAACAAACCAAAGCATACAAGGTGATCCCAATATCTATACCAAAGTGTTTGTCCTTGCCCCATCTGGCAGCCACATCACACAGAGTGAACAGCTGACACCGTCACACAAGGACTTACTGTGGACCGCCTCCGTGGTCTAGTGGTTGAGCGTCCGGGATTCGATCCCCAGCCGCGTCATATAAAAAGACGTTAAAAGATGGTACTTGTTGTTACCCTGTCTGGCGCTCGGCATTAAGGGGCTAAAACAAGGACTGGTCTGCTGGGAGTCAGTTAAACTGCGACATAGTATCTCAGTGGGCTAGCACTATAAACCTGCATAAGTCCTGACTAGTGCAAGCAGACACAAACACATGCACTCACACCTGTTTTCTGTCTACCAGTAGGGTATGTTCATATAATTTAGGACAATGTATCTATTTATTTATTTTTACCTTGCAGTTGAAGGATGAAAAAAGTTTTAAAAAATGGGGGTAAAAATTAATTTTTACCTGTTAAATAATAATTATTATAAACCTGTTAAACCCTCTCACATTACTGACAACTACTAGCTGGCTGGTCCACCGCATATTTTGCTATCAATGTCATTAAAATCAGATCTTAGGTTGTGGCCTTTGAATCATTTTCTCCAGCTTGGTGAAGTTTATGGATGAACCAAGTCAGGAGGTCCAAACTCTCCCATTCCTGTGCAGGATACAACTGGGCCACATGTTTTGATTTTAGTGCAATCTCATTAAAATCAGATCTATGTTCTCACTGCCGCTAAACAAAGATTTGAGGACTTCTCATTATGGGTCACGTCAGAACGACCTTTCATCCGACCAATCAAAGCGTCGCTTACCAGATCATGAAAGTGACAGTCGGAATGTGTTTTCTAATCAATGCAACCTGGAAAACTTTGATACGGGGTATTCCGAACGACAGTTACGGCCCGTACGACTGATTCCGTCAAAATTATCGTCTATCTCTCGGTTCCGTGGGATAAACATTTGAACGGAGGAGGCGTTGCACAGTACGTGCGCTTGCCATACACTCTCAACCATATATTAGTCTTCCGGAATGTTCGTTTGTTCAGTTTTCAAAATATTAATCGAGAACTGTGTCAATATATTTTTCAAGCATAGACAGAAATGGAATTCGCAAGGTTGCAACGAGTGCCGTAAAGCTCGTGAAAGCTGCTTTCTAATTGGCTGATGTCGACTTGGCTCATGTCATTTCAGTCGTCGGTCAAAGTTCGCGAAAGGTCGTCCTGACGTGACCCGTAATTGGATGTCCTCAGATCTTTGTTTAGCGGCAGCGAGAACTGAGTTCTGATTTTAATGAGATTGGATTTTAGTGTTTTCAGATAATTATATAACCAATAAATAGTTTATAGATCTAGTACAAAAATATATGCATGTATTTTTTATGTAGTTGCGGTAGAGGCTAAATATAAATGCTAATTCTAAATGTAAGATTTTTAATAGTATTTTACCTACATGAACATGAATTTACTTTAGTTAGGCAAGGCTTTGTTGTCAATACAAAGCCTTGTGTCGTGGTCCAAGAATATATACAGAACAGTTGATTAATCATTACCTAAATTAACAATCAACTTTTGTGACTTTCTAATTGTAGTTTCCATCATTTTATTTTTATAATCCATCAAATTTGAGAAGAAGAATTTGAAACTATTTTTCGTCTATTTTCTGATTGTGGATCATACTTCTGTAAACCAGAAACTTAGAATGTGTGGCATTGACTTCACTTTGTAACCATTACAGTCTTCTTCAGTGTTTCGTTTCAGCCCACCCGTGAAGACTGGGGTAGAATAGGTCTTCAGCAACCCATGCTTGCCGTAAGAGGCAACTATGCTTGTCGTAAGAGGCGGCTAACGGGATCAGGTGGTCAGGCTTGCTGACTTGGTTGATGCATGTCATCGTATCCTAATTGTGTGGACCGATGCTCATGATGGCTCGCTGACTTGGTTGATACATATATCAATTGCTTGGATGGATGTTCATGATGTCAATCATTGGATCGCTTGTGTAGACTCAATTATTTACAGACTGGTGTCACATAGCTGAAATATTGCTGAGTGAGCAAACAAACAAAACAGTTTCAGTGCAAAAGTGCCATGTGTTTGCATCATGAACATGGTTAAATAGTTAAGACATCCTTCAAGATGTTTTCCCATTTTTTAAACTACTTTCGTTGATTCTTTAGGTTCAGCCTTCAAACCGTAAAGAGATTCTTCAACCTGTTTTTTTTTCTCCATTTCTTTAAACTATTTTTGCTGGTTCCTTAGTTTCAGCCTTCAAATGCGTCCTATAGAATAAAGCTAAGGACATTAGCGCCTGATTATTGGTTTTGCTCTTGTCAAGATGTCGGATGACAAGTGAAAGTTGTAAAAAGGTGTGTCAGTTGAGTGTTTGTTAGAAGGCCAAATACTTGATGACTTTTGTGTACATGTGTGTTTTGTAAGAGAACTTGTAAAATGTCCTCATTAAGAACAAATGCCTTGTAAATACCAATCCAGTTGTCATTAAATATTCATGTAACCTTCACAGTCTTTGTATTTTTTTCTTCACAGTGCATTTTAGACATTTCTAAAACAAATTGACATGTTTTAGGATTAGTTTTGTTTCATTTATCTTATTGTGTTTCCCAGTGATGATTTAGAGGGAGAATGGGTCCCCAGCAACCAGCTGGGTATAAGATTGGTTTGGTTGGTTGGTTTGTTGTTTAATGCATCACTCAGCAATATTCCAGCTATATGACGGCGGTCTGTAAATAATCGAGTCTGGACCAGACAATCCAATGATTGATATCATGAGCATCAATCCACGCAATTGGGATCGATGACATGCATCAACCAAGTCAGCAAGCCTGACCACCCGCTCCCGTTGGCCCCCTTTAAGACAATCATAGTCACCTTTTACGGCAAGCATGGGTTGCTGAAGACCTATTCTACCCCGGAATCTTCACGGGTCGCTGGGTATAAGAGGTGACTGGTGAGGATTGGGTGGTCATGTGCTCTTATTGTGTTGGTCTTGGATCATGCTATCATCCACTGGTTTACCTGACCAATACTTGATTATTTACAGCCAGGTGTATTAAAGCTGGAACATGCGCAAAACAACATTCACTCACTCTCATTGGGATTATTTGTCATTTGTAAACAGAAATGTAGCAAAATGTGTCAAATGATATCTGGTAAATATGATTGTCATTTTTGCTTCTCCTTGTTGGATATATGATGGTTGGTTTGTTGTTTAACGCTGCACTCAGCAATATTCCAGCTATATGACAGCGGTCTGTAAATAATAGAGTCTGGACCAGACAATCCAGTGATTCATATCATGAGCATCGATCCACGCATTTGGGATTCGGTGACATGCATCAACCAAGTCAGCCAGCATAACAACCCGATCCCCTTAGTCGCCTTTTACAACAACCATAGTCGCCTTTTACAACAACCATAGTCACTTTTTACGGCAAGCATGGGTTGCTGAAGATATAGGATATATGTACTCTCATGTTTTTCAGTTTTGTTAAAGGGATGCTTCAAGTATATGTACTACACTTCCAGTGTTTCAATTTGAATGGTCAAATAATGTTATCTCACCTGGTCTGCTCAGCAGGCGAGTTTATGCAATCATGCAGTCTGTTGATCTATCGCTCATGTATTAGATCCTGTTTCTAGTTCGATCAACTTATCTCCTTTCTCCATCATCTGTTGGCCAGTCTCTCATTGACGAGGGTCCTGATTTAACATTTTATATTTAACTTAAGTTTGTCCCCTATTCCGTGTTTTAACTAAGCTGAAAAATAATGATCACTGACGAGAGGCCCCAAATGTTACTGACCGTTGCCTTGTAAATACCCCCGTTAGACCCTCGTTTATTTTTCCAACAAACAGAAAAACCTCATCTTCCATTATCATAACATTGCAAAAAGACTATGCAACTTTAAATTCATTGGAAATTTCACCCATATAGGGGCAGTCGGGTAGCCTAGTGGTTAAAGCGTTCACTCATCAAGCTGAAGACCAGGGTTCGATTCTCGACATGGGTACAATGTGTGAAGTCCATTTCTGGTGTCCCCTGTCGTGATATTGCTGGAATATTGCTAAAGTGGGTGAGTGAGTATTGTTTTATGCCGCTTTTAGCAATATTCCAGCAATATCACAGCCGGGTCTTCTGCGTGACGAGCGAACGCTTTAACCACTAGGCTACCCCACCGCCCCAGAATATTGCTAAAAGCAGTTTTAAACCATGTTCACTCACTATTATAATATTTGCAAATATTTACAAGAACGCTGCAGGTGAGCTACAGAGCCTTATGGTAATTGATTTTTATAGAACAACATGATTAAAGATGCTGAGACTTCACATCCACCAATACCATAAGGAACACTTCATATTTACATAATTGTGTTGTCATGGGAAATACACATGAAAATATATATACCTACACACAGACAAAATAAATTCACTGATTGGTAACCGTCAAGGTTCTACTTGAAAAAAATAGTTGCTGGGTGAGACATTGAACACAGATTGCAGGTGGTGTCCCTTTAGGCAGGACACTTTGTTCAAAACAGGCCTCTGTTCACAGGATGAATGATAATGTGACTATAACCCTCTCACGCCTCAGGACCGCCTCCGTGGTCTTGTGGTAGAGCATCCGCCCGGAGAGTGGAAGGTCCAGGGTTCGATCCCGGGCCGCATCATACAAAAAGACGTTAAAAGATTGTACTTGTTGTTACGCTGTCTGGCGCTCGGCATTAAGGGGCTAAAACAAGGACTGGTCGGCTCGGAGTCAGTATACTGTGTCTGAGTGGGGTATTCATGTTAAACTGCGGCATGGTATCTCAGTGAGCTAGCACTATAAATCGGCATCAGTCCGGACTAGTACAAGCAGCCACACACACACATACACGTGCATGCATGTCGCTATATAAGTGCAATGAGGAAGTTTGGGTTGTATACTCCCAGGGGAGCTGAGAGAACAATCGTGTCACACTAATCCAATTAGCAGGGTAATAATAATGTAGAACCATAAGCATTCACCTCTTAGTGGACCTGGCCAAGCGATTCCGCACATGTCGTTTGTTCTCTGTTTAGGTGAACAATTGACTTGCCTTTGCATGTGTTTTTGATGTGCCAGCAATGGGGCAGGATACACTCTGTTCTCTGTTCAGGCGAACAACATACTTGCCTTTGCATGTGTTTGTGATGTGCCACCAATGGGGCAGGATACACCCTCTGTTCAGGTGAACAGCTGACTTGCCTTTGCATGTGTTTGTGATGTGCCACCAATGGGGCAGGATTCACACTCTGTTCAGGTGGACAGCTGACTTGCCTTTGCATGTGTTTGTGATGTGCCACCAATGGGGCAGGATACACTCTCTGTTCAGGTGAACAGCTGATCTGCCTTTGCATGTGTTTGTGATGTGCCACCAATGGGGCAGGATACACTCTGTTCTCTGTTCAAGCGAACAACATACTTGCCTTTGCATGTGTTTGTGATGTGCCACCAATGGGGCAGGATACACTCTCTGTTCAGGTGAACAGCTGACTTGCCTTTGCATGTGTTTGTGATGTGCCACCAATGGGGCATGATACACTCTGTTCTCTGTTCAGGCGAACAACATACTTGCCTTTGCATGTGTTTGTAATGTGCCACCAATGGGGCAGGATTCACTCTCTGCTCAGGTGAACAGTTGACTTGCCTTTGCATGTGTTTGTGATGTGCCACCAATGGGGCAGGAAACACTTTGTTCTCTGTTCAGGTGAACAACATACTTGCCTTTGCATGTGTTTGTGATGTGCCACCAATGGGGCAGGATACACTCTCTGTTCAGGTGAACAGCTGACTTGCCTTTGCGTGTGTTTGTGATGTGCCACCAATGGGGCAGGATTCACTCTCTGTTCAGTTGAACAGTTGACTTGCCTTTGCACGTGTTTGTGATGTGCCACCAATGGGGCAGGATACACTCTGTTCTCTGTTCAAGCGAACAACATACTTGCCTTTGCATGTGTTTGTGATGTGCCACCAATGGGGCAGGATACACCCTCTGTTCAGGTGAACAGCTGACATGCCTTTGCATGTGTTTGTGATGTGCCACCAATGGGGCAGGATTCACTCTCTGTTCAGGCGAACAACATACTTGCCTTTGCATGTGTTTGTGATGTGCCACCAATGGGGCAGGATACACCCTCTGTTCAGGTGAACAGCTGACATGCCTTTGCATGTGTTTGTGATGTGCCACTAATGGGGCAGGATACACCCTCTGTTCAGGTGAACAGCTGACTTCCCTTTGCATGTGTTTGTGATGTGCCACCAATGGGGCAGGATACACTCACCTTTTCACGATCACCTTGTATCATCACTTTGATAGTGATTCATAAACACATGTTCATGATCTTATCGGAACAAAATGGACTCATGATTATTTTTTATGATTTCTTATGATTATTATTAAAGGGCTTTGCTGCTTCTATCATAATTAGGCTGTTATTTAGATAATACCCTTTTCTTGCTGGATGATTGCCAAAAGCAATGAAACTCCAAACTCACTCATTTAATCCAAATCAGTACGTTTCATACCAGATAAAGATCAAACTTGGCGACCTTGCAGAAAACTGTAACACAGCCAATACGTACACACGATCCCCTCAAAGTGAAGTCCTTCAGACTCGCAGTGTGTGCAGCGCACGGGAAACCAAGGAAGAACAGACTACAGGCTGTTCCACTCACAACACACACAGATACAGTCTCAAGAACCTACAAGGAAAGGAAGCCCAAAGCTTAAGGCAATCTTATTCCCAGGAACAGACGGGTCTTTGTTGTAATTACTTGGTCAAAACCCGGCTAGCACAAAACAACATGAGAAAGAGGCTTCAGATAGAGACATCTCCGTCAATACACACATCAGAAGGTCAAGGCTGTTCCCGGATGGCCTGTATGGCTTTAGGATGTCTTCTGGTCTTTGTTGAGAGTAATTATCTTTTTCTGAGTTTGGAGTTTTTCAAATCTAAAGAACTCTGTATAATGGTCCACATGTAAAACAGGGGTCCGAGACTCTGCGTACTACATACCAACTGCACGCTTACTTTAGCATGTAGGGGAATGACTCAGTGTGGCATCATTGCTAGTGATATAAACCATGACCATTCTGGTCTCATATGGCAGAAACATCCTTTCTAAGTTTGTGTACAAATATTTCGGAATATATTGAAGGATACGAATGTTTGTATTTGTGTGAACATTTCCGTCGATTTCTATCATACAAACATTCCAAATTATAAGGAACTGTCTAAAAGGGAATTAAATTACCTTTTATTTAATTTATGTTGAATCAAAATGTTTTCAGAATACTTCCATAAAAGTGAGTTTGGGTTAACGCTGTTTTGAACAGTATTCCAGTTACATCACGGTGTGTCCGCTTGATGTGGGACACTCATGCAGGTCTTAGACATTTACCACTTTGGTGAAACCAACGAGTACTCTACTGACAAACCTAGAAACAATCGGGGCGAACCAGGATTTGAATCCACGATCATAGGTTTCTGGCATGCCCAAGATAGGCAACTCTGACAGCAAATTGCGGCACATTAGACTTCTAGGCGACCCCCACTTCCATAAAATAAAGCGGCAAAACCCTTTCCATATCCAATAGAAATCTCTGCACAAAGCAGATTGTACGACTCCGACTATAACACGAGTATGTGTTCATGAATCACTATCAAAAAGTTATGATACTGGGTGTTAAAGACGGTTCTAGTTGCTCAATGATTACAAACTCATACCAGCAATGTGTATTGGGATAGATAGTCAAGTGGAAAGAGTGTCAGACTTAAGGTACAGGTTTGATTCCTACCAAGGGAAGTGTTGGTAACCCTTGGAATTGTTACAACAGTTTACTATTGTGTCAGTATTCTTTGTTTGTTTTTAACACCCCCCTTAACAATATTTCAGCTATGTTACCATGGAGTCGGGACCAAATAAACCAGTGATTAATATTTAAGCAATGACACAAACAAATGACCGCTTTTGACCACCCAATCCATTTTGTTGCCTCTTTGACCAGCGTTGGTTGCTTGGGGTCAAATTTAACCAGGAATCCCCCGAAGTAGTTGTTTGTTTGTTTGTTTCTTTGTTGTTTAATGCCGCACTCAGCACCATTGCAGCTATATGACGGCGGTCTGTAAATACTCGAGTCTGGACCAGACAATCCAGTGATTGACATCACGAGCAACGATCCACGCAATTGGGATACGGTGACATTCATCAACCAAGTCAGCGAGCCTGACCACCAGATCCCATTAATCGCCTCTTACAACAAGCATAGTCGCCTTTTACGACCTGCATGGGTTGCTGAAGATCTATTCTGACCCGGATCTTCACGGGTCAGGTAGTTGTTTAACATTATGATGCAAAACATCATCAGTAAGATCAGTTTCAACGATACTGGAAAAGTCAAAACTTGACACGTTCAGGCAACATTTACCCCCGAGTTTCTACAGACCTGGAGACCTAAAGTCTTGGGAGAAACAAGGAAAACATTTTATGTCTCTTAAGGGACCGACCATGTAATATTCTGGAGGCCTGTTTGTTTTTGTTAGACATGATGGTGTTAATGGGACGAGTGAAGTGTTATCCATAAGGTCACCCACAGGATATCATAAGTGTTTCAAAATGTACAATTGTTTTTCTCAAACACTTGGTGTCCTCATTGATTTTCAGTGATTCATTCATATAAGTTTCATCGATATTTTTCCTCTTACGCCAAATGGAATCTGTTTTGGGTGATGGTCGAGACTGGTTGTTCTCTGGATTTGACATTACAGTAAACTACGGTTATAACGAACACGCTTATAACGAACTGACGGATATAACAAACTAACTTTTTAGTCTCGAATATTTGCTGTAGTTATGCTGTATATATGCTTATAACGAACTACGGTTATAACGAACTAAAAATAGTAGTCCCTTTCAATTCGTTATAACCGTAGTTGACTGTATATATTTCTCTGAAAGGGGAAGCTAACAATTCTTTGGGGATCCACAATTATTATTTTTTCAGAACATACACCATGTCTAATAAACAAAGTTGTTTATCTCGCAAAACCTATGTATGATTCTTTTTTGTCTGCATTTTCGGAAATAGAATTTGTTTTTCAAAGCCAGACCCTCCCTGACCATAAAACGGTCGGTTAGCACTACATTTCAACTCCCATACCTCAAATTACATTTAGGGGCGGTCGGGTAGCCTAGTGGTTAAAGCGTTCGCTCGTCACGCCGAAGACCCGGGTTCGATTCCCGACATGGGTACAATGTGTGAAGCCCATTTGTGGTGTCCCCCGCCGTGATATTACTGGAATATTGCTAAAAGCGGCGTAAAACCTCACTCACTCACTCACTCAATCAATCAATCACTCAAATTACATTTACAGTAGTCTGAACACAAATACTACTTTGTGAGGGTTTTAATGTGTCTGGGAAGACATACACTTGAATTGAAGTCAGTAAAATTAAACGATGTATTCCACGAGACACACAAAGAAAGTCCACCTGGAAATAGATTGATGTGGGTCCTATACAGTAAGGCATGCATCACTATTTTGCTGTGCATATTACATTGCTATTTGAAATAAGACTTCCTTACCATTGGTAGTACATGTACAAATCTATTTGCTAAAACATGGTATCCTATGTTTCACAATGTAACAGTGAATGAGTGAAATGGGTTTTACGGCGGGGATTTAGAAGTATGTGACCAAGGCCCACTTGCACAAAGCGATCTTAGCGCTAGGCTGTTTAACTCCCATACTTAAACATAGGCTTACAATAGTCTTAGCGCTAAGATCGTTTTGTGCAAGTGGGCCCAGGTCGCTCGGTAACCTCCATATGGCCAAGTTGGTTGACAAGACAATGGACATTAGCGGACTAGAGTCATCTAGAGACTGGCCAAACCACATTTGTATAAGGTTGTGTGCTGTTGAACACAAGGCATTACAGATAAAACAAATGGTTTATGATTCCCCTGAAGAATTTGAGAAAAAAAATCAACTTAAAGTAGCAATTTGTTTTATATTCTGTTTACTTCAGACTTATGTGTTCAGACACACCACAGTGAACTAAAATACGCTTGATGACCATGGCATTCATGCTAACATACAGATAACCTTTTCAGTTCAGAAAAATCTTAAATACAATTGCATTTCCTAATTTTTCTAAACTAACAGTAATTTTAAAAACGGTCTGATATGAGTTACATAATAGTTAACCTTAACTTTCTTCTCATTAAAGAGGGATTTCTTTGAGATGTCAATTTGAAAATGAGAAACAATTAGTTTCTGATGTAATCAGTTGTTTCATCTCAGGTCCGTTTATGTCTCTGCACAATTCAAGAAGATCTTTGACATATTTCTCCGTAATCTCGATGAAGAACCTTGTCATGCCCCTTGTTACATAAACCTCTTTGTCCATGACATTAAGATAATTGCACGTCGAGAAGTACATTTTATGGTTTTATCCATTCCTGATTGGCATTTGAACGAAACATAAAGGGCGTATGTTTGAAATAATAACTTATAGTTAGTCTGATAAAATTATTATATATCATAATAAAGGAATGGCTAAGCATAAAGTTATAATGACACAGCCATAAAAGATCACCATCAAACAAATTGCGATCATTATTATCTACTGATTCTAATCATATATTCTATTTTACAACAAAGTGAAAACATGAGAACAGAGGATCAGAAATGCCAGTTTATGAGACTCTTATACGAGTCTTATTTGATGTTGTAATACATCTCAAACTGACATTTGTGTTATTATTCAGCATTGAGTAAAGATTTCAGACATCAAACAAACGGAAAATGATCCAGGGATTTGTTTCAAAATTTCTTCGTTTTTAATTAAGTTATGTTCAATTCAATTCAATTCAATTCTTTATTGCATGAAAGGCAACATGCCCATATACAACGGAGTTACATAACATATTTTATAAGATACAAAGTCAAGGTAGCAATTCAATTCGTAACATATGGATGGTGTAGTACAAAGCCAGTTGAAGCCAGAAGAAAATTCTGTTTAGAAGGCTCTTGCAGCTCAAAGTGAACCTTGTTTGAGGGGTTCTGTGCAGAGCAAAACTATCAAAATGATTATCCTTATTCTGCTGCCTCATCACTTTAAACATATAGATGATAAATCTATTTATTGGGAATGCCTTTCTGTTTAGTGGTTTCATCTTTTCAGTGTGTATGGTAAAAAAAAGCGACACACCCCTTTCCATAATGATAAGACATCTCTGCTACAACTATAATTGTTGGTTGGTTGGTTGGTTGTTTAACGCCGCACTCAGCAGTATTCCAGCTATATGACGGCGGTCTGTAAATAATCGAGTCTGGACCAGACAATCCAGTGATTAATATCATGAGCATCGATCCACGCAATTGGGATACGATGACATGCATCAACCAAGTCAGCGAGCCTGACTACCCGATCCCGTTAGTCGCCTTTTACGCCAAAGCATAGTCACCTTTTACGGCAATCATGGGTTGCTGAAGACCTATTCTACCCCGGAATCTTCACGGGTCAAGTCCATTGCACGATTCCGACTAAATCCCAAACATTTGTTTATGAATCGACATAAAAAAGGTCGTTATATCAGGTGTTCAGGAAAAGGTAAGCGTTTGTCCCATCGGTGGCACTTATCAAGAAATAATATACTTTGGCATTGTTTTTTTCATAACATGTTTTTAATTAGCAACACTCATCTAGGTGCACAATATATGAGTGAAACAAATGAAAGGGGAAACAATGTATCAGTTTAAGGACTGCATAACAGTTGTCACCTTGCAAGAGTTCTGATGTCATGTGCGCCACCCCAGCAACCTTTATCTGGTAGAACATCTCTTCATGCAACGGGGGCACGGGTGGCCCAGTCGTCTAAGGCGCCGCGATTCGCTGTGCAGAGTTGCGTCCCTTGGGCACGCCAGAAACCTATGATTGTGGGTTCGAATCCCGGTTCGCCCCGATTATGTTTCTAGGTTTGTCAGCACCATACCCGTGCTTGTGGGTTTCACCGAAGTGGTAAACGTCTGAGACCTGCATCACTTCGGGCTTTCCTCCCACATTAAGCTGACACGCCGTGATATAACTGGAATACTGTTAAAAGCGGCGTTAAACCCAACTCACTCACTCACTCTTCATGCAACATCCTAAATGGTTTCATCCAGAACTCTTATATACTGAGAGCTACACTTTTACATACATAAAGGCGCAAGAAAATATACCATCATGCTCTCCACCATTAGCTGAATGGTCGTTCTTTCCCCTTCATGATAGTGACACTTAAGATAGTAATCAATATTTCTTATAAGCATGGGGTCTCTATTATTCTGACATGTTATCATATTTCACGGTTCCAGTTTCAACATGGCAGGTAAAGACATATGGCACCAGACTAATAGTTTGTTCACAATTTATTTAGTGCAATACATCTTTAATGATGGGTTTCATTGACACTTACATGAATAATATCTGTTTAATATATATTGTTGAATTACTCAGTACTTGATAGAACAAGTCTTCAGCAACCCATGATTGCTGTAAAAGGTGACTATGCTTGACGTAAGAGGCGCTTAACGGGATCGGGCGGTCAGGCTCGCTGACTTGGTTGATGCATGTCATCGATCCCAATTGCGTGGATCGATGCTAATGATATCAATCACTGGATTGTCTGGTCCAGACTGGATTATTTACAGACCGCCGTCATATAGCTGGAATATTGCTGAGTGTGGCATAAAACAACAAACAAACAAACAAACAAGTCATTCAAACTGACTAACATCACACTACTTTATTATTATAAACTAACAAAAACATTAAATGAATGGTTCAAACACATCTTTAATGATATATGTACCTGCTGAGATGAATAAAAAAAATATTTAAAAAATCTCTAATGATATATAATTAATATTGAGCACAGTCCCACCACCACCAACTGAGGCTTCCCAGTGCATGTGTGCAAGACTTGGTAATGCAATCTTTACAAACGTTTATTTACATTCAATTCCTGAATTATAATGAACTTTCCAGTCAACCCTCAAAACAATCTCATTATCTACACAGAATTTAAAGCAGGCATTTCAGGATTTTCAATTTCCCCCCGACAACCAATGTCGTCTGCTCGACATCCTGTAGGTTTCTCCCAACTTCAACTATTCATTAAAGCTGGTCCACTGTTTCCTGAATACAATCGCTGCATTACTGCCAGACTAAACACTGAGTTGTCCTCCGCTGGTGCTTCCTTCCAACAAAAACTAGTCTTATGCAATGACGTGTCCACCATAGAGGGAACCTTTCCTCAGACGGTCAAAAGCCGTTCTTACTGATAGCCTTATACACGTCACCGGGAATCAAACATCATATTTACTTTACTTTGTACTTTGGTTTTGATTTTTGATAATTCTCCTCCACACAATAAAATAGTATCATCGCTACTACAAGAATGGTGCCCTTGTAGTTAAGGATTACCAACAGCATTCAGATAGGCAGGACACAGATACTAATGATAAATAGAGGTGTGGCCGAGGCCCGGATTATCGCTGTGTTACTAAATCAATTTCAGATTTCTTGTTCTGGAACATTTCCGGTATTACTAATAAACTTCTAGACGATGAATTTGTTTCATATATCACACAGTTTGACTTTATTGGACTCACAGAAACATGGGCCAAGGACTGTGATTTTGATCAACAGCTCGGTGATTACCAGCCATATGTTTTGTCTGCAGAGAGATTGTCATCTTTTGGGAGATTATCGGGGGGGATTGTAGTACTTATTAGAAAGTCTCTAGTCAATTATGTCAAAGAGCACATTATTGGACAGAATGTGATATATGTTATTTTGGATAAATCTGTATTTAAGCTAGAAAAAGATGTATTGGTAGCTTGTGTTTATGTCAATCCTGATGGGTCAACTTGGTACAGGGGTAAACCAACAAAATGTGGAATAAGTTTATTATTTGAATCCTTGTTAGATGTTATACAAAAATATGGTGATATGTTTATCATGCTTGGAGGTGACTTTAATTCCCGAACCGGTAATGAGCCCGATGCCGCAGAGAGTGATATTGCTGAAAGGCTTGGCATCCAGGAACCTTCTGATATTTATGGCAACGTGATCACCAAACGTTTCTCTTGTGATACTACTGTTAATCGCCTTGGTAAGATTTTACTAAACGTATGTAGTGCTTTGAATTTGTGCATTTTCAATGGCCGATGTGGATCAGACGCGGCAAAAGGTGACTATACCTTCATCAGCCACAATGGCACAAGCGTAATCGACTATATTGTTGCATCCCCTTCATTGTTTATGTTGTGCAAACAGTTTGACATTGCAAATAGAACAGAGTCGACCCATATGCCAGTTACATGTTCATTTCACGCACGTGCCAAAGCTGGATCGAGAGACCGTGAGCGTGTTGCACGAGACCCAGGGGACAGCTACCGCTTTGTGTGGAACGAGGACAAAACTCAAACTTTTAGAGACAGTTTACTGTCTACAAATTCTATTGCAATGCTTGACAAGTGTTCAGATTTTATCGCTTCAGGTAATATTGATAAAGCAGTTGAGGTATTTTCAGATGTTTTATGTACCGCTGCGAAATGTATGAAACGCCCTTCTTATATTTCTAGAAGTAAACAGCCATGGTTCGATAGGGAGTGTGAATACCACCGCTGTGAAAGATATAGGCTTCTTAAGGTTTTCCGATCACTAAAAGATTCGTCATCACTTTGTAACTATATTAAGGCAAGAAATACTTATACACATGTTATCCGTGAAAAAAAGAAGTTATATCAAGACAATGTACAGAGTACCATTTTGACTAACTTGGATAACAGTAAAATATTTTGGGCAAATTTGAAACGTCTGTCTGCTACCACTGTCCGTCCTAAGCCAAATATAAATATTGAGCAATGGTTTTCACATTTTAAGGGGTTGTTCGATTCAGAAATGGGGGATGAAGATAACACTGTGCCAGATAACAATTTTGATGACTTAACTCAATCTATCTTAGACTCGCCAATTGAACAGCAGGAGGTAATTGAGGCAATTAACAAATTGAAAACAGGCAAAGCTGCCGGCAGTGATAAGCTTATTGCTGAAATGTTCAAATACGCATGCGATGTGTTAGTTCCCTATATTACCTGTCTGTTTAACGTTATATTTGATTCCGCTTATTTTCCGATTTCCTGGTCGACTGGCCAAATTGTACCATTACACAAGAAAGGGGATACTAATACACCCGATAACTACCGAGGGATTACAGTATTAAGTATTTTTAGCAAGTTATATATTTCTGTTCTAAATAGAAGGTTGCAGTCTTGGTGTGATGCCTATGATAAAGTTGTGGAGTCGCAAGCAGGATTTCGTTGTGGCTATTCCACAATTGATAATATGTTTATTTTACAGTCAGTTATACAGCGTTATCTGGGGAAGAAGCGAGGTAAACTATATGCTTTATTTGTAGACTTCTCCAAAGCGTTCGACTCTATAAACAGATCAAAACTATGGATAGTTTTGAATAACAGTGGTGTGTCACCTAAAATGTTTAAATGTATACAATCCATATATACGACTGTACGTTCCTGTGTAAAGTTTAACAATAACTTCTCAGATGTATTCGATTGTGACTTGGGTGTCCGTCAAGGCTGTGTACTGAGCCCGTTTTTGTTTTCATTGTTTATCAATGATCTAGCTGTTGAAATTGAGGCTAACTGTGAACCCGGAATCCAGCTCCATCCAGACATAATTCAACTATTCCTGCTACTCTTTGCTGATGATGTAATTCTTATATCAGATACTGTATATGGCCTCCAAAAACGCATCGATGTACTCGAACACTATTGCCAGAATTATTCCCTAAATGTAAATCTTGATAAGTCGAAAATAGTAGTTTTTAAGAATGGTGGTGTACTTTCTAGATCTGAGAAATGGTATTTCACTGGTTGTCAGTTGGAATGTGTATCATCGTACAAATATTTGGGAGTTGTATTTTCAAAGAATTTATCATGGTCGAAACATACTTACAATGCTTCATTACAGGCTAAACGGGTATTGTTCTCGGTTCTAAAATCCCTTTCATCACTTAAACCTATTCCACTGAAACTATTTTTTAAAATATTCGATACTAAAATTGCTCCAATTATGTTATATGGGGCTGAAATATGGAGTTTTGAAAACTGCAAAGAAATAGAAAGTATCCATGTACTTGCTTGTAAACGTCTGCTAGGTGTTAAAACGTCTACTCCCAATCATGTTGTGCGAGGAGAGTGTGGAAGATACCCACTGTACATTTCTGCGTATAAACGCTGTATAAAATATTGGTGTAAACTTATGTCCCTACCAAATTCACGATATCCTAAGAAAAGTTATGATATGTTATTTCAGCTAGCCACACATGGTAAAACTAATTGGGCTACAAAAGTCAAAACTCTTTTATACAGCCTTGGATTTGGATATATATGGGAGAACCAATATGTTATTTGCCCCGAATCATTTATTTCCGAATGTGAAGATCGGTTAAAATTTGCTTACGAACAGGACTGGCATTGGTCTTTAGCAAATAGTTCTAAAATGTTCCATTATACACTTTTCAAAAATTCATTCAGTCTAGAGTTGTATTTGTCTGCTATCACTATCAACAAATTTCGTGTTGCACTAGCCCAGTTTCGCTGTAGCTCCCATACTCTCCATATTGAGACTGGTAGATACGTTAATACTCCACGAGAGCAGAGATTGTGCAATAGTTGCAACCAAAGATATGTCGAGAATGAATATCATTTTTTATTAATTTGTAACTCTTATGATGAACTTCGTCTTCAGTATTTACCACAGAAGTATTTTGTACATCCTACTCTTGCTAAATTCAATATGCTTATGGCGGTAAACAATGAAACTGTAATTAGAAATGTTGCAACTTTTATATACCATGCTATGAATGTTAGACTCCAAACACTAAGCCTATAAATGTTTATGATGGACCAAATATTGTACCATGGGCCGCTGGCCTACACATGTACATGAATAAAGAATTAGAATTAAAATAGTATCATAAGATTCATACGATTCTGACTATATCAGCTGTCGAGGTGATTGCTTCGGGTTTCTAGGAATATATATAGAAGCGTCCAAAACTGTTTCCATTATCATAAGAAATATTTGTTAAAAGCAGAATACATTGTAAGACTCCGAACATATCATAAGCATGGGTTAATAAATAATTATTAAATAGTGATCATACCACGTGTTCGCGAAACGTTGAGGGTATCCTGCTCATGGGTGGCATCCATTACATACGCACGCAAAGGCAAGTCAATTGATCACCTGAAACAACATGGGAATATATGTTACAAGTCAAAATAGAGAAATGCTTCGGACATCATTTCGGTCACTGATTCGTCAAATTTGGAAATGTCCCAAGAAAGGAATTAGGATGGAATGCGAGGCCTCGTTTGAAATGAATTAAAGCCATTGTGAGGAATTGGCCCAGGGTCTTTTTGCAACGGAATGGAGATATAATACTCTGAATACATAAACGGTTCCAGATGGGGTTGGGTGAGTGAGTGAGTGAGTGAGTATGGTTTTACGCAGCTTTTAGCAATATTCCAGCAGTATCACGGCGGGGGATACCAGAAATGGGCTTCACACATTGTACCCATGTCGGGAATCGAACCAGGGTCTTTGGCGTCACGAGCGAACGCTTTAACCACTAGGCTACCCGACCGCCCCAGATGATGGGGTTGGGGGTGCAGAGGGTTCACACTCCTTTTTTTAGCATACTAATCATTAAAATACGAGCTTTGTATGAAGCTTTATCTCACCTTGTATGAACTTTGCCCTGTGACAATCCTGCAACAGAGTTTGACCTACAACACAAAGCAGCCTCTTCTCTCGTACAGCAACCCGTCCTTACTTCCACCAGGAACTCTAAACATCTTCATCAACGACACAATCCCGGGGGAGGTGATACCTCGCCCCAATAACCTTGCCATCAACAACTGACATTTGTTAATCTCATCCCCCAAATCAAACAGCTCTGTTTGTGTAAGCTCTTCTTAGTCCCATTCAGTGAGTCAGTGCGGTTGGCTACCTAAAGTACAACAGTGTTAGGCCACACGTTTTTTTGTAATTTTATGTTATACATATTCTTGAATAATAAAAATACAAATAAGTTTGTTTACCTCAATAGTTTTATAAGTGGTTTCGGTAATTGGGTTTGGTGGTAAATACGTTGTAAATACGTGGTTATACTGTTGAATGCTGTTTACTTTAACATACTACTAATACAGAGATAGAATCATCACATTCGAGTCATTTCTCAGACTGAATCCATGTTATAGTTGATAAACAAAAGTTTTGCATAATGATCTATATTTGCGTCAGTTTTATTTGCTAAAATCTACGTTCAGAATGGCAGTGAATTCCTGGTTCGGAATCAACTGCAGTAACTATGTCGTGATATCATCATAATGGTTTGATATTGGAACCTGGCACAGTCGTTGTCAGCAAACGGTGAGGTGAGGTGAGGTGAAATGGGGTTTAACGTCGCGTCCAAGCTTATTGCACTTATATAGCGACGTGCATGCACGTGTATGTGTGTGTGTGTGTGTGTGTGTGTGTGTGTGTGGCTGCTTGTACTAGTCCGGACTGATGCCGATTTATAGTGCTAGCTCACTGAGATACCATACCGCAGTTTAACATGAATACCCCACTCAGACACAGTATACTGACTCCGAGCCGACCAGTCCTTGTTAAAGCCCCTTGATGCCGAGCGCCAGACAGGGTAACAACAACTACCATCTTTTAACGTCTTTTGGTATGACGCGGCTGGGGATCGAACCCTGGACCTTCCGCTCTCCGGGAGGACGCTCTACCATTAGACCACGCAGGCGATTTGTCAGCAAACGAACATACAACCTACTGACCCACAAGCAAACGTTCCACCCTGCTGTTGGCATCGACTGCAGTGATTATGGATATACGCGAGTTCAGTTGTCAAATCGTGATTTTTCTGAAGATTGGTTAGCAGTAGGCACCACGAGGGCACAGTGTCACCACCCAAGATTACCTCTTGAATATCCGGGGTAGAATATGTCTTCAGCAACCCATTCTTGCCGTAAAAGGCGACTATGCTTGTCGTAAGAGGCGACTAACGGGATCGGATGGCCAGGCTCGCTGACTTGGTTGATGCATGTCATCGTATCCCAATTGCGTGGATCGATGCTCATGATATCAATCACTGGATTGTCTTGCCAAGACTCGATTATTTACAGACCGCCGTCATATAGCTGGAATATTGCTGAGTGCGGCGTAAAACGACAAACAATCAATCATGAAAATGCAGTGAATACCCTTATTTACTCACTGTTAATACATTAGCACATGTATTTTGATACGGTCTGTGAAAGCAACAACTTCAGGACCAAATTTATAAACATGATTCTAATGTTGTAGAAGCCTTTGATGACAGATTTGTTCTGTACATGGCATCTGTCTGTCATCAACATTTTAAACTTTCAACGAATTCTGCAAAACCAATCAGCAAGATGTGTGCCACCATAAATTATTTTACAGAAATCCACATGAAGCCAAAAAAGTCAAACAAAAGCTAAACAGAAGAGTTAAAAGGTTGCATGACTAATTAAAAAACTTATCAAAATCAGTTTTGATGCAAGTTCGTTGTAAGCTCGGCATCATCATAAGTATTCATCTTCAGTCAATGAACATGATTTGTTGCAAAACTGGTCGTGTTTTATACTTCTCAAAATCTGATTTTTTTCAAATGACTTAGCTTTTTACACAGCATTTGGTCATCACCATAAGAAGTCAACTCTTGAAGTTTGCAAACGGCAAAATTTTACATTTTAGGGTTCTGAAATGGACAAAAAATAAGATTAACATAGCTTTTAAGTCCTTGATGAAACCACAAGGTTTCGAAGGCTGAATATTTATGAAATATTTATTACCATTGGAATCATCTAGTTTCATATAAATGTCGAAACTATCAGTAAACGTTTGCTATTTTCGAACATTATTGAGCCACGTACACAAAAAATTGGCATAGATGATGGAAATAGAAAAATATTCAAAATAAAACACGACTCTTCATCATTAAAAACAATTTTAAGTAGAGCGTTGTGGAATGACTAGGATTATTAGAAGGTCTTGGAAAGAGTATTGAACTAACGAGTCCACTAAACATGATTATCTCCACTTATGGAAACACACAGGGGAGATACCATACCCTAATTTGTTCTGCAGATTTCACTTTACATACACCATAAACACAGCTAAACACTATCTAAAGCAAAGCAACTGACTAAAAATGTCATTTTGTAGACGAACTGTAAGGATATTGTGTCTCGTTACTCCGTCTAAGGTGAGGTGAGGTGAGGTGAGGTGAGGTGAGGTGAGGTGAGGTGAGGTGAGGTGAAATGGGGTTTAACGTCGCGTCCAAGATTATTGCACTTATATAGCGACGTGCATGTACGTGTATGTGTGTGTGTGGCTGCTTGTACTAGTCCGGACTGCTGCCGATTTATAGTGCTAGCTCACTTAGATACCATGCCGCAGTTTAGCATGAATACCCCACTCAGACACACTATACTGACTCCGAGCCGACCAGTCCTTGTTTTAGCCCCTTAATGCCGAGCGCCAGACAGGGTAACATCAAGTACCATCTTTTAACGTCTTTTGGTATGACGAGGCCGGGGATCGAACACAGGACCTTCCGCTCTCCGGGCGGACGCTCTACCACTAGACCACGGAGGCGGTCACTCCGTCTAAGCAGCTGTCATAACTGAGAATATTATGATAACGTCAATGCTATACAAACTGGCTCAGATGACTGTAGGAAGTCTGTATGTCAATCCAAGGAAAATTAATTAACCCTATATCTTCAGTAAAATATATCTTTTGAACGACAATGTAATATGAGTGCCTTTGTTGCATGAATAAATAACTAAACCTATAGTACCAGAGACTATATGAATTTTTTCACTGCAAAGTCTTGATATTTGCTGAAGTCTTTAACTGTATGTTGGGACTTATGATTAATAGCTCGTAGCCTATTTGGCACCAGTAAGATAATCTCATCTGTTAAGAAAGGACTTCGTGAACACACAACCTGACGTTGCCGACTGCTGAGACAAGGCGACCTTTGTGGGGATGGGAGAAGATGACTGGTGATGATGTAGCAGGGTGTAGATGGAGAATAGGAAGGATTGATGAGACTTTGTCAGAGGCCTGATTGTGATTTCCATCATCACACGTGATATTAAAAAGAAACGTCTGTAGAAACATAAAGAAGTGAAATGTATGAAAAATATAAATGAAGGATTGCCTTGAAGGTCAAGCTTGTAAAACCATAAGTGATGACCGTGTCCTGTCAATCTTGTCAACTGTCATTCCACAGAAATATATTTGCAATGTGTAAAGATACTAGGTGCTTCAAAACAGCATTGCCTCCTTGGGCTAATAGCTAAAAATAGATTAACAAGGGACAACTAAACATACAACGAAACCCAATTCACCTGGACAGTATGGTTCCAGTGACAATGTCCGGAAAAACAATTTTTCTGATTAACAAATTATTGTTCTTTGCATAAAGGCTTTTTTATATATGTAAACAGTACTTGTCCAGGATGTCGAGACCATCAGGTTTCACTGTAAAACAAACAAACAAACAAGATGTTGCATACGTCAGTAATTAACAATAATTAATCATATTTCACTCACACAAAATGAGTGTGTAGACAAATTATTTCCTTCCATGATATACTGGATATACATCTCTATTCTAGTTCCCAAGAAGATACAATCCATATTGAATCATATAGCTTAGTATCCAATATTAGGGCTAGCAACATGATATATGGTTGCAATTTTGAGTGGTGGTCAAGTTTTCATGTATAATAATATTTGTGATTGATGTCATCAATACTGAAACGTGATATACCAAAAACAGTGTCTTGTGTTAAGGTACCCAAATTTCTTCTGGATCACTCAACACATAGCATGAAAGTATCTTAGTATCCCCATATATGCCTTCTTATTAACAAAATAAAATTTAAATTGCCAAGATAGGTGAAATAGTGATGTTTTGTTTGCTGTGTCAACTTGCCATTCTTTTTGCATTTAACTTTTGATTTTATTGATTTTATTTCTGAATGATCGACACTATTGAATTAAAAGGATGTGAGAGTTACCAGAAGTATACCACGAAGAAAGCTCCAGAGGAAACATACGTTTTACACAGTGGCATTGGATGTCCGAAAATAATTACCAATTATGTATGTATGTGAGTGAGCGAGTTTAGTTTTACGCCGCTTTTAGCCATATTCCAGCAAAATCACGAAGGGGGACACCAGAAATGGGATCACACATTGTACCCATGTCGGGAATCGAACACCTGTTATCATTATTATTATTAATTCGTGCTTAGCAAAATTTGAGCTAAGACCACTTTCATAGTCCCGGGGCCTGGTCTCGTTCAGACTCAATTGTTTACAGACCACATGCCTGTAGCTGGTGTATTTCTGTGTGCCGAGTAAAGCAAGTAAACAAACACAGATGTGTGGGTATATGTGGACTCTTTAGCACCCTCGACTTCCCAGTGCATGGAATCTCCATTCTATTGTGCTAAATACTTGGATTGTGATGGACGTCCTTTTGCTATCAAGCTTCCCCGTGTGTATTTTAGATGGTATGCATCAAAGCGAGTCGAGGTCTGGTGATCTTGTAGATTGTTTCAATCATCAAAAGAGCTGGGCAATTCAATTTGGTAGCTATTTTAGCACAGTGTCATTCAAACTGGATTCAAATGAAGCTTTGGTGGCGAACGTTTCCAGGGCCCCTTTAAAAAAAGCGATTGTTCCCTCCCATACTTTAACATAGTTGTAGAGTTAAGGCTGTCGTAACTCCCATACTTTAACATAGTTGTAGAGTTAAGGCTGTCGTAACTCCCATACTTTAACATAGACTTACAGTAGTTGTAGCGTTAAGACTGTCTTAACCCCTATACTTTAACACAGACTTACAGCAGTTGTAGCGTTAAGACTGTCGTAACCCTATACTTTAACATAGACTTACAACAGTTGTAGCGATAAGACTGTCGTAACCCTATACTTTAACATAGACTTACAACAGTTGTAGCGATAAGACTGTCGTAACCCTATACTTTAACATAGACTTACAACAGTTGTAGCGTTAAGACTGTCGTAACTGCCATACTTTAACATAGACTTACAGTAGTTGTAGCGTTAAGGCTGTCGTAACCCCTATACTTTAACATAGACTTACAACAGTTGTAGCGATATGACTGTCGTAACTCCCATTCTTTAACATAGACTTACAGCAGTTGTAGCGATATGACTGTCGTAACTCCCATACTTTAACATAGACTTACAGCAGTTGTAGCGATAAGACTGTCGTAACCCCTATACTTTAACACAGACTTACAACAGTTGTAGCGTTAAGACTGTCGTAACCCTATACTTTAACATAGACTGACAACAGTTGTAGCGATAAGACTGTCGTAACCCCTATACTTTAACATAGACTTACAACAGTTGTAGCGTTAAGACTGTCGTAACCCCTATACTTTAACATAGACTTACAACAGTTGTAGCGTTAAGACTGTCGTAACTCCCATACTTTAACACAGACTTACAACAGTTGTAGCGATAAGACCGTCGTAACCCCTATACTTTAACATAGACTTACAGCAGTTGTAGCGTTAAGACTGTCGTAACTCCCATACTTTAACATAGACTTACAGCAGTTGTAGCGTTAAGACTGTCGTAACCCCTATACTTTAACACAGACTTACAGCAGTTGTAGCGTTAAGACTGTCGTAACTCCCATACTTTAACATAGACTTACAGCAGTTGTAGCGTTAAGACTGTCGTAACCCCTATACTTTAACATAGACTTACAGCAGTTGTAGCGTTAAGACTGTCGTAACTCCCATACTTTAACATAGACTTACAGCAGTTGTTGCGTTAAGACTGTCGTAACTCCCATACTTTAACATAGACTTACAGCAGTTGTAGCGTTAAGACTGTCGTAACTCTCATATTTTAACATAGACTTACAGCAGTTGTAGCGATAAGACTGTCGTAACCCCTATACTTTAACACAGACTTACAGCAGTTGTAGCGATAAGACTGTCGTAACCTCTATACTTTAACATAGACTTACAGCAGTTGTAGCGATAAGACTGTCGTAACCCCTATACTTTAACACAGACTTACAGCAGTTGTAGCGATAAGACTGTCGTAACCCCTATACTTTAACACAGACTTACAGCAGTTGTAGCGATAAGACTGTCGTAACCCCTATACTTTAACACAGACTTACAGCAGTTGTAGCGATAAGACTGTCGTAACCCCTATACTTTAACATAGACTTACAGCAGTTGTAGCGTTAAGACTGTCGTAACTCCCATACTTTAACATAGACTTACAGCAGTTGTAGCGATAAGACTGTCGTGACTCTCATACTTTAACACAGACTTACAGCAGTTGTAGCGTTAAGACTGTCGTAACTCCCATACTTTAACATAGACTTACAGCAGTTGTAGCGTTAAGACTGTCGTAACTCTCATACTTTAACATAGACTTACAGCAGTTGTAGAGTGTAGACTGTCGTAACCCCTATACTTTAACATAGACTTACAGCAGTTGTAGCGATAAGACTGTCGTAACTCTCATACTTTAACATAGACTTACAGCAGTTGTAGCGTTAAGACTGTCGTAACTCCCATACTTTAACATAGACTTACAGCAGTTGTAGCGTTAAGACTGTCGTAACCCCTATACTTTAACACAGACTTACAGCAGTTGTAGCGATAAGACTGTCGTAACCCCTATACTTTGACATAGACTTACAGCAGTTGTAGCGTTAAGACTGTCGTAACTCCCATACTTTAACATAGACTTACAGCAGTTGTTGCGTTAAGACTGTCGTAACTCCTATACTTTAACATAGACTTACAGCAGTTGTAGCGTTAAGACTGTCGTAACTCTCATACTTTAACATAGACTTACAGCAGTTGTAGCGATAAGACTGATGTAACCCCTATACTTTAACATAGACTTACAGCAGATGTAGCGTTAAGACTGTCGTAACTCCCATACTTTAACATAGACTTACAGTAGTTGTAGCGATAAGACTGTCGTAACCCCTATACTTTAACATAGACTTACAGCAGTTGTAGCGTTAAGACTGTCGTAACTCCCATACTTTAACATAGACTTACAGCAGTTGTAGCGATAAGACTGTCGTAACCCCTATACTTTAACATAGACTTACAGCAGTTGTAGCGTTAAGACTGTCGTAACTCCCATACTTTAACATAGACTTACAGCAGTTGTAGCGATAAGACTGTCGTAACTCTCATACTTTAACATAGACTTACAGCAGTTGTAGCGTGTAGACTGTCGTAACCCCTATACTTTAACACAGACTTACAACAGTTGTAGCGATAAGACTGTCGTAGCCCCTATACTTTTACACAGACTTACAACAGTTGTAGCGATAAGACTGTCGTAACCCCTATACTTTAACACAGACTTACAACAGTTGTAGCGATAAGACTGTCGTAACTCCTATACTTTAACATAGACTTACAGCAATTGTAGCGATAAGACTGTCGTAACTCTCATACTTTAACACAGACTTACAGCAGTTGTAGCGTTAAGACTGTCGTAACTCCCATACTTTAACATAGACTTACAGCAGTTGTAGCGATAAGACTGTCGTAACTCCCATACTTTAACATAGACTTACAGCAGTTGTAGCGATAAGACTGTCGTAACTCTCATACTTTAACATAGACTTACAGCAGTTGTAGCGTTAAGACTGTCGTATCCCCTATACTTTAACACAGACTTACAACAGTTGTAGCGATAAGACTGTCGTAACCCCTATACTTTAACACAGACTTACAACAGTTGTAGCGATAAGACTGTCGTAACTCCTATACTTTAACATAGACTTACAGCAATTGTAGCAATAAGACTGTCGTAACCCCTATACTTTAACATAGACTGACAACAGTTGTAGCGCTAAGACTGTCGTAACCCCTATACTTTAACATAGACTTACAACAGTTGTAGCGATAAGACTGTCGTAACCCCTATACTTTAACATAGACTGACAACAGTTGTAGCGATAAGACTGTCGTATCTCCCATACTTTAACACAGACTTACAGCAGTTGTAGCGATAAGACTGTCGTAACTCTCATACTTTAACATAGACTTACAGCAGTTGTAGCGTTAAGACTGTCGTAACTCTCATACTTTAACATAGACTTACAGCAGTTGTAGCGATAAGACTGTCGTAACCCCTATACTTTAACATAGACTTACAGCAGTTGTAGTGTTAAGACTGTCGTAACTCCCATACTTTAACATAGACTTACAGCAGTTGTAGCGTTAAGACTGTCGTAACTCTCATACTTTAACATAGACTTACAGCAGTTGTAGCGATAAGACTGTCGTAACCGCTATACTTTAACATAGACTTACAGCAGTTGTAGCGTTAAGACTGTCGTAACTCCTATACTTTAACATAGACTTACAGCAATTGTAGCGATTAGACTGTCGTAACTCCCATACTTTAACATAGACTTACAGCAGTTGTAGCGATAAGACTGTCGTAACCCCTATACTTTAACATAGACTTACAGCAGTTGTAGCGTTAAGACTGTCGTAACTCCCATACTTTAACATAGACTTACAGCAGTTGTAGCGATAAGACTGTCGTAACTCTCATACTTTAACATAGACTTACAGCAGTTGTAGCGTGTAGACTGTCGTAACCCCTATACTTTAACACAGATTTACAACAGTTGTAGCGCTAAGACTGTCGTAGCCCCTATACTTTAACACAGACTTACAACAGTTGTAGCGATAAGACTGTCGTAACCCCTATACTTTAACACAGACTTACAACAGTTGTAGCGATAAGACTGTCGTAACTCCTATACTTTAACATAGACTTACAGCAATTGTAGCGATAAGACTGTCATAACTCTCATACTTTAACACAGACTTACAGCAGTTGTAGCGTTAAGACTGTCGTAACTCCCATACTTTAACATAGACTTACAGCAGTTGTAGCGATAAGACTGTCGTAACTCCCATACTTTAACATAGACTTACAGCAGTTGTAGCGATAAGACTGTCGTAACTCTCATACTTTAACATAGACTTACAGCAGTTGTAGCGTTAAGACTGTCGTATCCCCTATACTTTAACATAGACTTACAACAGTTGTAGCGATAAGACTGTCGTAACCCCTATACTTTAACACAGACTTACAACAGTTGTAGCGATAAGACTGTCGTAACTCCTATACTTTAACATAGACTTACAGCAATTGTAGCAATAAGACTGTCGTAACCCCTATACTTTAACATAGACTGACAACAGTTGTAGCGCTAAGACTGTCGTAATCCCTATACTTTAACATAGACTTACAACAGTTGTAGCGCTAAGACTGTCGTAACCCCTATACTTTAACATAGACTGACAACAGTTGTAGCGATAAGACTGTCGTATCTCCCATACTTTAACACAGACTTACAGCAGTTGTAGCGATAAGACTGTCGTAACTCTCATACTTTAACACAGACTTACAGCAGTTGTAGCGTTAAGACTGTCGTAACTCCCATACTTTAACATAGACTTACAGCAGTTGTAGCGATAAGACTGTCGTAACTCTCATACTTTAACGTAGACTTACAGCAGTTGTAGCGTGTAGACTGTCGTAACCCCTATACTTTAACATAGACTTACAGCAGTTGTAGCGATAAGAGTGTCGTAACCCCTATACTTTAACACAGACTTACAACAGTTGTAGCGATAAGACTGTCGTAACTCCTATACTTTAACATAGACTTACAGCAATTGTAGCGATAAGACTGTCGTAACCCCTATACGTTAACATAGACTGACAACAGTTGTAGCGCTAAGACTGTCGTAACCCCTATACTTTAACATAGACTTACAACAGTTGTAGCGCTAAGACTGTCGTAACCCCTATACTTTAACATAGACTGACAACAGTTGTAGCGATAAGACTGTCGTATCTCCCATACTTTAACACAGACTTACAGCAGTTGTAGCGATAAGACTGTCGTAACTCTCATACTTTAACACAGACTTACAGCAGTTGTAGCGTTAAGACTGTCGTAACTCCCATACTTTAACATAGACTTACAGTAGTTGTAGCGATAAGACTGTCGTAACTCTCATACTTTAACGTAGACTTACAGCAGTTGTAGCGTGTAGACTGTCGTAACCCCTATACTTTAACATAGACTTACAACAGTTGTAGCGATAAGACTGTCGTAACCCCTATACTTTAACACAGACTTACAACAGTTGTAGCGATAAGACTGTCGTAACTCTTATACTTTAACATAGACTTACAGCAATTGTAGCGATAAGACTGTCGTAACCCCTATACGTTAACATAGACTTACAACAGTTGTAGCGCTAAGACTGTCGTAACTCCCGTACTTTAACACAGACTTACAGCAGTTGTAGCGCTAAGACTGTCGTAACCCCTATACTTTAACATAGACTGACAACAGTTGTAGCGCTAAGACTGTCGTAACCCCTATACTTTAACATAGACTGACAACAGTTGTAGCGATAAGACTGTCGTAACTCCCATACTTTAACATAGACTTACAGCAGTTGTAGCGATAAGACTGTCGTAACTCTCATACTTTAACGTAGACTTACAGCAGTTGTAGCGTGTAGACTGTCGTAACCCCTATACTTTAACATAGACTTACAGCAGTTGTAGCGATAAGAGTGTCGTAACCCCTATACTTTAACACAAACTTACAACAGTTGTAGCGATAAGACTGTCGTAACTCCTATACTTTAACATAGACTTACAGCAATTGTAGCGATAAGACTGTCGTAACCCCTATACTTTAACATAGACTGACAACAGTTGTAGCGCTAAGACTGTCGTAACCCCTATACTTTAACATAGACTTACAACAGTTGTAGCGCTAAGACTGTCGTAACCCCTATACTTTAACATAGACTGACAACAGTTGTAGCGATAAGACTGTCGTATCTCCCATACTTTAACACAGACTTACAGCAGTTGTAGCGATAAGACTGTCGTAACTCTCATACTTTAACATAGACTTACAGCAGTTGTAGCGTTAAGACTGTCGTAACTCCCATACTTTAACATAGACTTACAGTAGTTGTAGCGATAAGACTGTCGTAACTCTCATACTTTAACGTAGACTTACAGCAGTTGTAGCGTGTAGACTGTCGTAACCCCTATACTTTAACATAGACTTACAACAGTTGTAGCGATAAGACTGTCGTAACCCCTATACTTTAACACAGACTTACAACAGTTGTAGCGATAAGACTGTCGTAACTCTTATACTTTAACATAGACTTACAGCAATTGTAGCGATAAGACTGTCGTAACCCCTATACGTTAACATAGACTTACAACAGTTGTAGCGCTAAGACTGTCGTAACTCCCGTACTTTAACACAGACTTACAGCAGTTGTAGCGCTAAGACTGTCGTAACCCCTATACTTTAACATAGACTGACAACAGTTGTAGCGCTAAGACTGTCGTAAACCCTATACTTTAACATAGACTGACAACAGTTGTAGCGCTAAGACTGTCGTAACTCCCGTACTTTAACACAGACTTACAGCAGTTGTAGCGCTAAGACTGTCGTAACCCCTATACTTTAACATAGACTGACAACAGTTGTAGCGCTAAGACTGTCGTAACCCCTATACTTTAACATAGACTGACAACAGTTGTAGCAATAAGACTGTCGTAACTCCTATACTTTAACACAGACTGACAACAGTTGTAGCGTTAAGACTGTCGTATCTCCCATACTTTAACACAGACTTACAACAGTTGTAGCGTCAAGACTGTCGTAACCCCTATACTTTAACATAGACTTACAACAGTTGTAGCGTTTAGACTGTCGTATCTCCCATACTTTAACACAGACTTACAATAGCCCTATGATCTCTCTATAAGGCGGGGACCTGGTTATTAATCAAAATAGAATGAAAACATATATGATACACTGGATAATCGAAGATAACCTTTCGGAGGGACTTGATAGCTGTCTCATGGAGATGAATTGAATGGGCTCTCAGATCGAAACAATATTTCCGTGTTATCTGATTGT
This sequence comes from Haliotis rufescens, assembly GCF_023055435.1. Taxonomy (NCBI): domain Eukaryota; kingdom Metazoa; phylum Mollusca; class Gastropoda; order Lepetellida; family Haliotidae; genus Haliotis; species Haliotis rufescens. Next base: position 2,381,964 of record NW_025963846.1, on the reverse strand, counting down.
TCTGATTGATGGGCAGAAATTGTAAAACTACAAATGAGTGACTGTTATGTTCACTGAAGCTTTCAAAACGATGACAATAAGTGCTACAAAAATGGTGATGGTATCTGATTTATTGTTGTAACACCATTAGATGTTACTTTCTTGGCGGACCAAACTTTATTACAGAAGAATAGGAACTGTGGATATACAAGACATCAAAGAATTATGCAATGAAATTAGATCTTGATAAAGCAAACAGTCTGTGCTATCTGCTCCTGTGACCCATGGCCCGCTAAAACAGGAGACCACAGAATTGGCTGTCATGAATAATTTAATAATATTTTGACCTTTTGATGAATTGACCTCGTGGTTTTCCCAAAGACGTTCACCAAGATTGATGGTGGTTCCATGGGGAACGGTTGGCCCAGTTGTCTAAGATGACACAATTTACTGTGCAGAGTTGCGTCCCTTAGGCATGCCATGATCTTATGCTCATGGGTTCGAATCCCAGATACGACCTGAGTATGATCCCTCATTTGACAGAACAATACCTGTGTCAGTTGGTTTCACCAAAGTGGTTTACATCTAAGACATGCATCACTTCTGGCTTCGTGATAGAACCGCCATATTGTGACAATCAGCGTTAAACAAAGTTTGGAAACTCATAAGGATTTTAACCCGTGAAGATTCCGCGGTAGAACAGGTCTTCAGCAACCTATGCTTGCCGTTAAAGGTGACTATGCTTGTCGTAAAAGGCGACTAACGGGATCGGGTGGTCAGGCTCGCTGACTTGGTTGATGCATGTAATCGATTCCAAATGCGTGGATCGATGTTCATGATATCAATCACCGGATTGTCTGGTCCAGACTCGATTATTTACCGACCGCCGTCATATAGCTGGAATATTGCTGAGTGCGGCGTTAAACAACAAACCAACAACAACAACCAACATCATAAGGATTTCTAAGGTACAAAGAAAACAACAGATCATTAATAAGCACAATTTAGGTTTTGGCCATTAGATATATCTTGATTAACGTACTTGAGAGATGAACTTACCGAATTTGACGTATTAAGCGCCCCCTGACCAAATTATTATCCAATCAATTAGTAATCTTGTAGTACCAAAGTCCCAAGGTGAGAGCGAGTGGGTTTGGTTTAACATCCTTATGGACACCACTTCAGTTATGTCAGGGCATGCCAGTCTGATATGGGAGAAAAACCGAAGTGATGCAGGTCTTAGACATTTAATCACCACTTCTGTGAGGCCCATGAGATATTGTGCTCATATACTTTTATTAAACGCACCCATTTGTCAATTTTCTAAGCACCCATTACGGCGAAAACAGAACATGAAGTGTTCGTCCAATACAACATTGAGATTGACTATGGTGATCAGGTTGCCGCTTCTTACGTCACGACCACTTATCCCTTCAGTGTGTTCTCATAGAACAAGTGCTTTCTCATTTAGGTAATGGATTTTATAATGAAAGGTTATGACAAAATAATATTTACCCAAACAAATGGAGGCTTGAAGCCACCGGCATTACGTTATGGATAGTTAAATGGAAGAATCACAAAAGATACAAAGAAATGGCTGTTAAAGCTGTCATGCAAACGTGGTGTATTTAACGAAGCATTGTATGGTCAATATTTAATGGGGGTTTTTTCTCATGATTTTATACCATTGAGCAAGTTTTAATAAATGTAGTTGAAAATGATGTTTTAAGAACAGGGGAATGACTTTGAGAATATTTTAATGCTGTGTTTGACATACTCCTCCTGATTAACATTTTACCAATAGGGTATTTTATTGTATCTCATTAACGATTAACGATGACTGCACTACACCATGTAGAGTTGTGTCCCTTAGGCATCCCAGGATCTATAGTTGTGGGTTTGAATCCTGGTTTGCCCTGATTGTTGTCATCACTGTACCCATGGTGATGGGTCTCAAGGAGGTTTGTTTGTTTGTTTGTTTGTTTGTTTGTTTGTTGATTAACGCCGCACCCAGCAATATTCCAGCTATATGACGGCGGTCTGTAAATAATCGAGTCTGGACCAGACAATCCAGTGATTGACATCATGAGCATCGATCCACGCAATTGGGATCGATGGCATGCATCAACCAAGTCAGCGAGCCTGACCACCTGATCCCGTAAGTCGCCTCTTGCGACAAGCATAGTCGATTTGCTAGTACGGCAAGCATGGGTTGCTGAAGACCTATTCTAACCCGGATCTTCACGGGTCCTTCAGGAAGTGGCAATGTTGTATTTAAATGTCTAAGACCTGTACACTTTTGTCTTTCCTCCCACATGAAACTGACATGCCCTGAAATAACTGAATTACTGTTCCAAGAAGCGTCAAACCAGACTCACTGTTCCTCACGACTGTAGTTCACAAAACGTTGACGAGACATTGGTCCATAAACAGAGTGTGTGAGAATGCGTGCGTGCGTATGTGTGTGCGTGCGTATATGGTGTAATAGCTAGAGGAGTCATGACAGTACTTTATCGGATATAGAGGAACAGGTGCGAGGCAAACTGGTGAGGCAAATCAGAGATCTATATTGTTCTAGCTTCTGTTCTTTTCTATCCCGATAAAGCACTGTCGCCGCTCGTCCTCCATCTGTCTTAGAACAGACAAATATTTGAGTCCCATGAATATCACACACGTATAAAGTGTGCTAGCGTGTCTTTTCACTTTCCACTGAAGGCCCACACTCCATCAACGGCAGTATAAAGTGATTGGGCGGGTCCGGAGCTTTGGTGGTCCTGTGGGTCCGACACAATGTTGTAGACAACAACACCCCCATCCCCACCACCAACCCAACTCACTCTATCTTTGTTTTGTTTGTTTGTTTGTTGTTTAACGCCGCACCCAGCAATATTCCAGCTATATGACGGCGGTCTGTAAAAAATCGAGTCTGGACCAGACAAACCTGTGATTGACATCATGAGCATCGATCCACGCAATTGGGATCGATGGCATGCATCAACCAGGTCAGCGAGCATGGCCACCCGATCCCGTTAGTCGCCTTTTACGACAAGCATAGTCGCCTTTTACGGCAAGCATGGGTTGCTGAAGACCTATTCTACCCCTGATCTTCATGGGTGGGATGAAAACTCACTCTATCACACATGTTAACAACTCACTCTATCGCACATGTCACAATGTTTGTGAGATGGTCCCCAAATATCTCATGAAGAAACCATTTCATGTTTGTTATAAATATCAAATACCATAATAACTACCTGATTCAGTATGACTGTTATTTGTCCATTTGTCAAATGTCTTGAAGGGGTCTGCCTATGATCCAACTAGGCACATTAATACACATGGCATATATGCTTACTGTGCACCGGAGCTGGTGTGCCAATATGTTATTCATGTTATATCCTCAACTGTAAGGCCTGCATGTTTTTCATTAATATTTTTCGTATTTTCTATAGATTATTTTGAAGGATTGTCATACTATTTAATCTTTATGTTATAAAAATATTGTGTACGTATATTAATGTCAAAAGGATATATGGACAAGACGTAATTCTCAGTAAAATCAATCAATCAATCAATCAATACACCAATCAATCCAACAATCAATCCAACAATCAATCCACCAATCAATCCACCAATCAAGCAATCCACCAATCAATAAATCAAAAAATCAATCAATCAAAAAATCAAAAAATCAATAAACAAAAGCAATCCACAAAGCAATCCACAAAGCAATCAATCAACCCACAAAGCAATCAATCAATCAATCCACAAAGCAATCAATCCACAAAGCAAGCTTTCAATCAATTAATCAATCAAAAATCAATCAAAAAGCAACAATCAATCAATCCACAAAGCAATCAATCAATCAATCCACAAAGCAATCAATCCACAAAGCAAGCTTTCAATCAATCAATCAATCACCAATCAATCAAAAAGCAACAATCAATTAATCAATCAACCAACCAATCAATCAATGTCTGTTTGCTTTCTCAGTTATTAATTAGTGTTGGTGTATAATAGAATATATGAGGTATAAATATTGCATTGCGCTAGCCTCCATACTCGTGCATGCTCAAAGCGCTACAGTCAAACAATAAATCAATTCGTGAAGATAGCAATAGCAAAGTGGTACGGCTACACTGCCACAGAACTGTTTCTCCATCTACATACCTGACAGTTGTATGCTTCACGGAAAAGAGGGGTTTTGAGTTGTGATTTAAAAGATTCAGAAAGTTTTAGAAATTCTGATATGAATAGGAAGATTATTCCACAGACGAGGCCCGGTTGTGCTGAAAGATCTGTATCCATAGCCTTTGAGTTTGTATTGTGGAACAGACAAAAGGTGTCAGTCTTGTGAACGATGTGATCTTTGTGGCTTGTATGGATTGATAAGTGTCGACAGGTATGCTGGAGCCAGATATGTGTAGGCAAGATAAAGAACTTTAAAGTCGATCCAGGACTCAACAGGAAGCCAGAGCAGTGCCTTAAAAACTAGGTTGATATGGGAGTATTTCGATGTACTGGACACAATGCGAGCGGACAAGGATTGTAGAGGATGTTTTGTAAAACTTTGTTAGTCCAGGAGGTTGAGTTCAAATGAAAGTCCAGAATCTCAGACAGAGGCCAACACATAAAAGTATTATGTTTCTGATCTTTTGGGCTGGCTAAACTGACGTGACGAGGTGATATACAGTAAACTACGTTTATAACGAACACGCTTATAACGAACTGACGGATATAACGAACTTACTTTTTTGTCCCGACTATCTGCTGTATTATGCCGTATATATGCTTATAACGAACTACGGTTATAAGGAACTAATATTAGTGGTCCCTTTGAGTTCGTTATAACCGGAGTTTACTGTATTGTATTCTCCTTTCTGTTGTTGTTGTGTGCAAGTCATTTCCAGGATTCACGAACACTGACCGAAACGTTTCCATCTTAGTATTCGGGGGGGGGGGGGGGGGGGGGGGGGGGGGGGGGGGGGGGCACGGGTGGCCCATTCGTCTAAGGCGCCGCGATTCGCTGTGCAGAGTTGCGTCCCTTGGGCACGCCAGAAACCTATTATTGTGGGTTCGAATCCCGGTTCGCCCCGATTATGTTTCTAGGTTTGTCAGCACCATACCCGTGCTCGTGGGTTTCACCGAAGTGGTAAACGTCTGAGACCTGCATCACTTCGGGCTTTCCTCCCATATTAAGCTGTCACGCCGCGATATAACTGGAAAACTGTTAAAAGCGGCGTTAAACCCAACTCACTCACTTACTCACTCACTTAGTATTCAGGAGGGAAAACGAAGCTGTCTCCGGTATTAAAATGCCCTCTCCGCAGCAATAAAGGCTTACAAGAGATAAGTCTAAACTGCACTTGACAAGCCCAAAAGACGTTATAATCCCTTCCCATCCCCTAACACTCAACCTGCACAGACACGAGAAGCACCGACCGTCAAGGTTCAGTTTCTTACCTTTTGTGGGAACGCAGGTTAGGTATACACCAGCCCGACGTGGGGGTGCCAAGTGACATGCACAGAGACTAGAAACAATTTTGTCTTGCCTGACAAATACAGGAAAATTATTGATAAAACTCCCTGAACATTCTAAAAATGAACATCAACTGCTATATCCTGTCTGTCACATCCTATGGCTGTCATGTACATGTCAAGGATGCTGCTCTCAACCAAAACTGACAAATAGAGAGCACACACGATGGGATAGGATAACCAAGAAAAACACCAACATCAATACACGAAACAAATTTGATTCTCTTGAGCTTTAATAAATTAAATTGATTTTCTGAATGTACAAATGCTACACAAGCTTATAGTAACAAGCCTTTTTTACAAAAAAAAGTCACCTACATACTTTATAAAGTTTCAAACCCCATCACAGCTCATAATCTATCATAAACCTGTCTGTTACGCATAGAAATTTGACCAAATGGATTGATTTTTTTATTTTGAAAGTGGCATTAATTTCAATTAGATTTCCGTTCTGTGGAGGAACCTGTGACATGAATAACTCACTTGTGCCGAAAGGATTTCATAAATACCGCTGCCTAAAAGCTTCCTTGAGTTGTCTTTGATGGACCATACTCCCAGCAAGGGCTCAATATTTTCTTATCTAATTGCCATCTCCCACAATTTAACTCCGGACAAGCAAAGAAATGAATTAATTGGATCCTGTGGGTGGAATCAGTAGGTGCAGCCAGTTGCGAGCTGGAGCCAAGGTATCCAACTATCACCTCAGGAAATTCCCTGATCGGGATAAGATGGGATGGGGAAGTAGCATCTCCTGCACAGAGGGGTGGAAGTCACTTCCAAGTGCAGCGTTGTCAAGCATATTGATATCTCTCTCTCCAAATAGAGATTGGCACCAGCAGCAACTATTTCAGGAATACTTTTCAACATGCAAGCAGACTGTGACGCAGAGTTGATCAAAGTAACCTACGCACATCGCAGACTGTTTGGCAAATTTGAACAAACCTAAGGAGACAAACATTGCAGAATTTGAGGCAGATTTGCTCAACGTCACAACACAAACATTGCATACTGTAGGACAGATTTGTTCAACGAAACCACACTAACATTGCAGACTTTGAAGGAGATTTGTTCGACATCACCAAATGCACATTGCAGACCGTGAAGCAGGTGGTTTCAACGTTAGCACACTAACATTGCAGACTTAGAGGCAGATTTGTTTAACGCTACCACACTAACATTGCAGACTTAGAGGCAGCTTTGTTCTACATTACCCACAAACATCGCAGATTGTAAAGCAGATGTATTCAACGTAAGGACACAAACATTGCAGACTTTGAAGCAGATTTGTTTAACGCTACCACACAAGTATTGCAGACTTATAGGCAGATTTGTTCGACATAAACACACAAACGACTGTGAAGCAGGTTTTTCAACGTAAGGACACAAACATTGCAGACTTAGAGGCAGATTTGTTTAACGCTACCACACTAACATTGCAGACTTATAGGCAGATTTGTTCGACATAAACACACAAACGACTGTGAAGCAGGTTTTTCAACGTAAGGACACAAACATTGCAGACTTTGAAGCAGACTTGTTTAACGCTACCACACAAGTATTGCAGACTTATAGGCAGATTTGTTCGACATAAACACACAAACAACTGTGAAGCAGGTTTTTCAACGTAAGGACACAAACATTGCAGACTTTGAAGCAGATTTGTTTAACGCTACCACACAAGCATTGCAGACTTATAGGCAGATTTGTTCGACATAAACACACAAACGACTGTGAAGCAGGTTTTTCAACGTAAGGACACAAACATTGCAGACTTTGAAGCAGACTTGTTTAACGCTAACACACTAACATTGCAGACTTAGAGGCAGATTTGTTCGACATAAACACACAAACGACTATGAAGCAGGTTTGTTTAACGTAAGGACACAAACATTGCTTACTGCAAGACAGATTTGTTTAACGCTACCACACAAGCATTGCAGACTGTGAAGCAGGTTTGTTAAACGTAAGGACACAACGTTGCAGACAATGAGGCAGATTTGTTTAACGCTACCACACAACACTGCAGACTATGAAGCAGGTTTGTAAGGTATATTTATTTAGCCAATAATATTGTAACTCCATACTTTCTCATCTATGTTTCCTTCTGGCAGAGAGTTTTTGTGGCAATGGAACGGATTTTTTCGCTTGTATTCTTCAAATGTAATGAACATTGGTATATATTTAGTCGACAGGCCACAGTGGGATTCTGTTTTTCAGGATATTTAAGTTTTGACCTCGTGTTTAAATCTTGCTCTTAAAATATGTTATTATGTATTTTTGACTCGGTAATGATCATTTACGTTTCTGATATTTTAGAGAGAATTTTAATATAATTTTGTGTAAGACTTTGTCCCAAGTATTTATGTATTTATTTATTTTGTGAATTTCAATGCTGGCAGAAACCCTTGGTAAGTAGGTGCGTTTGTTGACTACTTATCGAGGTGAGATACAATGCCGCGACATTAAATTCCATTATTGATATGTTTGGTGATGAGCCTGAGTACTGAGAAGAGAGATTTTGTCATGATTTTGAAGTAAAATATATTTATTCACAAGAAGTGAAGGGGATTGGGGGACACGTTCTCCCAACTTAGATTGCCCTCTCCCTGGTATTTACAAAACTTCACAATTTCAAATTCAATATATATGCATATAACACTATAGAAGAGACATAAAAGAGAGAGAGAGAGAGAGAGAGAGAGAGAGAGAGAGAGAGAGAGAGAGAGAGAGAGAGAGAGAGAGAGAGAGAGAGAGAGAGAGAGAGAGAGAGAGAGAGAGAGAGAGAGATGCATTGTTGAATGAACAGTTCTTTACACAAATCTGTTAGTTATACAGGATTTAGAAACACAAAAATCTATTAACAAGTCCATTATATTGATTCCTTCAAGATAACAACATACCGAGGCTAATTTGTCCATCTCGGCCACCATCAACATCCTGACCCAATTTCAGGACAGCTTTTGATGTGACTTTCCGACCTCAAAATTAAGATCCTTTAATCAAACCTGTCACCATTTATTCATGGAATGCCATAGGTAATTCTTCAGCGTTCCTCACAGATCCTTCTAATTACCTGCCTCAACGAGGCAAGCGTTACGTCGGTTGTAACCATCAACAGGAAGGATGCCTCATGGGAAACGAACAACATCTCGGGGCTGTCAAATGACTTTTATCTCAGCGTACGATTAAATACGTTAAACAAGTCAGGAACAGGTCGAAAACAAACTTGATGATGGGAAGGATATTTAAATATGTTTAATTCCAAGAGCAAGCATACTAAAGGAACAAATCAAACCCGGGCCCACTAGGTTACCTCATCGCCCCTATGAGCAATGGAAGATATTATTCACATATTATGTGTGTTTGTTTAATGCTGCAGTCAGCAATATTACAGCTACATGATGGTAGCCCGTAAAATAATCAAGTCTGGACCAGATGAGCCAGTGATTGATATTGTGAGCAACGATCCATGCCGTAGGAGTACGATAATACGCAATAAACCAAGTCACCGAAACTGACCACCAGATCCCTTTGGTTGCCTGTTATGACTATTATAGGTTGCTGGGGACCTATTGTAACCAAGAATCTCCACACAGGTCATTCACACACTTACCAAGTATAGCAATAGCTTGAAGTCTGGCCTGAACACACTGCACTCTGGGCTCATATGTGGAGAACAGATGTACCCATGTCGGGAATCGAACCCGGATTTTCGGTGTGACGAGCGAACGCTTTAACCACTAGGCTACCCGACCGCCCCCTGAGTACTGAGAGATAGTGAGAGATAACTGACTGTTTGCTGTTGTGCAAAACAAGTTTTTAAAGCTTGTTTTTTTACAACGTTAGGCTTTATCCCCGGTGATTGTTATATACACCTTTCAAAAACTAAAGCACAACTTACTACATGTTTCCATATAAAGCTGCCATCCTGAATTAATTTTGTTTATAATTTTGTTTGCATTTTTAAATTTTTTGACATATTCATATCGATATACTGAAACAGATATCGATTATCTAATACAATTGATAAATTGATTCCTCTGATTTTTTGTCGAGCAATATTCATGCAACTCCAAGACCGCTTCGTGGTCTAGTGATAGAGCGTCCGCCCGGAGAGCCCTAGTTCGGGGTCCGATCCCCGGCCGCGTCATACCAAAAGACGTTAAAAGATGGCACTTGTTGTTACCCTGTCTGACGCACGGAATTAAGGGGCTAAAATAAGGACTGGTCGGCTCGGAGTCAGTATACAGTGTCTGAATGGGGTACTCATGTTAAACTGCGGCATGGTACCTCAGTGGGCTAGCACTTTACCATAAGCATTAGTCCGGACTAGTACAAGCAGCCACACACACCCCAAACACGTGCATGCACGTCGCTATATACGTGCAATAATCTTAAACGTGACGTTAAACCCCATTTCACCTTACCTTACCTCCTGCAGCTCGGGCCTTTGGCGTAAACATTTCACAACTTTTGAGGTACAATCGAGCATCCTCTTTCTACTAAGATTTCAAATAACGCCATAAGGCTCTTGCTCAGAAGTTATTTGATCAAGGTTACACCATTCAAGGCCTCAGCAAAGCTTTCAAACTTTCACGGTAGAAAATTGATTTGCCTTTGCATGTGTTTGTGACGGGTGCCACCAGTGGGGCAGTATACGCTCACCCTTTCGCGAACACCTGGTATCATTACTATTTGATAGTGATTCATAAACACATTCTCATGATACAGTCGTACAATCGACAAGGCTTTTGGCAGAGACTTGTTATGAATATGGAAAGAGTCTTGTCGCTTTCATTTATGCATAATATAATGACTCAACACATGCAGCCATATGCAGAAAGATACACTTCTGTTGCACCAACCTTTCAGAAGATATCCTGGTATCTTTGGCATTTAACAAATTGAGATTAATGTTACGTGAAGCCGTTTCCAAATGATAATGAAGTGTACAATGGTGCCAAATATAGGTAAATATTGCTCATAACTACCACTTCAGGGGATGAATCATGATATAAGTCATCATTAAATCCTGAAAACCAATGCATGCTCACATTTAAAAGCTCAGAGCAAGAATAGTGATATAGATCATCCAACATAGCTCTTAATGAACTGTTATTATATTCAAGATGGAAAAGCAACGACTGTAGAGGACAAACATGCTATCAATTTTTATCATTTTGAAATATATGGTCTCTTTCGGAAAAGAGAATGTCTACAAATGATTCCAAGGGTGAGATTCACCTGCCAATAAACTCGATATGCTTGGGGCTCATTCATAAAATTATCAAGGGACAATGACCCAATCTCATTAAAATCAGACCTTAGTTCTCGCTACCGTTCGTTTAGCGGTAGCGAGAACTAAGGTCTGATTTTAATGAGATTGGACAATGACCGTGTTTGCCTCGAAACTATGACGTTTGGGCTCGATAGCTTTGTTAAAATGTATCCATGTAGATAGGATTTGACAGAGCAGAAAGGTGGACACGTAACTATGACTGACTTTAACCATTCCTGTGTGTCATGTTGTTACTACATTTAGTGTTGTCTGGGTGGTGGGGTAGCCTTGTGGTTAAAGCATTCATCCCGCCTAACACCCGGGTTTGGTTTGGTATTGTTTGTTGTTTAACGCTTCACTCAGCAAAATTCCAGCTATATGACGTCGGTCTGTAAATAATCGAGTCTGGACCAGACAAGCCAGTGATTGATATCATGAACATCGATCTTCGCAATTGGGATCGATGACATGCATCAACCAAGTCAGCGAACCTGACCACCCGATCCCGTTAGGCGCCTCTTACGACAAGCATAGCCCCCTTTACGGCAAGCATGGGTTGCTGAAGACCTATTCTACCCCGGATCTTCACAGGTCAAACCCGGGTTGGATTCCCCACATGGGTACAATGTGTGAAGCCTATTTCTGGTGTCCCTCGTCGTGGTACTGCTGAAATATTGCTAAAAGTGGCGTAAAACCATACTTACTCACTCACATTTATTTATTTATTATTCCAATTAGCATTTTTCCCAAATGGTGTCATAATTCTGTATGTATTTAGACAAATGTTAGTTATTTTCAATATATCTGTTACATTTCAGCCATATTGATGAGTCTAATTATAAACATAATAAATTTGGTTTCAAGTTCACTGCTGTAAATATTTAGTTTAGGAAAGTTTAGGAAACGAGTTACATTTCACATTCATCAGGAAACCATGTTCCACTTCATGAGCCCAGATGTGCCTTTGGTTGATTAACAGGGGGAAAAAAGGAAACGTTTCACGTGAAAGATATGAAACCCAAAACATTTTTGTATTCATCAAGAAAGCTAACCAAGTGATTTTGATATTCATATTCTGTTAAACTTTGAATAAAACATATCATTTATCTAGCGTATTTACCCAGACCTCACACATGAAATATTCATGTCAAACGGAAAGTCATATAAGATAAAATCTTTGAAACTTACAGAATTAATTCCACGCACTAGCCAACTAAATGACCACTGAGAGATCGACTTGAACTTTTCAAAGCTTTAACCGTGAGAAATCTTCATGGCACAAAATCATGTTGTTCTCGTTAAACTTTCATTGTGCAGGTGTGTTTTTTTATGATTTTCTATTTTTCCAATAAACCGTGGGCTGTCAAGCATGATGATTTCCATAACTTAAGATTTTTCAACAGATATGAAAATTTCCTTTTATTGCTAAAACCAAACTGTTATCTGCTTGGAGTGCACTATGACATTTTTTCCACATTTATATGCAACTGTATTCCTTCTTTCAAGCTGTGATGTTTTATTGAGTTTTGTCTAAAATATCTTTATCCTGATCACGTTTTAATAACAAATATTTGAATGTTTATTGTGTTTGAATGCTGTGACGCAGTAGAATGTGCAGTTTGTGGAGTTATTTTGCTGCGTGGGAGGAAGCCTCCAAACAACATGGTGAATTTGATATCAGTGAGTGAGTGAGTGAGTGAGTATGGTTTTACGCCGCTTTTAGCAATATTCCAGCAATATCACGGCGGGGGACACCAGAAATGGGCTTCACACATTGTACCCATGTCGGGAATCGAACCCGGGTCTTCGGCAAGACGAGCTAACGCTCTAACCACTAGGCTACCCGACCGCCCCGAATTTGATATCATGGGTATTGGGTGATGAGTGTGAGATACAGAAGTTGTCTATGACGACAGAGTCTATGACGACAGAAGTGTTGCAGTATGACAGGATGTTGTAGAGCTGTGTAGAAATGTGTCAGGATGGTGTAAAGAGGCTGTGTTGCATTGTGGCAGAATGTTATAAAGACGCTGTGTTGCAATGTGGCAGGATGTTGTAAAGAAGCTGTGTAGCAATGTGTCAGGATGTTGTGAAAAAGCTGTGTTGAAATGTGGCAGGGTGTTGTAAAGAAGCTGTGTAGCAATGTGTCAGGATGTTGTAAAAAAGCTGTGTTGCATTGTGGCAGGATGTTATGAAGAAGTTGTGTTGAAATGTGGCAGAATGTTATAAAGAAGTTGTGTTGCAATGTGTCAGGATGTTGTAAAGAAGCTGTGTTGCAATGTGGCAGGATGTTGTAAAAAAGCTGTGTTGCATTGTGTCAGGATGTTGTGAAAAAGCTGTGTTGAAATGTGGCAGGATGTTGTAAAGAAGCTGTGTTGCATTGTGTCAGGATGTTGTGAAAAAGCTGTGTTGAAATGTGGCAGGATGTTGTAAAGACGCTGTGTTGCATTGTGTCAGGATGTTGTGAAAAAGCTGTTTTGCAATGTGGCAGGGTGTTGTAAAGAGGCTGTGTTGCATTGTGGCAGGATATTGGGAGAAAGTTATGTTGCAATGTAGCAGGATGTTGTAAAGAAGCTGTGTTGAAATGTGTCTGGATGTTGTAAAGAAGCTGTGTTGTAATATGGCAGGATGTTGTAAAGAATCTGTTTTGAAATGTGTCAGGATATTGGGAGAAAGTTATGTTGCATTGTGTCAGGATGTTGTAAAGAAGCTGTTTTGAAATGTGTCAGGATGTTGTAAAGAAGCTGTTTTAAAATGTGGCAGGATATTGTGAGAAAGTTATGTTGCATTGTGTCAGGATATTGTGAGAAAGTTATGTTGCAATGTGGCAGGATGTTGTAAAGAAGCTGTGTTGAAATGTGTCAGGATGTTGTAAAGAGGCTGTGCTACATTGTGTCAGGATGTTGTAAAGAAGGTGGGCTACATTGTGTCAGGATGTTGTAAAGAAGCTGTGTTGCATTGTGTCAGGATATTGTGAGAAAGTTATGTTGCAATGTGGCAGGACGTTGAAAAGAAGCTGTGTTGAAATGTGGCAGGATGTTGTAAAGAAGCTGTGCTACATTGTGTCACGATGTTGTAAAGAAGGTGTGCTACATTGTGTCAGGATGTTGTAAAGTAGCTGTGTTGCATTGTGTCAGGATGTTGTAGGGAAGATGTGTTGCCATATGACAGTCACAGGATGACAGTAAAACTGTGTTGCAATGTGTCAGGATGTTGTAAAGAAGCTGTGCTACATTGTGTCAGGATGTTGTAAAGTAGCTGTGTTGCAATGTGGCAGGATGCTGTAAGGAAGATGTGTTGCCATATGGCAGTCACAGGATGACAGTAAAACTGTGTTGCAATGTGTCAGGATACTGTAAGGAAGATGTGTTGCAATATGACAGGATGACAGTAAAGCTATGTTGCAATGTGTCAGGATGTTGTAAAGAAGCTGTGTTGCAATGTGTCAGGATACTGCAAGGAAGATGTGTTGCAATATGACAGGATGACAGTAAAGCTATGTTGCAATGTGTCAGGATGTTGTAAAGAAGCTGTGTTGCAATGTGTCAGGATACTGTAAGGAAGATGTGTTGCAATATGACAGGATGACAGTAAAGCTATGTTGCAATGTGGCAGGGCAGAATGTTGTAAAGAAGCTGTGTTGCAATGTGTCAGGGTGTTGTAAAGAAGCTGTCCTACATTGTGTCAGGATGTTGTAAGGAAGATGTGTTGCCATATGACAGTCACAGGATGACAGTAAAACTGTGTTGCAATGTGTCCGGATGTTGTAAGGAAGATGTGTTGCCATATGACAGTCACAGGATGACAGTAAAGCTGTGTTGCAATGTGTCAGGATGTTGTAAGGAAGATGTGTTGCCATATGACAGTCACAGGATGACAGTAAAACTGTGTTTCAATGTGTCAGGATGCTGTAAGGAAGATGTGTTGCCATATGACAGTCACAGGATGACAGTAAAACTGTGTTTCAATGTGTCAGGATGCTGTAAGGAAGATGTGTTGCAATATGACAGTCACAGGATGACAGTAAAACTGTGTTGCAATGTGTCAGGATGCTGTAAGGAAGATGTGTTGCAATATGACAGTCACAGGATGACAGTAAAACTGTGTTGCAATGTGTCAGGATGCTGTAAGGAAGATGTGTTGCAATATGACAGTCACAGGATGACAGTAAAGCTGTGTTGCAATGTGTCAGGATGCTGTAAGGAAGATGTGTTGCAATATGACAGTCACAGGATGACAGTAAAGCTGTGTTGCAATGTGTCAGGATGCTGTAAGGAAGATGTGTTGCAATATGACAGTCACAGGATGACAGTAAAACTGTGTTGCAATGTGTCAGGATGCTGTAAGGAAGATGTGTTGCCATATGACAGTCACAGGATGACAGTAAAGCTGTGTTGCAATGTGTCAGGATGTTGTAAGGAAGATGTGTTGCCATATGACAGTCACAGGATGACAGTAAAACTGTGTTTCAATGTGTCAGGATGCTGCAAATATTTGGCAGTTTGAAAGTGTCTGGAACAAGGAGATGCCCAAGCAGAATGGGTCTCCAGTGCCCCGCCTTTCGTCACCACTCGCCCCTTTCCGTAACCTGCAAGAAGACTCGTCCCCCTATCGATGAATGTTTTGTGCGAAAATACGACAAACCAATCAGAATGCGCGTATGATTTCAAGTTCTTCGTCAAAGATCTTGCATCTAAAAATATACTCAAGACACAGTTAAATGGGTTCAATATGCTGTATAATTCCGCATGTCCCGATGTGCTTTAAATTGCATCTGAAATATATATAATATATGGGGAAATACATGTGAACCATTACGTAACGAGTAGACAATTATTTTAGGTATGCCCGTTTGCGCTAAGACGGAACCCGGTCGCAAAAATGACCACGAGAGGGGCACGAGTCGCTATTCGGCTTGTCCCGGAATAACACGAGTTGGTCACGAATGCGCCTTATGATGACATCCAACAGATGAGGACCGTGTGGTAACAAGGTGTGACCGGGTCGATGCTCATAGTGCCCTCACAGCGCGAAGTCAGTCCACGTGATGTGACTATTTACAGGTCACACTGCTATAGCTGCAATATCATTAAACCGGCAATCGATAAAGCAAAATAAAAAGTAACTCACTCACTGTGGCTTTGATCATCAACAAATATATTTTTTGGGCTCCGGCCCCAGTCCTGTTCCAAGACAGCATTGTTGGAATATGTGGCTGCCAATTACAATCAGATATTGGTAAAGAGTACCCAATTCTTACTTCCTGTGTCAGGGCCACAAGTTACCTTGTCTCTATGGACACCCTGGAGAGACAGAGAATCATTACAGAATCAGCAATCGCTTTTTCTTGCCCAAATGGATTATGTAACATTATTGCGTGGTGCGTTCAATCAAACGTGCACTCATGAGGCTAAAAAAGTTAAGATGGAGAAGGAATCTATAATTAAGGGTCAGATTTTCAAGAGTGGAGAAGCTTTACTTGAAACTCTAATGGCTATATTAGAATGAGTCAGTTTTTGTAACTATATAAGTCACATTGACATTTTGAAATATCTTTGAGATTTTGGCTATTCTTGTACATGAAATCAAGCACCAAGTCAAGAAGAGTTCAAAATGGATGTGAGAATTTCTGGTTGGTTTGTTGTTTAAAGCCAGCAGTGTTCCATCTGTACCATGGCTGTTTGTACATAACCTAGCTCAGACCAGACAATCCTGTGATTCACGTCATGAGCACAAATTCATTCAATCGGGATACGATGACATGCGATTAACCGTGCCATCAGAACAGCCGATCTACTAGTATCTAGTCGCCGCCAAGGACAAGCAGAGATTGCTTGAGATCTGTATTCTTAATCTGACAACCAACTTCTATGATTTCAACCATTAACTTAGCATGGTTCAAAATGCATCTTTAAACACTTAAAACATTTAAATATGAATTGATATCGGTCATATTCCTTTTAGAATTAAGGATCAGCATCCTCACAAAAGCAGAAAGAAATCCAGTTACTTTTCTCTCTCTATTTTGTCTCATCCATAGGTTAATAAACTGTGTCCCGTAGGGAAACAAAGATTCCATCAGCTCCTATTCAAGTCCCAACGAACACTCGTGGATGATAGCTCAATAGAAGAGACAAATTTAACTTTGCGGAAATGACCTTCTAATCATTACCCTGGTGAGCCAATCATGGGGAAATTTGAAAAAAAAAGTTAACTGCTGCCCAAACTGACAATATCCAAGTAATCAATACCGAGATCTGACCTGGAATTAAGTGTTGAAGAATCATATGGAAGAAACTCATTCATCCAAACATATTTAAATATCCTTCCCATCATCAAGTTTGTTTTCGACCTGTTCCTGACTTGTTTAACGTATTTAATCGTACGCTGAGATAAAAGTCATTTGACAGCCCCGAGATGTTGTTCGTTTCCCATGAGGCATCCTTCCTGTTGATAGTTACAACCGACGTAACGCTTGCCTCGTTGAGGCAGGTAATTAGAAGGATCTGCGAGGAACGCTGAAGAATTACCTATGGCATTCCATGAATAAATGGTGACAGGTTTGATTAAAGGATCTGAATTTTGAGGTCGGAAAGTCACATCCAAAGCTGTCCTGAAATTGGGTCAGGATGTTGATGGTGGCCGAGATGGACAAATTAACGTCGGTATTTTGTTATCTTGAAGGAATCAATATGATGGACTTGTTAATAGATTTTTGTGTTTCTAAATCCTGTATAACTAACAGATTTGTGTAAAGAACTGTTCATTCAACAATGCATCTCTCTGTCTCTCTGTCTCTCTCTCTCTCTCTCTCTCTCTCTCTCTCTCTCTCTCTCTCTCTCTCTCTCTCTTAAGTCTCTACTATAGTGTTATATGCATATATATTGAATTTGAAATTGTGAATTTTTTTTTGTAATACCAGGGAGAGGGCAATCTAAGTTGGAAGAACGTGTCCCCCAATCCCCTTCACTTCTTGTGAATAAATATATTTTACTTCAAAATCATGACAACTTGATCGTAAATGAAATGAAAAAGACAGAAAAAGACAATATTGATATTTGTCTCAGTTCTACATTGGTTTAATAATTACCTAAAGATAGGCAAAGATGGAAGAAGCATTCATGACTCAAAAATATGTGAAAATCTATGAAATTCTGAACTCCGGATCCATTTAGCGGCATTATACGCCCAGTTGGTTTTGGAACATAGTCTGGCCCGGAATACCAAAGGGTTTTAATAAGAAAATATGTTGACACCCTGTGGATAATCCCTTAAAATGATCCTTTAGAGGGATATTTACTCTGATAACCTTTGAAATTAGTCAATATTAAGGGGTCAAATGTTTATGGTCAATACTGATATATAACTCCAGACAGCATTCTTATCCAAATTAAATCATAATCGTTATGCAACACACCAATGGATCACATGTTGTCTTATGTTTTAAGGTTAGACATTCTGACAGGGCTCCAGATAAGCTACATGTATGTACTTGTGTAACATACGCCAACTGAATCACCATAACACAATCTGCTTGCGTGCAGATATATATGGAGAAATTAGATACCTACTTAATACTGTAACAGCCCGTTAAGACGTCGGGGTAGAATAGGTCTTCAGCAAACCATACTTGCCGTAAAAGGTGACTATGCTTGTCGTAAGAGGCGACTAACGGGATCGGGTGGTCAGGCTCGCTGACTTGGTTGATACATGTCATCGATCCCAAATGCGTGGATCGATGCTCATGATATTAATCACTGGATTGTCTGGTCCAGACTCGATTATTTACAGACCGCCGCTATATAGCTGTAATATTGCTGAGTGCGGCGTAAAACAACAAACCAACCAACTAATACTGTAACAACGTTGAACGTGATTACGTAATGTGATTTTGGAGCCATGAGAATAAAAAGACATATTGAATACTCAATCAGTTGAGTACGCCAGAGATTAACCAGTGTCGATTATCCGACGAAACAAATTCCAGAACACTTGAAAATCCACATGTCAATAATTGCCACAACAAATATCGAGGCTAGTGAAAAAAGATTAAACACTATGGTAAGTTCTTGTTCCTAAATAAAAGTATAAATGTATTATAATGTTTCTCAATTAGCTATATCATAGGTGAGGTGGAATGGGGTTTAACGTTGCATTTCTTTGCGTTCCTGATTGTTGCATTGTCATGGCGACGTGCATGCACGTGTGTGTGGCTTCTATTACTCCGGACTAATGCAGGTTTTGTATCCCACTGAGATACCATGCCAGATGTTAACGTGAATACCCCACTCAGACACATCGCACTGGCTCCGATCTACCAGTCCTTGTTTTAGCCCCTTAATGCCAAGCGCAAGGCAGGGTAACAACAAGTACCATATTTTAACGTCTTTTGGTATGAGGCGGCCGGGGATCGAACCCCGACCTTCTGCATTCTCCATCGATTAGACCACGGAGGCGGTCAGGGCATACCGGCAAATAAAAGAATTGACCTTGTATTGTTATGCAATAATGAACATCACGTCAATGCTTTAACTGTGACAGAGTATGACATTCGTCACCACTCGCCCCTTTCCGTAACCTGCAAGAAGAATCGTCCCCCTTTCGATGAATGTTTTGTGCGAAAATTCGACAAACCAATCAGAATGCGCGTATGATTTCAAGTTCTTCGTCAAAGAATCCCTCAGAAATAATTTTTGATATTATATATGTCTTGCATCTAAAAATATACTCAAGACACAGTTAAATGGGTTCAATATGCTGTATAATTCCGCATGTCCCGATGTGCTTTAAATTGCATCTGAAATATATATAATATATGGGGAAATACATGTGAACCATTACGCAACGAGTTGACAATTATTTTAGGTATGCCCGTTTGCGCTAAGACGGAACCCGGTCGCAAAAATGGCCACGAGAGGGGCACGAGTCGCTATTCGGCTTGTCCCGGAATAACACGAGTTGGTCACGAATGAGAGTATGAGTGAGTAAGTAAGTATTGCTTTACGCCACAGTCAGTAATACTCAAGGCATGCTATGGCAGTTTGGGAACATTCAAAGCTTTACCAGGGAAACCAATGGTTGATAGCAAGAACAACTGTACATGCAAATGGGTACAATGAAACAAGATCTGCCAGGGATACCGATCTTTTCAGTCTAGTCTTCCCAAGAATATTTATTGCACAACACATAAGGGTTCAGAAGATTTTACTACTTAAACGACATCAAATTATACGATACGGTTTTATTGTATGCTGTGAAGGGGCGGTCGGGTAGCCAAGCGGTTAAAGCGTTCGCACGTCAAGCCAAAAACCCGGGTTCGATTCCCGACATGGGTACAATGTGTGAAGCCCATTTCTGTGTCCCCCGCCGTGATATTGCTGGAATATTGCTAAAAGCGGCGTAAAACCATACTCACTCACTCATGTATGCTGTGGATTAATCCTGTTTGAATGCATAAGATACCATTCTAAATTTGTAGTAACCTTACAAATGTCATTTTAATTTGGGTTAATTATTAAATCCACTGAAATATAATCAATATTTATTCATGTTGTATTCATAAACCGACTCAAGTACTTTTTCCATCTTGAGTATATAATCCAAAACACGAAGGCCAGTGCCCTTTGATAGTAGCATACTAACTTTCTCTTGCAGTAACAATGTCGTATTAAGGGTTAATGTTGATCTTGTATTCGTAAGAGTGTGTTCCACTAATCCCTGGATATTCACCTCGATATTCTGGATCCTTTCAGATGGAGACGCTGACTTCTGGATATTTGTTGTAGGGAGTCTCTAAATGAAATGAAAGGAAATTGCATCGTACCCATGACTTGCCAATCCGGAAATTTGTTAAACCGGATGATTTCACTGGGAGCGGTAGCCTAGAATAGCAGGATCTCATTGTTCTTTGACAATTTAGGATGGGAATGTTTCACAAAGATTACCAGTCTATCTGACCCGTAAAGATCCGGGGTAGAATAGATCTCCAGCAACCCGTGCTTGCCGTAAAAGGTGACTATGCTTGGCGTAAGAGGCGATAACGGGATCGGGTGGTCAGGCTCGCTGACTTGGCTGATGCATGTCATCGACCGTAATTACGTGGATCGATGTTCATGTTGTCAATCACTGGATTGTCTGGTCCAGACTCGATTACTTACAGATCGCCGTCATATAGCTGGAATATTTCTGAGTGCGGCGTTAAACAATAAACAAAGAAACTTAAACAATAAAAGGAATATGTCTCTCGACAGTCAAAACAAAAATAACAGCGGGAAGGCGAGGGGAAATGTACACTGAGGGGTCACGCAGATAACAAAGCGATAAAAGTATTAAAAAACGCCGCATTTTAACCTCCAAGAGTGCAGTTCAGTTGCATCCGGAATGAATTATTTTAGACCCCCATTTACTGTTACTTGTCATGTCAACGTGCATTGGCTGAACCACTGGTTGCGTTTTGGCGTGTGTTTTGGGTAGCTTTTCCCATCACCTTCAATCTTACACTATTCATAGCTTTTAATAGTCGTTGTCTATTTTCCTAGTTTCATAGAAGTATACAATCAGCGGACATAGACATAAACAACATGGTCTTCAACTGTAAATCACATTGTCAACATACTCAGACCTGTTGACGCTTGTTGGTCTAGGGTCACGTTTGACACCCTACATGCCTAGTTGACTCTTCAATAATGACGCTTTTTATCTATGAAACTGGCATCAGAATGTGTTTTACATTTGAAAATATTTTACTTTCCAAACACGGTTCACAACACTGGCTGATAGGAAAACAACTACACACTACATTACACAATATATATTCTGATACCAATTTGATCGTTTATTTCCAAATTTGCTCATTTTTTTGTCATTCTCGCGAGGAAAATTGATACCAATTTATCCCTGTCTAGACGCTGATATACACACAGCTCGGTTGCGACCACAGACACCAACGCAGGGATTATAGACAAGCCAGCAGCCTGCCTCTAAACAATGGCCAACTCATTGATTAAGCCAGAGGGAATGGTCCGCACAAAGCGTTAGTGGCTTGTAATCGGCCATTGAGGTCTTCAAAGATGTCATTTTCCCATACAGTAATTGTCTGACATTCTCTTGACCCGAGGCAATATTTTGGTAATAGAATAAATGCATGAGAAGCTAGGAGAAGGGTACTTGATCACAAATGGACTATAGCCCATCAAGATGGTTGATTCTGAAATGATGGTGAGATTTGGAGTTTGAAAAAAGCTACATGGTCAAAATAGTTTAATGTCAAGTCTCTTGTATGAATGTTGATTAAATATTGAGGCTGGATATATTCAGAGGTATTTGGGAGGTAAATGTGAAGTTTGAGGGGATCTAGTTCGTATGTATGTATGTATGTATGTATGTATGTATGTATGTATCTGAGTGAGTGAGTATAGTTTTACGCCGCTTTTAGCAATATTCCAGCAATATCACGGCGGAGGACACCAGAAATGGGCTTCACACATTGTACCCATGTCGGGAATCAAACCCGGGTCTTCGGCGTGACGAGCGAACGCTTTAACCACTAGGCTACCCGACCGCCCCTTGTATGTATGGGATTTTATAGAGATATAGTTAGGAATTGAAAAAGATTCGGTGTTAAAGATGGTTATGGTTACTATATGGATATATATTCCTGCTGGTACTATTCTATTTGAGATATGCCTGCTTAGCAAGTGAAGATCCGGGGTAGAATAGGTCTTCAGCAACCCATGCTTGCCGTAAAAGGCGACTATGCTTGTCGTAAGAGGCGACTAACGGGATCGGGTGGTCAGGCTCGCTGACTTGGTTGAAGCATGTCATCGATCCCAATTGCGTGGAACGATGCTCATGACATCACTCACTGGTTTGTCTGGTCCAGACTCGATTATTTACAGACCGCTGCCATATAGCTGGAATATCTCAAAATGCATATTTGGCACTGTAACTTCTCCTTTGAATTTAATTTTATTTCTCACTATTTATGTAGAAAATTTTCGAAGTTGCTGTTAATACATTTTATATAATCTGCACAGTCTGGTGAACTACATTGCCATAGAACGGTACGGTACGGTACGGTACGGTACGGTACGGTACGGTATGGTATGGTACGGTACGGTACGATATGGTAGAGTAAATGCTTCTATGAAAATCACAGAAGGTATGTAAAAATCACATTTATCCAATACCCCTGCCTCGACTCTTCCACCGCACAGCTATATCCTGTTTACAGCCAGTGCCTGTCACAGCCCACAAGACAGCAGGTCAAGTCTGACCCCATTGTAGATTTTTCAAGGGAATACAATATGTTTGTGATGCAGACTATATGGCTAGGCACCAATGTGTTGGTTATGGTTATGATTGTGCATTGCATGAAGACAGCGCTTGGGGAACTCTGGATGTCTACTGACCACACGCTACTGACCTCCCGACAGCTCTATTTCAAAACAAGGTCTTTCTGGATAGGGCACTTTACTGCAAATTGCGCTGAGTATAAATATTGACCACGATAGAAACAGAAAATAATGATAACCTTTACGCACCCTTCATGTACACGATCTCAATATAGCATCCAGTCTCCATAAGGATTCCCATAAGATTCATGTCATCTCACTTCAATTACAAGCAAATGTCAATCAAGCAGTTACAGACGCTGCCATTGTAGTAGTTGAAAATAGTGACCAGTCCTACTGGTCAGTTGAATACGCCTGGCAAAGGTCACTCGGAGCATGATATCGCTGGTTGTGATCAAGTGTGTTCCCTGGTGTAATACGCACCCATTGTTTGAACCAGTCTGTGATGCCATTGTAAGGTCTAGGCTCGTAGGTTGTTAATTAGGTTCTGAAATGGGTATGCTATTCTGAGATTGACACATATGTGATTGTTTGGTGATGAAGTTAGCGCCATTGGTAACTGAGTCTATATTGTGGTGTTGTAGTGTGATAATTGTAGTGGTGAGATAGTAAGTTAGAGGTGAGGTGAGGTGAAATAGAGCTTACCGTCGCGTCCAAGATTTTGCACTTATGTAGCGACGTGCATGCGCTCGTGTGTTTGTGGCTGCTTGTACTAGTCCGGACTGATGTCGATTTATAGTACTAGCACACTGAGATTCCATGCCGCAATTTAACATGAATACCCCACTCAGACACAGTATTCTGACTCCGAGCCGACCAGTCCTTGTTTTAGCCCCTTAATGCCGAGCGCCACACAGGGTAACAATAAGTACAATCTTTTAATCGAATCCCGGACCTTCCGCTCTCCGGCCGGACGCTCTACCTCTAGACCACGGAGGTGGTCTAGAAAGTTGATGGATAGGAGATAGGAGAGTTGTTAAAGAAGTATTTCACATTGAAATTGAAATATTTTGTGTTTATTTCATGTTAATAACTCATTAAAGGATAAGGTGAGGTCAAATGGGATTTAACGTCACTTTTAAGATTTTTGAACTGCATGCACGTGTGTGTGGCTGCTTGTCCTGACGTGTGCCGGTTTTATAGTGCTAGCCCACTGAGATACCATGCCGGAGTACATGTATAGCCCACTCAGACCCGGTATACTGAGTATACGAGAGGCAACCAGTCCTTGTTTATCCCCTTTGTGCTGAATGTCTGACAAGGTAACAACAAATCCTATCTTTTAACATATTTTGGTATAACGCAGCCAGGGTATCGAACCCCCGACCTTCCCATCTCTGACCAGATGCGCTATCCACTACACAACGGAGATTAAAGGTTTACTACTAAAATGTTAATCATATGTCTATTGGGGAGACTCTATCAGGAGAGTTGGTAAAATTTACATTTTTGAAACCAAAAGCTGACACTTATACCCAGACACTGAACTGAACGCATAGAAAATGGGGTTTATGAATGAAATTCACCATGTGTCATGTAAGGTAGAATTAAGTGGCAGAAACAAATCTATTAGAAAATCACAAAACCATTTGAATTGCACGGCTCTTTGCCAGACAGCTACATTCCGGCTACCAGGAAAGCCTAGACGATCCCTTGTGTGTAATACACTGACCGGTAGTTTCCCGTGTCTGGGACACCAGCTAGCCCGTATAGATTTTACAGATGTGTCAAGAAAGCCATCCTTTACATTGGCACAAACCCATTGTAGCGCAGGAGGCCTTGCTCGTATTTGATCTGCGAGTTTCAGCTTGGATTGATGTAGAAGATAGACATTTTCCATACTTTATCTGGAAGGACGCTGAAAAGGAATAAAATTGAATATGTTAGTGATGGGAATGGTTTATAATTATTAACTTTGGGATGGTCATTGCAAACAGTTCACGTTTTTGAGTCACCACCAATGGCAGTATTTAACTTTAAGTCTACAGACCATTCTCAAACCTTTAACTAATGAGACAGCTGTATGCTGTGTTGTTTGGCAGTGTGTTCTGTTGTTTTGTAGTGATTCGGTAGACGCTCTTTGCATTGTGTTTGATCAGTCGTCAGGAAGGTACTATATTTCGATGTTGGTGTGGTGTTTAAACTTCCGGTCCGGTATTCCGCGGACGGTGATAGTATGTTACCGAAATTTATGTAATGTTCTATGTGGTGAGGGCACGGTATGGAAAGTTCCAGTAGCTGGTCAGGCTGAATGTATAGTGGGACAAGAGCTCGTTTACATATCTCTCACACATTTCGTCTCTTACGTTTTTCATCGCTTTGGAACCAGTTTTTATGTGAGGATCGCTCTACATCACTGATTCCCTGTCTAGCCAATCTCGGAAACTTGACCACTGTCGCAGCTGGGTGAATATATATTATCATCACTGACTTTTCCTATCACCACTGTATTTTTGCACTGCCATCATATTATATACTGTCATTGAATATTGTACTACCGCTCTATTGTTTACTGCCATTGAAATTGTTGTGAAGTAATTTGTATTGATTTGTACACTTAGTGAATTTTGTTATAGATTTTTTTATTGTATACCACTTGTTGGTTGTTTGTTGGTTTCACACTGTGTTCTTTTACGTACAACTTTCTGGATCAACATATTGTTTCAATTTGGGAATCGACACGTAACAACTGATCTCCTCACAAGGCATTCCTCACAAAACTGCATGAATTTTGTTGTTCTTTATCCAATTCTGACTTGTATTTTATAATACCCCATATGATAAATCAAAGCCCATTATCCTCAGATGCATGGACAATTCAAAGCATATTATCACTTTATCAAAGGAAAATAACTTTCCAATTGTAAACAATTGTTTTTGATTTGGCCTGATTTTCTACAAGAAGCTACAGCAAATCTAATTTCAAATTGTAGTGTTATATTTCAGTCGTATTAGAATCCTTTGAAAACGATAGCTTCAAAGCACCTTCTTATGCGATATAGGATTCTCATAGGAACGCTTTTACTCAATATATGATACTTGCCCCATCGTGTCTCATATTTCACCATGAAGTAAAATTATGGTTGACAATTTCCATTTTTTCACAGCATATTAAGTAAACACAAACACATTGGCATTTACATTTGTCCTTTTTAATTTTCTTAACCCTTTTAATATTAAAAATTTAAGCAAAACACTCTCTTGGGATAGAAAATAGTAAGAACATTTAACAGACATTAATGAACAAAGTCAGTTGTCGATCATGCAATCACACAGAACAAATCTGCTCCCATTATACATAAAGATAGATCCATGAGGTGAGGTGAAATGGGGTTTAACGTCGCGTCCAAGATTATTGCACTTATATAGCGACGTGCATGTACGTGTGTGTGTGTGCTTGTACTAGTCCGGACTGATGCTGATTTATAGTGCTAGCACACTGAGATACCATGCCGCAGTTTAACATGAATACCCCACTCAGACACAGTATACTGACTCCGAGCCGACCAGTCCTTGTTTTAGCCCCTTAATGCCAAGCGCCACACAGGGTAACAACAAGTACCATCTTTTTCACATATTTTGGTATGACGCGGCCGGGGATCGAACCCCGAACCTTTGGCTCTCCGGGCGGACTCTCTACCTCTAGACCACGCTTTGTAGGTCACATAACTGTATACCTAATGATTCTAATCCGATGATCAAACAAACTCAAGTTATGAGAACAAAAACATCAGACGCCCTTTTGTATTTCAACATTTGTCTGAAAAGAATTATTCTGAGAAAATGTTAGGTACATAAAGCCTGTTTCTAAGGACGTGTCAGTATCACAACACTATTCTTAAACACATGCGGTGGGAAAGGTGAAATGGGCTTTAACGATGCATTCAAGAGTATGAGAGTGAGTGAGTGAGTATGGTTTTACGCCGCTTTTATCAATATTCCAGCGATATTACGGCGGGGGACACCAGAAATGGGCTTCACACATTGTACCCATGTCGGGAATCGAAACCGGGTCTTCGGCGTGACGAGCGAACGCTTTAACCACAAAGCTACCCGACCGCCCCAAATAGTAGCGTGCACGTGTCCACTGTCAGTTAAACGACGGGGGGAGTGAAGCACACATGGACAAGATTATATTATAACAAATGAAAAATAGCATGTTTCAATACATAGCTACATTTCAACGTTCACAATGATCCATGAATGCATGGCCAAGTAATGGGAAAATGGCTATTTCAATATGGCTGCTTTGGAGCAACCATGTTAAACCTGATCAGGTAAGCTATCTTGATCATTCTTGACATTTTAGGGAAGCAATACAATGAATAAACCATTTACCACTGGCCCCGATGATAATAATTCTCTAGATTAAATCGTTTTGTCTGGTCGTAAATGTACTCAGTTTCTAAGAATTTTTGTTGAGATCATGCAGCTCAATGGCTGTTGATGAGTCAGCCTAAGACAGATCCAGCATATTAATGTGATTATTCGGACATGAGATTAGATTACCTGATCATTCCCTGGTTAACCTTGGATAAATCTATGAGGCAGGACATTAATTAATGTCATCAATATCATCGGCTATGAATACAAGCCTAGAAATCCTTCTCAATAATTCACATTAGGTTATATTTATCAAATTTAAAGAAAGTGCTGTTCAGATATATGAATACACTGAGATTGAAACCCATTAGGCGTAGGAACAGTCTGAAGAATAGATGTGGGGCGGGGTTGGGTGGGGGCAAACATTTGAATCCACAATGGAAGGTGTGTGTGTGTGTGTGTGTGTGTGTATGTGTGTGTGTGTGTGTGTGTGTGTGCAACTAACGAGGTACGAGTGCATACGACAATTATGTCACGAGTGGAGTTAATGTTAATCAATGAGTGAACTATTTTACTCAATCACGAGTACCATGGGGGTTATTCCATTTATTACTCATTCTAATCACATGCATTTATTAATTTGAACTCGTACTACAATTCTTAAGTACATTTCTGTGAGGCGGCTTTCTTGTCTCCCGCCGACATCTGACGTCACCTAGCTATTGTTATATTCTACAGTGTAGATATCGCTTGATCTCATCCAAGCGATATCTCCTGTGGGAGCCAGTTTTGGATGATAAATGCAATTTCAATCCTTTGAAGACATTTGTCGCAAACATGTTCCAATTCCACTAATCTGAACAATACGGATCTTGGCGCCACAGTTTTGTATTTACATTACATAAAATTAATCTGTTTTTAATTTGAAATTTCTTTTAAAATTATGTTATAAAACTTCATGAACCTTTACCCACATGTTTCAGTCGGATAACGGCCAAAATTGCTCGTATACTGCATACATCTAGGTGCCATGTTTGACTGTGGCATAGAGTAAAACTATTGAAATTCTTTGTTCATTTTGCACTAATGTGCGTTTATAAACAGTACGTTATGACATTAACACATTGTTGACATTATAAAGGATGTATTGTGAACTTTCCCCGCCGAAGTCATAGTTTTGTCTCTGGGGACGCTGTAAGGGGGCACGGGTGGCAAAGTCGTCTAAGGCGCCGCAATTCGCTGTGCAGAGTTGCGTCCCTTGAGCACGCCAGAAACCTATGATTGTATTTAACTTCAATATTTGTTTTGGTTTGTGGAGGTATAAACGTTAAAACCGATGTACACACTTACATGACATGGGGATTTACACAGTGTGCATATTGGGTTTGACGTTTATACCTTCATAAACGCAAACAAATATTGAAGTTAATTCTTACAAATATATATGACAATGTTGGCATTTCAATCCATTATTATGTGTCTAACGTAGCATGAGTGAGCAAATACAAGATAATATTTAGCAATCTTCTCACAGTACAGATATTGTTGAGCCTTCTTTGTGTGATATAAATAACTTGAAAAGAGTTTGAAAATAAGCTAGGGCACCCCTCCCTAGGGAATGCAGGGTAAATTTGGTAAAAGATGGTGTCTCAGACGACTGGGCCACCTGTGCCCCCTGTATTGGTGAGTCCATGTCACAGCTGCAACATTGCTGGAATCGCTTCACACGTCCACAATGTTTGTTCACAATGTGCACAAACAGTCAAATCCTGCCCTATTTTTTTATATGGCGTCTAGACTGCTGACAGTGACATCAAGACAGTTCCGTTGCCCCAGCAACAATTCTACATGATAAGATTCCAGAGGTTCATACTTTATTAGCACATTTGAAAACAAAAAAAAACATCCATACCACCAATTCATTCAGCCAATGTTGTATTCTGAAACTGGTTTACAAATCCGATGTTTGAAAATTAAGACAGAACACCATACACATGATTGTTATTGTCTCAGTTTAGAGTCATCACGACAGATTTGAGCTGTAATACCTCACATAGCTTGGAGCTGTGAGATTTGACACTGACACATATTTTCTGTTTTCAAGGTCGATTGTGCAATACTATGACCTTGATTCATGCAAATTTCCACATCAGTCAAGGTCATTATAAAGAAACTTATTTTCGTTTCGGTAAACATATTTTTTCAAATTGTTTTATATGCTTGTTTGTTTGTGTTTACGTGAACAGACAAACACATCCTTTTGATAACAAAGAGAATCATCCTTTGACGACGATACATCTGTCAAATGGAAACCTTTAGCAACAGGACACACCGAGAACGTCAATGATAAAGGTCTTGGTTCAAATCGAGTACTTATCACAGAATTAAACAAAACAAAAGGTATTGATGTATTTAGGATAACTAAATTAATAATGTTAAACTCAGGTACTGCAGCTTATCATAACATATTTCAATCTGTTTGTTGTTTAACGCCTCAATATTCCAGCTCTATATGACTGCGGTTTGTAAATAATCGAGTCTGGGCCCGGAAACGAGTGATTGAAATCAAGAGCATCAATCCACGCAATTTGGATACGATGGCACGCAATCAACCAAGTCAACGAGCCTGACCACTCGATCCATTTTGCAGCCTCTTATGACAAGCATGGGTTGCTGGGGACCTATATTCTTCCCCGGGATCCCCAATGGTTTATCATTTAACGATGTATCTTCATGTACCGATAGTGGCACAGTGTATTATGATAATATTTTCTAATTAAAATAAACTGTTGTGAATGCCTGGCAGTGAAGCAACAAACTGCTATAGAATATGAACATATCTCGATTTTGTTTCAAAACAGTTATATTCGATGCCAGACCCTTCTTAAAGAACCTGATATTGGTACAATGTGTGAAGCCCATTTCAGCTGTCCCCCGCCGTGATATTGCTGGAATATTGCTAAAAGCGACGTAAAACCATACTCACTCACTCACTTCTTAAAGAAAAATGAATACCGTATTCGACTCAATAAGCGCCCAGGGCGCTCTCAAAATTAGAAATAGGGGGCTCTAATTAGAATATTATTTTGGTGGAAAAAAACAGAGTTGAAAGAAAGATTTGGGTTTAAGCTGACAACCTGAAATGTTTATGTACGACAGATATATTTTTCCAGAATTAAGTTGCCCATAGTTAAGGGTGCATATAACACATGAGTGTGTATCATATGCGAATAAATAAGTCTTGTGTACATTGATCAGTTGGAAGGGGTGCTAATTGGGATTGTTCACTTGCCAATATATTAGCAAATATCGCCCTGGGCGCTTATTGGACCGGGGCGCTTATTACGTCGAATACGGTAATTTGAGTATTGATTTTGGAAACAGATACTTCAGTGTTATGTAAGACTATGCACCTAGCAAACTTGATTCTGAGTAGTAGTGGTGGTTTATTTCAGTAAGTCAGGCCACAGGCCCATTTTACAATATATATATTCAAGCATTCAAACATGTTGCGCCACAAGTGCATGTAGTAATATCAATACTGATCAGTACAAGGGTATCTGAGACCATATACATATGGTGGTAGAATTAGTAGTTTATATAATGGACAACTGCTTGCTCCTCATTTTAAGAGCAAAGAATGTAAACTTGGCAAGATTATTGATTGTGAAAGCATTTCTGGTGGTAAATAAAACCTTACATTTATGCTCTGATGGAGATGTATAATAATAACTTGGCAGAAATTTTCTTCTAAGATCGTCATAAAACGGACAAACTAAACAAACATGGTATTCTAAACTGCGGAACCAGGAAGTAAACATCTCGCAGGATTTCATGGAGAGGATTCGACAAATCAGACGGAAGTTAAAACCATTCCAGGACAAAGCACGGGAAGATGGTAAATATGCAACATTACATTTTGACAAAATTCAAATTGACAATAAACTGTATAAATTGAATCCAAATGAAAATTAACTCTATGCAGTGAAAACGTTACCATGGAAACCTCGTTCTAACTACACTTGATTCTGAGTACTGTACATACATCAGATTGAGTTAAGCAACACTGGTTGCGGAAAGGAAATGGATGGGGGATGGTATGTGTCAGCAGGCCACCTGAGTCTACAGCTGTGTGAGATTCTAGGGCTTGAATCCTTCCCCTCACTGAAACACAGATTGCATATAGTGTCTCCTACGGTGAAAGTCTCTGTTCAAAATCCTCTGTTCACCCACCCTGCAGCGAATGGGTACCCAGTAGGATGAGATTGTAATGCGGCTTATTGTTGTTTAACGCCTCATCCAGCAACATTCCAGCTATATGACGGCAACTTGTAAATAATCGAGTCCGGACCAGACAATCAAGTGATTGAATCAATGTGAACGACCCCACGTTGTCGGGGTACGAACACACGCTATCAACAAAATCACCAAATCTGACCACCAGATGCATTTGCTCGGATGCAGGATGCAGGGGGCTTACAACCAGCATGGGATGCAGGGGATGTGTACTCCTGGGAATCCCCACTGGGTAAAGTGACTTTAAACCTTCAAGCGCGACACAAGGCAGCTTGCGTCGTATACTCCCCAGGGAGCACGCAAGAAACCTATGATTGTGGTTAACTTCAATATTTGTTTGGGTTTGTGGAGGTATAAACGTTAAAACCGATGTACACGCTAACATGACATGGGGATTTACACCGCGTGCATATTGGGTTTGACGTTTATACCTTCATAAACGCAAACAAATATTGAAGTTAATTCTTACAAATATATATGACAATGTTGGCATTTCAATCCATTATTATGTGTCTAACTTAGCCTGAGTGAGCAAATACAAGATAATATTTAGCAATCTCCTCACAGTAAAGATATTGTTGAGCCTTCTTTGTGTGATATACATAACTTGAGAAGAGTTTGAAAATAAGCTAGTGCACCCCTCCCTAGGGAATGCAGGGTAAATTTGGTAAAAGATGGTGTCTCAGATGACTGGGCCACCTGTGCCCCCTGTATTGGTGAGTCCATGTCACAGCTGCAACATTGCTGGAATCGCTTCACACGTCCACAATGTTTGTTCACAATGTGCACAAAAAGTCAAATCCTGCCCTATTTTTTTATATGGCGTCTAGACTGCTGACAGTGACATCAAGACAGTTCCGTTGCCCCAGCAACGATTCTATATGATAAGATTCCAGAGGTTCATACTTTATTAGCACATTTGAAAACTAAAAAAAACATCCATACCACCAATTCATTCAGCCAATGTTGTATTCTGAAACTGGTTTACAAATCCGATGTTTGAAAATTAAGACAGAACACCATACACATGATTGTTATTGTCTCAGTTTAGAGTCATCACGACAGATTTGAGCTGTAATACCTCACATAGCTTGGAGCTGTGAGATTTGACACTGACACATATTTTCTGTTTTCAAGGTCGATTGTGCAATACTATGACCTTGATTCATGCTAATTTCCACATCAGTCAAGGTCATTATAAAGAAACTTATTTTCGTTTCGGTAAACATATTTTTTCAAATTGTTTTATATGCTTGTTTGTTTGTGTTTACGTGAACAGACAAACACATCATTTTGATAACAAAGAGAATCATCCTTTGACGACGATACATCTGTCAAATGGAAACCTTTAGCAACAGGACACACCGAGAACGTCAATGATAAAGGTCTTGGTTCAAATTGAGTACTTATCACATAATTAAACAAAACAAATTATAAAAGGTATTGATGTATTTAGGATAACTAAATCAATAATGTTAAACTCAGGTACTGCAGCTTATCATAACATATTTCAATCTGTTTGTTGTTTAACGCCTCAATATTCCAGCTCTATATGACTGCGGTTTGTAAATAATCGAGTCTGGGCCCGGA
Organism: Haliotis rufescens; assembly: GCF_023055435.1. Lineage (NCBI taxonomy): Eukaryota > Metazoa > Mollusca > Gastropoda > Lepetellida > Haliotidae > Haliotis > Haliotis rufescens. Next base: position 2,348,607 of record NW_025963846.1, on the reverse strand, counting down.
AACGAGTGATTGAAATCAAGAGCATTAATCCACGCAATTTGGATACGATGGCACGCAATCAACCAAGTCAACGAGCCTGACCACTTGATCCATTTTGCAGCCTCTTATGACAAGCATGGGTTGCTGGGGGCCTATATTCTTCCCCGGGATCCCCAATGGTTTATCATTTAACGATGTATCTTCATGTACCGATAGTGGCACAGTGTAATATGATAATATTTTCTAATTAAAATAAACTGTTGTGAATGCCTGGCAGTGAAGCAACAAACTGCTATAGAATATGAACATATCTCGATTTTGTTTCAAAACAGTTATATTCGATGCCAGACCCTTCTTAAAGAACCCGACATGGGTACAATGTGTGAAGCCCATTTCTGGTGTCCCCCGCCGTGATATTGCTGGAATATTGCTAAAAGCGACGTAAAACCATACTCACTCACTCACTTCTTAAAGAAAAATGAATACCGTATTCGACTCAATAAGCGCCCAGGGCGCTCTCAAAATTAGAAATAGGGGGCTCTTATTAGAACATTATTTTGGTGGAAAAAAACAGAGTTGAAAGATAAATTTTGTGGTTTATGCTGACAACCTGAAATGTTTATGTACGACAGATATATTTTTCCAGAATTAAGTTGCCCATAATTAAGGGTGCATATAACACACGAGTGTGTATCATATGCGAATAAATAAGTCTTGTATACATTGATCAATCGGAAGGGGTGCTAATTGGGATTGTTCACTTGCCAATATATTAACAAATATCGCCCTGGGCGCTTATTGGACCGGGGCGCTTATTACGTCGAATACGGTAATTTGAGTATTGATTTTGGAAACAGATACTCCAGTGTTATGTAAGACTATGCACCTAGCAAACTTGATTCTGAGTACTGCACATACATCAGATTGAGTTAAGCAACATTGGTTGCGGAAAGGTGAGGTGAGGTGAAATTGGGTTTAACGTCGCGTCCAAGATTTTTGCACTTATATAGCGACGTGCATGCACGTGTATGTTCGTGTGTAGCTGCTTGTACTAGTCCGGACTGATGCCGATTTATAGTGCTAGCTCACTGAGATACCATGCCGCAGTTTAACATGATTACCCCACTCAGACACAGTATACTGACTCCGAGCCGACCAGTCCTTGTTTTAGCCCCTTAATGTCGAGCGCCAGACAGGGTAACAACAAGTACAATCTTTTAACGTCTTTTTGTATGACGCGGCCGGGGATCGAACCCCGGACCTTCCGCTCTCCGGGCGGACGCTCTACCACCAGACCACGGAGGCGGTCGGTTGCGGAAAGGAAATGGATGGGGGATGGTATGTGTCAGCAGGCCACATGAGCCTACAGCTGTGTGAGATTCCAGGGCTTGAATCCTTCCCCACACTGAAACACAGATTGCATATAGTGTCTCCTAAGGTGAAAGTCTCTGTTCAAAATACGCCTCTGTTCACCCACCCTGCATCGAATGGGTACCCGGTAGGATGAGATTGTAATGCGGCTTTTTGTTGTTTAAGGCCGCACTCATCAACATTTCAGCAATATGACGGCAACTTGTAAATAATCGAGTCCGGACCAGACAATCAAGTGATTGAATCAATGTGAACGACCCCACGTTGTCGGGGTACGAACACACGCTATCAACAAAATCACCAAATCTGACCACCAGATGCATTTGCTCGGATGCAGGATGCAGGGGGCTTACAACCAGCATGGGATGCAGGGGATGTGTACTCCTGGGAATCCCCACTGGGTAAAGTGACTTTAAACCTTCAAGCGCGACACAAGGCAGCTTGCGTCGTATACTCCCCAGGGAGCTGAGAATCAAATTTGAATGCACGGTGTTCCAATGGCTGGGGTCCTTATAAAGTAGCGCCTTGAAAGTCACTTGGTTAATGGAATCTTGCTCATTATAAAATCGACTTGCATGAACTCGTCCATGTACAAACGAGCTGTGCTGTGAATATATGCATATTCCACTCACATAATGAAACCACGTACAAAATTGTCAGAACATATTTTGAACAAAGTAGGATCTATACCCAAACGTCGCCTATGCAGTAAATAAAGTGAATGGGTGAGTGAGTGAGTTGGGTTTAACGCGCTTTTAACAGTATTCCAGTTATACCGCGGCGTGTCAGCTTAATGTGGGAGGAAAGCCCGAGTGATGCAGGTCTCAGACGTTTACCACTTCGGTGAAACCCACGAGCACGGGTATGGTGCTGACAAACCTAGAAACATAATCGGGGGAACAGGCAGTAAATGAAGAAGTTGTCATCCATAAATTATCTCTACTTTGTCACCCGTCAGCTTCTAAGATATGCCTATCAAACAATTCACACATTTTGAATATATATTTTGACAAAGGAAATCAATAATCCTCTGTGTCACAAGTAAAACTGACAACCAACATCAGTAGACATGCTTGTCATGAAAGTATACAGATTATGCAAGCATGCGAAATGTCTTATATAACACGGCGTGTGATGCTGGCATTGTGGGTTGAAGGACAGTCACATGCGACAGCTGAAATATACGTGGGCTGTAGATTGCAAGTACGTCTCAAGAGAAGAGAGCGATGGGATCTGTCAGGCACTGCGTAGGTAAGTTGAATACTCGAGACTAATGAGGTGTCGGCTTATCTCATAAACTTGACTAAAAACAACATTCTTCAATATCCATTCCAGACCAATTCTTGTCCTATTTGGTTCTAAAGGAAATAATGTAAGGAGCCCTTTTAGCACTTGTTTTAGTCTCCCGCTGCTGAATAAAATGGACTGTTCTGTCAACAGTTGATGACTTGTTTATACATGTAGTCATACGGTGCGTTGAAATACCAGGTAAAAGTTGCGCTCAACTGGCATTCCTGGATCAGCCACACTGTAGAAGATGGCTCAGAATCTATATTCAGCCTTACAACATCTCCCGATTAATCTACATGAACGAGCGTCACATTAAATGTCAAGGTTTTTAACGTAGAGAAAATGACCTTGAGGTCGTGCTTGGCTGCAAGGTGTCAGCGGCCTACCTTCCTACCCACCCTACCACCCACCCACCTACCTACCTACCTACCCAGCCACCCACCCACCCACATACCTACCTACCTACCTACCTACCTACCTACCTACCTACCTACCTACCTACCTACCTACCTACCTACCTACCTACCTACCCACCCACCTACCTACCTACCTACCCACCCTCCTACCTACCTTCCTACCCAGCCACCCAGCCACCCACATACCTACCTACCTACCCACCCTACCACCCACCCACCCTCCTACCTACCTTCCTACCCAGCCACCCACCCACCCACATACCTACCTACTTACCCACCCTCCTACCTACCTTCCTACCCAGCCACCCACCCACCCACATACCTACCTACCTACCCACCCTCCTACCTACCTACCTACCCAGCCACCCACCCACCCACATACCTACCTACCTACCCACCCTCCTACCTACCTTCCTACCCAGCCACCCACCCACCCACATACCTACCTACCTACCCACCCTACCACCCACCCACCCTCCTAACTACCTACCTACCCACCCACCCTCCTACCTACCTACCTACCTACCTACCTACCCACCCTACCACCCACCCACCCTCCTTCCTACCTACCTACCCAGACACCCACATACCTACCTACCTACCTACCTACCTACCTATCTACCTACCTACCTACCTACCTACCTACCCACCTACCTACCTACCTACCTACCTACCTACCTACCCACCCACCCACCCACCTACCTACCTACCTACCTAAACCCAGCCACCCACCTACCTACCTACCTACCCACCCACCCACCCTTATACATATACTAACTGAAAAAGGTAACTGCTTCATATAAAGTTTAATGAAAAACATTCTGAAATTAAATAATGATTCTTTCAATACATATTCATGAAGGCATCTCGATTTTAAGCTCGTGATTTACAATTTACTCGTGCATGTTAATGCACGAAGCACAAATTGGATCTTTAGGTGTTTGTTGGAAACTTGGTTGTTTAACAGCACACACTGATTGTTTAGTTATCAGGTACTCGTAAAAAAACACTTTTGCAAAACCGTAAATAACGTTTACGCAATGTCATGGCTGGCTGCAAATCAACTTCCACGCGCTGTGGGTATGCTGCAAACAGGAATGACGCAAAACGAAGTTGTCAGACATTTTAAATCACAATAAAACACAACATTACCTCTTTAGGGACGTTATCTACGGCAGGGCAACACACAAGACATGTCACGTGCTGGTCCTCCACGTGTGACGTGATGTCAGCAAGACAGCCACATTCAGTTGGTGCATCTACGGAACCAATACCAAACTGCCACATTAACAGCTCGGACCAATTAGTGGCAGAACTGTGCGCAACCGGTAGAAGAAACATACTGTCTAGCCTGGTGTAGACAGCACCTGAAGTTCAGAAGACTGGGACAGTATACTGTCCACTGATGACTCAAGGTTTCATCGGTCCTCAGCAACCCATGCTTGCCGTAAAAGACGACTATGCTTGTCGTAAAAGGCGACTATGCTTGTCGTAAAAGACGACTATGCTTGTCGTAAAAGGCGACTAACGGGATCGGGTGGTCAGGCTCGCTGATACATGTCATCGATCCCAATTGCGTGGATCGATGCTCATGATGTCAATCACTGGATTGTCTGGTCCAGACTCGATTATTTACAGACCGCCGTCATATAGCTGGAATATTGCTGAGTGCGGCGTTAAACAACACACAAACAGGGTTTCATCAGGACAGCTCTGGTGGCCATGCAAGGGTGTACATTTGTGCGGGAGAACGTTTTAGCCCCGCCTGCGTCACTCAACGTCGTCAGTTTGGGAGGGGGGTGGGGTATTATGGTATGCGATGACATCACGACTCATGGGAGACTCAACAACTTAGCATTGTTAATGGCAATTTGAATGATGTACGCTACCGGGACGATATCGTATGTTCTACAGTTTTTGCAAATGCAGGGACGTAACGTCACGTTGCAGCAGGATAATACCCGCCCACATGTTACACGTGTTGTAACAGACTTTTATTTAATTAATGGAGGGTCTTGATGGGGGTATATTATTTAGCATAAAACAACTAAACAAGATTCATCAGGTGATGACACATCTCCCCGTTCTGGTGCAATCAGGAAATGGTTTGGACTACTTATATCCCACTTTCAGTTCATTGCCATTGGATACCCTCAGTCAAGTGGAAAAAAATAATATTGCTATTCAGAATTTTCCAATATCCAAAATCACCAACAGGCTCCAGTTCATCAGAAGACTGATCTGTATAACAAGTTTCATGTATAAATATTTAATGGTTTTGGATTTCTGCTCAGGAAACGAGTATTACCCTCATTTTCAGTAAAGTCCAACTTGTCAAAAACAAAAATCCCAAATCATCAAAAGGCACCAGTTCACCACTAGATTGATCTGTATACAGTAAACTACGGTTATAACGAACTCAAAAGAACAACTAATTTTAGTTCGTTATAACCGTAGTTCGTTATAAGCATATACACAGCACATATAAAGCAAATGGACCGGGCCAAAAAGCAGTTCGTTATAAGCGTGTTCGTTATAAAAGTAGTTTACTGTAACATGTTTCATCTACAAATATTCAACAGTTTTTGGAGTTCTGCTCAAGAAACGAGTATTACCCTCATTTTAAGGAAAGTACAACTTGTCGTCATTTAAACATAAAAAAAATAATCCAAAAATAAAAATTCCAAAATATTTAAAAGGCACCAGATCACCACTAGACTGATCTATATAACATGTTTTATCCATAGATATTTAACGGTTTAGGAGATCCGCTCCGGAAACGGAAAGCGGACGGAGGACAAACGGACGGACATGCTGAACGGTATATACCCCCGTTTTTCATTTCGCATTCTAGAATCAACCTGGCAAAATTGTCCGTTTTTCGAGTGTTTTTTAATTAAGCTAAAACAATAATGACTACCTGACTAAAGGTCCTGGCTACAGACTTGTGACACCCCAGGAGGATTTACATGGAATCAAACCCGGGTATTCGGTGTGAGGAAAGAACGCTTTCACCGTTGGACTACTTCATCACATCCCTAATGGTGTATAGATATATAAGGTATCCGTTGACTGTCTCTGCCTCAACGTTCATATTCACCTATTTATAAACCATGTGTTGCCAGTGAAGTCAGTGTGAGCATGACTCATCCTGCTGTTTGATGCAGGGTGCAGAGAAGATGTGGTGATAACAGCACCAGATGCTGTCTACCTAAGCACAAACAAGGTGAAGGCTTCAGAACAAATGGACTCGAAAAAAGATTATCGCAATCAGAAAACCAAGGGATACATAGCTATTTTTGTGGCCTTACATAACATTTTATCATCCAAAACTGGTTCCCACAGGAGATATTGCTTGGATGAGATAAAGCGATATCTACACTGTAGATATCGCTGCAATGAAATTACATTACAATGCTTTGCAGACCATTGTGACGTCACTGGTTACCATGACGTCACAATCAAATGACATCACTAATGGCTCTGCTACTGAAGGTGAAAACAGATTTAAGTTTGCAACCTGTCGTTTCTATTATAAAAGTGCCTTGGGAGTAAAACAGTTCAAACAGTATCACACACAACAATGGTGCAACAGTCAACCATCACACTCCTTAAGGTACAGACATAACATACAGAATACTACCTCTATTACATATTTGCCATAAATACTTTATTTTTGCCTCTTGAGAATCCTCTACCTCTATTACACTTTTGCCATAAATCCTGTATTTTGGCTTTAGACACACTAACTAAAATTTCCAGATTTTCAACAGACGTCCTCTTCACTGTATCACACAATTAGTTGTTCCCACAATAGCAACCCAAGCTGTGACGTGCGTAATGAATCTCATTTCTTTCTCACATCTAACCACTAGAGGTAGATGAGTTGGGGAGGTGGGTTGGAGTACTTCTGATGTAATAGAGGTAGTATTCTTAGAATTATTAACAATGATATCTATTGTTCGATAATTCTTGCAAATCCTCTACCTCTATTACATCTCTGCCAGAATATACTTGAGGGACCCGGCGGGGTCTGCCTCGTAACTCCCTGTGCGTGAAAGTAATCCTCTTCTGGAAATCATTTAATCACTGATTATAATCCTGACCCGAGATAATTTCCTCTGAAACTTCTCTTGAGGACTTGAAAATCAGGATGCATCAAGATTCAGTCAAATAGGTGACCTCGCTAGAATTACCGTTATATTTGCTGATCTTGTTTGTAATAATGACGTTGTTTCTGGTCTATTTCTACCAAATGACGTCATGTCCTGTTAAAATAGATTTGACACTATTTCCGGTGCTGACGTCACTTCCGGTTCTGACGTTACATCTCGTTTGTCACTTCCCTTTTATTGGATAATGACGTCTCATGGTCTATTTCTACCAAAAGACGTCATTTCCTGATTAGATGGATATTTTTCTGTTATTTCCGGTGATGATGTCACTTCCGGTTACTATCTCTTCCGGCTCACACTCAGTGAGTGGTGACTCAGCATAACACCACTGCCACAGGCTAATTTGCATATCACGTGCCCGTACTTTTCTCTTGTTTGTAAACAAACGCGCTTTTTCAGAAATCAGTATAGAACGGACTAATGCAAGTATTTGGGGTTGCTTTACATATTGTTTTGCATAATTATATTGATATACTACTACAACTGCGACAGTGAGTTGCATGACAATATATAATTATACATCAAAGTGACCGTATCGCTAGCACTCCGTTGGGCTTCGATGACAGCACGTGGAGCCGTACAACCAATGTAAACAAAGGATAACTACGGAAAAACAAGTAGATTTTCACGCATTAGGATACTTTCTTAATGAACCGTAAACATTCTTTGACATTTGAATATGAAAATGTGTAGACTTGCCAAACATGAAACGGATGAAAAGCATATGCAATATCTTGAATGGACTGTGAAAGATGTGACGAATCGTCACATGGCGCTGGCCTGTGGCAGAGGTACTATGCTGTCTGGCTGCCGGACGCATGGAACTCTGGGTAGGAGAGTGTTCCGGCTCCGACGTCACTTCCGGACATCTGCACCCTCCCCCCCCTTTTTTTAATAGGAGGAGGAAACTATTGGTGGATGATAGTTTGCATGGCGACAATGGGCCTAAGGAAGATATGCCCTCAAGGACCGGCTGCACGTCACGCAAGTAATAGCTTGTGACGGTGTTTTGTGAGGCCCACTGACAGCCAGACACCACTTATTCCACCGAACGGAAGTCCATAAAGAGAGACTCGTTTCTTGGGCTCTGATCTGAGCCGAGCAGGATCCAAGACTGGGAGTGGAATTCTGTGCCCGCGTAGCCATTGGATCGGGAACTGGACTGACATAAACCGGAAGTTGATGGTTTATGCAGGTGGCAAGAGATCTAGATGTGGTGTGTCCCATAACGTGGTTATCCAAGCAAAGATCTCGGGATGTGTGGTCCATTCTGTTGCCACTATTCTCCCTTGACGGGGAGGGCTGTCGGCAAGGATGTTTAAAGACGGTAGGCGTAAATCGCAGTCCATAGACATAACCAGGTCGAAAGGGTCTATAATGGCGGAGTGGGTGGCAAGGAAGTCAGAATCGGCGTTCACCTCTGCCACCGGATCTGCCCCGGCGATAGGATTCTCGTTTCTTGTATCAGACTGACGAAAGACTGAGAAGATTGACGCTTGTCGTACCCCCGACTAGGTTTGAAGGAAACCTTCCCGGAGGGGACAAACTTATTCTTCAGAGGCTGTTGATATGACGAGTCCTTCTGATCCCAGGAACGCTCCTGGGAATGGGAAGACCCATGTGCCTTGGCAGCTAGGTTGATAGCTGATACTTGAAAACGTTCCGTTGTATCTTGTCTGACCTCATCTGTGACATGACCCAATTTGCCGTTGAACGTCTTGGGAGCAGATATTGGTTGTGCGTTATCAACCTCTTGGTTTGGTATGAAACAACACTTGAACGAACCTGTGCTAGTAGTTGTCAACACTGAACCAAGAGTAGCTGTGAAGACATCCAGACTTGGGTGGAGAGTAAGTCTATCTGCATTTCGACTATGGTGTATGCCGTACTGCCGTGGCTTTGGCATAAGCAGATTGCTGTCCCCCATGCGGCCTCTTGGCAGGAGGACTCTTCTGAGCCAATACTGTTTGCCTCTTCTTCATAATCTCCATATCTTGGTTTATTGCTGAGGAGCGTGACTCAAACATCGTGTCCATCATCTCCTGCTGTTGTTTGAAGAGTTGTTGAATCAAGTTCATAGAGAACGCAGGAGATGATTCTTTCGCCGGAGTAGGAGGCACGGGGTTAGAGTCAGAGGCTACTTCAGTGTCAATTGTCGCAATGACTTTAACTTCTTCTTAGCTGGGGGGCACGGGTGGCCCATTCGTCTAAGGCGCCGCGATTCGCTGTGCAGAGTTGCGTCACTTGGGAATGCCAGAAACCTATAATTGTGGGTTCGAATCCCGGTTCGCATCGATTATGTTTCTAGGTTTGTCAGCACCATACCCGTGCTCGTGGGTTTCACCGAAGTGGTAAACGTCTTAGACCTGCACCACTTCGGGCTTTCCTCCCACATTAAGCTGACACGCCGTGATATAACTGGAACAATGTTAAAAGCGGCGTTAAACCCAACTCACTCACTCACTCTTCTTAGCTGCTTCACGCCTTCTAGCTTTAGTTAAAGCTTCAGCTACCTTGGGGAAGGCTTTCTTGGATAGATTTGAGCACTGGTCGCATCTTGCCTCATCTGTACATATAGCCTCTCTGCACTTCTAGCAGCTGCTATGAGGATCTCCCGTGATCATAAAAGGACCACTCTTCTTGCAACCAGGAGTAGAGGGAGACTCCATTACGACCTCACAAAAACACCTCACACCAGCTTATAATTACGTGAGAACGATCATCACTACAATTAGCAGTTATAACTATTGACTTAATGTGTCTGTTTTATAAAAAACTATTAGAACAATCTTAGATCAATGTGACTACAACCAAGTGCAAGATCGTTACAACTATAACAATAGGTGTTGACTCTAGCACACACAGGAAAGAAGTGAGATTACGCACGTCACAGCTTGGGTTGCTATAGTGCTCTATTGGGAACAACTAATTGTATGTGATTGACAGTGAAGAGGACGTCTGTTGAAAATCTGAAAATTTTAGTTTGTGTGGACTGAAGCCAACAGCCGCCTTCTCCCGGACATATTTTTATATGATATGATTTTCCAAACAAGATCTTTGGAAGACAGGTTTCCAGAGGAACGGTGTCCAGATTAGTGAGGTTTCACTGTTGGTTTCACTGAGGTTTCACAGACTCCTTGAACTCATCCCATACTCTGAGACGTAAGAAGGTAATGATGGGTGTTCTACTAAAGGCAACGTAATTCCAACGGCTTTACTACCTCTGGTCCTTAATTAAGAATGAGTGCACACCAACTTTCGACCCCTACTAGACTAACCAAATTGTCTGAGAGTGAAAGAACATTGCATTTTGCAGCCAAACCAGAAGTTTTTTCTTGTAGGTGGTCGTTGGCGATAATTTGGCTGCTTTTGAAGTGTTGGTCTTAGTACTATTGGCGAGAAGATTGAGAGCGTATAGAGTGGAAGTAGCTGAATTGTATCACTTTTGATGAATCTGAAAATAGAATTAAATTAAAGTGCAAATGGGTTCATCATTTCTTTCTCATATACCTTACCGCTCCAGTATTATGTTATTCTTGTATATGGCCAGTGGCATCACATACTGAAATAAAGAATTGAAATATGTTTCTTATACAGAATTAAAAGGAGAGGCAGTTCAAACAACTTATTTTCAGCAGCAAATGGGTCCATTGCATTTGTCATAGCAGAATGGAGATATACTACCCTGGGTAAAATTGGATGCGTGGAGTCAGGGGGGGGGGGGGGGGAGTATTGGTTTTCGCTTCTTTTAGCAATGTTCCAGCAATATCATGGCAGGGGGTGCTTAATGAGCTGCAAGGCTAGAAGTAAACTGACTGACTAACTGGCTGCTGCTTTTACAACTACTTCCAATATAGAGATCCATTTTCACAACCATAAAGCTAGTATGCTGAAAGGTCAAGTAGTAAATAGAGATTATGGTACATGTTTGTCACACTGATTTTGCAAAACGAATGTCAGAATCATTTCCCAAGCGAAATGAGGACAATACATGAATTCTTTCACGTCTTTTAAGTAATCCTTTTCAGTGCCCTTTACAAAAATACACTGATCACGACCGCTCTCTTAAACCACAATTGTCCAATGACGTCAACAATGACGTCGTTTCTAGTGTGACGTCATTCCAATAATAAGAATCGAATGACGTCAACAAAGCCGTCCGGATGACGCAAACAATACACTGGCGCGCATGAAGTGATATTTTCACAAGTCCACGTATGGTTTTTATGCACTCGGTTTATTTCTAATCCTTTGGGTTTCTCGTGACAGGGGGAAAGGAAACATTTTCACTCGTGGCTACGCAACCCCTGACAATATCACCTTTCCCCCCGTCACTCGATAAGAGAAACATGATATTTCACTCGACACATGAATTATTCTCTATAAACAGGTAACATCATCTTCAACAGTCAATTATTATTTTTTCATTGAGCTTGTTTTCAAAGAATGGGTTTTGCAACAGCGGAAATGAAAATGCTACCTAAAAAAGAATATCTTTAAGTACCATACCATCAAAAAGAGTTTGGGTGTCATTTTACGAAATAGTTAATTTCGTTAATTACGATGCCAACACGTGTTTCTCTGCATCAGAACACAAATCTCCCAAATGATTTTCAAGATTTAATTTCATTGCATGATGCCTTGATTATGATTCGCCTTTTCTTAAATGTAAAAAAATCCTTGTTTTCTTCCCCAAAGGGGAACTGTACTTTACTATGTGTAGTCTGGATCCTATCAAAACTACTTTCTAAACTGTAACTGAACAGAAGCAGGAGTTAAGGGTTAAGTGTGTTCTCTGTAATCTAATCTCCTGGCACAATGTGATTGATTACTTCCTTGTGCATCACTTTTCCAACAGTCAACACAACGGAGACAGTTAAACTGCATAAATCTTGGAAACAGCTCAGCCTTGCTGCATTGTCATTTCATTGTATAGCCTGTCACAGCTGGCTGACATTATCTGAAAGACCGCCATTATTTGAAGTCCAAGGTGATTTACGTAATATTAGTTTGTATTAGTGGTACCATGAATAGCATCTCTTTTATGACTTAACCACATATTTAATGCAAGAATGACTTTTTCACATTATACTGAAAATATAGTGTTATGAGGTTTTTTTTAAAGCTGATACTCACTTTACTATTTTCAGTTAGGTAACAATAGGTTCGGGGGCACGGGTGGCCCAGTCGTCTAAGGCACCGCGATTCACTGTGCAGAGTTGCGTCCCTTGGCCACGCCAGAAACTTATGATTGTGGGTTCGAATCCCGGTTCGCACTGATTATGTTTCTAGGTTGTCAGCACCATACCCATGCTCGTGGGTTTCACCGAAGTGGTTAACGTCTGAGACCTGCATCACTTCGGGCTTTCCTCCCACATTAAGCTGACACGCCGTGATATAACTGGAATAATGTTAAAAGCGACGTTAAACCCAACTCACTCACTAACAATAGGTTCATCACAGACACTGACTGACAATAGCGTTTTTGAACATATGCCCTCTGAAAAAACATTCTTTTGACAAACATTTACACGTATATGATGTATACTATTCTGGTACGACATATTAACTATAGTAATATGAAAGAATCGGTTGGTACTTAACTTGTTTTGAGTTGTAATAAACCAACAGGTGAGTTGAAAAGGTGTTTAACGTCGCGTCCAAGATTATTGCACTTATATAGCGACTCCATGTACGTGTTTGTGTGTGTGTGGCTGCTTGTACTAGTCCGGACTGATGCCGATTTATAGTGCTAGCTCATTGAGATACCATGCCGCAGTTTAACATGAATACCCCACTCAGACACAGTATACTGACTCCGAGCCGACCAGTCCTTATTTTATCCCCTTTATGCCGAGCGCCAGACAGGTTAACAACAAGTACCATCTTTTAACGTCTTTTGGTATGATGCGGCCGGGGATCTTCCGCTCTCCGGGCGGACGCTCTACCACTAGACCACGGAGGCGGCCAATAAACCTAACAAGAAACTGAAGAGAAACATGTTTGTAATCTGCCATGTCTTTTTTGAGCATTCTGATCTTGAGTTATACAATATATTAGACAGCATGACAATATATTAAATTGTTTCCAACAAGACAAGCTTAAATAACAATGCATACACGTCATCTCTACAAACAATAACATGAAACTACTTTTTAATTCTATTTTTTCTCACCTACCTATACCCACCAATATGTTCCAGACAAGAACGTATGCACTAAGAAATATTTTTTGTTTGTTATTTAACGCCCCACTCAGCAATATCCCAGCTATATGACAGCGGTCTGTAAATAACAGAGCCTGGACCAGACAATCCAGTGAATCATACATCGTGAGCATCGATCCACGCATTTGGAATACGATGACATGCATCAGCCAAGTCAGCGAGCCTGACCACCCGATCCCGTTAGTCGACTCTTACGACAAGCAGTCGCTTTTTACGGAAAGCATGAGTTGCTGAAGACCTAATCTACCCCGGATAGGTAGCACAACGAAATACCAAATATTGGTCACCACCTGGACTTCAGCCTGACCATGACCTTCCAAATTTAAAATACCAATAGAGGTAACACCCAAAGTGTTATGCCCTATTAGCACAGAAACCTGCATGTGACAGGATCGGACTACTATAATTAAAACAGAAATCCCCTTAGACAAGCAGTTCATTACTGATCTGCGTAAACCAACAGTTAATTGTTGAAGCAAGCTCAACTGTTTCCACAGGCAAAGTATGCACAACCCATGAAAGGGCAAAACATCGTTCAATGCTCTTAGGATGTCCTTAAGAAGATACTGCTCAAAGTCATAAAGATGTTCATCTGAAATCCAAGGAGATTTGTGTGAGCATGTTTAGGGGTTGTGTCAAAAACACCTTAAGCATTTTCAGTTTGGATTTAATCCAACAGCGGCTGGTAACAATTATGTGAAAAACAGAACTTTTTATAAATTTATATGGCACATGGGTATTTGTTTAGTGTGTCCCTCATTGACATAGCAAATTTATTTCTCCTTCTGACAGAAATCTAATTAATGAAACACGTTTTGTCAGATCATTATCCAATCCATGTTCATGACATGACAAACAAGGAAAACAGAATTTGAACTTAAGTTTGAAGGCTTCAAGACTTTTGTTACAAAAACTTAGAAATATTGTATTAAACCTTTTAATTCTGAAATTCTTTGCTGATCGTGGAACTGACATTTTCAATGAAATACATGGTGAAACCCATGACAACTGCGCAGCCATGCTTCCTGTCTCTCCAAGAATAAAATAAATTTTCCACATCACTGTTTCAGCTGATGAATGTTTCAAGACAAGTTTGACATTCAACTGCATATTATTATACAAACTGCTTCTTTATGTTGTATCTGTTTCTCATTAACTACTTTAAAAAATCCTCAGCTCATTTGACATGAGACAGGATGCTGTGATCTGATAATGCAATATGAAACACCATTTGTAAGAAAACTCAAAACAAGTTAAGACCCGTGAAGATCCGGGGTAGAATAGGTCTTTAGCAACCCATGCTTGCCGTTAAAGGCGACTATGCTTATCGTAACAGGCGACTAACAGGATCGGGTGGTCAGGCTCGCTGAAATGGTTGATGCATGTCATCGATCCCAATTGCGTGGATCGATGCTCATGATGTCAATCACTGGATTATCTGGTCCATACTCGATTATTTACAGACCGCCGTCATATAGCTGGAATATTGCTGAGTGCGGCGTTAAAAAACGAAGAAAGAAACATTATTACACAAGTAACGGGATGTTAGAACAGAATCCAATATTGTCAGAACAGATGAAGATAGCAACTAAAACATCTCACATACTTAATGATATGAAGA
Source organism: Haliotis rufescens (assembly GCF_023055435.1). Lineage (NCBI taxonomy): Eukaryota > Metazoa > Mollusca > Gastropoda > Lepetellida > Haliotidae > Haliotis > Haliotis rufescens. The sequence goes on along the minus strand of NW_025963846.1, from coordinate 2,333,529 downwards.
ACTCAACAAAGATTATTCTAATATTAACAAATAATGATTATTGTCTCATATAGTGCTGTGTAAAATAGAGTGAGTGAGTGAGTGAAGAGGGTTTAAAGCCACTTTCAGCAGTATTCCAGCAGGAAATATATCACAGCAGGGCATACAGAGGAACGAATACATTTACCATTAGTCTACCGGAGATATTTCATACAAATTGTCTTGATCTTCAGAAAGATTTTCCTTGTAAGCTAATATTCATTAAGTATGTCTCCTCGTTTAATATAAAACATAATTGCCAGAGAATAAACAGCTTTGATTATCCGCCAAGGCAAAATGTTGGTGGAAATTATAAAAGTGGATCACTGAAAATCAATGATGACACCAGGTGTTCATTAAAATTGTAACCAATTGTAACCCCAAATCTTCTTTTCTGTGGGCACGGGTGCTCCAGTCGTCTAAGGCGCCGCGATTTGCTGTGCAGAGTTGCGTCACTTGGGTACGCCAGAAACCTATGATTGTGGGTTCGAATCCCGGTTCGCTCCGATTATGTTTCTAGGTTTGTCAGCACCATACCCATGCTCGTGGGTTTCACCGAAGTGGTAAACGTCTGAGACCTGCATCACTTCGGGCTTTCCTCCCACAATAAGCTGACACGCCGTGATATAACTGGAATACTGTTAAAAGCGGCGTTAAACCCAACTCACTCACTACTTCTTTTCTTGAGGTGGACATTGAAGTTTGAATTCGTCGGAAACAAAGATTGTGTTTTTCAGATTGTGTCAAGGTGGTCAGATTCGAGTTCATGGATGGAGGAATCAGGAAACCATTTATTTAAAAAGTCTTCACTTATGGAGGACACATTTGTTTGTTTGTTGTTTAACGCCGCACTCAGCCTGAGCATCAATCCACGCAAATTGGAATACGATGACATGCATCAACCAAGTCAGCGAACCCGACCACCCGATCCCGTTAGTTGCCTCTAACGACAAACATAGTCGCCTTATAGGGCAAGCATGGGTTGCTGAAGACCTATTCTAGTCAGGATCTTCACAGGTCGGAGGAATACGCAATCGATTTATGTAAAAAGTCTCGACTTATGGAGGACACATTTGACCCTGACCATAAAAAAAGGACAAGCTCGTTCAGTCTGACCAAGTGAGAAATTTGAACTGATCATCTGTCAATGATGTACTGTGAATGTAACATTTCGTAATACCTGTACTGCATAACGTAGAGTGAATGATGGTGGGGTGAGGTGAAATTGGGTTAAACGTCGCGTCCAAGATTATTGCACTTATGTAGCGACGTGCATGCACGTGTGTGTGTGTGGCTGCTTGTACTAGTCCGGACTGATGCGGATTTATAGTGCTAGCTCACTGAGATACCATGCCGCAGTTGAACATGAATACCCCACTCAGACACAGTAGACTGACTCCGAGCCGACCAGTCCTTGTTTAAGCCCCTTAATGCCGAGCACCAGAAGGGGTAACATCAAGTTCCATCTTTAAACGTCTTTTGGTATGACGCGGCCGGGGATCGAACCCCGGACACCTTCCGCTCTCCGGGCGGACGCTCTACCACTAGACCACGGAGGCGGTCCGTAGAGTGAATGAGTAAGTTTAATATTGCATTTAGGAATATACGAACCCCATCACTTCAGGGAACACCTGTGCGCACTTCAATCACTGCACTCAGGTTGGGAATAAAATAGCCTGTATGACAAACTCTTTAAACTATTAAAGCACCTGTTAAATGGAGTACGTGTGATTGTCTATTGTAACAGGAGTGTCCTTGTGATCAGAGGTCATCATCAAGTCCTTTCTAAAAACTTCCAGACAAACAGAATCACCTGACATAAACACATCAGAAATACAATGACTAAGACATCACGAAGAAGGATACCACATCATATACACAATCTATATAATCTACCCAAGGCAAGGGAGTTAACTGACTATAAAAGCCCAACTGGATTTTTTTCAGTCAGTTATCCCCCTTAACTCGGGAAGATGCTAATTTATCTGTGCAACTTTTATGTAATAGATAACTCATTTTTACACAATTTTAAATAACTTAAGGCTTGTTTCTACATAATGTACCAGCCTGTGGAGATTAGGTCTTCAGCAGCCCCTGCATGCTTTCGGTAAAAAGCGACTATGCTTGTCGTAAGAGGCGACTATGCTTGTCGTAAGAGGCGACTAAGGGATCGGGTGGTCAGGCTCGCTGACTTGGTTGATGCACGTCATCGTATCCTAATTGCGCGGATCAATACTCACGATGTCAATAACTGGATTGTCTGGTCCAGACTCGATTATTTACAGACAGCTGGAATATTGCAGATTGCGGGGTGAAACAACAAAGAAACAAACATAATTTACCTGGCCCCGTTCCTCAAAGCGATCTTAGCGCTAAGGTGATCGTAAGTCCCATACTTTAACATAGGCTTACGATCATCGTAGCGCTAAGATCGCTTTGAGGAACGGGGCCCTGAACAGTAAATAGTGGTTCTCAGGTAAGACCGTCCACCTTTAAATATGACAGAGTATCCTGTTACAGTTCTGTATGTTGAATCCTCATACTGAATGAATTGATAATAATTCTAGCACTAATGGTTCGCACATTATGCATTGATCAGACGGAAATGGACAGCTTCAGTTGAAATGTTTTTCATTTCGTTTCAGCTATTGAGATTATTTTACCACAATTCTCATTTACAATGCAATGGCAACAGCTTGATGTCTCATACAAAAAACAAATACATGCAGTATTTAAACATCTGTGTCCGACACCCTCATTCCATATGCTCATATATGATGGCAGCAAATGGGGTTTTCAAATGGAGTACAAATTGTCACATTTTTATTACAGTCCAGGGCCCCGTTCCACAAAGCGATCTTAGCGCTAAGATGATCGTAACTCCCATACTTTAACATGGGCTTACGATGATCGTAGCGCTAAGATCGCTTTGAGGAACGGGGCCCAGAATTGGCTGGTGATACATGGCTGCTTGGTCATTTGCTCATGGAGTGTGATCTCCATTGTGTATACCCGAACATGCTGCATTGAAAATGTGTCAGTCATTCATTACAACTGCTAAATTAGTCAGTCATGCATGTGTACCTGTTTCAAACAGCCCTAAAATTACATATGTATAGGTTGATTTTATCGCTTCTGTTTGTTGTTGGACACTGCACACAGCATGTTCCAGCTATGTGACTGATCAAATGAAGTGATCAAGTTGGGTCCAACAAACCTGTGATTGATATTATGAGCAATAAGTCATGCTTTTTCGGTACGTTGACACACTCTTCTTTTCTTTGTTGTTTAACGCCGCACTCAGCAATATTCCAGCAACATGACGGCGGTCTGTAAAAATTCAATCGGGACCAGACAATCCAGTGAGTGATATCATAAGCATCGATCTACGTAATTTGGATACAACGCCATGCACTAACCAAGTCAGCTAGCATGACCACCCGATCCCGTTAGCCGCCTCTTTCATGGCAAGCATGGGTTGCTGAAGACAGGATCTTCACAGGTCTTCAAGTATGTCACCGAACCTAACCACCCAATCAAATATTCCTCTTACAACAATCATAAGATGCTGGTGACCAATTAGAACCCAGCATTGCCACGGGCCTGACAGACAACCGATGCATGGCCATTGTGTAAGCCGTGCTGGTCTCAAACTGATCATGCCAACCAGCTGTGCTAGAGTCCGACAAGCCCCAGTATAAATCAAAACCGAATCAGATGGAACGACACAGCCATATAATCAATTCATTACAGGTAGCTCCCGCTTCCCATCAATCTCTCCTAATATTTACAACGTAATGAAACCATGTTGGTCCAACCTACCCTACAGACACAAGCCAGCACCTTTCAGCCTCTCCTGAACTCATCATAAAGAAGACCAGGCCTCCTTAAACCAAATAACACGATGGCAGACCCTCCCAGGGGGGTCCTGAAGATAGTGACTGGCTTTAGTGTGGACACAGTTTAAGGTGATAAAACATAGCCAGGCTGTGTTGAAATTACGCTAATGGAGTGTGAGACAACATCGGCAGCCCTGTCTGTCACTGCCGTAATCATCTCAAATAGTCTGGTCTCCCTGCAAACTTTATTATGATGAAGGCGGTGTGGGTTGTCTGTTCCTGTCAGTGGGAAGGTCGCGGGTCAGGCCTGCGAGCTGTGTGAAGCATCCCTCTTGAACTCGACGTCATTGTCATGGTGATTGCAGCTGCTACAATTTCATTGTCATGTGAAAAAACATGATCTGGATCAATTATACTGTAAGCTACCTGTAACTGTCTGAAGTGTCAAATTACCAATCTCTAAAATGGCCATCAACTGTCTTTTTGGTGCATTGACATCATGAGCATCAATCTACACAATTGGGATACGATGACATTCATCAACCTAATCTGTGAGCCTGACCACCCGAATCCGTTAGTCGCCTCTTACAACAAGCATGGGTTGCTGAAGACCTATTCTAGCCCAAATCAGGAGTCTGGTGCTCTGATCACTGAGTGTGTGTATCTTAGCCTGTTTTAACAGCATTCCTGCAATGTGACACCAGTGATTCAGTGCTCCAGATAAGCTGCAGATAACCTACTAAATCACCATAAACACTATTAATTGTGAGTTTCTTGCATACAAATAAGCATGAAAACTTCGATAACCCAATGGTATAACAATACCATGCATAATTACCCAATGTAGCCTTTTCAGCTGGCACAGTGGTATAACAATACCATGCATAATTACCCAATGTAGCCTTTTCAGCTGGCACAGTGGTATAACAATACCATGCATAATTACCCTACGTAGCCTTTTCAGCTGGCACAGGGGTATAACAACGCCATGCATAATTACCTAATGTGGCCTTTTCAGCTGGCACAGTGGTATAACAATGCCATGCATAATTACCCAATGTAGCCTTTTCAGCTGGCACAGTGGTATAACAATACCATGCATAATTACCCAATGTAGCCTTTTCAGCTGACACAGTGGTATAACAATACCATGCATAATTAGTCAGAGGAGGGGGGTGTCACATTGTCATATTGAGTCTCATTTTTGGCTAGGGGCCAACAGTCGCATTCTTTTGGAGACGCATTAATTTCACAATTTATAGTAAATAAGTGATAAGTGGCTGTGTCTGTAACTGCAACATACAAAATTGAGAGTATGGTGTGAAAAATATTTTTATTTCAATAATAAATCATTAAAAACAAAAACATAACAGCATTTGGTGAGTTACTGCTGTTCCCAATGTTCAAAGTCATCAATATTCGTAATGGATTCATCAACATACAAAATAATGAGTATGCAATCTTTTTGTACTCCCTCATCACTTTCTTGTTATTTTCTTGAAGATAACTCAAAGTGCTCCATCATGTGAAGACAAACCAAGACAGGAGTGTGTCAAACTCTAGGAATTTGCGTAAGAGATATGGCACATGATGTACATCACATGACTACCCACTCTACTCAACAAACAAAATATTTGTTCTATGGCGATCTAAAACAAGCCCAGTTATGATAAAGTATAAGAAAGATAGAATTTGGTTGGTTGGTTTACGCCGCACTCAGCAATTCTCCAGCTATATGACGGCGGTCTGTAAATAATCTAGTCTGGACCAGACAATCTAGTGATTGACATCATGAGCATCGATCCTTGCAATTGGGAGCGATGACATGCATCAACCAAGTCAGCGAGTCTGACCACCCGATCCCATTAGTCGCCTCTTATGACAAGCATAGTCGCCTTTTACGGCAAGCATGGGTTGCTGAAGATATATTCTACCCCGGATCTTCACGGGTCAGAAAGATAGGAATTGATTTGATATATAGGAATATACTAGACTGACCAGGAATCAGTTGTATAACACTTTCATTAACTAATTGGTTCATTAAACCCTTAAGTTTCATTCATTTTTATTAGTATTAGTTAAAGATGGCATAAAGATGGGTTGTACAAAGCTGTCAAGCTGTCATTAACTAATGATACCTTAAGTGTAAAAGTTACATTGAAGTGGCATTAAATAATGGCATTCCCCCATAATTTTCCCCCAATTCTGTTTTAACAAACAAGCACTTTTTCCTTCCTGTCATCTGCCAAATGGCATGAGTAGTAGCTGTTCTCTCCACTCGGAGGTTTGGGAAGCCATAACTGCCAAATACATCACTTCTTATGGTATTTTGTGATCTGCTTTACATGTCTTGGAGGTTCCAACGCCAAAATAAAAGCTTTTTTCTATTTTGTCAACATATTAGCCTATATTATTAGGCATGTTTGGCTTAATGACAGGTTAAAGGTTCCCACGAGATCCCCATTAAGTATATGGCCTGTTAATGTCCGCATGGTGTCTTTAAAAGTTTGATACAACAGAATTTAATGGTACATGGAGGTTTAAAACCTATTCGAAGACTGTCTCCCATATTGATAAACTATGAAGTTGGAAAGACAAACTGAAAAGTTCAATAACTTTCTTGTGGAAATTAAAGCAGCAATCTTAATTTAATTATTTTTCCTAAATTATCTTTCTTAAGTAGATTTAGGTGATGCTTTACTCAGTGTTTAAGATCTCAAACTTGTTACTTCAGCAGGACACTTGTTTTCAGGTTGTGAGTGATGGTATTACTTCAGCAGGACACTTTTTTTCAGGTGGTGAGTGATGGTATAACTTCAGCAGGGCACTTGTTTTCAGGTTGTGAGTGATTGTATTACTTCAACAGGACACTTGTTTTCAGGTTGTGAGTGATGGTATTACTTCAGCAGGACACTTGTTTTCAGGTTGCGGGCAATGATATTACTTCAGCAGGACACTTGTTTTCAGGTTGCGGGCAATGATATTACTTCAGCAGGACACTTGTTTTCAGGTTGTGTGTGATGGTATTACTTCAGCAGGGCACTTGTTTTCAGGTGGTGAGTGATGGTAATACTTCAGCAGGACACTTGTTTTCAGGTTGTGAGTGATGGTATTACTTCAGCAGGACACTTGTTTTCAGGTTGCGGGCAATGATATTACTTCAGCAGGACACTTGTTTTCAGGTTGTGTGTGATGGTATTACTTCAGCAGGGCACTTGTTTTCAGGTGGTGAGTGATGGTATTACTTCAGCAGGACACTTGTTTTCAGGCTGCGAGTGATGGTATTACTTCAGCAGGACACTTGTTTTCAGGTTGCGAGTGATGGTATTACTTCAGCAGGACACTTGTTTTCAGGTTGTGTGTGATGGTATTACTTCAGCAGGACACTTGTTTTCAGGTTGTGAGTGATGGTATTACTTCAGCAGGACACTTGTTTTCAGGCTGTGTGTGATGGTATATCTTCAGCAGGACACTTGTTTTCAGGTTGTGAGTGATGGTATTACTTCAGCAGGACACTTGTTTTCAGGTTGTGAGTGATGTTATCACTTCAGCAGGACACTTGTTTTCGGGCTGCGAGTGATGGTATTACTTCAGCAGGACACTTGTTTTCAGGTTGCGAGTGATGGTATTACTTCAGCAGGACACTTGTTTTCAGGCTGTGTGTGATGGTATTACTTCAGCAGGACACTTGTTTTCAGGTTGTGTGTGATGGTATTACTTCAGCAGGACACTTGTTTTCAGGTTGTGAGTGATGGTATTACTTCAGCAGGACACTTGTTTTCAGGTTGTGAGTGATGTTATTACTTCAGCAGGACACTTGTTTTCAGGCTGTGTGTGATGGTATTACTTCAGCAGGACACTTGTTTTCAGGTTGTGAGTGGTGGTATTACTTCCGCAGGACACTTGTTTTCAGGTTGTGAGCGATGGTATTACTTCAGCAGGACACTTGTTTTCAGGTTGTGTGTGATGGTATTACTTCAGCAGGACACTTGTTTTCAGGTTGTGAGTGGTGGTATTACTTCAGCAGGACACTTGTTTTCAGGTTGTGAGCGATGGTATTACTTCAGCAGGACACTTGTTTTCAGGTTGCGAGTGATGGTATTACTTCAGCAGGACACTTGTTTTCAGGTTGTGTGTGATGGTAATACTTCAGCAGGACACTTGTTTTCAGGTTGCGAGTGATGGTATTACTTCAGCAGGACACTTGTTCTCAGGTTGTGAGTGATGGTATTACTTCAGCAGGACACTTGTTTTCAGGTTGCGAGTGATGGTATTACTTCAGCAGGACACTTGTTTTCAGGTTGCGAGTGATGGTATTACTTCAGCAGGACACTTGTTTTCAGGTTGCGAGTGATGGTATTACTTCAGCAGGACACTTGTTTTCAGGTTGTGAGTGATGGTATTACTTCAGCAGGACACTTGTTTTCAGGTTGTGAGTGATGGCATTACTTCAGCAGGACACTTTTTCAGGTGGTGAGTGATGGTATAAATTCAGCAGGGCACTTGTTTTCAGGTTGTGAGTGATTGTATTACTTCAGCAGGACACTTGTTTTCAGGTTGTGAGTGATGGTATTACTTCAGCAGGACACTTGTTTTCAGGTTGCGGGCAATGATATTACTTCAGCAGGACACTTGTTTTCAGGTTGCGGGCAATGATATTACTTCAGCAGGACACTTGTTTTCAGGTTGTGTGTGATGGTATTACTTCAGCAGGGCACTTGTTTTCAGGTGGTGAGTGATGGTAATACTTCAGCAGGACACTTGTTTTCAGGTTGTGAGTGATGGTATTACTTCAGCAGGACACTTGTTTTCAGGCTGCGAGTGATGGTATTACTTCAGCAGGACACTTGTTTTCAGGTTGCGAGTGATGGTATTACTTCAGCAGGACACTTGTTCTCAGGTTGTGAGTGATGGTATTACTTCAGCAGGACACTTGTTTTCAGGTTGCGAGTGATGGTATTACTTCAGCAGGACACTTGTTTTCAGGTTGCGAGTGATGGTATTACTTCAGCAGGACACTTGTTTTCAGGTTGCGAGTGATGGTATTACTTCAGCAGGACACTTGTTTTCAGGTTGTGAGTGATGGTATTACTTCAGCAGGACACTTGTTTTCAGGTTGTGTGTGATGGTATAACTTCAGCAGGACACTTGTTTTCAGGTTGTGAGTGATGGTATTACTTCAGCAGGACACTTGTTTTCAGGTTGTGAGTGATGTTATTACTTCAGCAGGACACTTGTTTTCAGGCTGTGTGTGATGGTATTACTTCAGCAGGACACTTGTTTTCAGGTTGTGAGTGATGGTATTACTTCAGCAGGACACTTGTTTTCAGGTTGTGAGTGATGTTATTACTTCAGCAGGACACTTGTTTTCAGGTTGCGAGTGATGGTATTACTTCAGCAGGACACTTGTTTTCAGGTTGTGAGTGATGGTATTACTTCAGCAGGACACTTGTTTTCAGGTTGTGAGTGATGGCATTACTTCAGCAGGACACTTTTTCAGGTGGTGAGTGATGGTATAAATTCAGCAGGGCACTTGTTTTCAGGTTGTGAGTGATTGTATTACTTCAGCAGGACACTTGTTTTCAGGTTGTGAGTGATGGTATTACTTCAGCAGGACACTTGTTTTCAGGTTGCGGGCAATGATATTACTTCAGCAGGACACTTGTTTTCAGGTTGCGGGCAATGATATTACTTCAGCAGGACACTTGTTTTCAGGTTGTGTGTGATGGTATTACTTCAGCAGGGCACTTGTTTTCAGGTGGTGAGTGATGGTAATACTTCAGCAGGGCACTTGTTTTCAGGTTGTGAGTGATGGTATTACTTCAGCAGGACACTTGTTTTCAGGCTGCGAGTGATGGTATTACTTCAGCAGGACACTTGTTTTCAGGTTGCGAGTGATGGTATTACTTCAGCAGGACACTTGTTCTCAGGTTGTGAGTGATGGTATTACTTCAGCAGGACACTTGTTTTCAGGTTGCGAGTGATGGTATTACTTCAGCAGGACACTTGTTTTCAGGTTGCGAGTGATGGTATTACTTCAGCAGGACACTTGTTTTCAGGTTGCGAGTGATGGTATTACTTCAGCAGGACACTTGTTTTCAGGTTGTGAGTGATGGTATTACTTCAGCAGGACACTTGTTTTCAGGTTGTGAGTGATGGCATTACTTCAGCAGGACACTTTTTCAGGTGGTGAGTGATGGTATAAATTCAGCAGGGCACTTGTTTTCAGGTTGTGAGTGATTGTATTACTTCAGCAGGACACTTGTTTTCAGGTTGTGAGTGATGGTATTACTTCAGCAGGACACTTGTTTTCAGGTTGCGGGCAATGATATTACTTCAGCAGGACACTTGTTTTCAGGTTGCGGGCAATGATATTACTTCAGCAGGACACTTGTTTTCAGGTTGTGTGTGATGGTATTACTTCAGCAGGGCACTTGTTTTCAGGTGGTGAGTGATGGTAATACTTCAGCAGGACACTTGTTTTCAGGTTGTGAGTGATGGTATTACTTCAGCAGGACACTTGTTTTCAGGCTGCGAGTGATGGTATTACTTCAGCAGGACACTTGTTTTCAGGTTGCGAGTGATGGTATTACTTCAGCAGGACACTTGTTCTCAGGTTGTGAGTGATGGTATTACTTCAGCAGGACACTTGTTTTCAGGTTGCGAGTGATGGTATTACTTCAGCAGGACACTTGTTTTCAGGTTGCGAGTGATGGTATTACTTCAGCAGGACACTTGTTTTCAGGTTGCGAGTGATGGTATTACTTCAGCAGGACACTTGTTTTCAGGTTGTGAGTGATGGTATTACTTCAGCAGGACACTTGTTTTCAGGTTGTGAGTGATGGCATTACTTCAGCAGGACACTTTTTCAGGTGGTGAGTGATGGTATAAATTCAGCAGGGCACTTGTTTTCAGGTTGTGAGTGATTGTATTACTTCAGCAGGACACTTGTTTTCAGGTTGTGAGTGATGGTATTACTTCAGCAGGACACTTGTTTTCAGGTTGCGGGCAATGATATTACTTCAGCAGGACACTTGTTTTCAGGTTGCGGGCAATGATATTACTTCAGCAGGACACTTGTTTTCAGGTTGTGTGTGATGGTATTACTTCAGCAGGGCACTTGTTTTCAGGTGGTGAGTGATGGTAATACTTCAGCAGGACACTTGTTTTCAGGTTGTGAGTGATGGTATTACTTCAGCAGGACACTTGTTTTCAGGTTGCGAGTGATGGTATTACTTCAGCAGGACACTTGTTTTCAGGTTGCGAGTGATGGTATTACTTCAGCAGGACACTTGTTTTCAGGTTGTGTGTGATGGTATTACTTCAGCAGGACACTTGTTTTCAGGTTGTGTGTGATGGTATAACTTCAGCAGGACACTTGTTTTCAGGTTGTGAGTGATGGTATTACTTCAGCAGGACACTTGTTTTCAGGTTGTGAGTGATGTTATTACTTCAGCAGGACACTTGTTTTCAGGCTGTGTGTGATGGTATTACTTCAGCAGGACACTTGTTTTCAGGTTGTGAGTGATGGTATTACTTCAGCAGGACACTTGTTTTCAGGTTGTGAGTGATGTTATTACTTCAGCAGGACACTTGTTTTCAGGCTGCGAGTGATGGTATTACTTCAGCAGGACACTTGTTTTCAGGTTGCGAGTGATGGTACTACTTCAGCAGGACACTTGTTTTCAGGCTGTGTGTGGTGGTATTACTTCAGCAGGACACTTGTTTTCAGGTTGTGAGTGATGGTATTATTACTTCAGCAGGACACTTGTTTTCAGGTTGCGAGTGATGGTATTACTTCAGCAGGACACTTGTTTTCAGGTTGTGTGTGATGGTAATACTTCAGCAGGACACTTGTTTTCAGGTTGCGAGTGATGGTATTACTTCAGCAGGACACTTGTTCTCAGGTTGTGAGTGATGGTATTACTTCAGCAGGACACTTGTTTTCAGGTTGTGAGTGATGGTATTACTTCAGCAGGACACTTGTTTTCAGGTTGCGAGTGATGGTATTACTTCAGCAGGACACTTGTTTTCAGGTTGTGAGTGATGGTATTACTTCAGCAGGACACTTGTTTTCAGGTTGTGAGTGATGGTATTACTTCAGCAGGACACTTGTTTTCAGGTTGTGAGTGATGGTATTACTTCAGCGGGACACTTGTTTTCAGGTTGCGAGTGATGGTATTACTTCAGCAGGGCACTTGTTTTCAGGTTGCGAGCGATGGTATTACTTCAGCAGGACACTTGTTTTCGGGTCGCAAGCGATGGTATTACTTCAAAAGAAAACACTGTTTCTGCATCTTCACATTTGACTTCTTCTGCCTGAAACAGAAGTATGAATCATAGTAAGTGATTGTCCACATGACATGAAAAACCTGTTTCCAATTACTTGCACAACAAATTATGTAGAACATATTCAGTGCTCTGTAGACAATTGCCACGAACAGACAGAATTCCTGATGGCCGATGTAATGTTAGCATCAGGAGTCAGTCTAAACCTGGTTACAGAATCGTGTGTATGTGCATGCGTGCGTGCGTGCGTGCCTGCGTGCGTGCGTGTGTGTGTGTGTATCTGTGTGTGTGTGTGTCTGTGTGTCTGTGTTTACTAGTGCTCAATTCTGAGATACCATGCTGCATACCCCTCTCAGACACAGAATACTGGCTCAGGGCTGGCCAGTCCTTGTTTGATCCCCTTAATACTGAGCACCAGGCTGGGAAACAACAAGTACCATCCTTTTACTTCTGGTATGACGCAGCAGGGGAATCAAACAACTGACCTTTCTTATTTGATAGGCATTTCTTAGAAGTTGACAGATGGCAAGTAGATAGAAGTTTATGGATAACAACTTCTTTATTTTTCTGTAATAGCGACATTACGGTATGGATCCTTATATCATTGTCAAACAATAATGACTTCTGAACATGGTACAGTATCAATAATTATCATACATGAGAGAGATTAACATGAGTATGAAGATCCATACCGAAATGTCATTATAACAGTACAATAAAGAGTGAGTGAGTTGGGTTTAACGCTGCTTTTAACATTATTCCAGTTATATCACAGCGTGTCAGCTTAATGTGGGAGGAAAGCCCAAAGTGATGCAGGTCTCGGACATTTACCACTTCGGTGAAACCCACAAGCACAGGTATGGTGCTGACAAACCTAGAAACATAATCAGGGCGAACCGGGATTCGAACCCACAATCCAAGGTTTCTGGCATGCCCAAGGGACGCAACTCTGCACAGCAAATCACGGTGCCCTAGACGACTGGGCCACCCATGCCCCCTGTATAATAAAGAAGCTATTATCCATCACTTTTTGTATACTTTTTCAACCGACCTTCCGCTCTCGGAGCAAAAGCTCTATCCAGGGCCCTGTTCCACAAAGAGATCTTAGCACTATGACTATCGTAAGCCAGTGTTAAAGTATGGGAGTTATGATCACGCTAGCACTAAGATGGCTTTGTGGAACGGGGCCCAGTAGACCACAGAGGCAGTCGTCATCACTACAAATGATTGATTACTAAGAGTATGACATCAGTAAGGTACTAGTAATGTGTGTGCAGATATGATAATAAAACCATTGCGCAGATATCTTTCAAATTGAGCTACAAAAGCACTACAAAGGGGTAAAATGTACAATTCAAGCTAAGTGTACAAGAAAATATTTATCAGGATTCTTAAAATGGTGTTTACGTGCTGCTTGCTTGGTTGTTGGTCTTGTTGCCATAGATATGACAAAAATATTAACTTCAAACAACTTTTCACGTTCAACTCTTTCAGTTAATTCTTTGCTACATCACAGATTTTACTCTTTTCCCCCGAGAAATATGCTATTTATTTTCTTGAGAATGCGTCATAATTACTTTGACATTTAAACCATTGTGATGATGTCACGCTATTGTTACAGTTGTTACGGAGCCAGGAATTCAATGGCAATTCTTAACGTGCATTCTAAACAGGTAAAACTGATGGAAATATATAGGTCATTATGTAAAATTAAAGAGTTTGTTTTGTTTGCAGTTTAACAACACACTCTGCAATTCCAGCTATATGACAGCAGTCTGCAAATACTTGAGTCTGGACCAGACAATCCAGTGATTGACATTATGAGCATCGATCCACGCAATTGGGATACGATGACATGCATCAACCAAGTCAGTGAGTCTGACAACCAGATCCCGTTTGTCGCCTCTTATGACAAGCACAGCCACCTTAGACTTGTTCTACCCCAGATCTTCACAATCATAGAGAAATTAATTGAATCGATTGAATCTGTTGATTCTGGTAGTAGTTCTTTTGTGGTTCATTGATTCTTCTTCCGGAATCAACAGATTCAAGAGATTTCTCCATTACATAAATAATTACAAATAAACACATTCATTAACAATATGCTGCCAATCAAGCATTTTCATTTATGGAATAAGATTTTTCAACATTTCAAATCAAATCTAAAACAATACTGGAAACTACACAAAAAAAGAGAACTGATTAAGATTTATGATTGACCAGTGATAAAATCCCCACGAACCCCCAACACATGCATGGCAACCATATCTCACAGTGTTCACACAATATGAGTGTCATGGTGAACCAAAAGCATCTCAAACATTGTCAAAGAATACTGATTTAAGCCAATGTGTATCTCCCAAGACAATGCCCACAGGATTTGTGCTATATTTATCTGTAGGTGATCACTATCCATAACTCACAGCTGAATGTAATCAAAAAGCTGATAATACTCATTGTGGAACTGGATCTGAATTTAGCATGCCAATAAATGAAATATCTTTATGGGAGGGTGGAATGTTATTTGCAGCCTCAGGAAAGCTTTCAAAATGTTTTAGGACAGACATCTGGGGGACAGTTCCAAATTTGAAGCAAAAATGACCGAAATTATGTCCAGTGCAATTTCCTATTTTGACTTGCAAATTGCGTTCCCCGTGTTTTTGTCAGATTACCAATTGACTTGCCTTTGCATGTGTTCGTGATATGTGCCACAAGTGGGGTATGAGTGAGTGAGTGAGTATGGTTTTACGCCGCTTTTAGCAATATTCCAGCAATATCACGGCGGGGGCATCAGAAATGGGCTTCACACATTGTACCCATGTTTGGAATCGAACCCGGGTCTTCGGCGCGACGAGCGAACGCTTTAACCACTAGGCTACCCGACCGCCCCCAAGTGTGGTATGATACGCTCACCTATTCACAAGCCTGGGGTATCATCATTCTTTGCTAGTGATTCATAAATGCATGCTCACAACATACTGGTAGTCGGAATCATACAACTGATGCTGCTTATAATAGAAATTAATTATGATCATGGAAAGAGTTTTGTTTCTTATATAAAAAGAAACAATAAACATGTTTTATGTGGCTTTAAATTGATGAGTGAGTGAGTATGGTTTTACGCCGCTTTTAGCAATATTCCAGCAATATCACGGCGGGGGACACCAGAAATGGGCTTCACACATTGTACCCATGTCAAGAATCGAACCCAGGTCTTCGGCGTGACGAGCGAACGCTTTAACAACTAGGCTACCCGATCGCCCCTTTAAATTGATGAACACAATCATACAGATTAGAATGATTTACAAAAATACAAAACCTGTGATTGTAATAGACCTATGATTCCAAATACTAACAGCTAAGTATAATATCAAAAGGCGGCACGGGTACCATAAGCAGTGACTGTAGCACACTCAAACATTTGGCTTTTCACAAAAGTGCTAACATCTACGACCTGTGCAACCATGAGCTTTCCTCTTGTATTTGATTGTTTGTTTGTTGTTTAACGCCGCACTGAGCAATATTCCAGCTATATGACGGGGGTCTGTAAACATCCGAGTCTTGACCAGACAATCCATCAATCAAGACCAGACATCAAGAGCATCAATCTATGCAACCGGGATACGATGACATGCATCAACCAAGTCAGCGTGTCTGACCACCCGATCCCGTTAGTCACCTTTTACAACAAGCATAGTCACCTTTTACGGAAAGCATGGGTTGATGAAGATCAGTTGTTATCTGTTATACCATATTAAGACAAAATCTTACAATGGAACTGAAATACTGTAACATATTGTAAAACTCACTCAACCAATACATATCTCTTAGTGTTTACTACCATTGTATCACTAAGCATGGGAATTCCACTGTTAACTGACATTTCAGTTCTTGAAGCAATTTGAAAACACTTGAAGATCACTTGCTTAAAAATTCAAAGCAACATAAATTAACCACAGTATGAAATGCCACTGTTACATATTTCAGGTCCGGAAGCTGCTTGGTAAAACTTGATGACCGCCTTTGTATTCAAAGCTCAAAGCAACTTCAAATAACCACAGCAGGGATATCTGTACCAAAGAGGACAGCCTTTCAAAAACAGACACTGACAAAACTAGGTCAGTTATACCTTTATCCCAGGAAACTAATTCTGCTATTTCGGTTAAAACGAAACGTAATTTGATTAGATATGTACCAAAGCAAACACAATTCAAAGCCAGGGTTCTGTTGCCCAATGGTTGAAAATGGCTCACAGGCATTGCCCACGAGATCAAGTAACAAGGAACAAATCAAGGGCCGTAGCTAATCCCAGTAAATGAAATTGTGTGTGAAGAATGACCAGAATCTTTTTGAAACCATGGATGAAAGAGACAGAAGAAATGAAAAAGACGCTCTGAGACCAATCAAAGAAGTGATATGTTCTTGTATATCACTTCTCATGTTTATTTCATACATATTGCTGCTGTAGTTGGTCAGGATCACATCAAGCTAATTGGTTTGAGTCGCTGATGAAAAATTTGAAATCTCTTTCAGTGTCTGGTTATCACAAAAAAATAACCTGGTTGCAGAGCTCCAAATGAGCTTGTATATACATAAATTACACAAAATAAATCACCATTACCTAATTAAATTTCAGTTTCTTGCGTACAAATACGCATGAGAAATTAAAAACCCTAATAGTATAACAATACGGAGCGTATTAACCCAACGCATCCTTTTTAAATTGCATACCTGTATTTCTTTATAGATCTTTATTACTCATTGCCTGTAGACACCACACATGTCCTGACGTACCCTAATTTCGAACAGTTAAGATTGCATTGCTGATATTTCGAGGGATGAGTGAATGAAAACTCAAATTCTCCTTCATACCAGTAGGTGATGTCTTCAACAATAGAATTCAGCTACATTCCAAAAGAAAACAAATCCTCGGTAAAAAGCGTGACTTCCATTACCTCGTCTGAAATCTTCCACCTATTTCCGAACACCTAAATGGTTTTGTACTTTAGCAGGGTTTCCATGAAAGAACAGACATGTTTTGGCGCACATTTCTCAACATAATTCTTGCAGGCCAGCATTAAAACTCTAAAAGTAGTTGAAAGTTTGAAACCTATTCACAAAACATCAATATCTGTCAAATTCTAGTGTTTATACTATTTTACTCTTCCTTTTTATCATGAGTGAGTGAGTGAGTGAGTGAGTTGGGTTTAACGCCGCTTTTAACAATATTCCAGTCATATCGCGGCGTGTCAGCTTAATGTGGGAGGAAAGCCGGAAGTGATGCAGGTCTAAGACGTTTACCACTTTGTAGAAACCAACGAGCACAGGTATGGTGCTGAGAAACCTAGAAACATAATCGGGGCGAACTGGGATTCGAACCCACAATCATAGGTTTCTGGCATGCCCAAGGAACGCAACTCTGCACAGCGAATCGCGGCACCTTAGACGACTTGGCCATCCGTGCCCCCTCCTTTTATCATGACGACGGTACCAATATACTGAATGACAACGGAATGTTCTGACAGGTGTACGGTACTTCACATGAACCCAGTGTTGACAGGCCGAACGCATGCACTCTCTAGGCGGCAGGTTTGATGATGTCAAACCTCTCGTTATAAGCGGCAAATAAATATCAAATATGAAAATAGGTGTCGTTCGAAATTAGGGTACTGGGCGATACATGAACTATACTGCAGTGATAATACCTAAGAGGCTCAACTTTGTTAATTAGACATGTATATCGCTGTTGCAAGTTTACGCCATGTTTCACACTTCGGGCAGCACATGGTTGGTTGGTTGATGTTTCTTGTTTAACGCCGCACTCAGCAATATTACAGCTATATAAAGCCTGTTAATAATCCAGTCTGAACCAGACAATCCAGTGATTGACATCATGGGCATCGATCCACGCAATTGGGATACGATGACATGTATCAACCAAGTCAGTGAGCGTCACCACTCAATCCCGTTAGTCGCCTCTTACGACAAGGATAGTCGCCTTTTAAATAGATAACATATAAAGCCATCTAAAACAGCATTATTATTTTTTTAAAATAGGTGTAAAAATACCCAATAGACTTGACCAAAAGGGGTAAAACGATACCGAATACCCAAAGAAAACTAAAAATACCAGTGTGAATGATAAAACCATATGTCTGGAGCCCTTTGTTTGTATTAGTCATGTGTGTGTGTGTGTGTGTGTGTGTGTGTGTGTGTGTGTGTGTGTGTGTGTGTGTCTGTCTGTCTGTCTGTGTGTGTGTCTGTGTGTGTGTCTGTGTCTGCTTGTTCCAGTCCAGACTAATGCAGGTTTTATAGTGCTAGCCCACTGAGATACCAAGTTTAATATGATTTCCCTACTCAGACACGGTATACTGACTCCGAGCCAACCAGTCATTGTTTTAGCCCCTTAATGCCAAGCATCAGGCAGGGTACCATCCTTTAACGTCTTTTGGTATGAGGCGGCCGGGGATCGAACCCCGGACCTTCGCTCTCCAGTCAGACGCTCTACCACTAGATGACGGAGGCGGTCTGTTTGTATTGGTGGTTTAAATACCAGGCCAGACTAACACGGTAACCCCATCTAAATTATTGGATAGTAATACTTACAACGATGAATATGACAAGAAATAACATGAAATAACCAGATTTAGAGCATATTAGCAAGGGTACACACAGCCTACTGGTAGTTGAGCAGCTGGAAAATGTGACAAAAGATGGTTATTTTACAAGAGGAAAAAATAGCCTGACAACAGTGTGCATGAAGAATGTAATGAAAATAGGAGCTTGATTGAAAGGAGATATTTATGGAAGGTGGATACAGGCTCCCTGAGGCAATATCAGGGCTATGGGATTTCATAGGAATTGCAAATTACATGGAAAGACCTTGTTGAGTTTGACATTTGTTGACATTATCTCCTAGAATATGGCTGGCGTTTCTGTCAATATTACATAACAATGAAAGTCTCTGATTGCACATGCTGGATTGGTGCGCGAACAAACCTCCATGGATTACAGCATGTGTTGTGGGGCGCTGTGACACTGACAACATATATATGCAATTTTCCAACATTTAGAAAAAAAATTCTTTGATCCAAACTTCAAAAGTGACAACAACAAAAATTATTTTTTGTTATCTCTTTGTAGAAGACTTTTGATGTCAGACATAAGCTGATTATGTTAGAGTATTTGATAATGACAAAAACTTTCAATTGTATGGGTCCTTTGTCATTTTCATGTTGTAATGTCTTTGAAGGTTAATGAGTTACTGAATGTCTTTTGAGCTGTGGGTGGGTGAGTGAGTGAGTAAGTGAGTGAGTGAGTGAGTGAGTGAGTGAGTGAGTGAGAGAGAGAGAGAGAGAGTGGGTGGGTGAGAGAGAGAGAGAGTTAGCGAGTGAGTGAGTGAAATTTACACTGGTTTGAGCATTCCCCCAGCCACATCATGGAGAGGGGGCACCAAGCACATTGTACTTATGTGGGGAATGGAACACAGGTCTCTGTCGTGTCAAGCGAACACATTAACCAGAGAGCCACCCATTCACTTCCATGAGCAATAATGTCTAGGATGAGTCTGCCAGATCACTGTTGATATTTCTGTAGGCATCCATTCCAGGACTAGCAGCCACTGTTGATGTGAGTGAGTGAATATTGTTTTACGTAACAGTCAGCGATATTCCAGCGACTGTTAAATATTCAAGTCTGGGCCTTGCAGTGGTTGATAGCATGGACAAAGAACCACAAAAAACATTGGCAGTCATCAATATTCCAGCAATGGGGTTTAACGTCGTGTCCAAGATTATTGCACTTATATGGCGATGTGCATGCACATGAGTATGTGTTTATGTGTGTGCTTGTACTAGTACGGACTGATGCTGATTTATAGTGCTAGCCCACTGAGACACCATGCCGCAGTTTAGCATGAATATTCCACTCAGGCAGTATACTGACTGAGCAAATCAGTCATTGTTTTAGTTCAGGCTGGATAACAAGAAGTACCATCTTTTAACGTCTTCTGGTATAATACAGCTGGTGATCGAACAACCATCCTTCCACTCCCCAGGCAGACGCTCCATCCACTAGACCATTGAAGTGGTCGATCTGTATGTAATCAAGTCTTGGGCATACAGTGGTTGACATATTCCAGTTACATCACAGCATGTCAGCTTGATGAGGGAGGAAAGCCCGAAGTGATTCAGGTCTTGGACATTTACCAATTTGACGAAACTCACAAGCACGGGTATGGTGCTCACAAACCTAGAAACATAATCGGTGCTAACCAGGATTCGAACCCATGATTATAGGTTTCTGGCATGCCAAAGAAGCGAACTGTGTCGGCTTTGATGACTAGGTCAGCAATTTCCCCTACTGTTCAAGAATGCTGGCAGTCAGCAGTGCTCAAACGACATAAAGGTAATCTGTAAGTAAGTCAGTCTGGGCCATGCAGCTGATCCTCATTAGACTGCTTTAAGCCTGTGGGTCCTATATCACCATGAAGCAAACATTTACTGTTTGAGAATCATCATGACTTTTTCACATGTCAGGAAGAAGTTTGTTTGAACAGAATTGTCTTGCAAAATATGTTTTCGAGATTTACAAGGCTTGCAAAATAATAATTTAAAAAAAAATTATTCAGGGAGACAGAAAAAATAATTCTTTAACCTAGCAAATATGTTGCTGGTGAATGGTTGGTTTGTTGTTTAATGCCGCACTCAGCAATATTCCACCTATATGACGGCGGTCTGTAAATAATCGAGTCTGGACCAGACAATCCAGTGATTGATATCATGAGCATCGATCCACGCAATTGGGATCTATGACACGCATCAACCAAGTCAGCGAGCCTGACCACCCGATCCCATTAGTCGCCTTTTACGACAAGCATAGTCGACTTTTACGGCAAGCATTGGTTGCTGAAGACCTATTCTACCATTGAATCTTCACGGGTCTGCTGGTGAATGGATATGATAAAGATAGTCATCATCATCATCATCATCATCAATGTATTTATTGTCATTTCTCCACAACAACAACAACAACAACAATAATCAATGCAATTATTGTCACTTCTCCATCATCACCATCATCATCATCATAATCACCTTTATCACCATCATTATAATCACCTTCATCACCATCACCATCATCAAAGTAATTATTGTCACTTCTCCATCATCTCCATCTCCATCATCATCATCATCATCAAAGTAATTATTGTCACTTCTCCATCATCTCCATCATCATCATCATCATCATCATCAAAGTAATTATTCTCAGTGCTATCCCATTCATCACAGACATAATCATTATTGACAATAATCTGACTACGCCAGTTCTTTAACTACCGGTGCAATGTTTTTCAGCCATTATTTTGCTAAAAGGGTAAGTAGGAAATAACGGTTTCACAGATTGTGCCCCATGGGCAGTGAAGAATGAAAGGTGATAGATTACCTGTAGGTAAAGAACTAGAGTCACAGAAGCAGATAATGTACGTTTCACAGCCAAACAAATTAATCAATGCATTTTATGAATTATTTCACTGAACTGGTTAATTTGAGCAAACATCAAACACTTTGGGTGATGATGATGTGATTTCATTTTAAAACTGACGGAAAAACGTTTCTACGCTGTATTAGCGCCATCTTTCTGTCATTATGAAATAAATGTACTGTGTTTTGAAATTTGAGGTTTGCTAACCATGGATAAAATTAATACATGCGATTAAACAATTCTAACATTTGAGATTCTGTGAAAAGAAAAGTAGAAAAATTGTGTAATTTTGTAATTTTGATGCTTGTAACAGAAGTACGCTCCCTCAACACCTACAAAAATATCAGTTCAATGGGTCACTTTTGGACAAGAAGCTGAAATAACAAACTTTATGACAGACAGAGACATAAACTTCAATCATCTCATACCAATTCATGGTCTCTGGAGCAACTAGCTGCAACACTAGCCCATAGGCCCTTCACATGCCTATTGAATGGAATGAGCTGAAGATCTGTCAGTTATGAAATGGAAGAAAACTTTGGTTTTAATTAACCACTCAATCGGCATCTTAAGTCACATTTTACAGAAGCCTTGGGTCAGTCATGACCAATTTTGTTCCTGATGCCTTCTGGCATTAAGCAATCTGATTATTGGTATGCTTGCAAAAAGTGCTTAAAATACCCAATATCTGCATCCATTAGTCAGAGCAAAAAATCACTTTGCTCCTTTAAATAAATACATTGAAGTTTCGTGGCCTGTGGCGGGGCTGAAACGAAAGTGTAGCATTATATTGTCAATGATATGGAACTGACTAAGCTCAGTTTAATCGCCCTAGAGAAAGATCATGGACATCAAGGAGCTCTTCAGCCTCTCTACAATAATGTGTGTAGATTCTACTTCATCAATTCCATCAAACACTGCAGTAAAATGTTAAAAAGAGGAGAACTGTGCTAATCAAATGTCTCATCTATACAACAATAAACCAGACGAGAACAAAACTGAAATTCATTAAATTTAATGGCACCAGTGTGAAGGGGTTACTATTTCAAACACGATCAGTGACACAGAACAAATAGCAAACCGATACTCTTATTTTGTATGCCATAAATCAAAGCAAAAAAGTTTCAATTTACCAAAAATGGTTCCATTTTGAAAAAACAAGAGGCGGCCCTGTAAGCTGGGATACTATCAAGGGGATTATGTTTTCCTGACAGCTGGTATTGGTTGAGTGAATATTTAGTGGCCTGAGAAATCGCTGCTTCAACGTAATTGTTACATGAATCATTTTGATCGTCATGCAATTGAAAACACAAGCCTTGCTGGAACACTTGGTTGCCTAAATGCTAATGTTGATAAAACACTGCTGTGTATCTCAGTGGTAAGGGATTTCACTGTACTTGCTAACCTGCACTATGAGTTTACACAAACACCTGGTGCTATCATTGACTTTCAGCACTCCATTCACATAATTTACACCAATATCTTGCCTTTTATGCCCAGTGGAATTTGTTTGGGCAGATAATCGAGATAATTTTCTGGCATTGACGTTTTATATTTACAAGCGAAGTGAGTTCCACAATCATGTGCCTTAGCCTGTATAGGCTATTACAAACCTAGTTAGGCATAATGAATTGAGGAAATAAAATGAGGAAACATTTTTTGACATCATTTTCAGAATACTTAGAGCTCAAGCAAAGACAGACCTTGATCTTGATCTTGGTTTATGAATGTGAAAAACCCTGACTCGTTGGTGCCAAAAATAAAATCCCTCCAAGGGATATGGGGGCATGGGTGGCCCTGGTGAGTCGTCTAAGGCGCCGCAATTGGCTGTGCAGAGTTGCGTCCCTTGGGCACGCCAGAAACCTTTGATTGTGGATTCGAATCCCGGTTCGCCCAGATTATGTTCCTATTTTTGTCAGCACCATACCCGTGCTCGTGGGTTTCACCGAAGCGGTAAACGTCTGAGACCTGCATCACTTCGTGCTTTCCTCCCACATTAAGCTGACACGCCGTGATATAACTGGAATGCTGTTATAAGCAGCGTTAAACCCAACTCACTCACTCACTCACCCAATCACTCACTCACTCACTCACTCCAAGGGATATTGTCATGTGTGCAGTGTTTGTGAAACTGCCTTGTTGTACTTACGGCATGGCCAAAAAATTGAAGTTTGAAGTGAGCTGATTTCCCATCGACACAACTGTACTGGTACAGGTCAATATCGTCTTGTGCAGATTCAATTGATAAACAGACTGCACTGAGTGCGGACGGTAAAATATTCCACCAACAAGCTTATAAATATCACTCGCTTCAAGTAATACAAGATCTAAACAAATTGAAATATAAGTAATTTCTTTTATATTGCTCAATGTTCATGTTTACATGCTGTTATGTACTCTACAGAGAGCCAATCTGCACTATATACACGTTTAATTTTCCAGTTAAGTATGTGGTGCAGCCAATTTATCTGTTGTGCAGTCAGTTGATAACTGCAGTCTGCACTTGGTGCAGTGGAGATAAAAAACACAAAATCGCATACTGAAAAAGTTTTAAAGTTTTGAAATATACATACTGAACTGCAAAAGAAACATCACTTCATGCAGTCTTCCAAAAGCCTGTTTTTTTCTGATTCTTTGCAAGTCAAAGCATGGCGCTAGTATCGAAACAAGAATGTTGGATACACATATTAGGGTACCATTTATCGAAAAGGCACAAGGAAATGCAAGTGATTTTCATGGAAAGCATTCAAGACTTTGTACCAGTGAGTGAGTGAGTATGGTTTTACGCTTTTTTTAGCAATATTACAGCAATATCAAGGCGGGGGACACCAGAAATGGGCTTCACTCATTGTACCCATGTCGGGAATCGAACCCGGGTCTTTGGCGTGATGAGCAAACGCTTTAACCACTAGGCTACCCGAACACCCCAGACTTTGTACCATGGTTGTTTAATTAGCTGCGTCTTGGTGACCCATATCTCCATATTTGTGGCACTTTTTGGCTGTTAACATTAAATTCTGATGCAGGCTAATGTCTAAAAGGAGATACCTCCAAAAAATGCATTGATATTTCAATGGGAAACTTTCATGAAGTATTTTCATGACGTGATGTTTCTTTTGCAGTTCAGTATATTTCTCTCTCTTCATTGTTATCAAAGTGGGCAGATTAGTGAAACAATGTTCTATAAAGTATCACCCTATTACCATGATTGCCAAAGAGAGTTTCTCGATGATTTCAAATCCCGCTCATGAAATGCTTTCATCCAGGCTCCATGGCTTGAAAGGCCAGCATAGATACAGAGCAGAAAATGGTTAGGACCCAGACAGTTACTCTTTACTTGATAATTAATAGATGAGGTAAACCATTATCTTTTAATAGCATTTACGTACTGGCGGTGACTAGAGTTAGAAATATATCATTAAACAGGCAGGACAGGAGGACTGAATACTTGTCTGCTTTTTGTATTTATGGCCATGGGATAAAAGGCAGCGCCATACTTCCAGGAAGCTCCTGCAGTGTTCTTTCTATTTGCAAATATGTGGGACCCTTACAGCATACCTATGACAAGACAATGGAGATCATTTTCATTTTAAAAAAGAATAGAAATGACACTTTTCTTGGAACAAACAGGATATTATGGTCGTCTGTCTATAATTGAGTGGCTGAGACAAATCAAGGGTTGATATTATGAGCAATGCCCAACATGGTCAGGGTACCCCCCCCCCTATTACCCGACAATACCCGGGTATCCTACCCCCTATTACCTGACGCTACCCGGGTACCCATCCCCCTATTACCCGACCCTATCCAGGTACCCACCCCCATATTACCCGACAATACCCAGGTACCCTACCCCCTATTACCTGACCCTACCCGGGTACCCACCCCCTATTACCCGACTCTCCTATGGTACCCACCCCCCTATTACCCGACCCTACCCAGGTGCCCTCCCCTCTATCACCAGACCCTACCCGGGTACCCGCTGTAGGTCTCAAGAGAAAGGTACAAAATGTCTGATCTGGTCATGCATACACTGAAGTTGACTGAAGTTTTATCTTAATTCAGACATATACTGAGTAAAGTCAGAAAGAATGCGTGCATAGTCAGACAGAAATGCAAACATGAGTCACTTCTAGTGTATCCATAGAGTTCTAGATAGTTTTTGCCATTAAACAATATATCACGTAGCTAGCCACAAGTCCGGGTAGTCCTGTGGGCACCTGGGTTCTACTCAGAACCCACCCGACCCGAGTAACCAAGTTACCCGTCCCAGCCCGAGCTCACAAGCAATTTACAAAGTTACAGCGCCTGACCATCCGACTGACAAGCACAAGTTACGTTGGTCTGTTTGTTGTTTTCCGCCGCACTCAGCAATATTCCAGCTATATGACGGCGGTCTGTAAATAATCGAGTCTGGACCAGACAATCCAGTGATTGACATCATGAGCATCAATCCACGCAAATGGGATCGATGACATGCATCAACCAACTCAGCGAGCCTGACCACCCGATCCTGTTAGTCGACTTTTACGAAAAGCATAGTCGCCTTTTACGGCAAGTATGGGTTGCTGAAGATCTATTCTACCCCGGATCTTCACGGGTCCACAAGTTACGAGAGAGATTTCTAAAAAGATCAGCAAATTTCCAAAAGCATTGCCTCCTTGGTCTGCATTGACATTGTGACCGGTCAGTTGGTCAATAAATTCATGGATGAACGACTCTCTTTAGCAACAGACACAAAATACAGAAATCTGGCACCAAACTGATGAACACTGCCCTTAATGACGTGATATCAAAATTGAAAATAATTTCTTCTGCCACAGATGTCCCGTATTGATGTTCCACTAAATACTCAGAACACTCCAAAAACACAAGGTCACACTTTTAAAATAAAATTTAAATTGCTTTATAAGCAAAGAATAATCAATACCCAAAGTGTGGAAAGAAATTGAAAGATAATGATGAATCCATTCAGGAATGACCTCCGTTTTCAAAATTACTTTATTCACGTAACAGTTGCCTTTGAATTGATTTTAAGAAGTGCAATAAATTACTCGTGGGTTAATACTTTATGACAGTTCACATTCCCCGTTGAACTCACAAGAGGGGAGAAGATATCACCTCTTGGTCCATAGAACAAGCATGTGCAGTAGCTAATGAGCTTGGGCTAAAAAACTCTGCAGCAGTTTGAAGGCGAGTGATGAATGGCCCTACATGTTATCCAAACGAGTGCTTGGTTGACTTTCCATCTACCAATTACCTGACATTGAAATCAACACAGAAATTGACGAGTGTTTAACAGAGAATCTGTAATTACAGTTGAAACTGACATGCTTCAAAAGCAGATGTTCCATTCCATGAGCTGATCACAGCTGAAGTGATCTGTACAAGACTAATCAGGCTTGAACGTGATTACGTCAAGTTCCGAGTTTCTACATGTCCCAAATTCCTCCTGATGCTGAATGGACAGGTTAAATGTTTTAAAAGTAATTGCATCATCAAAGTGCAATCAAAATGAAACCTGATTTAAAATCTAAAACATTGGCTTAAATGCCCCCTTTTCTTTATATCCTTTAATGTCAACAATAATTAAGTTTATTCAAAGTAGGTCTGTACATGCCATGCTTAGAATTTGAATAAGGTTCATGTCCAAAATAACTGAAGAAGAAAAAGGTTTTCATAACCAAGTTATTTTTTTCTTGTTTCTATAAGGTACGACTCACCTGTCACATCAAGGTCGCTGGATCAAAAGTCAAGGTCACGAGAATTGACAGCTAATGCCATGAGATGGGGTGAAGTCTGAAACAAGTAATGGACATGAGAATTCTGGAATCTATCATCCAAAACTGGCTTTGTGAGATCAAGCAATGTCTCCCTAGGAGAATAAAAGTTTAAAACACAGAGGCTTGCCAAGGGTACATATAATAATGTATTTTCCATGATAAAAATACAATTGTAACTAAAAGTTTCAAACGCTGAGGCTTGCCAAGGGTACGTATATTGATGTATACTCAACAACAAAAGTTCCTGTGATACCAATATTTTAGTGTATTTTTCAAACAAGTAGAGTTTACTTTTCAATATTGTAGTACATGTAAGGAATCAAGTCACAAAAACGCAACTGCTACAGAAAAGCATGCATTCCATGCAAAAGTTGACTTTTATGCAAGCCCCATGCATTTCACTACCCAACAATGGGTACAAAAACATGTGCGTAAACAGGATTCCATATGCCTTGTTTAGCATCGTGCTGACAACAACCGCTCAGAAAAACAACAAAATTACGCAATTTTTCAACATCACGAAATGCCTAGCCTGTCCGAAAATGTCCAGCATCCCTGGCCTTCAACAAATATCTTCACAAACCGTACGTCGTCACCTCAGATGTGCAGGGATTGTTGGCAAAAGACCCGCCAGACGTCCCATTTTGACAGGAAACATCCGTCAAGCACGTCTACAGTGGTGCAGACAGCGTCTACGCTGGACTGCCATGCAGTGGGGACAAGTTCTATTCACTGACGAGTCTCATTTTCACCTCAGCCACAGCGATGGACGGATTCAAGTGTACTGACGTCCAGGTGAACGTTACGTCAATCATTGTGTCATGGAAGAAGATTGGTTCAGGGGTGGCAGTGTTATGGTATGGGGTGGGATTACAGCAAGACAGAGGACCTGTTTGATAGTGGTAGAGGGAAATCACAATGGACAGCGCTACCGCGACAAGATCATCAGCCCTGTTGTTCTACCGTTTTTGCGTCGTCATGGCCCAGGCATTACCTTTCATCATGACAACGCCCAGACTCATATTGCTCAACTTGTTCAGGATTCTCTTCAACAAAACAACGTGAATGTCATCCCTTGGCCAGCTCGCTCCCCTGATCTCTCACAAATCGAGCACATGTGGGATGAGATGGATCGGCGCCTTCGACATCAACCACGTGTTCCACAGACACTCCAGGAACTTCGAAACATGCCCCAGCAGATATGGACAGATATCCAACAGGACTTTGTGCGACGCCATGTCCATTCCATGAGACGAAGATGTGTTGCTTGCATCGCAACCAGAGGTGGACACACACGCTATTGATTTGTAAATTGACATTTTGGCATGTTCATGTTTTTTATGAAATCACACATTTTCTGAAGTCAGTATGGCAAATTAAACCATTTGAACACTTACAGGAGTCTTTTATCTGTTGCAAACCGAAATTGTTTCAGATTTGGTAAAAAACATAACTTTGCATTACCGTATATCGCTGTGTATAAGGCGAGTTTTCATACCTAAAATGAGGGGGTTAAGAAGGGGGTTCGTCTTATACACAGAGTCGAAGATCTCACATTTTTTCCAGTTGTTTCACTTTCAGCTTCAACTGGCAATGTCAACCGGCGTTCAATAGCCATCCCAGCATTTGATGATAAAACTTCGCATTTCGTCCTAAATAACTGTTCCAGTAACTATTTCCATACATAAACATGATTTGTATCTGTTTTCCTCGAATAAAGTTTAATAATTTCTGCAAATAAAGTTGAAATGACCCTCGCCTCGATGCAGATTGTCAAACCAGCTGACACGGTAAAACAATCAACATCCATGAGTAGAGAGCCGGAAGTACCGCTAAACATTTGCATATTGCACATGTGACCTAGCATGTGATAACCGTTGAAGCTGAAATCAATTCCTGCTGTTTTTACAGTTGTATTAACAACTGTTGGAGACGGAATAAACACGCTGAATGTGAAGCAAACATAAGCCTAGTTAGTTACAACATAGTTGGCGATTAAATTACTCACCATAGTCTCTTAAATGTTATTACTTCATAAAAAGGATTTTATTTTACGGGCACCAATTTGGTGTCGTACGGTGTAAACAAAAAATGGCAACATGTGCTGGAGTGACACACACGACCAATCATCGTAATAAAAACAACGCAAGATAAACATATTTTTATTGCATATATAAGGTATGTGTGCGCACTTGTGATGTGCTTCATTCCAGGTCGCTTTATACACGGAGTATAGGATTTTGGATTCATTTTGAAGGCGTGTACAGGGGGGTCGTCTTATACGTGGGGTCGCTTTATACACAGCGATATACGGTAAATCTTATTCACAGGAACTTTTGTTGTTCAGTATACAATTGAAACTATTTCCAAGGGCAATGATTTTTTAAATAAAATAAAGTTATCTCTAAGAATTATGTTGCATAAAGTTCCAGATTTGCCCTGATAGTAATCACTAGGCTGTCAGCACCACTCCTATACCTATGGGTTTCGACCCGTGAAGATCCAGGGTAGAATAGGTCTTCAGCAACCCATGCTTGCAGTAAAAGGTGACTATGCTTGTCGTAAAAGGCGACTAACGGGATCGGGTGGTCAGGCTCGCTCACTTGGTTGATGCATGTCATCGGTCCCAATTGCGTGGATCGATGCTCATGATGTCAATCACTGGATTGTCTGGTCCAGACTAGATTATTTACAGACTGCCGTCATATAGCTGGAATATTGCTGAGTGTGGCGTAAACAACAAACCAACCAACCAACCTATGGGTTTCACCAAAGAGTTACTGCTCCCCTTTTGCCCATTGTATTGTAGGTATCTTGCCATCTCACAGTAAGCTAATGAGAGGTACTACTTTCAAGTGAGCACTGCTGAGCGGTTTTACATTTGAATTGTAAGACCTGCTAAAAGCCCTTTAAAAATGATAAAGTTAAAAAACAAAAAAACATTTTGTTTTTAAATTTTAACACATTGTAATACTAATATATATACCGTATTCGACGTAATAAGTGCCCTGCTCTAATAAGTGCCCACGGCGATATTTGCAAATATATTGGCTAATGAACAATCCCAATTAGCACCCCTTCCGATTGATCAATGTACACAAGACTTATTTTTTCGTGTATAATACGCACTCGTGTGTTATATGCACCCTTAATCAGGGGCAATTAAATTCTGGAAAAATATATCTGTCGTACATAAACATTCCAGGCTGTCAGCATAAACCACGAAATTCATCTTTCAACTCTTCCAAAATAATATTCTAATAAGAGCCTCCAATTTTGAGAGCACCCTGGGCGCTTTTTACGTCGAATACGGTAACAGGTTTGATTTTTAATACCACAATGTATTGATAGTGCACAAGGCCCGCAGTAGCTAGTAAGGGACATACCATCTGATTTTCAGTGGTTGGGGGGGTCGTGTACTTTATTTAGGCTCAGTATAATTTAAAAATATACGCTTTTGCCACTGTAGCTGAAACAAATCTAGTCTTCCAACAAAATTACCCAGGCGCACCCTCTCCAATTATCCAACGGTCGGTCCCTAAGTCTCTAATAGGATGACAAGTTGTCAGCTGTGACAGCACCACAGGATGGGGCTGCAGCGGATGCGGCTAACTAGGATGGAAACGGAATCCCAAGTACCCACAGCACAGGTTCCATTTCAAACATCTACCAATCACAACGATAACTCCTTGGGATGACATTTTACATTTTGTACGCAGTCCACTCAGCAACAACTATTTGAAGAATCACAGACTATGAAGATACATCCAAGGCTACGTGCTAAAGTCAAGATTCCAACCTCTCCAAGACCCTGAAGTGGCCATATTCCAATGACTCTCTTCCGCCTATCTTGTCACACCATTGATTGCCCTATCTTGCACAAACAAAAGGGTGTCACCTTGGTAATTCCTGTTTAGTCAGGGACCAGTGTCAATATTTGCCGGAGAAGGAAGAAGGGTAAATTAACAGCCAAATCCACTAAATTGGGAGCAAAGTGAACAGGGGAGAGAACAAAGCTGGTCGATTTTTCATAAGTTGACACTGTTTCTGAACAAATTTAGAACAAAAATGGAGATTGTTTTACCGGGGATTGTTTTAATGAAAGAAATTAAACGCACACATGTTCGTTACAATGTGTTTAAAAAAGCCTGGCAAATATTTGCCTGCTTGAGAAGAAAAATGGAGACTATAATGTTTAGAGTCTTCTTTCATTAGCTTTGAAATTCTATTTCAGTGATTGTGAAGCTGAGCTGAAAAACCTTTTATGTTTGTCTGCAGGGTCGAAAAGACTTCATAGACGAATTGCCTTTCATAAGTACTCATAGAGTAAACATTATCCAGTGATTTGACATTATTATTGCAGAAAATAGGTGTGTCTACAACAAAGGGAGTGCATACAAGTGTGTTGGAAGGAGATGGAATTGGAACATTATGAAAGGGCCTTCCTGGTACATGGTGTGCAGTTAGTTCTTCTGGAAGAGCATTTATCATGTTTGTAGAGTTCAACAAATACTCATGAAATTATTGTCATGGATGAATGGGGGTGTAATAATTCACTGAAATGGGGTTCAATGTGTTGTGTTGTGTTGTGTTGTGTTATGTTGTGTGGTGTTGTGGTGTGTGGTGTGTGGTTTGGTGTGTGTGGTGTGGTGTGGTGTGGTGTGGTGTGGTGTGTGGTGTGGTGTGGTGTGGTGTGGTGTGGTGTGGTGTGGTGTGGTGTGGTGTGGTGTGGTGTGGTGTGGTGTGGTGTGTGGTGTGGTGTGGTGTGGTGTGGTGTGGTGTGGTGCGGTGTGGTGTATGGTGTGGTGTGGTGTGGTGTGGTGTGGTGTGTGTGGCGTGTGGTGTGGTGTGGTGTGGTGTGGTGTGGTGTGGTGTGGTGTGGTGTGGTGTGTGGCGTGTGGTGTATGGTGTGTGGTGTGTGGTGGGGTGTGGTGTGTGGTGGGGTGTATGGCATGGTGTGTGGTGTGGCGTGGTGTGTGGTGTGTGGTGGGGTGTATGGCATGGTGTGTGGTGTGGTGTATGGTGTGGTGTGGTGTGGCATGGTGTGGTGTATGGTGTGTGGTGTGGTGTGGTGTGGTGTGGTGTGGTGTGGTGTGGTGTATGGTGTGTGGTGTGTGGTGTGGTGTGTGGCGTGTGGTGTGGTGTGGTGTGGTGGGGTGTGGTGTGTGGTTGGGTGTATGGCATGGTGTGTGGTGTGGTGTGGTGTGGTGTGGTGTGGTGTGGTGTGGTGTGGTGTGGTGTATGGTGTGTGGTGTGGTGTGGTGTGGTGTGGTGTGGTGTGGTGTGGTGTATGGTGTGTGGTGTGGTGTATGGCATGGTGTGTGGTGTGGTGTGGTGTGTGGTGTGTGGTGGGGTGTGGTGTGGCATGGTGTGGTGTGGTCACTGTGGTGTGGTGTGGTGTGGTGTGAAGAAGGAGTAAGCATATTCAAAACGTTGTCTCTCTAAAGAAGTTGACATCCCTAAATTCCCATCACTTCTAAATGCCTTTCAAAGACTAATACACAGTTGACAGGAAGGGTATGAACTTGCAATGGGAATGAGGACATACCAGGAGGCCAAGTCCCATCTGCAGCCACAAGACCCAGCCAATCTCTGACAGCCATTGTGCCCAACCAATTCTCCACTCTTACTGCCTTTCCATCACCCTGGTGCCTGCATGGCAGGACCCACTCCACTGGGGAGACTCACTGAGTCCATAAATCATGTGACCGTACACCTGTTCCGGCTTTATATCCACCTGAGAACATTTCATGCATCCCGTTGACGGCAATCCCACCTACTCATGATCTGGTGATAAGCATGGCTAGTGCCCACGTTGAACAGATCAATGAATCAGCTAACAGAAAATGTCAGGACCTGTGATTATCGACACCGCTTTAACGCCTGTATTTTTATATGCAATAACATGACTCATTTGCAGCTAATTGCAGTCACTTTCGATAGCATACGATGGCAAATGAAATAGCAAAGTCAATTTTTATAAGGTGAATTTATACAGCTTGCACACCAGTAATTATGTTTATACTTCCATAAACACAAAAGATAGAGAAGTCAATTCTTAGCATTTTTCACATTTTCTTGTCCAGTTGATACTAAAGATGGTTGTCCTCAATAAATACTGATACTCTTCTACCCCTGAAGAACTACAATTTTGATGTCAACACAGTGAATATAAAACATCAACACCAGAAAATAACCAGTCTCAATTATACAATGAAACAGATTTTATTGGGTGTAAATCGCAAAATGGAGGTTAAGCAAAACCTGGTTAATCTGATCGTATGCTATGAGTGAAATCATTCAGATTCACCTGTGACAAGATTAATGAACCATTATTATGGAGTTATGTTGTTTATACAAAGGTTTTCTTTGTTTGTAGTTTAGTGCCTCAATATTCTAGCTATATTCCTGCTATATAGGTCTGTAAATTATCAAGCCTTGACCAGACAATCATTTGTTTTTGTTTGTTTGTTTGTTGTTTAACGCTGCAACCAGCAATATTCCAGCTATATGACGGCGGTCTGTAAAATATTCAAGTCTGGACCAGACCATCCAGTGACTGACATCATGAGCATCGATCCACGCAATTGGGATCGATGACATCCATCAACCAAGTCAGCGAGCCTGACCACCCGATCCCGTTAGTCGCCTCTTATGACAAGCATAGACACCTTTTACGGCAAGTATGGGTTGCTGAAGACCTATTCTACCCCGGAATCTTCACGGGTGTCAAGTGATTGCCACATGAGTATCGATCTACGCAGTTTGGGAAACAATGAGTTTGTGAGTTTGTCAGTGAGTTTGACATATGCAGCCATCCCAACAATTACCATCTGGAAAGCTGGATTTCCACACAAACAGTTTTTAGGTGTGTAACAACATTCAAGCTATATGATTTGGTGGCCTGTAAATAACCAAGTCTGTTCCAGACAAACCAGTGATTGATATTATGAGCAATGTCCCATGCTGTTTGGGTACTCTGACACGCTATCAACCAAGTCACAGATTCTGCCACCTGATCCAATGACTCACCGAGCCTGACCACCTGTTCCAATGACTCACTGAGCCTGACCACCTGTTCCAATGACTCACCGAGCCTGACCACCTGTTCCAATGACTCACCGAGCCTGACCACCTGATCCAATGACTCACCGAGTCTGACCACCTGTTCCAATGACTCACCGAGCCTGACCACCTGTTCCAATGACTCACCGAGCCTGACCACCTGATCCAATGACTCACCGAGTCTGACCACCTGTTCCAATGACTCACCCAGCCTGACCACCTGTTCCAGTGACTCACCGAGCCTGACCACCTGATCCAATGACTCACCGAGTCTGACCACCTGTTCCAATGACTCACCGAGCCTGACCACCTGTTCCAGTGACTCACCGAGCCTGACCACCTGTTCCAATGACTCACCCAGCCTGACCACCTGTTCCAGTGACTCACCGAGCCTGACCACCTGATCCAATGACTCACCGAGTCTGACCACCTGTTCCAATGACTCACCGAGCCTGACCACCTGTTCCAATGACTCACCGAGCCTGACCACCTGTTCCAATGACTCACCGAGCCTGACCACCTGTTCCAATGACTCACCGAGCCTGACCACCTGTTCCAATGACTCACCGAGCCTGACCACCTGTTCCAATGACTCACCGAGCCTGACCACCTGTTCCAATGACTCACCGAGCCTGACCACCTGTTCCAATGACTCACCGAGCCTGACCACCTGTTCCAGTGACTCACCGAGTCTGACCACCTGTTCCAATGACTCACCGAGTCTGACCACCTGTTCCAATGACTCACTGAGCCTGACCACCTGATCCAATGACTCACCAAGCCTGACCACCTGATCCAATGACTCACCGAGCCTGACCACTGTTCCAATGACTCACCGAGCCTGACCACCTGATCCAATGACTCACCTCGACAACAAGCAATGGCTGCGAGGCTTCTATTCTAACCTGGTATCCCCACACGATTCCACACTAACAGTTTCACAGTACATGGGAATTCCCCTTTGTGAATACCACTTATCATGCTATCTCCAAACAGAAGATCTTGTTGAAAAATACAGCAATATATTAATGTACTGTAACACAACTCTCAAGTTTGAACTGATCAGACAGCCAATACTCTGTTATTGAAAAAAATCTGAATTGATCGGTTTCCTACAAAATACATCACAGTTCCTGACAACGGATCAAGCAGCATGTGCAGTATTCCATGTCACGTCTAAACGGTGATTGAGCCACATATAATAACATGAATTTATTGGTCACCACCTCTGAATGGCTCCGACGCCAGCTGCACGGCTTGCGACACACCCTGTTGCATAAAATGCATTCAACAGTAGCATTGAGGGCATTAAGCAGACAAAATATTAAGCAATCACTTACACATTGGTCATGAAGCCCTTGAAGTTTTCAGCTCTTGTATGTTGTAGCTTAATTCTAGAATTCTACATCTTTTGTTTTAAATATTATGAATTACAAGGACTCTTTGACTACACAAGCATGCAATTTATGGGGGCATGAGTGGCCCAGTCATCTAAGGTACCACAATTTGCTTTGCAGAGATGCATCACATGTGCACACGAGAAACCTATGTTCTTGAGTTCAAATAACGGTTCAGTGACTATGTTTCTAGGTTTGTCAGTACCATACCCGTGCTCATGTGTTTCAACGAAGTGGTAAACGTCTGAGACTTGCATCACTTCTGGCTTTCCCTCCCACATTAAGCTGACACGCCGTGATATAACTGGAATACTGTTAAAAGTGGTATTGAACTCAACCCACTCACTCACTCACAATATACACAGAGGATGAGTGAGTGAGCTTTTGAACAGCATAACAATCATTTAACACTAGCATGGTGCTAACAAAGTAAGCTGATCTAGCTTTCAAACCCTTGGTCATAAGGATTCTGGCATGCCCAAATGAAGCACCTGTCACCCATGCCTCCCATCTATGGATCTATAACACTGATGAATAGGCATTAAATTTCAAGTTTCAAGGATGGATCCAGGAATTTAATTGAATGGCAGGAGAATACTTCTTAAGTGTCCCCAATCCAACCAATCACCATCATCCCCGACCCGTGAAGATCCAGAGTAGAATAGGTCTTCAGCAACCCATGCTTACCGTAAAAAGCGACTATGCTTGTGGTAGGAGGCAACTAATGGGATCGGGGGGTCAGGCTCGCTGACTTGGTTGATGCATGTCATCGAATCCCAATTGCGTGGATCAATGCTCATGATATCAATCACTGGATTGTCTGGTCCAGACTCGATTATTTACAGACCGCCATCATAAAGCTGGAATATTGCTGAGTGCAGCGTAAAACAACAAACAAACAAACAAAACCATCATCTCTATTCTCAACCCCTCCCTTCCACCACAATACCCCACCTCTACCCATAACCCCATGATATTGCTGGTGTATTGCTAAAGATGATGTAAAACCCTACTTTCATGAAAAAGAAAAAAGGGGTGGTGATTTATTACTTTTGGTGGAACATTCACTGACTGGTGTACATGCAGTTTTCATAAGCGTTCCCTGTGAGTTAGGGCAGTGGTGGAGTAGAAATAACAGTCAGTTCAATACTAACATATTCATGGCCTGTGTAGCTTGACCCATTCCAACCATCATACAATGTTTGATGTGAGGCAACCTAAGTGTTTTGACAAACTTTACAGACAACGCCAGAGGCAAGGTGTCCCCGAAGCTCCATCACTCAGTTTGACCAAAGTCATACCATCTGGAATTTGGCAAATGTCAGTGACGTCCACGTGTCGTATAAATGTCCATTTTCCTCAACCAATCAGAGCCATTGAAACACCCTCATGGGTCTAATTTCTTTCCCGGAGCTTGTACAGTCGACAGACTAGCCTCTCGAGGAGAGTAAAAGCCACAAGAAGGGTGAAAATGTGATTAGAATTTAGGCCTGAATCACATTGAAGGGGACACATGGTCCTCTAACAAGATATTTGCTATAATTGATTGTGACCAATCGGCTTTGTAAAGACCGCTGGGATGATTGGTCAAAGATAGTCACACAGACTGAATGCACGACATCTTCAAGTAAAGTCACAGCAATAGTTTTTCATTCGCATTCAGCAAGGCCAATTATTGGCACTAACATTTGAGATGGTACTAGCCAGGAAATAATTGTGACAGTAATGTCCCTCTGGATCATTTTTTTCTACTTCATATGGAAATATTGACCTACTCTAGGGTCGGACAACAACATTAATAGACTATCTTTTTTAACAAAGAAAAAAAGATGTCGTCAATTTAGTGGAACGGACTAAATAATGTGATTGCTCCAGTGATACTATTGACTGATCATTTGATTTTGAGGAAGACACAAATGATGCTAATGTGTGAGTGAGCAGGTTAGAGTTTAAATCCCTGTTGAATATTGTTCCCATGTGGAGAAAAACCTGGGTTTTGGCAAGATGCTTTAACCATTTGGCATAGTGAAGTGAAGTGAAGTGAAATTGGGTTTAACGTCGCGCCCAAGATTATTGCACTTATATAGCGACGTGCATGCATGTGTGTGTGTGGCTGCTTGTACTAGTCCGGACTGATGCTGATTTATAGTACTAGCTCACTGAGATACCATGCCGCAGTTTAACATGAATACCCCACTCAGACACAGTATACTGACTCCGAGCCAACCAGTCCTTGTTTTAGCCCCTTAATGCCGAGCGCCAGACAGGGTAACAACAAGAACCATCTTTAACGTCTTTTGGCATAACCGCATGTCAAACCACATGATGGCCAATCACAAAGTGACAAAATAAAACCCGCCTTCATAAAAGTGATAGATATTTTTCAGGTCAACATGTAAGAAAATATTTTGTTTATCAATTATATTTTGGGTACTGTGCAATAACCCATCATGTTTAGATCTGAAACCTTTGAGCAATTAAAAACCATGAAAGGTAGAATAAAAAACACCTGATTATTTTTAGAAATGTATTCTGAGACTATACACACGATGAGCGATATGGGACATGCATGTAAAAAACATCCATATCTCCACAAATGTTGCATGTGAAGCTATAACATGCATACAGTTTTCATGACAGGCCATGCAGATATTAAATTCACCCCTTATTGAGGGGACGTGGTCTACTCCATTCTGGTGATAGGTTAATTACATTGAAGAAATTAAAGGAATTGATGGTGATGATTGAGTGGTCTTTGATGGTAATGAGAACAACGATAATGAGAAGTAATTAACATAATCAACAATAAGGATAATAAGGACAACACTTTATACAGTAACCTTCAGCAAAGATTTATTGACAGTTTGATCAATCTGAAATAATACAAATGCATCTCTGATAAAATAAAAAATGATTATTTTAAACTTTCATTTCACATTACCCCCGGTGCCTTACAACCACTTTGAAGATTGTCAGTCACATTTTCTGAATCATTTATCCAAAGTAAACTCTGGCGCTAGGGGTATCACAAACCAATATTCTCCTCCCTGAAACTCGACTGCTGTCAATGCAAGACGCCACATGTCAGTAACACATGGACAATCTGGCTGCTCTCTCGGGCCTCTTCATATGCCTAGTTCAATATCTGGCATCAATTACATACTCTATTACACATACATAGTTCTGTATCTTCCATCAATTACATAATCTGTCACACATATTGTTTAATATCTTCATTCAATTACACATCTAAGTCTTATCTATTTCAATATCTTGCATCAGTTGCAGAGTCTATTTCAGATACGTATATAGATGTTATCACACGAGTGTGTTTGAGGATGGTAAATATCCTGTATCAGGAATAGACATTGTATTTTGTGAGCATTGGTGAGCTAAATACATAGTGTTTATTCCTAATACAGGATATTTACCATCCCCAAACACACTCGCGTGATAACCTCTTTCTCATATAATGTCATTCTGTGCTCGAAGATCTCTTTCCATCTCTCACAAACATTTTCTAAACATTTCAAGTTTTCCTGGAATGTGCGAATTAATATATATTAAGTCAGAAGGTAAGTGATGTGTCAGTCAGACAGCGACAGTAGCCAATATAGTTCTAACTGAAACCTGTTTCTTATACAGTGGCGTAACTACATATATGCAAAACAACAACTGCCTACACAAATTGTTTTTACTTCCGTTTCGCAGCAATCCATTGGGCTGTCCGATAGAGTATCTGCCCTTTATCAAAGGGAAGCTCTAACCCTAGTCTATGACACATCCAGGCCAGTCAGACGATGTTGACAGTCGGCCTGTCCTGTCAACGTTACGAAGTCCAGTCAGTTGTACACACAGCGACAAAAGGAAACAAGATAACACATTTCGACCAAATCCCACTGTTTTTATTTGTGGAAAAGGTTCCAAGCCGCAGAAGTCTACAAGCACAGATATGGAAAGTGATCAAGCTTGGCTAGCGCTCTCGGAATATTGTTTCGCAACTTATATCACCAAACTTTCCAAAACTTGTAAAATGCCTAAGCTATGTTACCGTTAGACACTGATTTTTAGTATCTAGACTATTCTTTTGATAATGACAGCAATTATCCTTGTAGTTTATCCAGATTCCCGATGGTTAATTCTGACTCAATTGCCGAATGACAAGGGCGGCGTCAGGTTTGTTTGTAAACACTGAAAGTAGTCCCTATTTGACCTTTGATATTTGCATCTCTATCTGCATATGCCCCCAACGGATATCGTTTTTATCCGTTGGCTTTACCTACCCATTATATGATAAATACATGTATATATTTCAGTATCTTGCATCAGTTAAATAATCCATCTCATATATATATTTTCAATAGCGGTATCTTGCATCAGTTACACAATCTAATTTATAGTTACCGTATTCGACGGAACAAGCGCCCCGCTCTAATAAGCGCCCACGGCGATATTTGCTAATATATTGGCTAGTGAACAATCCCAATCAGCACTCCTTCCGATTGATCAATGTACACAAGACTTATTTATTCGAGTATAATACGCACTCGTGTGTTATATCACCCTTAATTATGGGCAATTAAATTCTTGAAAAATATATCTGTCGTATGTAAACATTTCAGGCTGTCAGCATAAACCATGAAAATTACGATCTTTCAACTCAAAATAATATTCTAATAAGCGCCCCTATTTCTAATTTTGAGAGCACCCTGGGCGCCTATTACGTTGAATACGGTATTTCAATATCTTCCATCAATTACATCATCTATTTTATGTATCTATTTCAATATCTTGCATCAATTACATCATCTACCGGAAGGTCAACATAAATCAACTGCAACCATGTTCCATCTTATCTCATGTATTTTGAATTGACCACTCGGTGCCAGTAGTTTTATTCCAACCAAAATCTGTGTTTCAAGTCCTCTTAATGCAGACATATTCAAATTATTCTGCATATAGATTAAATCAACATTCCAAAGGATAAAAAGGCGAGTGAAAAACTAAAATTGGTTGGCCCACCGGAAGGGACAAGGATCCTTGGTTTTCCATGGGAGTCCTGTTCATTTCAAATGAATGTGTAATGTCTTCAGGTGGTGATATTGATCCCTGTTGATTAATTCACATGCTAAAAGTGACGAGGCATCTCAGAGAATGGGTCTAATCAAGGGAAAGTTTTGAAAACGGTCTCGGAAATAAAGATCAGATTATCTAGGAATCCTACAAGCTGTCAATCATTAGAATCCGCTAGTGTCAAAGTATTCTCCACAACAATAATGACCCATTTCCTCTTGATATTGTCATACAAAAAAGCACACATCATTTAATCTTTTGTTTTTAAAGATGGTGAATTCTGATCAATAACATCAAATGACAGCATCCATTAGGGTCCATGTGTCATCAACTGCAAGAGTTGAATCATGATATCACTGGCATTTATTATTTGAAAAATACACTGTAGCTCACCATGCTATGTGAGTGGATGGGTGAGTGAGTGAGTGAGTGAGTGAG
Source organism: Haliotis rufescens (assembly GCF_023055435.1). Lineage (NCBI taxonomy): Eukaryota > Metazoa > Mollusca > Gastropoda > Lepetellida > Haliotidae > Haliotis > Haliotis rufescens. The sequence continues at coordinate 2,292,144 of NW_025963846.1, read as the reverse complement.
TGAGTGAGTGAGTGAGTGGGTGGGTGGGTGGGTGGGTGGGTGAGTGAGTGAGTGAGTGAGTGAGTGAGTGAGTGGCTGGATAGGTGGGTATTTGGGTGAGTGAGTGAGTGAGTGGGTGACTGAGTGAGTGAGTGAGTGAGTGAGTGACTAGATAGGTGGGTATTTTGGTGAGTGAGTGAGTGAGTGAGTGGATAGAGTGGGTATTTGGGTGAGTGAGTGAGTGAGTGAGTGAGTGAGTGAGTGAGTGAGTGAGTGAGTGAGTGAGTGAGTGTGCAAGCGAAAGTTTTACACCACTTATAACAATATTCCAGCAATATTATAGTTTGGGAACACTTCAGGATCTACAGCGTGGTAAGTCGATACTAGGCTACTCCACCGCCCCCATGCCACTTGAAAGTTGTATCAATAGGCTTTTAGAAAGAGAAGGTTTCAATTTTCAACTAATGATTTATATTTTTTTTAAATCAAATATCTAGTTTTATTTACATATACTACTAAAATATGTCATTGATCACCCAATTCTTTCAAATGACAATAGTTAATATGTCATAACCCTAGCTAGGCTAAGGGTAAGATCTCTCTGGACCAAGGCTTATATAGCCAAGGTCACCTGACATTTAGTAAGTAATAAATATAAATGTAAACAGTAATTCATCAGTGACATACTTGCACATCTCGTTCAGGATGGCAGACGGTCGATGTACACAAAAGTGGGGATTAACATTTAGGATTAGCATCTTATAAATAACAGCAATTAAGTGTTTCAAGGCATATAGATGTCATGGCTCCAGGGTAATGAGGCTTTGCAATCAAATGTTCTTCAGACAATGGATGTCGTAAATCAGCAGCTATGACAGTAACATACACTTTATGTTGAATACTCTTTACTTTATGGTTGCAGATTTTAACGATAATACAGTGTGTGTTTGTTAACGCCATGCTCACCTTCAGAGGACCAGACTGGCAGAATAACACTTAAAAATATTTATTATAAAACATGTTGACTTCAAAAGTTTTAATGTTCCAAGATGCAAGAACCTACACATGGACATATGGCATTGTTATTATGCTGTATTGGTTGTGAAATGGTTTTAAAAAAATGAAGAAAGTAGGGTGACTACAAGATGGAAAAACAAGAGTCATCAGAAAGATGACATATCCCCCCGGCAGCTGTCTGTAAAGTAACCACAAGTAAATGTGCAATTCTGTATGTAATGAGTCAAGAGTTGAATGTTCTTGAAGAAGCATACATTGTTTACCCATAAAAGATCCACCATGTTCAGTATGTGCCTGGTAGACATGCAAAGTTTTGTAAGAAAGTATTTAACGTTTTTTGAGTTACACTTTGGAAATGAACACCACCCTTATAGAACCTAAGTCCAACTTGTTGCCATGGAAACTTAAAAAAAAAAAAATTCCAAAATTCCTAAATAGCAAAAGGCACAACTTCAGTATGTGACTGATAGATTTGCCAAGTTTCCATCAAATACACTGAACTGTTTTCGAGTTCTGCCCCGGAAAAGGAAATGATTACGGATGGACAGACAGACTGGCTGGCTGATCGCTATATCCCCCAACATTATATGCCGGGGGGGGATAAAACTGCTTCAGTTGCATGGCAATATGGGATACTACTTGTATGACACCAATCACACACTCAGGTCCCACACTCCCTTGTAAACGATTTCCCTATGTGCCTCTATTGTAGCGTTGAAAATTTGAACTACAGTTAACAAATTCCTCTCTTCTTTTTCCATTTGGACACTGAGTTTGCAAAAAAACATCAAGGGCTGTAACTGTGTATGCTCAAAATCTAAAAACATGTAGCAAGGGATGTAACTCTGGAAAAAAAATATTTTATGTGACAAATTTTCGAACAGTCTTGAAAAGTATCTCACAGATAAGCGTGCAAAGTTTCATTCATGTAATGTCAGTAGTTTCTGAGAAAACTTGTCCCCAATTGCAGCCACCATGCACAAAGTTGAAAAGCATGGAGCAAGGGCCATAACTCTGTAAAAAAATAATTTCCAGCACCAATTTTCAAACTGAGTCTTGACAAGAATCTCACAGATAAGCATGTCAACTTTCATCCAAGTAACATCAGTAGTTTCTGAGAAAACTTGACCCCACTGCAGACAGTGCACAAAGTTGAAAAGAATGGAGCAAGGGCCATAACTCTGCAAAAACATAATTTCCAGCACCAATTTTCAAACTGAGTCTTGACAAGAATCTCACAGATAAGCATGTCAACTTTCATCCAAGTAACATCAGTAGTTTCTGAGAAAACTTGACCCCACTGCAGACAGTGCACAAAGTTGAAAAGAATGGAGCAAGGGCCATAACTCTGCAAAAACATAATTTACAGAACCAATTTCAAACTCATTTAAGATCATGACCAGTAATATCAGTGTGTAAAATTTCATTTCTCTAAGTTAAATAGTTTTGGGGGACATTTGTCCCAGTAGAGAACCTAAAGCCTGATGATTATTCTTAGACATTGTCCGTCTATCAGGGCTGTTTGTACGATTAGAGTTGTAAGATCACTTTCTGAAAGTGCCCCCAGGTGAGCTCTCAAGCCGATTGTGTCTTGTTCTTGTGACCACCTGGGAAATTATGTATTCATAACCAGGCTTAATATCTAATCAGACAGTCCACTCAATGAAATTAACTTTTGCAATCAAGCATCTTAGCATCACTACACAAGAGAGAACTAGAAACATATATGGAATCTTTAGGGTTCCTATCTATTGAGCCTTTCATCTGCATCAGCTGTAAGACTAATGTTTGGCCACACTAATTACATTTCATGGATTTTATGTATTTGGTAACAAATTAGCTTTGGTCAAAATAAAAACAAAAATAAGTTTGTGTCGCTCAATTGATTTTGGATTTTATTTGGCATTTATTTTAGAGTTGATTACGTAGGCTAGTTTTACAAAAAATAATCAAATGCTAATGCTGTATAAATGTGCAGATATGATCAGTAACTGTATAGGCCTTTTATTCTGTCAAGGAAGATTTTGTCATTTTCATAAGGCGCTTTCAGTGACTAGAGGTAAAACAAATTGCAATGTTAGTTTTTTATGCTTGCAGTCTCATTGGTATATTTTTTTAATCCATCAAAGTTAGACCAGTTTTACAAATATTTTTGTTTTTAAATTATTTGTATTTTATTTCTGAGTGTGATTTCAGTCCCTTGAACCCATAAATATGTAAAGTGTTGTCTTAGTTCATAACTGAAATGTCTCACTGATATATAAACTTTCAACATTTTCTAAATGTTATAAAAAATATTAGAAAAATAGAAAAAATGTAAGTGTATAAAAGTTCAATACTGCATGGCTTGTATATATTCCATTTTTCATATCAGGCTTCGATAAATAACAGACAAGTTGAAGTAAAAAACACTCATATTTATTTTTTAAATCGTAAATATTAGATTCTAGTGACCTCGCTAACAAATTCAATTCATGACGGGATACAGTTCGATTCATTGAATACGCGAGTGAATCGTGACAGCCCTTATATTGTCCAATTATTATCTTTTGAATCATTTTAAAATAGCATAGAGATTATACACACATATTCAGAAATGATTTTCACAATCCCCACATACTGATTACCATGATACCATGACAACACTGGTCAACTGGTCCCGTCTATTAAAATTTCTTATGGACTAGAGGAACTAACAAAATAGTGGCCCCAACAACCTAGAGTCATTTTGGGGACACTATCGATTTAATCTGATTGGATATGGAAATTTGATGCAAATTCTGAAGCTCAATCAGCAACCTTAACAACCTGGAGTGGTCTTTTATTTTCCTTCTATATTTATCATCAATTAACACTTTTGACCACAACAGGACCAGTAGATTTTGACATATGCTGGTCCTTAGGATCACAGGCAAATTCTGGGTAGTAAAAAAACTGAAAACTATGTTTATAATAAAAATGCTTATAACGAACTGACGGATATAACAAACTGTTTTTTCAGTCTAGGACATTTGCTGTATATTTTATAGTATAAAGTTGATGGATATAATAAACACGCTTATAACAAAATCTTTCATACAGCGAACTCACTTTGTGGTCCCGTGTGTACTCTGTCAACGACAGTGTTTATGTTTATAATGAACTGTTATTCTCTGAGCTGTTCTACCAAAATATCTGCGGCCATGCACAGCTGTTCAAGTGGCAATAAAAAGTCAAAGGGAAGTAATTAACTGGATTAGTGGTGACTCCTGAATTTACACCCTCACTTAACAACAGCAAACAGTGATGAGGCTATAGTATTTCAAGTGGATATATTCTGTCTCTAAAAATGTGACTACTAGAGTGGGGAAAGTTAGTCTTGATAAAATTACGGCAGACACACTTCGCAAGCAGAAGGTCTTTGTGTTTGTATGGCAATGAAGCTGTATGAAGAATATATTTGTTACATGTATTTACTTGTGTTATGTGTTTTATGTCATTTATGAGATGAAAAAACAGTGTACAATTACAGCGCACACTTATCGAGTAACATGATGAGGTCTCGCGACTTGATCCAAGATGTCTGACAGTCAAAATGCTTATAATGAACTATGGTTATAACGAAATACAATTAGTGGTACCTTTGAGTTTGTTATAACTAGTTTATTGCCCCTCTAGGTGAGGAGGTGAAATGGTGTTTAATGTCCTAGATTATTGCACTTATATAGCGACGTGCATGCACGTGTATGTGCGTGTGTGTGTGGCTGTTTGTACTAGTCCGGACTGATGCTGATTTATAGTGCTAGCACACTGAGATACCATGCCGCAGTTTAACATGAATACCCCACTCAGACACAGAGTACTGACTCCAAGCCGACCAGTCCTTGTTTAGCCCCTTAATGCCGAGCGCCAGACAGGGTAACAAGTACCATCTCTTAACGTCTTTTGGTATGACGCGGCCAGGGATCGAACCCATTATCTTCCACTCTCTGGGCAGACGCCCTACCGCTAGATCACGGAAGCGGTCTACTGCACCTGTAACATATCTGAGCTGTACCATAATATAGGTCAGCTTGAGAGCTTCACTTCACACTGCTACTGTAATAGGTATAATTTAATTTATCCTATAATGGATAGTGTCATCAATGTGATAAACCCAAGCTATAAGCTTGGTATCATGATCCAATAAATATGCAAATAATGTCATCTAGCAGGAACTACTTTTAATCTCCATACATTGATTCAATGTCTGCTTTCTCAATAAAATACATTCTCAATAAGTTTAGGTTGGGGTCTTCTGATTATGGTGAGGTGAGGTGAAATTGGGTTTAACGTCGCTTCCAAGATTATTGCACTTATATAGCGACATGCATGCACGTGTGTCTGTGTGTGTGTGTGGCTGCTTGTACTAGTCCGGACTGATGCCGATTTATAGTGCTAGCCCACTGAGATACCATGCCGCAGTTTAACATGAATACCCCACTCAGACACAGTATACTGACTCCGAGCCAACCAGTCCTTGTTTTAGCCCCTTAATGCCGAGCACCAGACAGGGTAACAACAAGTACCATCTTTTAACGTCTTTTGGTATGATGCGGCTGGGGATCGAACCCCTGACCTTCCGCTCTCAAGGCGGACGCTCTACCACTAGACCACAGAGGCGGTCCTTCTGGTTATGGGATTATGTATGACAAACATGACTGCAAATCACTTAGCACTAAAAACACTGTCTTCACAGTACCTAAAATTTACTTCACTGAGTGAAATTACATCTTAAACTTCCGATTATTTTAAGAATGACATTACATGATAGAGAGATTATTACCCTTGTGTAATTAGATATTAGGAAAAGAATATGTATTCTGCTCACCAAAAACTTGCATAATACAATTTTCTATTCCTAATCTGATATTTATGATACAGATACACACTCTGCTAATAATCTCTATGTATGGGAGGCATGGGCGGATACAGCTTTTTTGAAAAGGGGGTGTGCACAATTAAGATCTATTTATTGTCTTTGGTGGTAATTTATACAGAAATAAAGATTTTTTTCGAAATAAAAAGGGGGGTGCGCACCCCCGCACCCCCCCTCTGTATCCGCCCATGGGAGGTAATAGTCTTACAGCAAGCATGAGTATCTAAAGACCTATTCTAACCCAGATCTTCACGGGTCTGACATGCATTCAGAACCTGTTCCATTGAGTGATTTTAACACTTACAGCCTTAGAAATTTGTCTTATTCTCACAGTTTGTAGCTAGTTCTGCTTGAACAAGACAAAAACATTTACTATGTTTATATTTTCCGTGAATTTTATTCAGTGCCAATTTGGAGCAAAATTGAAGGAATGAGAACTGGTTCAGAATTGCAACCTTAATATCTACTCGTCTACTCTAACTACCATCATTGGACGTTTACTCTTCTTCATCACAATGATGGCTTATGGATCTGCCGACATGAAATATAGCAAAATGAAAATAAATTTCAATTGACTATTCTGATAATTTCTAATACTGCCAACTCTCGTAGTATACAAAATTTATTTTTTAGCTAACATGAAATATCTCTAAAATAAGTTTGTGTTGAAGAGAGGATTCATTGTGAAATACAAAATTCAAAGCAAAGTGTTCATCGCAAAGTTTGAAGCAACGTAGACTGGTAAGAGTTACGACATATCGGTTGAGCAGTCATTAAGTCGGGAAAATTGCAACATTCATGTGCTTTGTGAATGTAGTCAAGCGGCATGAATTGAGGAAATTCAGAAACTTAATTTGTTAAAACTTAATTTCGACCACTGACATGTTCATTTGAAGTCAATTCTTTTCTTGACCACCGAGATCATAAAAAAAAAAAATAATCCATAAATCAACTTTTAAAAATTAATCGCCTAATCACATAAGTAATTCTCCAATGTTGGGACCAGGAATGTGACATACAGTTGCAGTTTTGAGTGATGAGTTAGAATTCATTTGATATCTTCTTTTGGGACTAAATGAACATTTCAATAAATTACATTTAAAACATTCATACTTGCTGATTTTGCATTTCTGAACGAGAATAATACATGAATTCTTAGACGAGTTTCGTAAAATCGGTATGACACACATGTGAGTGCAATAATTTCTTTATTATCCATTATTTCGAAATCCTTTGGACTCTTTAGAAAAATGCACTGATCATGACCGCCGTCTTAGACAACCACCACACCTGTCGAATGACGTCAACGATCTTCATCAATGCAATCCTTGATGACACAAACAATACAATGGTGTGGGTGAACTGATATTTGCACTAGTGCACATACGATTTCTAACCCTATGGACGAAAAATATCTGTATGTGGCACTGTATAGTTGAAATGAATTACAAACGATCAACATCTGTGATTCTTCCCACCATGTCTATCACAAGCCCAAACAAGTGATTATTAATTGTTTCTTAACAGGTTTATCTTGGACAGAGACTGGTCAACAACTTATCTAAAATATCTGTCATGTATTCGGCCCTATTTCATAATATATTTCACTTGCCCCGTTAACCAAATTGACAGAAATTACGGTCCATATACATGGTGGAAGGGACATAACTCTGTCACACAAGAAAGGTTTCAAGGACTTAATATTAGATTGTGGGTAAGACTGGTTCTCTTCCTAGGCCACTTACTGAAAGTCTTCCAAATGTCCAAAAGATTGTTTTTCATATTTGGTAATGACATAGAACAATGTCCAAACAAAAGTTGCTAATAGCATGAAAATGTCCCATTTCCCAATGTCTCCAGCAAAATCACTGTGTGATAATGAACAGTTTCATCATCAGTGAGTTTTGAAATAAAAATTCTACAGTAATTTATGTTAACAAATGTTTGTTTGTCTTAAATTCTTTTTGAAATATCACTTCGGGGCCATCTCTTATGTATCCTTGACAAGATCGCCTTGCTTGTAACAAAAGAGGAATATGTGGGGGCATAGCGGGAGTAAACTCTTGAAACACCACACTTACCATAAGTACATGCATTCTGTTTCCTGTTTCTGTTTGTTAGCTGTTTAACGCCGCACTCAGCAATATTCCAGCTGTATGACGGCGGTCTGTAAATAATCGAGTCTGGACCAGACGATCCAGTGAGCAAGTGATCTACCCAATTGGGCTACGATGACCTGCATCAACCAAGCCAGCAAGCTTGACCATCTGATCCTGTCAGAATGTCCTACAGACTGCCCAGATTTCCTGAATCTGCCTTTGAAGAACCTCCCACGACAGTAGTGTTAATCAGCAAAGACTTATAAACATATTGTAAATATGCATTTAAAGTTGATTTTCGTCAGGTTAAAAAGCAACAGGTTTTTTTGCATGAAAATTCTGTGAAAAGAATCCACCCTGCAACCTCACATATCATGTTCAGTATTGTAACACATTGTTTTCCGAGTGAGCCAACTTGGCAAAGTGATGAAAGGGTGTTTAGTCTAACATGTCGTGACTTCAGTTGTCTGCATGCTGCACATGGTCATTCTCTTGCACGCTGGCATCAAATTCATGTTATACAACGACTACTGTATTAAGTGATTGACAACATCTGAAGGTTGAAATGGTTCATCAGTGTACTACCACCACATTAAACTCAATATAAAGTCAGCTAGTCAGTCTGATTTGTTTGTTTGTTGTTTAATGCCACACACAGCAATATTCCAGCGGTCTGTAAACAATCGAGCCTGGATTGGACATGACATGAGCATCGATCCACGCCATTGGGATACAATGACATGCATCACCAAGTCAGCGAGCCTGACCTACCGATCCCGTTAGTCACCTCTTACGACAAGGATAGTTGTCTTTTATGGAAAACATGGGTTGCTGAAGACCTATTCTAACCTGGATCTTCACGGACCTAGTAGTCAGTCTGATCATGTATTGGTGTTGCTTTAACATAAAATCATCATAAAGTCTATTATTAACAATGTGAAATGGGTACCCGGGTAGTAAATTTGGACTCGGCCCAGCCCTAGAAAGTAGTAGTATGGGTAGTAACATGGCTGATCAATCTAGTAGAGATGCTTTCTGTTGTCTGATGACTAGTTTAAAACAGTAATACGTTGGATGCGTTGAACTCCGGGTAAGTCAAACTGGTTCCCAGGAATTCAAGACAACAGGGTACAACTGTACTTGTCATCTAATGTTGGTCTTGATATCAACATGTATACATGTTAGCACACATAGTGGAGATCCAGGATTGGTACCTGTATTTTAGGGTTGACTAACACTATTGGAAACCCCCGAGCGCCACCCTGACCCCAGATGACCCCAGCTGTGGTTTACAATGTTACACACAGGGTCAGGTAGTATTCATGTTACAACTTTTGACAATATGAGTAATAAATAGAATAAGTTGTGACACAGGATCACAGATTATCTGTTCCTTGTGAATGAAAAGTCATTTATTCAAAACTATTTCTCATTACATCAATTTATAAGGTTCTCACCTGCAGAACTCTAAAAGCACATGGTTCTCCCTCAAAACTACTGCACAGGGTCAATGAACTCCACACCTTTACTGCATTGCTGGAACAGTCAAAGGGAAATAACTCTGAGCACACAAGGAGAGCCGCATATGACATATGGCAAAAGCTGACCAATATCAATGCGAGTCATGCTTAACATCAATCACTGAACATGTGTGTTGAGTTTCTATTATCTATGGCCCACCTTTTCTTATTTTCACAGTATCCATGATTCTAACAAGTTTCGAGAAGGAGAGGTGAGGTGAAATTGGGTTTGACATTGTGTCCAAGATTATTGCACTTATATATCGACGTGTATGCAAGCACGTTTGTGTGTGGCTGCTTGTACTAGTCTGGACTGATGCCGATTTATAGTGCTAGCCCACTGAGATACCATGCCGCAGTTTAACATGAATACCCTACTCAGACACAGTATACTGACTCTGAGCCGACCAGTCCTTGTTTTAGCCCCTCGATGCCGAGCACCAGACAGGGTAACAACAACCATCTTTTAATGTCTTCAGGGATCGAACCCCGGACCTTAAGGTCTACCACTAGACCATGGCGGCAGTCTCAAGTTTCGAGAAAGAACAAGAGGGAAAGGCACACAGATATGAACATATTAAGCAGGAGGGAATGATTAATGACGTTTGTGTTAGTTTGACATTTTGAAAAGTATACTGAGGGGGAAATTGTTGCTATTTACAAATATTTTTAATGTCAACTTTTGATATTATTTATATTCTCTTCTGATATTTGTTTTCGTAACTCACCTGTGTGTCACTCTGAGAATTGCTGAACAATCTTTGGGTGAATACTTCAACACATCTGAGGTCAGGCTACAGCCGACCTGTAAAATATACACAAACACATGAACTGCCCCCGGGGACAACGCTCCACTATGTGGAGTTGCATCCCTTAGCTACGTCAGGATCTGCTGGCAGTTGGTTCAATCCAATATTCCTCAAAATACAACCCTTTATCTATTTAACACATCTGTGGCAGTGGCTTTATCATAGCAAACATGTGAGAACTGTGAATTTGGACTTCTTTTCATCTGAGTGAGTGAGTTGGGTTTAACGCCGCTTTTAACAGTATTCCAGTTATATCGCGGCGTGTCAGCTTAATGTGGGAGGAAAGCCCGAAGTGATGCAGGTCTCAGACGTTTACCACTTCAGTGAAACCCACGAGCATGGGTATGGTGCTGACAAACCTAGAAACATAATCGGGGCGAACTGGGATTTGATCCCACAATCAGGTTTCTGGCGTGCCCAAGGGACGCAACCCTGCACAGCGAATCGCGGCACCTTAGATGACTGGGCCACCCGTGCCCCCCTCTTTTCACCTGAAGCTGAGACACCATGCTACAGCTGAAGTGGTGTTCAACGCCGTGTAAAACCCAAATTATTCAAGTGGGTTCAACAGAGTCACATTTCTCCAGTTTAGCCTCATCATATTATATATCCCATGTCTCCTTTCTCCGGGGATATCAAGCCAAAGAAGCCAACTCTTAATCAGCATATACATGTGAGAATAATAATAAAATCTCCAAAAATAAAACATATTTCGAACATATCTAATATTCAGAAATAAGACTTTACCATTCGTTTCATGGTTATTTACTGAAAAGAGTGACAGTGAGATTGGCTCCTTCACATTTCATAGTTTTTAGATTTTTTTATAAGACTTTCTAAAAATGAATTTTGTAATGTGTTTGAAACGATATTTTACTGCAAAAACTACATGAAAGACATTTTTGTATTTCAGTGAGTTGTAGTTATGCAGGAAATATCCAGTATGCCATGGCGGCTGAAATATTAACTCTATCTTTACCTCTCCGTAGACTTCCCTGACCATGCTACTGATGAGAGCCTTAAATTGTGACTCTCCCACATCTCGAGGCTGTCCGTCTTCAAATTCTCTAAAATTTGAGATCAAAACTTTAAAAGAAAATGATTATGAAAGTATTTTGAATAACAGGAATCCAAAGATCTTATACAAAATATGCCTTTATGATTTTAATAATGTCTTTGCAAACTGTCAAAACCCCTCTATCTATATAAATGACATAAAAGCACCAGAAATAAAATGTGGTCACAAGTATGCATCCTACTTACATCAATCCTGTCATATTTCAATGAGAAAATCAATTCAACTGGGAATAGTTCATTATTGTAATCAGATCTGAGAATTCCTGAGGTTTAATTTCATACTGAACACACCCATTGACATGCACCACCAAACAAAGTTGTCATAGTTATATGTGTACACAGAAGCACCTCACAGAGATATTTTGTTTCCTACTAGTACCTTAACATATGTATCAACCACTGTTTTCAACATGTTCAAGACCTCATATAGACATAGCATAGGTTCCTGGCTGTATTTGCATTGTGTCCTCTGTGTGATACATATAGAACTAAGAGGTAACTAACTGGATCGGGTGGTCAGACTCGCTGACTAGGTTGATGCATGTCATCGTATCCCAACTGCGTGGATCGATGCTCATGATGTCAATCACTGGATTGTCTGGTCCAGAGTCTATTATTTACAGACCACATTATCATGATTATAGCTGTAATATTGCTGAGTTCAGCATTAAACAACAAACAAACATATATGCCTGTCATATCAACATTTATCTATTTTGTGAGCCCCCTTTTGATTAATACTCAATAGGTTTGTACAGCTCAGGATATGAAAGTTAGGGGAGTTGAACCCAGATAAAATTAAAATAATTGATCGTACCTGTCTTCATTTTTAATCAGTGCTGATGTCATGTCACAGTACTACAATCCATGCTCAGGTTCATGAATCGTGTTTCTCTCTGAAATTTATTTTGTAACAGGGCTTATAAAATTCATGTGGAGAACAGTTAGCAAGTTTTTATATCAAGGACTGACACTGTACAAGATGCACAAATAAATCCATAAACATGATTGATTCTCTCATCCCTATATTTTCCTTTTCACTATCAGCATGATTATCTGAGTAAATTCAAATTCTGGAACCATGGGAACTGTATATTGTTTTCATCTTTCTAGGCTATTTTTACTTCACCTTTAGAACTCAATTCCATAACTCCTTGTGAGGACTATGTCATGAAGACTAGAAATAGATGTTAACTTGCAACTCACAGATTGTTAGCCTGATTAAGCTACTGTCATTTGTTTGTTTGTTGTTTAACGCTGCACTCAGCAATATTCTAGCCATATGGCGGCGGCCTGAAAAATAATTGAGCCTGGACCAAACGATCCAGTGATTGACATCATGATAGAATGACATGCATCAACCAAGTCAGCGAGCCTGACCACCCGATCCCTTTAGTCGCCTCTTACGACAAACATAGTCGCCTTTTATGGCAAGCATGGGTTGCTGAAGACCTATTCCACCCCGGATCTTCAAGGGTCTCCACACTGTTAAACTGAGAGCACATTTACCTAGGACACTTACAGATAGTAGTCATGGAGTAGTAAACAAATATTGAAAACTCTCAACACTAAGTTTTTTTAAATGACATAGTGTGTAGTGATGATAGACCGTACTCAGGAGCTTATTCACACTTGGTGACCCCAGTTGCTTGGCTGACGTCACGAGTGTATTCATTTTGCAAATTATATCATTGGGTATTGTGACATGTTTGTGGTGCGGAATTCTAAAGGTTGTCTGAGATTACACCTACAGTTTGACTTTAATGTATTGGTATGGCAGCGGCCCCTTGCTGACAACCTGTTGGTACTGAGCACCTTTCTCTCCTGTTGCTTCGGTCATGACAGCCGTTTCCTGTATGTGACATCAAAATAGTTCTTATTTTCCTTTGACAGAATTAATTGGTTGAATTAGTCAATAAGATAATTGATGGAATAATATTATCCAACAAGTACTGAGGAAGTATGGATTATCTGCCTTTCACGAGGGACTAGGTAAATTTATTCGTGAGCGACTTAATTCATTTTAATTATGGAGTCACTATTCTATATATTACAAATTTTTAGAAAGAAGAAGTACCGTATTCAACGTAATAAGCGCCCAGGGCGCTCTCAAAATTAGGAATAGGTGGCTGTTATTAGAATATTATTGTTGAAAGATAAATTTCGTGGTTTATGCTGACAGCCTGAAATGTTTATGTACGACAGATATATTTTTCCAGAATTAAATTGCCCATAATGAAAAGTGCATATAACACACGAGTGTGTATTATACGCGAATAAATAAGTCTTCTGTACATTGATCAGTTGGAAGGGGTTCTGATTGGGATTGTTCACTTGCCAATATATTAGCAAATATCGCCGTGGGCGCTTATTGGAGCGGGGCGCTTATTACGTCGAATACGGTATTTGAAACGTCAATAACCTGCAGTGAAAAAAATTCACTGAAGCCAACCTATTGTTCATTTGACGCAATACATTTGTTCAACGTAACAATGAATGACGGCATTGTCGATTGTTCTCATAATCTGACGTCTTCACATTTCACTTGACCAATCAGCCTTGAGTCGCTGACATGCACCTGCTAACACGTGATTGTAAACAAACCGGTCTCGACTACCATTTAGCGTTATTTTCAGTAAAATTTATAAACTCTTTAACAGGTTCAAAACTTCGTCAGTATACTTATTCAGAGATTGAAGTACTTAAATAACACAGCCCCACCTACTGTCAAACGGTACAAAAGCAGGTTGAGCACTCGTTGTTACATATCATGCACGGTGATGGGAGCTGACATTTTCCCTCTTCCGATGACGTAGTACACATTGAAGTGTAGTAACTCCGGTGACTAAATATACGTACCGCTAACAAGAAGCGCCACTGACAGCGAAACTATAAGCTTACAGTTACTGCAATACAGTGCGTACTACGAAATCACGAGAATATATTTGTAAAATGAATCTGAATTCTAAACACTATTGATGTGACACACGTACGTATGAAAACGTTTAGTGGTTTATAGAGAATAAAATGAATCTGAAATCTGACTCGGTATTAAATCCTCTGCATGTCTGTGATAAACAGTGTCTCTATTTACTTTGAAGTATATTATATTCTAGATCTGCTGGTAGGGTGTGGCATGACAAAATGACACACTTCTATTTTTTCAAATTAGAAAATAATATAAATTTGTACGTTATTTTTAAAAAAATGTCAATTGTTCCAGTCTCACTCTAACAATGTTGGAGACAACTCATTTTAATAATATGAAGTGGGGTGTCTCAACTTGGCTTGAAACATTAGAGACAACTCATTAAAGGAAATGGCGCGTGTCAACTAGAGCTACACATCAGACACCAAGTCTTTATAACAGAAGATGGCGTGTTTTAACTGGAGCTAAACAACGTTAGAGACCAAATCATTATACCAGGAGACGGGAGTCTCAAATTGAGCTACAACTTTAGATACGAACTTATTTCAATAACAGGAAGTGGCGCGTCTTACCTGGAGCTGAAACATAAAAGACAACGCATTAAAGGAAGTGGCGCGTCTCAACTCGACCTGAAACATTCAAGACAACTAAGTAAAAGGAAGTGGCGCGTCTCACCTGGAGATGAAACATGAGAGACATCTCATTAAAGGAAGTGGCTCGTCTCACCTGGAGCTGAAACATGAGAGACAACGCATGAAAGGAAGTGGCGCGTCTCACCTGGAGCTGAAACATTAGAGACAACGCATTAAAGGAAGTGGTGCGTCTCACCTTGAGCTGAAACATGAGAGACATCTCATTAAAGAAACTGGTGCGTCTCACCTCGAGCTGAAACATTTGAGACAACTCATTAAGCAAAGTGGCGCGTCTCAACTGGAGATAAACATTATTATATTTAGTGGCGCGTTTTGACTAGAGCCGTAACATTAAAAGACCAACTCATTATGATAGTAGGCTTCGTGTCTGAATATAGAGTCTTAATTTTGTTCTCGTAATAATTCTCTGGTATTGATACGCAGATCGTCATAAACCTCTACACCCTTAATTCCTGGAACCAGTATGCACAAGGCAGGTCCACAAATCGAAATATTTGCACTGATTACTGTGCTAAATTGATAGTCAATTCGCGATAGCTTATCTGGCCTTTTATAACTGTAGCTTATAGAACTACTCAGTATCTACCAATATATGATGAACAAACGAGAGCAGACTTCGAGACGACCTCAGCTGACACTACAACTGCCTTTCTACGGTAACTGGGGTATCATTGGGTGTGGACAGCACCCGCAACTCATTCTTACACTTCACCATGAATGCGAAAGGTTATACTTTCCCCGCTACTCGGAACATTCTGACCAGCAAAATACACCCCTATATCTACTGATCACATTCTTCACAGGGAAAGTCCAGCATGTCATAGCTTTCTCAGAATGGAGCCCACGTGACCACGGACAGTTGTAATATGTAACCCATGTCCAGGCACCTTGGTCGTCTAAAACCTGCATATATGGTCGGACATGTTTAAAGTCCATCAACGTGACCGTGACTATCGAAACTATATCGAGTTAAGGTAGTGCCATGTTTAAACCATAATATTGATAACTATTTTGTCTAGATGATAAATCTGCATAGTCTCAACAGGAGATAAAACATGAAAAGACCCATTCATTAAAAAACAAACAAGAGATGCGTCTTAAAGCAAAAACATTAGAGACCAATTCTCTTATAAGCGCAAGTGGCGAGTCTCAACAGGAGCTAAAATATTAGAGACAACTCATTAAGGGAAGTGGCGCGTCTCAACTCGAGCTGAAACATGAGAGACAACTCATTAAGGGAAGTGGTGCGTCTCAACTCGAGCTGAAACATGAGAGACAACTCATAAAGGGAAGTGGCTAGTCTCACCTGGAGCTGAAACATGAGAGACAATTCATCAGAGAAAGTGGCGCGTCTCAACTCGAGCTGAAACATGAGAGACAACTCATTGAAGGAACTGGTGCGTCTCAACTCGAGCTGAAACATGAGAGACAACTCATTAAGGGAAGTGGTGCGTCTCACCTGGAGCTGAAACATGAGAGACAACGCATTAAGGGAAGTGGTGTGTCTCAACTCGAGCTGAAACATGAGAGACAACTCATTAATGGAAGTGGCGCGTCTCACCTGGAGCTGAAACATGAGAGACAACTCATTAAAGGAAGTGGCGCGTCTCAACTCGAGCTGAAACATGATAGCCATCTCATTAAGGGAAGTGGTGCGTCTTTATTCGAGCTGAAACATTAGAGACATCTCATTAAAGGAACTGGTGCGTCTCACCTGGAGCTGAAACATGAGAGACAACTCATTAAAGGAAGTGGCGCGTCTCACCTGGAGATAAACATTATTAAATGAAGTTGCGCGTTTTGACTAGAGCCGTAACATTAAAAGACCAACTCAATATAATAGTAGGCTGCGTGTCTGAATATAGAGTCTTAATTACGTCCTCGCAATAATTCGTTGGTATTAATACGCATATCGTCATAAACCTCTACACCCTTAATTCCTGGAACCAGGATGCACAAGGCAGGTCCACAAATCGAAATATTTGCTCTGATTACTGTGCTAAATGATGGTCAATTCGCGATAGCTTATCTGGCCTTTTATAACGGTAGCTTATAGAACTACTCAGTATCTACCAATATATGATGAACAAACGAGAGCAGACTTCGAGACGACCTCAGCTGACACTACAACTGCCTTTCTACGGTTACTGGGGTATCATTGGGTGTGGACAGCACCCGCAACTCATTCTTACACTTCACCATGAATGCGGAAGGTTATACTTTCCCCGCTACTCGGAACATTCTGACCAGCAAAATACACCCCTATATCTACTGATCACATTCTTCACAGGGAAAGTCCAGCATGTCATAGCTTTCTCAGAATGGAGCCCACGTGACCACGGACAGTTGTAATGTGTAACCCATGTCCAGGCACCTTGGTCGTCTAAAACCTGCATATATGGTCGGACATGTTTAAAGTCCATCAACGTGACCGTGACTATCGAAACTATATCGAGTTAAGGTAGTGCCATGTTTAAACCATTATATTGATAACTATTTTGTCTAGATGATAAATCTGCATAGTCTCAACAGGAGATAAAACATGAAAAGGCCCATTCATTAAAAAAATAAGGGATGCGTCTTGGAGCTATAACATTAGAGACCAATTCCTTATAAGCACAAGTGGCGAGTCTCAACAGGAGCTAAAACATTGGAGACAACTCATTAAGGGATTTTTGCGCGTCTCTGCTCGAGCTGAAACATGAGAGACAACTAAGTAAAAGGAAGTGGCGAGTCTCAACTCGAGCTGAAACATGAGAGACAACTCATTAAAGGAAGTGGCGCGTCTCACCTGTAGCTTAAACATTAGAGACAACTCATAAAGGAAGTGGCGCGTCTCACCTGGAGCTGAAACATTTAAGAGAACGCATTAAAGGAAGTGGCGCGTCTCACCTGGAGCTGAAACATTTAAGAGAACGCATTAAAGGAAGTGGCGCGTCTCACCTGGAGCTGAAACATTTGAGACAACGCATTAAAGGAAGTGGCGCGTCTCACCTGGAGCTGAAACATTTGAGACAACGCATTAAAGAAAGTGGCGCGTCTCACCTGGAGCTGAAACATTAGAGACAACGCATTAAAGGAAGTGGCGCGTCTCACCTGGAGCTGAAACATTTGAGACAACGCATTAAAGGAAGTGGCGCGTCTCACCTGGAGCTGAACCATTTGAGACAACGCATTAAAGGAAGTGGTGCGTCTCAACTCGAGCTGAAACATGAGAGACAACTCATTAAAGGAAGTGGCGCGTCTCACCTGTAGCTGAAATATGAGAGACAACTCATTAAGCAAAGTGGCGCGTCTCAACTGGAGATAAACATAATTAAATGAAGTGGCGCGTTTTGACTAGAGCCGTAACATTAAAAGACCAACTCATTATGATAGTAGGCTTCGTGTCTGAATATAGAGTCTTTTGTTCTCGCACTAATTCGTTGGTATTGATACGCAGATCGTCATAAACATCTACACTCTTAATTCCTGGAACCAGTATGCACAAGGCAGGTCCACAAATCGAAATATTTGCACTGACTACTGTGCTAAATGATAGTCAATTCGCGATAGCTTATCTGGCCTATAATAACTGTAGCTTATAGAACTATTCAATATCTACCAATATATGATCAACAAACGAGAGCAGACTTCGAGACGACCTCAGCTGACACTACAACTGCCTTTCTACGGTTACTGGGGTATCATTGGGTGTGGACAGCACCCGCAACTCATTCTTACACTTCACCATGAATGCGGAAGGTTATACTTTCCCCGCTACTCGGAACATTCTGACCAGCAAAATACACCCCTATATCTACTGATCACATTCTTCACAGGGAAAGTCCAGCATGTCATAGCTTTCTCAGAATGGAGCCCACGTGACCACGGACAGTTGTAATGTGTAACCCATGTCCAGGCACCTTGGTCGTCTAAAACCTGCATATATGGTCGGACATGTTTAAAGTCCATCAACGTGACCGTGACTATCGAAACTATATCGCGTTAAGGTAGTGCCGTGTTTCAACCATTATATTGATAACTATTTAGTCTAGATGATAAATCTGCATAGCCTCAACGGGAGATAAAACATGAAAAGGCCCATTCATTATAAAAAAAGGGGATGCATCTTAACTTTGAGCTAAAAACATAAGAGACCAATTCCTTTGAAAAGCAAGTGGCGAGTCTAAACAGGAGCTGAAACATTAGATACAACTATAATTAAAATGAAGTGGCGCATCTCAACTGGAGCTAAGCATTAAAATACGTTATAACAGAAAGTGACGCGTCTCAACTTGGAGCTAAAACACGAGAGACCAACTCATTCAAATGAGAGGCACGTCTCAACTAGAGCTAAAACTTTAGAGACAATTCATTATAATAGGAAATGGCGCGTCTCAACTGGAGCTGAAGATGAGAGACAAGATCATGATATTCGATGATGGAGTGTTTCAACTGGAGCCACACCATTAGAAACCAAACTCTTTATAATACGAAATGGCCCATCGTACCTGGAGCTGAAACATTAGAGATAACTCATTATAATTGTAAGTGGTGCGTTTCAACTGTAGCTGAAATATTAGAGACAATTCATTATAATATGAAGTGCTGCATCTCAACTAGGAGCCAAAACGTTGGAGACCAACTCATTAAAATGGCAAGTGGCAGGTGTCAACTGAAACTAAAACATTACAAGACCAATTCATTATATGACCAAGTGGTGCGTCTCAACTTGGCGCTAAAGCATGAGAGACCAACTCATTATCATAAGAAGTGGCACGTCTCCAATGGACCTGTAACACTAAGAAACCAATTCTTTATAAGAGCGAGTGGTTCGTCTTAACTTGGAGCTGAAACATAGGACCAATTCATTATAAAAGGAAATGGTGTGTTATAAGAGTAAGTGGTGCGTCAGCTTGGTGGCGACATGACTGACAGAGGGTCGTCTTCACTGATGAAAGCCGGTTCTGTCATGGTGGAAGGGTGTACTGCTTACAGGTTCAGTAGCAGAACCATGAGTGATGTCATTTGCTTGTGACGTCATGGTAACAAGTTTTGGATGATAATGATTTGAAATTCTATGAACCCCGATAGGTTTGCCCTTGTAGGTAATAAACATTGTGGGGTTTTGAATTATGTTTCGATAATGTAAATTATGTCTAAAAACACAAATAATAATTTTTAAAATTGATACTTGCCTGAAAAGGTAAATTACAAAAATTTGTAGAAAAAAAACATATGAACATTATTAATATTAAAATGCTGAATTTATATCACTGCAGATATACTTTTGAGTAGGAGTACGTAATGGTAGATGCCTCTGAGAAGAAAGCTACGTGAGGTCAGAATGACTTAACACTAGAAACTATTATTGGTTTCAAGTATTGGCTATCACTCAAACCTGCTATTAAGGGTTTTTTGGTTATCATAGAGTACTTCCATTTTACGCGACCCGTGAAGATCCGGGGTAGAAAAGACTATAGAAGCCCCGTCAGTTAACTTCCTTGCCTCGTGAATTCGCTAGCACGAATACATACTGATCATTTAGAACCTTTAATCTTGAAGTCAGCTTTTACGTATACATTGAGAAACCTCAGGGTTTGACTGCACGATCGTTCACGCATATCATCGATACAACCCATCCTAGTGAACAATACCCGTGAAGATCCGGGGTAGAATAGGTCTTCAGCAACCAATGCTTGCAAAAAAGGCGACTATGCTTGTCGTAAGAGGCGAACTAAAGGGATCGGGTGGCCAGGTTCGCTGACTTGGTTGATGCATGTCATCGTATTCCCATTGCCTGGATCGATGCTCATGATGTCAATCACTGGATTGTCTGGTTTAGACTCGATTATTTACAGACCGCCGTCATATAGCTAGAATATTGCTGAGTGAAGCGTTAAACAAACAAAGAAACATTTTACGCATGGCCTGGCGTTCCTTGTCAGTAGTCGCCATATCAGACATGTCACTGTCATGACGTCACATATTATGTCTGAATGAGGTCACATCATTTTCAAGTGGTTTAAAGTGAATACACAATCGCAACGATAACAAACAAATCTTGAAGAAGCAACATTTACTTGTAAAATAAGTTTCTTATTAGTGAGTAATTGCATTAAAAGAGTGCGCCGAAATAGATTAGTACCGTATATAAAGCCAAGTCAAAGAAAACATGGTGTGTCATGATTTGTTTTACACATAAAACAATATGGCAACGGTTCCAACCAGTCGCCAGCTTTGATCCAACGCGACCATGCTATCTAGGTACCCAAGTGTAGGATTTTTAACTTGAGTACCCGAATATGTTCACATCTGTATGGGCGCAGTCGGGTAGCCAAGTGGTTAAAGCGTTCGCCCGTCACGCCGAAGACCCGTGTTCGATTCCCGACATGGGTACAATGTGTGAAGCCCATTTCTGGTGTCACCCGCCGTGATATTGCTGGAATATTGCTAACTCACTCACATCTGTATGGAATCATAGAAGGTACAATGTCGCGACAACGTGTTATAATAACATAATATTACCACACGATGACCAACCTATCAGATAGCTGGATTTTATTACGAGTAATGATAAAGGTTATATGTGTTAGAACCTTGTCTGTGGGACAGGAAAAAAATGTGCCATCCATGTAAGGTTTCATCTTCCCGAGGCAAGGAAGTTAACTGACTGGACTTCTGTAGCCTCGGGAAGATGGTAAGGTTTCAGTGGACATGAAAGCACACTGAATTCACATCTCGCAGTCTGGGGATGCCGTGGCTGCAGTGTATGTAGAAGGCACTGTCAAGCCTTGGAAAGGCAGGGCAGGATGCAGCCAGATTTTGGATCATATCTAACGATTTCATTGTTTTAGGAGGGTGGCGAACTCTGAATGCTGCACTGGGTGCCATGACATGTTCATCTAGTGCGTGTATATCAATATTTCAATGTTGAAATACATTTTTCGTCCTTTTGTCTTGCAAAAAGTGTCAAATCGATAAAATATTTAGCCGTAAGGCTATAAGCACGCATAATGCAGTCTATATGGAAATGCCAATCTTTATCATGTGTTCCAGCTGTGTGCACTGATATGATTCATGAGTTCATCGGATGTCCTATATAAAATGGACGTCCAACAAACGTGTGTTAGCTCTTCCTTACAAAGAAGGAAATATTGTTTTTTAGACCATCAGAAAAATACCCTATCACGAACAAAACCACGAGAATTCCAATCTGATATAAACATAGTTGTAATGACAGCCATACTGAATTTGTAATTTACATCAGCAAACAAGCACAACCAAACCCTGTTATCTATTCACCATTCACAATTCGCTCGTCGTGCCAAGACCAGGGTTCGATTCCCGACATGGGTACAATGTGTAAAGCCCATTTCTGATGTCCCCGGCGTGATGTTGCTGGAATATTTCTAAAAGCGGAGTATAACCATACTCACTCACTCAATAAAGATTGAATGATTAAAAAAAGATACTAATGGTACTACATTTGGTTTTTAAGCGGTGGTGGTTATATCTCGATTCTAGTATGATGGCTACCCATGAACGTACTGCGCTGCAGCATCCAGGGTTCCATTTCACTTACATCGCCACCCTTCTAAAACAATGAAATCGTTAGATATGATCCAAAATCTGGCTGCATCCTGCCCTGCCTTTCCAAGGTTTGACAGTGCCTTCAACATACACTGGAGCCACGACATCCCCAGACCGCCAGAAACAAGATCAGCTGTGAACTCAGTGTGCTTTCCAATCTACCGAAACCTTACCATCTTCCCGAGGCAAGGGAGTTAACTGACTATAGAAGTCCAGTCAGTTAACTTCCTTGTATCGGGAATTCCCTAGCACGAATACATACTGATCATTTAGAACCTTTAATCTCGAAGTCAGCTTTTTATTATACATTGAAAAACGTTCACGAATATCATCGATACGACCAATCCTTGTGGACAAAACAAAGAAATGCAGATCCAAACTAGTGTAGTGTAGGCTGACAGTGACAGTCTACAGCAACCTATGAATTTACCTTAGTGTCTATTTGATCACCTATTTGATCTTTAATCACCTTTCAATGATCGGCCAATTGATCAATGATGACTAAAACATGTAACCGCCACAGGTTCATAAACATCTTCCGAAATCTCTACTGTCACGTTTATCGTGTCGGCCATTTTGACGTCTTGTACTTGATGTAAATGTATTACGACGCGCTGTCATTGTGACTGACTTACTGGGGTAGTTCTTAACAGACATTTCTCATCTAATGGTGATATTAATCGAATACATGTGAGTCCAAGATTAAAGGTTCTAAATGATCAGAAACACCGATTGTGTGTGTAGTCGTTGCCTATTCAGCGATAACAACCTGTATAATATTGTTCGAATTATCATCAGTGCGTGAGTGAGCTTGGGTTTCTAACGCGTTTAACCATATTGTTACAGAATGAAAGGTAGTCCAAAGTGCTCAAACTTCGATCATTTTATAGTTAAAAGATCTAAACATCCTTCAACATTTCATTTGTAAAACAACGAAACTTGAAATACAATACATACAATTTATCATTTGGAGGATAATTTTAAATAACAAATAAATTTAATATTATTGTATTAGAAACAGCGAATATGTCAAACTTACAAAATTATTAGTTTGGCTCCAACAGCAATAAGCTGTACATTTCAATGTCCAATGAAAGCTCGAGCTCAAGGTTCACAGACATATTGAACGTAGCTCATAAACAATTTACGTAAACGGGTGATATGATAATAGTAAAAGAACTTATTTTCAGAGTAAATTAGTCAGTGATAATATGCGGTATCTAGCATCGGACCAACATGCAAGAAGACTCCTCAAAGCCTCATACGGTTTTGTATCGAATACAAGTATAACATCAGGATATACTTTCACTGTAAATCTCTGAATCGTTACTGACAAAGCGGCGTTAAACACTATGTGTTTGTTTTGTTTGTTGTTTAACGCCGCACTCAGCAATATTCCTGCTATATGACGGCGGTCTGTAAATAATCGAGTATGGACCAGACAATCCAGTGATTGATATCATGAGCATCGATCCACGCATTTGGGATACGATGACATGCATCAACCAAGTCAGCGAGCCTGACCACCCGATCCCAATAGTCGCCTCTTATGACAAGCGTAGTCGCCTTTTACGGCAGGCCTGGGTTGCTGAAGACCTATTCTAAACTAAATTAATTCACTTTTACTTTGAACGTTACAGTTGTAGAATTTGTGAATATGTTATATGTATGTACACCGACAGGTAGTTTAATTACATATTCCAGGACTTACCTTATCATTTGTTCAACGTTCCCTCAAAACCAAAATTACGGCCGAGCAAAAAATCACGTTGGTAATGGTTTCTTCGTTTCACAATCATTGTGATAATGCTCATTGCATACGGAAATTTAAAAAGCAGCGTTCACCGTTGCGCGTAAATACTACAAACATAAGAAATCGGAGACTAAGCTCAATCTAATATCGATTTGAATGAATTCTAAAAAGCTTGTTGGAATTAATTTGACATGCACCGGTGCATTTGATAAATTTGGTCACGTCTGCTTCCATCCGTTGAGTCTGGATTACGCGCACCAAAAACTCGTGCAGCGGAAGTGTGTCCCGATTGGCTAACCATGACACGTGACAACTCACGTGACAACTCTGGCGAACACCTGCGTGAAATATACAAAACGTCTAACCTGATTTGACATTTGTTTATATAAATAATCTTAACCGACGAAGCCATGGCGTTGGAGTAGTCCAACGCGGTTAAAGCTTTTACTTGTGGATTCATGTCGATTCCATACGGTTACCGAGTATGTGAAGCCTATTTTTGACGCCCCTCTCCCTTATATGTCTTAGTTTTTGTTAGTTTCAAATTTCGCACATGAATTTTAAACAAGTGAAATGTATCGCTAATTGCTGTGGGAGCCAAACTAATAATTTGTAAGTAGGACACATTCGCTGTTTAAATTTCTCATACAATAACATTAATTATATTTGTCATTTGCAATTATCCTCCAAATGATAAATTGTATGTATTTTATTTCAAATTTCGTTGTTTTACAAATGAAATGTTTAAAGATATTCAGATCTGTTAACTATAAAATGATCTAAGTTTAAGCATTTACCTTTCATTCTGTAACAATATGGTTAAACGCGATAGAAACCCAAACCCACTCACGCACTGGTGATAATTCGAACAATATGACACAGGTTGTTATCGCTAAATAGGCAATGGCTCATTGAAAACGTACGTTGAAACAGCACACCGTTTATTATTCATATATAATTTATTTATTTGAAGTTTCACGATATACGGCTTCTCCAGAGAGGTAGGTCACATGACCGCGAAATTGAAGTTCATAAGTGTATGAACGACACAATTTGTCGTTTAAACGTTTTTCAAGAGACTTTATTCTTGAAATGACGTAAACACTGACGGACTACTTCCACATTCCTGGGGAAACCCATTGGAATTCCCCAGCACGACTACACACAGAATCGTTGTTTCTGATCATTTAGAACCTTTAATCTTCGACTCAGTAGACATTGAGAAAGATCAAGGGTTTGAATGCATTTTCGTTCACGAATATCCTCGCTACGACCCATCCAAGTGAACGAAAAAATAAATTCACATCCAAACTATTGTAGTATCGACTCGATCCGTGTCTTACCAATTACGACTGCACTAAAGATTTTCGATAGCATGGTTCTGGTTCATAGCATCTTATTCCAGTTTGGGTTTAGCTACGCCTGGATTATGCAAGATGTTGGAAATGTTTATCTTTTTATGTCTCAGTTTAAGCAACGTGTATCCGATTACAGCATCCAACGACGGCATTCATCAATATCATCAAATCCAAAGCTATTGGCATATTCAACCTACAAATCAGTTTTACAGACCGAAGATAGATAGATAGATTGTCTTTATTTCCTCCAGTACTGAAGATACATTATATAAGATACATTGTAGATAGATGAATTAGGTTAAAACTAAACAAATAGTTACATTTCATAGTGAAGGGGGTATGAACAAGTGTTGCCACTTGTTAACGTAATGAGAGACGAGTAACATAGTTTCGCCCCATATCTCAAGCTCAAGGTCTTTCATGCAATCAGGCAGTCCGCCTAAGAGGAAAGACATGATAACATCATCATCATTTGACCAAAGGTCAACAAAGGAATTCGCATCTGTGATATCAAAGATATTTTCGAACATTTCATTTCTTTCTTGCATATTAATAGTACGTGACATAAAAATGTGTTTGACTATGTCATGGGCTACAGTTCCGCAATGACATTCTCGTGATTCTATCTTAGAGCAGACTATTTTGACCATATTATACAGAACATAAAACTTTGAAGGAAATCGTAAAGAAAGTTACCAAATCCCGTGTTGACCTTCTGATCTGATACCAGTATATCTTAACAGGTCCTGTCGGTCGCACATCTGTTTCAAAAGCCTTACAGAATCTACATTTCTTATCTTTTCATTCACAAGACTAGTCCATTTACATTTACTGGGAATATTACAATTAGCTATGTACTCATAGACAAGATCGTATTTATGTACAAGGCGCAGCATGTTTAAACAGGGAGATTTATATCTTACCCAAGTCGACTCTACACTATTGAAACAAGCGCTGTCAAGATTCAGATGCAGCTGTCATCAGTTGATGATCGAAATAGGCAGACGCAAAGGCATCGATCCAGAATGTCGCTTGTGTAGATATTGTCCTCGATTAAATATTAGTCTAGTGGATAATGAATATCATTTTGCACATGCCCTGCTTTTAATGATTTAAGATCTCGATACATTGATCCTAAATACTTTGTAAATCCGTCACTGGAATCCTTTGTTCGCCTGATGTGTTCTAATCATAAACCTACTATTGTACAGTTATCAAAATTCATATTGAATGCAATGAATGCGTATTCCTGTAATGTTTTGTTCAATGGGATTGTGGCCTCTAACTTGAATTAAAGGTGTTGATTGACTCGATCCGTGTCCTGGCAGACAGATACAGTCTACAGCAATCTAGTATTTAGTTCGTAGGATAGGTCTTCAGCAACCAATGCTTACCGTTAAAGGCGACTGTGCTTGTCGTGAGGGGCGACTAACGGGATCGAGTGGTCAGGCTCGCTGACTTGGTTGATGCATGTCATCGTTTCCCAATTGTGGGGATCAATGCTCATGATGTCAATCACTGGATTGTCTGGTCCAGACTCGATTATTTACAAACCGCCGTCACATAGCTGTAATATTGCTGAGTGCGGCGTTAAACAAACAACAAACATAGTATTTAGTTAACACATCTTTACAATCACCTTTCAATTATTGGCCAATTGATCAATGATGACCAACACTATAACTTCGGAAATCTTTCCCGTTACGTTTATCGTGTCGCCCATTTGACGTCTTGGTGTAAATAACTTGTAGTACGACCCGCTGTCGTTGTGGCTGACTTACTGAGGTAGTTCTTAACAGACACAAGATAATGGTACTTCCTTCGACCAGCGGGTGGCCCAGTCGTCTAAGGCGCCGCGATTCGCTGTCCAGAGTTGCGTCCCTTGGGCAAACCAGAAACCTATGATTGTGGTTTCGAATCCCGGTTCGCCCCGATTATGTTTCTAGGTTTGTCAGCACGATACCCGTGCTCGTGGGTTTCACCTAAGTGGTAAACGTCTAAGACCCGCATCACTTCGGGCTTTCCTCCCACATTAAAATGGCACGCCGCGATATAATTGGAATACTGTTAAAAGCGGCGTTAAACCCAACTCACTCACTCCTTCGACCAGAGGCCATATACCAAGGGCTTGGTATATATGGTCTCTGCTTCGACCTTTGGTCTCGTGGTGTACACGCCATTTCAGGCCTACTTAAGAAAAACAAACAAACGTGTGTTCAAAAACGTAGAAATGTGTACAGTAGCTGTCTGTTTTGCACACTCAAACTATTGACGGGGTTGAGGACAGGTCGACAATGTATTCAGAAAACATCATGTTAAGAGCGCCTGGATTGCATATCGTCCTTTTCTGAACACAATATCGACTCGTACTCAACCCTGCATGTAACAATAAAAACAACGTACACCCCGCTAGTTTGTTTATTTGTTGTTTAACGCCGCATCAGCAATATTTCAGCTGTATAACGGCGGTCCGTAAATAATCGAGGCTGGACCTGACAATCCAGTGATTAACATCATGCGCATCGATCTACGCACTAGGTTTTTAGGTTTGGTTTGTTGTTTACGCCGCACTCAGCAATATTCCAGCTTTATGACGACGGTCTGCAAATAATCAAATCTGTACCAGACAATCCAGTGACTGACATCATGAGCATCGAGCTACGCAACTGGGATACGATGACAGGCATCAACCAAGTCAGCGAGCCTGACCAGCCGATCCTGTTAGCCGCCTCTTACGACAAATATAGTCGCCTTTCACAGCAAGCATTGGTTGCTGAAGACCTATTCTACCCCGGATCTTTACGGGTCCTTCGCAATTGGGACAAGATGACATGCATCAACTAAGTCAGCGAGCCTGACCACCCAATCCTGTTAGTCGCCTCTTACGGCTAGCATAGTTGCTGAAGACCAATTCTCTACCCGGATCTTCACGGTTTACATCCCGCTAGTGACACATATAACATCATACTATGTACTTATGCACGATCGTCAGGTCACAACCATCGATTCTTCCAGAGTTAAAGTGTTTATAGCTGCTGATCTTTGAACGTCATTGGGTCCACGAATTTAAATGTCGGCCAAGAGAATCTTGACCAAATGAACTTCCAAAGACTTAACAGATATGATCAGAGGTCGAGATAACCTGCGATAAGTACGCACGATAAATAACCGTTACCCTCATAGGTTTGGACCGCCTCCGTGGTCTAGCGTCCGCCCGGAGAGCGGAAGGTCCGGGGTTCGATCCCCGACCGTGTCATACCAAAAGACGTTAAAAGATGGTACTTGTTGTTACCCTGTCTGACGCTCGGCATTAAGGGGCTAAAACAAAGACTGGTCGGCTCGGAGTCAGTATACTGTGTCTGAGTGGGGTATTCATGTTAAACTGCGGCATGGTGTGTCAGTGAGCTAGCACTATAAATCGGCATCAGTCCGGACTAGTACAAGCACACACACACACACACACACACACACACACACGTGCATGCACGTCGCTATATAAGTGCAATAATTTTGAAAGCGACGTTAAACCCCATTTCACCTCATCTCATACGTTTGAGTTGCTTGTGGGTTGCCATTTTTCCATGGGTCCATTTTCTCTTTTACCCTTGCTTCTGTACAAATACTCACGAAAATATTTAAGGCCCGCTGGTATATAACGACACTGTGCGTTATTTCCCAATGTATCGTTTTCTGATAACGTACCTGTATGTCGTCACAGATCTTTATTTACTGACCGAATACACGTGAACTCTACTTCATATATATCACCACCGTCATATAGCTGGAATATTGCTGAGTGCGGCGTTAAACAACAAACCAACCAATCATATATATCACTTATATTATCAGTGAATAATGCATTTCGTCTCGCTTATTGTATTGTCTGCGGTTAGCTTGTGCAATATGTGACACACGTGGGCACCATATGGACAGACGCAAATCAACAAGTCAACAATATGTTTTCAGAATGGTGTTTATTAAAGGTTTAAAAAATGCCCAATAGAATAGACCCAAGGGATTAAAAATATATTCATTTGAATTCCCTTAGAAAAATATCAATTACCCAATGTGAATGATAACGTGGGTAAAAACTCAATGAAAACACAATAGCTGGAGCCTTGTACAATCATAGCAGTCAATGCATCGGTGCAGTCTAGTAATTATGAACTGCTAAATTGATATGCACACTGTACATATTGACCTAGCACAGTAATCGACAAACAGTTTTGCTGGTATTGCCAATAATAGCCTACCAAGCTCCACCTTATTCTAGATATTTCAACAGCTGTTTCAAAAATGATATGTATATTGTTTCTTCCCGTCAATATGATATTTCTGACACAACGCTGCGAATAACACAATTTAGATGGCATTGACATTTTAAAACGTTTCTTGTGACTATTTGGCGAATATTTTGACACAAGTTATTAGAGTTATCTGCCGTTATTTGTATACAGAGGGCGCGTTTTCCAATATGGCAGCTTCCTTACGAGAGTAAATCTGGAAGACGTGTAACATTTGCATTTTGATGTCACAACTATTATTAGTGGCAGTAGGATAGCACGCTGCCCAGCAATTTTATCGAATTGATTTTAAGTGTCTGTGTGGGAAAATACCTGTGACAATTAATGGTTGTTTTGGAAAAAAAGTGTTTCCATAATTGACAGCTTGACAAACTACGCCTTCCTGTGTTGTCTGCTAGAAAACGTGTGACCGGTGTTTTGGAAGTTCAACAAGTTGTTACACCTCGTGGAGATAAATATTCTGTCTGTAACTACATGTGAGGCTAAGTTACCTTACCGCTGTCATAAAGCAATTTGATAAGTTGGATCAATATGGCAAGTCGAGCAAAAAGCGACCCAGCAGTGGCCAAAAAATTGCTGGAAAATCTGCAGAATGACTTACGAACTTTGTCTTCAGAGAGTAAGAGGAGACATCCAGAGGTGAAAGAGGTACGCTATTAAAAACATCATGTGGGAAAGCGTGCAACTGCTCTTAATCAGTAACCAGACAAAATGACTTTTCAGCATGGCAATATTGGTGCTTCTCAGCATGGCTAACCTAAACATGAAAATGTCCTTAAGAATTGTTGGTGTGATAATAGAATCTGTTCGCCACCCAATAGTATAATAAAAACAATATATCTCTCAGGAAAAAATATTAAGTATTGCAAAATAATTATTTACGCATCTCTCTTCGATCGTTAGGGTTAGTTGTGTTAGGGTAGGTTACCCCCCGACTCCATCCTCTGAATTGTTGAATTACACCCAGATCATCCAGTGCTATTTCACCCAAATTGTAATGTTGGTGTATAATTGTTTAGAGTCCACTGACATGAGTCCATTAGTTACATAAGACGCTACTGAAGCTTGTCCTTTAGACATGCTAGAAATGTACTAGTAGTGCTTCAGAGTCAGGTTCCAACTTTTCAGACCCTATCTAGATGTGTGAGTAATTAATGTGAAACTGAGACACTGTTTCTGTGCAGAGTGATCATTAACTGCTGTTTTCGTAAAACTTAAAGAAGCTGTGTCTCACTTATTCAGGGAACCTACTGTTTCTCAGTTACTGATTATCATATAGATAATTGGGTATTAGTTGAGTGAATACTTGTACCCAGTAGTTTGTAATGGATGGAATAAAATGAATTGTGAATCTTCATTTCCAGTGATGTTTTATCGTAAATTTTATGTTTTCATTGACCAAATTTGCAAACGGCAAAACAAGAGCACAAACTCCTATTGCCACCATGACCATAACACAAGATGTGCAGTAACGCAGTGTGCATGTAAAGAGTACCTGCACTCTCTATTGGATCACATTTTTTTAAAGTATTGTAGCATTTCACTGCCGGGGTCGTGTGACACGCAGAATATTTAAGGATTTGTTTAAAATAGAAATGAAAATATAACGTGCAGCAGACCTTATGATGATGCGGGCGGCGCCTGAGTACCAAGACTATTGTATTTTTAGCCTTGAGTACCTTTGTTTTTTTCCCTGTTGACTTAATTGTGTTATTAAAAATACTTCAAAGT
Organism: Haliotis rufescens; assembly: GCF_023055435.1. NCBI lineage: Eukaryota > Metazoa > Mollusca > Gastropoda > Lepetellida > Haliotidae > Haliotis > Haliotis rufescens. The sequence goes on along the minus strand of NW_025963846.1, from coordinate 2,260,443 downwards.
AAGGTGATATAGGACACATGTTGGGAGTGAATGATCCTTTTGATTTTTCATAAAGACTTTATCATCTTCTTTTTAAAGATCGATTAAACATGTTAACAAAATATGTTTATTTATGTTTCAGAAAATTTGTAATACATATGACTAGACAAAAGATACTTTCAAAATGTCTAATCCAACATGTGATAATGGTACATAAAATGTTTTACATCACAGTACCAGGGTTGAGAGATATATCCTGATTGGGCTGTACATTTTGTCCAGTTATCGTTTATTTTCCCGTCTGTATGAGATATGGTGAACTCACTTAATTTGTCTCAACAATATCTTATTACTATTAAGCTTGACTGTTTTTAAGAGGTTTCTTTGAATATGAGACTTGAACTAACCTGAAAGTTTCTCCTTCTTGTCCCAGATGTATTTGTGTGTGTATGGTCTCATACTATAATATTTCCTTTTCAAATTTCAGGCTGCTGAAACCATTCAGTTGAAGTTAAGGACTATTGTATCCAAGAATGAAAACCTAATTACAGGTTGGTAATTCCACTATATTTCAGCTTTGATGTTAGGGATGCCACAATTCATTGATGCATCTTGAATTATTTGCACCTGTTGCAACTATATGTATTTATATTTAAATTCTGTGTTGATTTGCCGAAAACTAAATATTTTTCAAAGTTTTGCAAGATTTACTTTTACGTGTCATTCAAAAAAATATATGCTAGATCTGATTGTATAAAGCTATTACAACGAGCCTGTACTGAACCATCATGCAAGAATCACACAAACTAGTTGATGGGCTCAACTTAATGTTTGTTTGGGGGGCACTGGTGGCCCAGTCGTCTAAGGCCCCGCGATTCGCTGTGCAGAGTTGCGTCCCTTGGGCATGCCAGAAACCTATGATTGTGGGTTCAGTCCCGGTTCGCCCCGATTTGCCCCGATTAGGTTTCTAGGTTTGTCAGCACCATACCCGTGCTCATGGGTTTCACCAAAGTGGTAAACGTCTCAGTCCTGCATCACTTCGGGCTGTCCTCCCACATTAAGCTGACACGCCGCGATATAACTGGAATACTGTTAAAAGCGGCGTTATACCAAACTCACTCACTCTCTCACTAATGTTTGTATGCTTGTTGTTTAACGCTGCACTCAGCAATATTCCAGCTATTTGACGACGGCCTGTAAATAATTGAGTCTAGACCAGACAATCTAGTGATTGATATAATGAGCATCGAAGCCACAAATTGGGATACGATGACGCATCAACAAAGCCAGCGGACCTGACCACCCAATCCCGTTATTCGCCTCTTATGACAAGCATAGTCGCCTTTTACGGCAAGCATGGGTTGCCGAAGACCTATTGAACCCCGGATCTTCACTGGTCCACAACTTAATGAAACATGTCACACAAACAGTGCAGATTAAGTAACATGACTTTGATAAATGTTTAGTGTTTTTCTCCAGTTGCACAACAGGTTTGCCAACATCCTGGTATTGTCTGTATCATGCCACAAACATAAATTTATTGAACGCCACTAAAAACTACAGACCAACCTGTCTGCCCTATTTTTGGATGAACTGAATTAGGAAATGCACATAATATTTCAGTTTCATATCGAGTGGTTTCCTGCACTTGAAAACCCTGATGTTTGTTTTGGGAATTGTTTAAAGTGTGAAGGTTGATCGTCAGTTTGAACAACGTTGTAAAACCAATTGATGATCGATTATGATCAAACATGCATGATAATAGAAATATCATTCATTGAGAGCAATGAATCTTAACATCTGACATATTAAAAACAATAACTAGAAAAGAAAAACTCTTAAATGGTCATTTGCTTGACTTTGCAACACAAACACGTCTAGTAGGAAACAGTTACATTCCGCCATCCTTTTGCTTGAATGTTGCTGAGTGTGGTGTTAAACAACAAAGAAAGAAAGAAAGAAACAAACAAACAAACAAACAAACTAGAAAACAGCAGCAACAAGCCATGAAACGTTTGGTTTTTGTGATTTTTAAAATGTCAGACTCAATTTGATTCACTACAGGAAAGTGACCCGTGAAGATCCGGGGTAGAATAGGTCTTCAGCAATCCATGCTTATTGTAAGAGGCAACTAACAGGATCGGGTGGCATGCTCACTGACTTAGTTGATGCATGTCATCGTATCCCAATTGCATGGATTGATGCTCATGATGTCAATCACTGAATTGTCTGGTCCCAACTCGATTATTTACAGACCGCCGTCATTTAGCTGTAATTATTGTTGAGTGCAGCGTTAAACAACAAACAAACAAACATTATAGTAAACTAATATGGTTGGAAAATAATTGATTACAAATATCGTGTAGATCCCTCGGTTGGAAACCATTAAACCATTGATGAAATCAATTAATTGGAGCAAACACTCTCTGACATTTAACCAATTGACCATGTTGTTTCAGTTGATAATATTGTTGTATTTTAGGCCTGATTCCAGCAAGTTCAGACATTGTACATCCTTTTGTCCTGGGCTGTGAGACGAAGAGCCCCAAGCTGGTGCACCAGGGTCTGGTTGCTGTGCAGCGACTTATATCTCATGAAGCCATATCTACAGTAAGTGGAGCATTGGCATCAATAATTCAGTTTAAGTATGCAGCCTTAGGATGTTGATTTTAAGACTAGTCCAGAGGAACACTTCTTCCCAAGGCAAGCATGTCCACTACCCTATATCAAAGCCTAGTTTCTACCCTTGCCAAATCAAGGCCACTTTTCTTGGCTCGACCCTGGTGCCATCTCGCGTAAATCGTTGTGCCCCTTGTAATGAAAATGCGATATCCAATCAGATTGTTGTTCTTTTTATCGTATATCTTCACATATATGGTGATAATGAAAACATTCACGATTTCATCCCTGACACAAAAACAAAGGCAAACGTTGGCAGGTTTAAAAGATGAAGAAGATGTATTCGTGTCAACAAAGACAGGCAGTGGTAAATCACTTTCATACGAAGGTTCACCAGTCCTGGATGTTGATTTTGTGAAACGTTCTCTGATTGGACTATCAATATGTGCGAAAGTCCATTCATATTTTGCACAGGAAAGTGGGCTTGATGTGGCAAGGATGGAAACAAGACTTTGATAAAAAGGCTAGTGGACGTTCTTGCCTCGGGAAGATGAGAGGAACAGTGTAAATCTTATCTCACAGGTCTTCAGAGTTTGTAGCTAATTTTATTCTGTTTCAATGTGTAGCAAATTTGAACCATTTAGAACTGGTTCAGAATTATAGCCCTCAAATGCTACTAGTCAATGAGGACGAGCATCATTGGAATTTTACTTGTCCTCACTGTGTTTTTAATTTGGAGGTTTTGAACGTACATTTGATACCTGCAAATTGCATTCAGAATCGAACACAATGGCGCAGGTTTTCAAATTTGAAAGATTTACAGGTTTTGAATTAGTCTTTGAATGGCATTCAGAAGTGATACACATAGGAGAGAGAATTTATGGATTCAACTTCTTTATTATGAGAAACATGTTTCAGAGTATATGCGACCCGTGAAGATCTGGGGTAGAATAGGTCTTCAGCAACCCATGCTTGCCGTAAAAGGGCAACTATGCTTGTTGTAAGAGGACTGGCGGGATCGGGTGGTCAGGCTCGCTGACTTGGTTGATGCATGACATCATATCTCAATTGCGTGGATCTATGCTCATGATGTCAATCACTGGATTGTCTGGTCCAGACTTGATTATTTACAGACCGCCATCATATAGCTGGAATATTGCTGAGTGTGGCGTTAAACAACAAACAAACAAACTAACAGATTATATGCTTACTCCTTCATCACCTGATGAAACGTTGTGTTCCTCGTAATAAAGAAGTTGAATCCATAAATTCTGTCTCTTATCAAATTAAAGTTCGAACCTCTACCTGAAAACATACTGTCCACTTCATTTTAACATGAAAAATGACAAAACAAACACGATTTATCTGGTTTTAGTGGAAATGATAATTGATGTGGTATTGGTTGAACCAAATATTTATTGAAGATTGAAAAGGGGAACACAGGGATCAGTGAGGATTGGTTTTAATCTGCATAAATGTTTGCCTTCATATGCCCAAACCATAATTTTCACCCTGATACTTGACCCTCAATAATGGGGTAGATATGATGTAGTGCATGATGGGGAAGCATCAAAAGTAAAGCCGTGTTGATGTTGCTGAATTATATTCAGTGCCGTAGCCAGCCCCCCCCGGATTTTTTATAGAAAACATTTTTCATTGTGAAAGTTAACTTGAATAAGAAATGAATAATCTTATTTCCCCCCCCCCCCGTCAAAAAAGTTAACTACGGCCTTGATGTTAATTACTTGTATTTGGTCATATTGCCACACTTGCATTAAATATTGTACGAACCACAACACGCTATTTAGTAAAGGTGTGAGGTATTACCGGCATATTGAAGTACATTCTTTCCGCGATATGTATCACAATATCATTTTTTCATGTTCGATATAGCGAGTGATTTCAAATTAGGATTTTTATCATGTGTTTGATGCTATATACTTGCCAAATGCCTTCCTGCAACAAACAAACCAACCAACCAATCAGAATGCAGAATTTTCTAAGGGTACTTGTTATTAAGAATGTCCGTTGTTTAACCATGCAGGCTGCAGCAGACAGAATCATCACCATGCTGTGGATGTTGATGGAGGGAGGGCTGGAGGAACTGAAGCTGCTGCAGACCGCCATCTTGTTGATCACTACCAACTCTGTGGTTCAGCATGATGCACTGGCTAAGGTAGGTCGTCCGGAGATTGCATACTCAGTCTCTGTCAGTAATTGGACTGCCTCCAGTGGATAGAACATCTCCCTGGAAAGTGGTAGTTTGATGTTTCGATCACCGGCTGCCTCCTACCGAAAGACGTTAATTGATGGTACTTGTTGTTACCCTGCCTGACATTGGGTGTTAAGAGGATAAAACAAGGTCGGCTTGGAGTCAGTATACTGTGTCTGAGTGGGGTATCCATGTTAAACCGTGGCATGGTATCTCAGTGGGCTAGCACTATGAAACCAGCTTTAGTCTGGACTAGTACAAACAGACACAAACACACAAGTGCATGTACGGGGGGCACGGGTGGTTCAGTCTTCTAAGGCGCCGCGATTCGCTGTGCAGAGTTGCGTCCCTTGGGCACATCGGAAACCTATGATTGTGGGTTCGAATGCCGGTTCGCCCCAATTATGTTTCTAGGTTTGTCAGCACGATACCCGTGCTCGTGGGTTTCACCGAAGTGGTAAACGTCTGAGACCTGCATCACTTCGGGCTTTCCTCCCACATTAAGCTGACACGCTGCGATATAACTAGAATACTGTTAAAAGCGGCGTTAAACCCAACTCACTCACTCAAGTGCATGTACATTGCTATTTTAGTGCAATAATCTTTTTTATCTTGAAAGGACATAAAACTTCATTTCATTTCACCTCACCTCACAGGCCACAAAGTTAAAAAAAATTCAAAGGAGCCACTTGGCTCCTAAATTATTTTTTCAAGGAGCCAAATAGAATTTCAAGGAGCCAAGACAAAATGTAAGGAGCCAAAAGTAATGACTTGTAATTTAACTGCATAACAAACAAAAAAAATCCATTAGTTTGAATAATCAGTTTTAAATCATGAACAACAACTGTTGACGTGTTGTTGAAGCTTTTGAGTTTTTCAGACAAACAAGCTTTAGAACATTGTGTCAGTAACATCATCTGACAGTTTACCGGTGCCAGTTGCAGGTTTTGGTTCATCGAACGTGTCGATAGACGACGAAACTTCCGTGTCAGCTTCGCCATTCAAAGCATTCCGTATTATCTTGAGTATACTGCGCATTTATTTAAAAAAAAACACAGCTGTGTAGAAGGGGGTGCGCATTATACACGAAATAATGAGTTTTGATGTTTTTCCCCCATGGAAAGACATTACCGTGAGAACGTAACACCGGAAATACCATGTCAACAAATCCATACTGAAGTACGCAAACAAATCATGTAATTACACTGTCTGACTATAAAAAGTGTTCTTTGTATATCTGGACTTATGTTAGTAACTTATTTCATTAATTTTATTCAAAATTACTTTTAATATTGTTTTAATTTATTTCGGCGAAATCGTGTGTGAAGCGATCGGAAGATCTAACAAACGGTTATTAAGAGAAACCACGGTCAGATTACCGCTATTGATGCCTTGAAACGAACTTTCGTTGACAGAGAATGGATACATTTGTCATAAATGCCATACTTTGACTCGTTAAAGGTCATATTTGTTTTTGTTGGACGATTCTATGTCAACACGTAATTCACGCGATCACATGCACGGGAGCCTTGACGGTGACTGGTCAGACTGTGTGTTCCATGTAAAACCATGTAATACCCGGTAATATATAGCAATCAGCTGCTTCGCTTACGCTTAGGGTTATTATTATTTCAAATATGTTTGGTAAAAGCTGCATCTAAATTAACAAGATATTGGAATATATTATTCCTGATAAAAAGAAGAAGTTTCAGATACATTTTTTGCCGATCCTTGCATTAAAACCCTGTAAAGTTATATCATTGGGTGTGACTTGACTGAATCACCGGTAAATTCCAAGAAATTGTGTGTACAGCTGATTGCTGTGTCCGGCTTAGTTTACGAGAAGATACACATGGTAATCTTAATCCCTGGATATAAAACAATGCCTAGCAGAACAAAAAAATACAATTTAAACGGTAAATCAACATGTCTGGTGATTTTTTTATCTATGTGTTTATCCCTTTCAACACCGTAGGCCGGTTTTCCGGCCAAGCCGTAGTCACGTCAAAATAGTTTATATTTGTATGGACCTACCTATAATATCATTCATTTATTAAATCTATCACATTTCACAATGTCTGAAATACGTATTTCATATCAATTTATCATTTTTTTATCAATAAATAAAAAAATTATTCACTATTTCCCGCGATGTTATTGAAAATATAATTCTCGGACACACATTTCAACAACGGGTCCACATCGAACATGTCAAAGAGCAAAATAAAGACGTTTTAAGCAAATCTTTGATATATTATACAAAGTAATAAATAAATTCAACAAAAATATATCTAAAAGTAATCAAACTTACATCTAAGTTATTATTTCCATCTTTTCGTGCGATCGCATGTAATGTAAGTCAAATGACATCTCAGCTTTCGTCGCCTTAAATTCTCGGCTCGGACACGATGTTTAATGCAAAAATATATGCATGAAAAATCTGTCACAGCTCGTAACCTAGCACGATAGATTCACGAAGTTCCATATTTTAAATATATATATATATCGTGATTTCCTGCCTTTTAGTTCAGAATAACATGATTTAACAAAAATCTTTCGCCAACTTCTGAAATTTATCAAACACGAGCTTGGTATCACCGCTGAAATTTGATTGGCTGCCTGCCTTACAAGTAGTTAGAAATGTAGACAGTGATAGTAATTTCCAATATTACTTGCCTCCGGACAAGTTAAAGTAAGTGATTTTGTTGCCCAACCTCGTATTTCTACTTTCCCCGAGAGTCGGGAATTGGCAAATTTCCACCCCTGTTCCCCCCCCCCCCCCCCCCCCCAAAAAAAAATAAATAAATAAATACTGAATCTGCTAGAGAGGGGTGCGCACTATACTAAAGAAAATACGGTATTCATCATTTGCCGATTGACAACGATTTGTTGTTGTTTTGACTTGCGCAAATATAGAAAAATACTTCGTGTTTTTGAACGGCGAAACGACCGCCTTAGCTGTCACCTGGGCGGATGTCGTACAGCGCATGCGTGGGTACTAAACTCTTAACATCGTTAGTGCATTACTTAATAACGGAAAGTGCTTCCTTCATTCCAGGTATGGAGCTTCATATCGAAAGCGAAAACAGAACACATGGCCAACAGTGATCTTGTCGATGTTATTATGTTCTGATATCGAATTTTTTCACCGAAGTTACGCACTTATATTAAAAACGATCTTTTTTAATATCTTATGACAAGAGACATTTAGTCGCCAAACTTAATTAAAGACAAGGAGCCAGTTGGCGACTGACATGAAAATACCAGTCGCAAAATACAAAACTAGATCGCCATGGCGACCAATTTAGTCGCAACTTTGTGGCCTGCCTCACCTCACCTCACCTCACCTCACCTCACCTCACCTCACCTCACCTCACCTCACCTCACCTCACCTCACCTCACCTCACCTCACCTCACCTCACTATGCTCAAATTAGTTTGTAAAACCAACAATTACGTTTATGATATTTATGAATATTATCATTATCATTATCAAGACTCAACTCAAAAATTGGTCCTGTCAATTATTTGTTTACAGAGTTATGGCCCTTGCTCCGTGTTTTTTAACTGTGCGTACTGTGTAATGGGGACAAGTTTTCTCAGAAACAACTAAAGATACTTGAATGAAAGTTAGCATGCCTATCTAGGAGATACTTGTCAAAACTCGATCAGCTCAAAAATTGGTCCCATCAATTAGTTACGGCCCTAGATCCATGTTACTTCACTGTGTGCATAGTGGGTGCAATGGGGACAGGTTTTCTAAAAAAGCTATTGAAATTAGCTCATCTAACAAATACTTATAAAGACTAATTATTTTTTTTCAGCGAAGGGGCCTTTTGTGTGTATGAATTTCACATTTAATCATTTTTTCTGATGACATAAAGCGGCCCGAGTACCAATCTCTTCTTAAGGCTGTAAAGGCTTTTTTTTATAGTTTATATTCACTACTTTATGACCAAACAAAATTCTAATGTGCCCCATGGCGGGAATAGTGATAACTCTGTTTTCTTGTCTTAAAGTTCACTGCTCGGAATAGGTTAATCGTTTTAATGTGTACAACTGATAATTGTTTCATTACAATCAACATCACATCCTCATGGTTCTGTATTCACACACGATGCTCATGAGGCCAGTCACTGGATTTTCTGGTCAAGACTCGATAATTTACAGACCGCAGTCATATAGAGTCAAGTCCCGTTAATCCGACATTGTTGGTTGCATATGATGATGTCGTATTAACGAGTATGTCAGATAAATGAAATTAGGTATTATCAACGTTCGTGATCAAAAATTGGACAACTACACGATAGATAACGATTCAAACATGTTGTAATAAAAAAAGGAAATATTCTTATTGTTGTGTTACATTGTTCGCGGAATATGTTTTCTAATCATGCAACCTCTAAAGTTTAACACAAAACACCAAATTTACTTACTTACTTACTTTGGAGATTTAACGTGCGCTTTCCGACTGATTCGTATTTCGCACACCAAATTTATCTCTGCAGCCGTTTAAATATGCAGCAAATCGCCGACTTGTCTCGCATCAAAACACAGGGCTATGTACTCACGGGCAGATGACCATGGAGTACGCTGATCACCGTGTCAGATTAACGAGACTGATTAATGAGTGATTTCAGCAAATCGTTGCAAATTAGGTGTGTCGGAGTGCAAGACTGTCGGATTAACAGGTCTAAACAGCACTGATTTAATGGGTTCCCATCATTTGTGTCGGATAAAGCCGATTGTCGGAATAAAGAGTGTCGGATAAACGAGGCTTGACTGTAGCTGGAATATTGTTAAACAACACCAACAGTGTTAAACATCAAACAAACAAACAAACAAATCATGGCATGATCTGACCATGTTTCCTGTTTCCTTGCTAGGCCCTTGTCTTGTGTTTCCGGCTGCATTTCACCAAGGACAGCACCACCATCAACACAGCAGCTGCCACCATCAAGCAGCTGGTCAGCATCGTCTTCGACAGAGTTGTTGCTGAGGATAGGATACAAACAAATGGTATGCAAGAAAGTTCAGGATGATTTGTCATAACAAATATCCTGATATAATTTTGTTCAAACATTTCTAGGACAGCTTGCTATGTTATGATGAACATGCTTATAACGAACTAACAGATATAACAAACGTTTTTTATGGTCCTGGCCATTTGCTATGTATATGCAGTATATATGCTTATAACGAAGTACGGTTATAACAAACTAAAATTAGTGATCCCTTTGACTTCATTGTAACTGTAGTTTACTGGTTATCTTCTTAATAGAATTACGCTTTATAGATAATAGGAATATTGGATGCAAGACTCAGATAGGTCATGAAAAATTAAGCTAAATTTCAATTTGACTGCCATTGGCCATCTTGACACTGGAAAAGATAACTAATTTTGACAATAATTGCCCTTGTGCTATAAATTTACAAAAGATACACACATATTCAAATGCTGTAATTAAGTTTTCATTTTCAGAATCAATTTTGATATCAAATAAGATTTTGAACATTAGAATCATGTAATAGTTTTAATATAAGTGCATAGAAGCCATTTTGCAAAGAGTTTAAATGTTAAGAGCGCGCACAGAAATTTTATCGTTATTGAAAGCAGGCCGTATACATTTATGACCAATCTGTTGCAGAGCCACTAGAACCAATAAATACTGACGAGCTGAAGGCAGGCAGCAGAACACCTCCCAGATCACTCAAACCTTGTGCTGGGGACGCATATCTCTTATTCCAGGTTTGATATAAATGAGTCACTAAATTATGGGGGTTCCATGTGGTCCAGCTAACATGAGGTTGTTGTTAGCAACCAGTCTGTGTTTAACTCATTCATTCGTGACCAACTCGTGTTATTCCGGGACAAGCCGAATAGTGACTCGTGCCCCTCTCGTGGCCATTTTTGTGACGGGGTTCCGTCTTAGTGCAAACGGGCATACCTAAAACAATTGTCAACTCGTTGCGTAATGGTTCACATATATATTTACCCATATTTTATATATATTTCAGGTGCAATATAAAGCACATCGGGACATGTGGAATTATACAGTATGATTGAACACATTTAACTGTGTCTTGGGTATATGTTTAGATGCAAGACATATGTAAAATCAAAAATTATTTCTGAGGGATTCTTTGACGAAGAACTTGAAATCATACGCGCATTCTGATTGGTTTGTCGCATTTTTGCATATAACATTCATCGATAGGGGGACAAGTCTTCTTGCAGGTTACATAAAGGGGCGAGTGGTGACGAATGTAACTCATAATGTGGTGGCACCTGGTCCTGTGTACAGTGTACAGGTCACAAATCAGGGGAAGTTACCAGGGATGAGAATCTTCCACGGATCCGTTGATCTGCTAATTTCCTCCAATTTTAGTGACAACAAATTTGTTAAAATCAACTGGCTTTCCCCATAAACACCCCCAAATTATGGACCACCCTCCATTGCAAAAATCTTTCAGCTAAAAAGGAAAACATCAAATCTCATCCCTGAGTTACATAACCTTGGCTGCGGAGAGTAGTTGGATGGTGCCATGTTTGGCAGCTTGACACCTGAGTTTCTAGGACTTCGGTCCTGCCCCACACTAAAGCAGATGTAGCACAAATGATGTCTCCTTAGGCATTTGACTTTGTTCAAAATATACCTGTATTCACCTAGCTGTTAATGGGTACCCGGTAGGATTAGATTGTATTGTGACTGTAAACCCTCTAGCGCCTCACAGGTAGCTCGGTTTGTCTACTCCCAAGGGAGCTGAGATTGAAACTTGAGAGCACACTGATCCATGGACTTGGGTAATAATGATGTGGCACTTTGAACATGCCCCTGTGTGGTAAGGAAATATAGTGCATTGCCTTGCTTTTATTATGCAATCAGGTATTATTCGTTTTCGTGATTAGCAGTAATACCAGCCCAAGTATATCAGGTAGTGTTCTTGTGAAACTTAGTTAAATTGACTAAATATTACTTATTGAGAATCAAAGCATGAATTTATACATGGGGAGGTGTATACATATCAACATGTCATCCGAACATGCTGAATAGATAAACCACTTAATAATATTTTGTCAAAACGAATACAACACAGAAAACAGTCGTTATAGTTATGAACACACAATGCCGTTTAGTCTGTCTTACAGACCCTGATACAAATATATATCAAATACAGCCCATGCAAGTCTATATTGTTTGGCAAGTCTAGATTACTGCAGTATCAGAAAATGAAGAGAGTCACTGGGCTCCCTTTTATTATATTTTTATTAAGATAACTGAACAACTGTTTTTTCTGTACGATATGTTCATTTCAGAGACTAGATGTTAGTCTAAATGCCGTTTAGAAAGTGGTCAAATGTAACAAATGTTATAATTTGGGATAACATTTTCTTTGTAAAATACAGGTCCTTGAATTTGTTTTTGATCCGATCCGGGATTCGAACCCACACTGCCAGAGTGAGGCACCTAATCGCCAGCACACAAAGTCAGCGATCTAACCCACTCAGCCACCGAGGCTTCAACAAAATCTGTGGCAGTGTGGGTTCGAATCCCGGATGGGACCTAACCCAAAAAAGTACTAGAATCTGTACTTTACAAAGAAAGTGTTATTCCAAATATAACATTTGTTACAGTCCTTATAGGTTACACACAACCAAATGTTTTCCCATAGACTTCTATAGTAACGTTATATTTTGTTTTTAAAATAACTAAGCATTCAACAGCTATTACCTGTACGTGTGTGCACAGTTTGGCCTTAGAGCAGCAATAAAAAAATAAAAAATGACTAGCTTAGTCAGCTCCTTTTCCGAGTACCGGAAGCTAAACACAACACCCCCAGTTTCGCACCTACTTGAAAATAGCTGTGGTCACATTCAGCATAAGTCATCATGTTGAAAAAGACAGTACTAAATAAAGAAAAACATGGTCAGTTTTACTAACTGGATGGATGTAAATTTGAAAGACATAAAAATCTTACAGAATATCCTCCAATCACAGCCTGCAGATACCTCTCGATCTGTACGGAAGGCTCCCTACGAAAACCGCACTCTCCAAACTGGTACTGATTTGGTGTGGTAGAACCTGTAGTGCAACACATCAGTTTAACATCAAATACACACATGTTTTCTTCTACTCAAGTCTCAGCCTCTAAAGCACAGGCGCCTAACGAGTCTCCCTGCAGTAATGAAGCCCGTGAATCAGTCCGGCGCTTACGGAGTAGTGACATCGGTACACAGGGTGTTCAGAGTCCTTTTATGTGTGCTTCAGCGACTGTGCGCTAGTACATCAGAAAGCAGGGGTCTGTATTCGGATTTGTCTGACTCTTAGGCTTAAAAAAATAAAAGAAATATTTCTCAGGCAATAGAAGGAAAATATAGTGCGGGCGGGCAGTGTTTTTGGGGGGTTGGGGGGGTTGTTCAAACTAGTTTGTAACCAAATAAACAGTTATGTCACCAAATAATCAGTTGTATACAATCAACCAAGGAAAGGGGCCCCCCTACGTAATTGTATTCCATGATGAGTCAAATACTGGAATACTGTATTTGACTAGCGTTGGACTTGGAATATTTAAGGATTTTTTGTGTTTTTAAAAAAAAATGGAAATGAAAACGAAAAGTGTGGTGAACTTTATGATGATGCGGGCGGTGCCCGAGAAACAAGACTATTATGTTTTTTTGCCTTATATGTGACTAAAAGGTATAAATGTACGGATTTCTAACTTATTCTTATATGTTTCCTCAGGACCTTTGTCAGCTGGTGAATGCTGACCAGCCCTATTGGCTGATGGGCATGACGGAGATGACGCGCACGTTTGGCCTGGAGCTCTTAGAGTCTGTTCTCACCAGCTACACATCAGTATTCTCAAAGGTACTGTGTTTACACAGCAAGAGAGTTGGCAAATTTTTTAATGAAAAAGTCTTGACTTTGAAGATATGACATGGTCCCTCTTAACTTTTGCTTGTACGATGCATCTTACTAGATTAGGATTGGTTGGTTGGTTGGTCGGTCGGTCTGTGAATAGTTGAGTCTGGACCAGACAATCCAGTGATTGATATCATGAGCATCGATCCACGCAATTGGGATCAATGACATGAATCAACCAAGTCAGCGAGCCTGACCACCCGATCCCATTAGTCGCCTTTTACGACAAGCATAGTCGCCTTTTAAGGCAAGCATGGGTTGCTGAAGACCTATTCTACCCCGGAATCTTCATGGGTCTGCTGGATCAGGAGGTCAGGCCGGTTGACTCGGTTAATTCTGTGTCATCATACCTTTATGGTGTGGGATGTTGCTAATAACATCATCTTACCCGTGAAGATCCGGGGTAGAAGAGGTCTTCAGCAACCCACAATTGCCATAAAAGGTGACTTTGCTTGCCGTAAGAGGCGACTAATGGGATCGGGTGGTCAGGCTCGGGAACTTGGTTGATGCATGTCATCTTATCCAAATTGCATAGGTCGATGTCATGATCTCAATCACTGGATTGTCCAGTCCAGACTCGATGATTTACTTGAATATTACTGTAAAATAAAAATAAAACAAACAATCACATCTATCTGGGGCACAGGTGGCCCAGTTGTCTAAGGCAACACAGTTCACTCTGCGTAAATGGGCATGCCAGAAACCTAGGATCATGAGGAGGAATCCCAGGTCACCCCGGTTATGCTTCTTGGTCACAGCAGTGTTAAAATCCATGCACTCTCTCATCTGTTTACATGCTGCCATATACTGAATAGTGCTGAGGGTGACATTAAAAAACAAACAAAGATTGAGAATATATTTGTTATTTTCGAAATTCAGGAAAAAAAGTCTAAAGTTCAGCAGGAAGTATGTTTTATGTTATATAAGAGTCATCAAATATTAACTTATAACATGTTACAGTTGACCCGTGAAGATCCAGGGTAGAATAGGTCTTCAGCAACCCATGCTTGAAAGAGGCGAGTAACGGGATCGGGGGCCAGGCTCCCAATTGTGTCAATTGATGCTCATGATGTCAATTTCGGATTGTCGGGTCAAGATTCCATTATTTACAGACTGCCTTCATATAGCTGGAATATTGCTGAGTGTGGCGTTAAACAACAAACAAACAAGCCAAAAACATGTTACAGTTGACCTGTGTTCAGTTACAGTCTTCATGTGTTGACTGATTCTACTCTTTGTTTGCCAGCACCCGGAGTTCAGCTTCATGTTGAAGGAGAAGGTGTGCCCTCTAGTGATCAAACTGTTCTCCCCGAGTCTCAAATATCGCCAGGGCCTCCCGCCAGCCCCCTCACCTGCACCTGTAGAAAAACCATTCTTCCCCATTGTCATGAGGCTTCTCAGGATTGTGTCAATACTCATCAGGGGATACTATCAGTTACTGGTGAGTTGTACTACTACCTCCGTCATACGGATACTATCAGTTACTGGTGAGTTGTACTACTACCTCCGTCATACGGCTACTATCAGTTACTGGTGAGTTGTACAACTACCTCCGTCATATGGCTACTACCTGTTATGGTGAGTTGTTGAAGTAGCTGTGTCATGAGGCTACTATCGGTTACTAGCTGTGTCATGAGGCTACTATCCGTTAATGGTGAGTTGTACTGCTAGCTGAGTCATGAGGCTACTATCGGTTACTGGCTGTGTCATGAGGCTACTATCCATTTATGGTGATTTGTACTACTAGCTGAGTCATGAGGCTACTATCGGTTACTAGCTGTGTCATGAGGCTACTATCCGTTAATGGTGAGTTGTACTACTAGCTGAGTCATGAGGCTACTATCGGTTACTAGCTGTGTCATGAGGCTACTATCCGTTAATGGTGAGTTGTACTACTAGCTGAGTCATGAGGCTACTACCGGTTACTAGCTGTGTCATGAGGCTACTATCGGTTACTAGCTGAGTCCTGAGGCTACTATCGGTTACTAGCTGTGTCATCGGTTACTAGCTGTGTCATGAGGCTACTATCGGTTACTAGCTGAGTCATGAGGCTACTATCGGTTACTAGCTGTGTCATGAGGCTACTATCGGTTACTAGCTGTGTCATGAGGCTACTATCGGTTACTAGCTGAGTCATGAGGCTACTATCGGTTACTAGCTGTGTCATGAGGCTACTATCCGTTAATGGTTAGTTGTACTACTAGCTGAGTCATCAAGCTTCCTACTTTTTGTTACTGGTGAGTTATACTTTGTCATAATTGTCCATTTGATGTCATTGTTATACTATCAGGTTCAATGTTTGTCTTCTTGTCAAGGTGACGGAGTGTGAGATTTTCCTGTCGCTTCTCGTGAAGTTCCTGGAACCAGAGAAACCAATATGGCAGCGCAGCCTTGCTCTGGAGGTGCTACACAAGCTCTGTACACAACATGTTCTCATCAAGTAAGTCACCAAGCCCTAAGGGTAATAGGTACAAATGAGTGAGTATGGATTTACACCGCTTTTAGCAATATGCCAGCAATATCACGGCGGGGGACACCAGAAATGGGCTTCACACATTGTACCCATGCGGGGAATCGAATCCGAGGTCTTCGGCATGACGATCAAACGCTTTAACCACTAGGCTACCCCACCGCCCCTGTACTAGGTACATTCAGTCCCAGTTCATTAATATTGTTCAGCCACATATAGTCACACCGGGAATGTTGTCACTCAGATAATTTTCACGGTATAGGGGAGATAACTCATACAAGATGATCTCCCCATGAAGTTGTTGAGTTTGTGGTAGTTTTAACATAAATACACAAATACTGATGCCATTCAATCACTCCAAAAGTTGTATATTGAGGAATAAGTTTTTAATGTAACGATATACAGCTTTTCCATTGGATGAGAGGTCGGTCACCTTCATAGAGCGAGGCCAAACTGTAGGAGCGTCGGAGCTTGCACTGTTGTTGTAAGCTCCGACGTTCCGACAGTTTGGCCCTCACACCGAGAAGGTTTATACTCCAATGGACTCACACAAAGTGAAAGTCCATTCTTAATTATATTTTTAATTACAAAGAAAGGGAGGTATAAGTTTAGATGGAATTCATCAGTTTGAGTCTTGTTAATTTCTTTTGCAGATGTTTTTGTGAATCATATGACATGAAACCACATTCCACAAAGATTTTCCGAGACATCGTCAATGCTGTGGGGGCCTTCATTCAGTCCCAGTTCATGAGCAGTCCTGGTGGCCCTGCCGGCCAGAGCAGTAAGTCAATCTCTCACTAACACATCATTACCAGAAGGGGCTTTCATTCAGTCCCAGTTCATGAGCAGTCCTGGTGGCCCTGCTGGCCAGAGCAGTAAGTCAATCTCTCAATAACACATCAATACCGGAAGGGGCTTTCATTCAGTCCCAGTTCATGAGCAGTCCTGGTGGCCCTGCCGGCCAGAGCAGTAAGTCAATCTCTCACTAACACATCATTACCGGAAGGGGCTTTCATTCAGTCCCAGTTCATGAGCAGTCCTGGTGGCCCTGCCGGCCAGAGCAGTAAGTCAATCTCTCACTAACACATCATTACCGGAAGGGGCTTTCATTCAGTCCCAGTTCATGAGCAGTCCTGGTGGCCCTGCCGGCCAGAGCAGTAAGTCAATCTCTCACTAACACATCATTACCGGAAGGGGCCTTCATTCAGTCCCAGTTCATGAGCAGTCCTGGTGGCCCTGCCGGCCAGAGCAGTAAGTCAATCTCTCACTAACACATCATTACCGGAAGGGGCTTTCATTCAGTCCCAGTTCATGAGCAGTCCTGGTGGCCCTGCCGGCCAGAGCAGTAAGTCAATCTCTCACTAACACATCATTACCGGAAGGGGCTTTCATTCAGTCCCAGTTCATGAGCAGTCCTGGTGGCCCTGCAGCACAGAGCAGTAAGTCAATCTCTCACTAACACATCATTACCGGAAGGGGCTTTCATTCAGTCCCAGTTCATGAGCAGACCTGGTGGCCCTGCCGGCCAGAGCAGTAAGTCAATCTCTCACTAACACATCATTACCGGAAGGGGCTTTCATTCAGTCCCAGTTCATGAGCAGTCCTGGTGGCCCTGCAGCCCAGAGCAGTAAGTCAATCTCTCACTAACACATCATTACCGGAAGGGGCTTATCCTGAGACATTGACCCTGTCTCACTCCCATGTGAGACGGAGCTCCCAGCACAAGCCCCCAGTACCTCATAAGGACCGAAATATGTTATCAGCTGTGACCTGTCTTATTACTAGAATATTACTAGAATATGACTGGAATGTTACTAGAATATTGCTGGAATATTACTAGAATATTGCTGGAATATTACTGGAATATAAATGGAATATCAGGGTTCACTCCAGGAATTTTGGACCCTTTATCTGAAAATTTCAAATATTCTAGAGGTACACCCACACTTGCCTATACAGCACAATGTTAAAATGCCCCATTGACTTTGAAAATAAGGGCCTTTTTTCAAATTTAGGGGCTAAAAGCACAAGGCCCCACCCTAGAATTATCCCTGGAATATAAATGGAATTTTGCTGGAATATTACTGGAATATTACTGGAATACAGCTGACTGCAGTATAAAATGGCCT
Source organism: Haliotis rufescens (assembly GCF_023055435.1). Taxonomy (NCBI): domain Eukaryota; kingdom Metazoa; phylum Mollusca; class Gastropoda; order Lepetellida; family Haliotidae; genus Haliotis; species Haliotis rufescens. The sequence continues at coordinate 2,242,111 of NW_025963846.1, read as the reverse complement.
TCACTCACTCTCTGTTCAATCATTCACTCACTCAGATTTTTCTGTGTTCAGTTTGAAGTGTAAAGTGGCATCTCTGACGATCCAGTGTTTGAATCCCAGATTTGCCCTGATTATTGCACTTGTTTTGTCAGCATCGTACCCATGGGTTTTACCAAAATAGAAACGTCGAAGACCTGCATTGCTGTGGGCTTTCCCCCTACATCAAGCTTAAATGATGATACACTAGTATCTGAAATACTATTCAACATGGTTTTTAACCAACTACCTCACTATGTATAAATGGCATCTAGTCTAATTTGAAACAGTTTTAGCAATTACTTGTAAAGCTCTGTCTTTCAATATAAACTTTTGTTCCTCCAGGTAACAAAGTGCCTGACACCCAGGGGACCCCCCCTGCCCTCGTGGCGGGGCTGCCTGTAGGGGGAGGGGTCAGCCCCCAGCCGGCCTTCATGTACAGGGGAGTATGGATTCCTCTGGTGGTGTCTATCCCATCTGTGCAGTCAAAACCTGTGTAGTGAGTTACTTCTGGATTATTGTAGACATTGCAGAGTTGCGTCCCTTGGGTACGCCAGAAACCTATGATTGTGGGTTGGAATCCCGGTTCGCCCCGTTTATGTTTCTAGGTTTGTCAGCACCATACCCGTGCTCAAGGGTTTCACCGAAGTGGTAAACGTCTGAGACCTGCATCACTTCGGGCTTTCCTCCCACATTAAGCTGACACGCTGTGATATAACTGGAATACTGTTAAAAGCGTCGTTAAACCCAACTCACTCACTCACTCACTCACTATTGTAGACATTGTAGTTCCAGGTACCAATCAAACGTTATGTAAGAGGCGACTAATGGGATCAGGTGGTCAGGCTCGCTGACTTGGTTGATGCATGCCATTGTATCCCAATTGCGTGGATCGATGCTCATGATGTCAATCACTGGATTGTCTGGTCCAGGCTCGATTATTTCCAGACTGCTGTCATATAGCTGGAATATTGCCGAGAGCAGCGTTTAACAACAAACAAAACAAACAAAATCAAACATGTTAACGACATAGCACCCAATGGCATTTCCAGGGTTGAATTGGTTCCCAGCAACCTAGAGTCGTCGTCAATGAGGATTGTGAATGTGTAGTGATACTTATCTTATTTATTTTTAGAGTAAGGAGTGTAAATAGTTGAGTACTTCACCATTTGTTTATGTTAAAGTATTGGAGTTTGATAAACTTAGTGCCACACTTAGCATATGACTGTTATATAGTAGTGACATTCTTTCATTTTGGGACTTAGTTAACAGTAGTTGACATGGCATTCATTCTTCTGCAGCCTTGTTGATCTTCCCAACACACCTTATGTCTGCCTATAAGTTGTAACACTTTGTACACTGTAGCAATCTCAATAAAATCAGATCTTAGTTCTTGCTATCGCAAAACAAAGATCTGAGGAAATCCTATTATGGGTCACGTCAGAACAACCTTTCATCCAACCAATCAGAACCTCTCTTACCAAGATCACCGCCGTCATATAGCTGCATTATTGCTGAGTGCGGCAATAAACAACAAAGCATCCAACCAACCAAGATCATGAAAGTGACAGTCGGAATGTGTTTTCTAATGCAACCAAGAAATATGTTTCGATGACTAGTTTGAAACTAGTGTCGTAAAGCTCGAGAAAGCTGCCTTCTGACTGACTAATGTCGATTTCTTGTCAATCATTTCATTGGTCGTTCAAAGTTCAGGACAGGTCGTTCTGACGTGAACCATAATGGGATGTCCTAAGATCTTTGTTTAGCGGTACCAGGAACTAAGATCTGATTTTAATGAGATTGTACACTGTAGTTCCGTACGTTTGACCGAAACCATATTTTCCAATGTTCTGCAGCCTGGAGATGTTGGACAAGATAGATCCTCCAGTTATACCCGATGGGTATGGAGTGTCTCTGGCCTTCTACTGCCTGCTGTCCGTAGTGAAGAGCGTCAAGCTCCTCATTGAAGGGGAAGGCGACGAATCCACCAAGGACGTTGACAAACCTCACAATCCCAAACCTGCAGTCAAGGCGCCAGAAAAGAGTAATAGCCCTTGTACAGATTACCGTATTCGACGTAATAAGCGCCCACGGCGGTATTTGCTAATATATTTGCTAGTGAACAATCCCAGTCAGCACCCCTTCCGATTGATCAATGTTCACAAGACTTATTTGTTCTCGTATAATACGCACTCGTGTGTTATATGCAACCTTAATTATGGGCAATTAAATTCTAGAAAAATATATCTGTCGTACATAAACATTTCAGACTGTCAGCATAAACCACGAAATTTATCTTTCAACTCTGTTTTTTTCACCAAAATAATATTCTAATAAGAGCCCCCTATTTCTAATTTTGAGAGCGCCCTGAGCACCCCTTCCTATTGATCAATGTTCACAAGACTTATTTATTCGCGTACAATACGCACTCGTGTGTTATATGCAACCTTAATTATGGGCAATTAAATTCTAGAAAAATATATCTGTCGTACATAAACATTTCAGACTGTCAGCATAAACCACGAAATTTATCTTTCAACTCTGTTTTTTTCACCAAAATAATATTCTAATAAGAGCCCCCTATTTCTAATTTTGAGAGCGCCCTGAGCGCTTATTACGTCGAATACGGTATTATGATTGAAGATGGTCACTGGGTTGAACAAATGTTCAGGACCCGGACTGGCTATTGGCTTGTCATTAAACCCCCATGAAGTAATGTGCCATTAAATTAGGCTGTGTCAAACGTTTAATAACACCATTCGCACAGGCCATTAACTTAATGGAGGTTTGGGCGTACCATTAACCTGTTATTAAACATGATGGACTAAACATGCATGATACTATGCATTAATATGCTGATAAAATGCAATGTGTTTTGCATTATTGCCTTTAAATATATGACTTAAGTTCATCACAAAATTCGCTCGTCACGCAGAAGACCCGGGTTCGATTCCCGACATGGGTACAATGTGTGAAGCCCATTTCTGGTGTCCCCCGCCGTGATATTGCTGGAATATTGCTAAAAGCGGCGTAAAACCATACTCACTCACTTGGTTGCTGAAACAGAATTGTTGGAACTATGGGGGAATATCGTCATTTACTGACATGTACTCTGTCTGGTATATTACATTTAAATTATCTTCAGTAAATTATAGTTCAATGACAGCTTTGTACAACCCATTTTGATGATGGAGGGCCAAGAGGGTGTTACGTTGAATTGATGGATTATGTTACATAGCAGAGGGTGTTACATAGAATTGATGGTTTATGTTACAGCTGAGGTGTTACATTGAAAAACTATGGCTTATGTTACAGCAGAGAGGGTGTTACATAGAATTGATGGTTTATGTTACAGCTGAGGTGTTACATTGAAAAACTATGGCTTATGTTACAGCTGAGGTGTTACATTGAAAAACTATGGCTTGTGTTACAGTTTAGAGGGTGCAACATGGAATTGATGGTTTATGTTACAGCTGAGAAGGTGTTAGTTGAATTGATGGTTTATGTTACATATCAGAGGGTGTTACATTGTATTGATGGTTTATGTTACAGCTGAAGTGTTACATTGAAAATCAATGGCTTATGTTACAGCAGAGAGGGTGTTACATTGAATTGATGGTTTATGTTACAGCTGAGGTGTTACATTGAAAAACTATGGCTTGTGTTACAGTTTAGAGGGTGCAACATGGAATTGATGGTTTATGTTACAGCAGAGAGGGTGTTACATGGAATTGATGGTTTATGTTACAGCTGAGGTGTTACATTGAAAAACTATGGCTTGTGTTACAGTTTAGAGGGTGCAACATGGAATTATTGGTTTATGTTACAGCAGAGAGGGTGTTACATGGAATTGATGGTTTATGTTACAGCTGAGGTGTTACATTGAAAATCAATGGCTTATGTTACAGTAGAGAGGGTGTTACATTGAATTGATGGTTTATGTCACAACAGATAGTGTTTTACATTGAATAAATGGTTTATGTTACAGCAGAGAGTGTTACATAGAATTGATGGTTTATGTTACAGCAGAGAGTGTGTTACATTGAATTAATGGTTTATGTTACAGCAGAGAGTGTTACATAGAATTGATGGTTAATGTTACAGCAGAGAGTGTTATATAGAATTGATGGTTTATGTTACAGCGGAGACTGAGCGGGTGTTACATGAGGAACTGATCAACTCCTCGTGGTGTGGGATGCTGGCTGCACTGTCTCTCCTCCTTGATGCTAGGTATGCCAATCAGTAATGCTGACAGTTTATCAGGAATGATGTACTAAATATATGCTTTCCAATCATGAATATTTATTACAGTTGAGAAGGAAGCTTATTGTGAGTTTTTATGGATTTGTGGCTACAATGTGTGCAGAGGCGGGGGGTAGAGCATTGTGGTTAAAGTATTTGCTTGTGACTCAGAAGACCTGGTTTCATTCCCCACAGCGATACAATATGTGTCAAGCCCATTTCTGGTGTCCAGCCATGATATAACTAGTATAGATAATACTAAAAGCGGCTTGAAACCATGCTCACTCAATCACTCACAGGAATTATTGATATAAGATGTCATATTCTTATAATAAGCTTTGCTCTCATGTCCAAAAGGAAATGGGGGCACGAGGGACCCCGACGTCTAATGTGCCGCAATCGGTTGTGCAGAGTAGCGTCCCTTGGGCATGCCAGAACCCTACTGTGGGTTTGAACCCTGTTTCGCCTTGATTATGTTTCTAGGTTTGTCGGGGGCACGGGTGGCCCAGTAGTCTAAGGCGCCGCGATTCGATGTGCAGAGTTGCGTCCCTTTGGCACGCCAGACACCTATGATTGAGGGTTGGAATCCCGGTTCGCCCCAATTATGTTTCTAGGTTTGTCAGCACCATACCCGTGCTTGTGGGTTTCACCGAAGTGGTAAACGTCTGAGACCTGCATCACTTCGGGGTTTCCTCCCACATTAAGCTGACACGCCGCGATAAAACTGGAAAAGTGTTAAAAGCGGCGTTTAACCCAACTCAACTCTAGGTTTGTCAGCACCATACCCATGTTCGTGGGTTTCAGAAAGGTGGTAAACATCTGAGACCTTCATCACATCAGCTTTCCTCCCACATCAACTGACATGCCATGTTATAATCAGATTTGTTCTTCCTCCATTTCCAGTACTGATGAAAGCGCCACAGAGGCAGTCCTCAACTCACAGCAAGCGTACGCCAGTCTGTGTGGTCACCTCGGCATGAACACCCCGAGAGACGCGTTCATCACGGCGCTGTGTAAAGCTTCCCTGCCCCCCCACTACACGCTCACCATCCTACACTCACAGGCCCCGGGTGCTTCAAGTCCTAAAGGTGAGCACAGTCAATGTTAATACAGTGGTCCCTCGCTACAACGCTACCAATGGGATCCAAATAATTGGTGGGCGTTATAGACGATGAGCCGTTTAACCGAGGCGGAGTCGTAGGGGAGCGCGTTCGGCCAATCTCACGATCTTCGCCTTGTCTCGCTCATTGCAATGATACGAGTTGTTTACGGTTCATGGTGTAAAAATAAATATATATCCTTTTTATTTTTGCCGTTTGTTATTATTAACAAGCCCTTACTGTCACGTTCAATGTGAAAGTAGTCTACTTACATGAAAATAGGTCCCAAGCAATACATGCTGGGCATAAGATCTCTTATCTCTTAGTATCAATCACTGGATTGTCAGAGCCCCATACCATAAGACAACCTTAGTACCAAGGTGATCATAAGTCAAAAGATTTTAACCTTAGACCTTTATTAAGACTGATTTCCTCTTTCATGAAAAAAATTAACCAACGTTTAAAAAACGGAGGTTGGTCTAACCCTACCTTCACTCACTATATGTATTTATTCAATGTATTTAGTTTAATAAAGGTTTTTTATTATATCTTATGTATTTGTTTTCATGAAACTAGTATTTCTAATCCTATATAATCGTTTCATGAATAAACTATCTTAGAACACAATTCAATCAATGTAATCCTTCAGTTGAAGTTAATACAAAAAACAGTCACATGGTAAATGAATACTTCAAATGCAAAAATAACATTTTATATATTTCTTAAATAATACGTAGAGGATATTTGTAGTTTCTCGCCAATAACATTTTTGTTTGTTTGTTGTTTAATGCTTACCTCTGCAATATTCCAGTTGTAAGATGGTATGTAAATAATCAAGCCTGACCGGACAATCTAGTGATTGTCATCCAGGGATTGAATTGTCTGGTCCAGACTCGATTCTTTACAGCCCGTCATCATATAGCTGGAATACTGCTGAGAGTGGCATTAACAAACAAACAAATTCACAAGGTTTCAGCATTGTATTTAGTGACGTGCATGGAAGTAAGACATTATGTGAGTGAGTGAGTGAGTGGGTGGGTGGGTGGGTGAGCGATGGATGGGTGGGTGGGTGGGTGGGTCTGTGGCTGATTGGGTTTTTGGATGGATGGATAGATGAATGGATGGGTGGGTGGATGGATGGATGGATGGATGGATGATGGGTGGGTTGGTGGGTCTGTGGCTGATTGGGTTTTTGGATGGATGGATAGATGAATGGATGGGTGGATGGATGGTTTGATGGGTGGATGGGTGGATGGATGGATGGATGGACAGAATTAGGCATGAATATCAAGGGGTCCTTGGCATAACCCTGATAGAAAGTGTTGAATATTAAGAGATCCCTAATACAGCAGCAAACCAGAAAGACTCAGGTCCATCTATAATTGCCAACACTGCAACATAAAAAGTAAGTGATGGATGAAACAAGTAGGTTTTGAAGGCCTCAACTCAAACTTGTTTGGACTGCTAAATGGATTGGGCAATGTCTCCCCCATATATGAGCACAAAATATGACAGTATGTGTTATCTATTTCAGCACTAACATTTGGACGTACTCCAAGTCAGGAGGCTCAGGTTGGTGGGATGGAAGCCATTGAGAGGAGTCAAGTCGTGGCTGTCGGGTCTCCCCTACCCACAGCCTCGCTCCCAGTCGGGGCTCATCAGGGACCGGTCATGGTAAGTAGCGTGTGGGAATCCAGGTTAGAATAGGTCCCCGGCAACCTGGTCAGACAAGGTTAATAAATCAGGTAGTCAGACTCAGTGACTTGGTAGATAGCATGGTACCCCGATGAGATGGATCAATGCTCATAATATCAATCACTGATTTGTCTGATCCAGACTTGAATATTTCCAGGAAACGGTCATATGGCTGCTATGTTTCTAAGTGCAGCGGTAAACAGTAAACAGTGAACGGACATGGTACGCTTGCAATGATCTTTGCTCACGTTTTCAGTCACTGCCTGGTCCGTATTTGATTTGTTTACAAGCCTGAAACTTTAAACAACATCAGAGCTCCAGATAAGCTTTTGGTGTTGTGGTGTTTAACCCATGCATTTTAAAATCATTTGGTATCAGTAATTCTATCTGGGTATTCAAATTTCTGTTACCAACTAGTTTTTACACATGTGGGTATTTAAGTTAAATATTTAAAAACACTATTCATCTAGTCCTATGTGTCGTGTGGGTTCGAAAGCTTTATAGGACTAAAAAATACCACGATACTTCCACAAGAAAGTGTGATGGCAAATGATCATGATGTAACTGTCATCGTGGAGTTTGGCAAGGTTGACGGAATGCCCGTTTATAATTTCAAAATAAGTTGCTGATTTGCTAATTGAATACGCAGGGTTACTTCACAATATTTGATGATATGCACAAGTTTTATTTTTGTAGCGTATCTGTAATGTTCGTTGCGTATTTGAAACGCTTGTTGGATTTTATTTTACTGCCTATGTCTGCATTTCTGATGCGTATTTTACGCAGATACGCAGCTTATCTGGAGCTCTGAACATTCATTGACTTGTTGGAATGTACTGACCCGTGGTTTGTGTTCCAGCTGACGGCGAAGAACATCCAGTGTATGAGGGCTCTTCTGAGTGTGGCCCACTGTCATGGGGGGATCCTGGGCACCGCCTGGCACCTGGTGCTGACAACTCTACAGGTGAGGCACTAACACTCATCGTTAAGTCAGTGAGTGAGTGAGTGAGTGAGTGAGTGAGTGAGTATGGTTTTACGCCGCTTTTAGCAATATTCCAGCAATATCACGGCGGGGGACACAAGAAATGGGCTTCACACATTGTCCCCATGTCAGTAACCAAACCCGGGTCTTCGGCGTGAGGAGTGAACGCTTTAACCACTAGGCTACCTGACAGCCCCCCATCGTTAAGAAATACTAACGGGATCGGGTGGTCAGGCTCACTGACTTGGTAGATGCATGTCATCATATCCAAATTGCGTGGATTGATGCTCATGACGTCAATCATTGGATTGTCTGGTCCAGACTAGATTATTTAAAGACTGCCGTCACATAGCTGGAATATTCCTGAGTTTGCTACTAAGCAACAAACAAACGTTAAGAAATACAGTCAAATAATCAGGAGATAGCATTTCGGGTGTTATGGAGTATTTTGAGCCTGGAAATTTTATTTGGAATTGACGGCATTAGCTGGAGGTTTAAAATATTAACATTTCGATGGAGGTTTCAAATGTAAAAACTAATTAGGCACTGACAGTTTGACAGAGGTGTCAAGTATGACATTTCATTTGGAACTGATGGTGTTAGACAGATGTTTCAATATATAATTTCATCTGGAACTATCAGTGTCAAACTTTCTTTTGAACATATGCACTTCATTTCAATTAATTCAGCCATGTTTGTTCTGTTATTGTTTATGACCTATACTCCTATATGTCAGAGATATACTGTATTGTATTTCCTTTACATCAAGTAACTTCAAGTAATACCACCATACTGAGTTTGTTAGCAGTTGCAATATTGTCACCCAAAAATATTTCACCAAAAATGAGTCTTGCAATGTTAGATTTGCAGTGGTAAATGTGTCATGGGTTAGAATCAGTTCCCAGCTACCCATACTAGTCATTAGAGGTGCTGTTGATCAGGCTTAGAGGCTTGTTTGATTGTGTGTTATCTCACCCCGGGGGTAGGATGTTGTTCACAATAGCTTTCACTGGATTGTCTGGTCCAAACTCAAGTATTCACAGGCTGCAGTCATATAGCTGGAATACTGCTGGAAGTTAAACAACAAACAAACGAATAAAAAATCTCTCACCATAACCGACCTCTGTTGTGTCCCCAGCACCTGGTGTGGATCCTGGGTCTGAAGCCATCGTCTAACGGCAGCCTGAAGGCGGGGCAGCAGATCAGCGAGTCCTCCACTAGCGTCATAACAACTGCCGTCATGGCCGACCTGCCGGTTCTCTCTGCCATGTTGTCACGACTCTTCGAAAGTTCACAGTAAGTGGCAATTCACTTTGTTATTACAAGTGAAACATGCTTTTCCAGAAATCTATGTCCATGCGTGAGTGAGTGAGTGAGTGAGTGAGTGAGTGAGTTGGGTTTAACGCCGCTTTTAACAGTATTCCAGTTATATCACGGCATGTCAGCTTAATGTGGGCGGAAAGGCCGAAGTGATGCAGGCCTCGGACGTTTACCACTTTGGTGAAACCCAGGTGCACGGGTATGGTGCTGACAAACCTAGAAACATAATCGGGGTGAACCGGGATTCGAACCCACAATCAAAGGTTTCTGGCGTGCCCAATGGACGCAACGGGACATTTTGTTCCTATTCCCCTGAAAACCCTATAAGCTTTATCATATTTTCAAGAACCAATGGATTTTTGATTATTATGTATTTATCACAATATTAATAAGGAAGAGAATTTATGGATGTCAACTTCTTTATTATGAGGAAACATGTTTCGGAGTATATGCTTACTCCTTCATCAGGTGAATGAATGCTATGAGGCAGAGAGCCTGTATATGTACATGTAAGGACAACAAAAGTAATAAGATAACAAAAGGTGGAAACTAACAAGGGAAGCCAACAGTTGTCCATAACCATCATCGCTAATTACTGTAAAGTGTTGGCTTCCATTGTCTTTTGCTAATCACCTGTCGCCGGCAATTATCTGTTAGTTGTCAGTTTCCACCTTTTGTTATCTTATTACTTTCACCTGATGAAGGAGTAAGCATATAGTCCGAAACGTTGTTTCCTCATAATAAAGAAGTTGACATCCATAAATTCTCTTCCTTTTGTGTATCAACCCGCGAAGATTCCGGGGTAGAATAAGTCTTCAGCAACCCATACTTGCCGTAAAAGGCGACTATGCTTGTCATAAAAGGCGACTAACGGGATCAGGTGGTCAGGCTCGCTGACTTGGTTGATGCATGTCATCGATCCTAATTGCGTGGATCGATGCTCATGATATTAATCACTGGATTGTCTGGTCCAGACTCAATTATTTACAGACTGCCGTCATATAGCTGGAATATTGCTGAGTGCGGCGTTAAACAACAAATCAACCACTATCACTTCTAAATGCCATTCAAAGACTTCACAATATTAATATTTTAAATGTTATTTTTCTCTCTGAAAATTATTATCTCTGATGTGTCATTATTGTCATTATTCTCCTGCAGATACCTGGACGACGTGGCCCTCCACCATCTGATTGATGCTCTGTGCAAGTTATCTACCGAGTCCATGGACCTGGCTTACTCCAACAAGGTATGTAGAGTTATCTCCCTTACACCACACCTGCATTGCTGCATGTACATGGCATGGTCGAGTCAGTGATGATTCCTGTGTTGTTTAGTCCCACTGTCTATGGTGTAATGGCTCATGAATGGCCTTGGAATGAAATGTTTGTGCTGTATTATCAATCGTGGAGTTGGACATTTTGTCCGGTGATGTGGATGAGGAAAATACTGCATGGCTTCAGTAAACTGATTTCGTATCGTTTGGTCTCAAGTATATATAACCATACATACACATAGTTAGGTGTGTAAAATACAATACAACATCCTGTATTTCTGCGGCAGAGCAGGGTGTCACCCCAAAGGTGACATCCTTACCATGTCAGTCTGGTTACAAGGTTATCCTCTGGGCCAGGGGAACAATGCATCCGACCTCAGATAAGAAGGTCTGTGATCACGTGACTTGGAGTTTTTATGGCCGCTGCATCGTTTGCCAACATGAGCAGCATGCTCATATTTATTTTGAGCAACATAAGTCTCAGTACCCTACTCTCCGACCCGGGCTAGGCCTTCTGTTCACGGGGGAGTATGTAGCAGGGCGGGGAGTCATCCCACAGATGACATACTTACATTGTCACACTGGTGAGGGGTTTAATGCCTTTGGTCATGTGGACAAGGTGCTTGACTTAGGATCAGAAGGTCCATGGTTTGAATCTCATCATGGGACACATTTTGTGACCGCTTCATTGCCATAACATTAAATGACAAATTGAATGATGTGTGGGGGCCTTTAGCTTTCTCCCATGTGGTGTTTCAGTTTAGGGACCAACAAAATCTTTTTGCATCTTTTTTTTTATAATGAGGACCCCTTTTAACCTTTATTCTATCCTGAGTTTGGTAATTACTTGAATTTGATTGGTCAGTCAGAGGTATCAAAACACAATAAAACCCCTCTGATTGAAACAGCCGATGCTACTTATCATCTGCCCCTTCCTACTGATGCCCCTCCCATCTTCTGCCACTCCCTACTGATCTCCCTCCATCATCTGCCCCTCCCCTGCCCTTCCCTACTGATGCCCCCTCCCATCATCTGCCCCTCCTACTGATGCCCCCTCCCATCATCTGCCCCTCCCCTGCCCTTCCCTACTGATGTCCCCTCCCATCATCTGCCCCTCCCTACTGATGTCCCCTCCCATCATCTGCCCCTCCCTACTGATGTCCCCTCCCATCATCTGCCCCTCCCTACTGATGTCCCCTCCATCATCTGCCCTTCCCTACTGATGTCCCCTCCCATCATCTGCCCCTCCCTACTGATGTCCCCTCCCATCATCTGCCCCTCCCTACTGATGTCCCTCCAATCATCTGCCCCTCCCTACTGATGTCCCTCTCATCATCTGCCCCTCCTACTGATGTCCCTCCATCATCTGCCCCTCCCTACTGATGCCCCCTCCCATCATCTGCCCCTCCCTACTGATGTCCCTCCAATCATCTGCCCCTCCCTACTGATGTCCCTCTCATCATCTGCCCCTCCTACTGATGTCCCTCCATCATCTGCCCCTCCCTACTGATGCCCCCTCCCATCATCTGCCCCTCCCTACTGATCTCCCTCCATCATCTGCCCCTCCCCTGCCCTTCCCTACTGATGCCCCCTCCCATCATCTGCCCCTCCTACTGATGCCCCCTCCCATCATCTGCCCCTCCCCTGCCCTTCCCTACTGATGTCCCCTCCCATCATCTGCCCCTCCCTACTGATGTCCCCTCCCATCATCTGCCCCTCCCTACTGATGTCCCCTCCCATCATCTGCCCCTCCCTACTGATGTCCCCTCCATCATCTGCCCTTCCCTACTGATGTCCCCTCCCATCATCTGCCCCTCCCTACTGATGTCCCCTCCCATCATCTGCCCCTCCCTACTGATGTCCCTCCAATCATCTGCCCCTCCCTACTGATGTCCCTCTCATCATCTGCCCCTCCTACTGATGTCCCTCCATCATCTGCCCCTCCCTACTGATGCCCCCTCCCATCATCTGCCCCTCCCTACTGATGTCCCTCCAATCATCTGCCCCTCCCTACTGATGTCCCTCTCATCATCTGCCCCTCCCTACTGATGTCCCTCTCATCATCTGCCCCTCCTACTGATGTCCCTCTCATCATCTGCCCCTCCTACTGATGTCCCTCCATCATCTGCCCCTCCTACTGATGTCGCTCCATCATCTGCCCTTCCCTACTGATGCCCCCTCCCATCATCTGCCCCTCCCTACTGATGTCCCTCCAATCATCTGCCCCTCCCTACTGATGTCCCTCTCATCATCTGCCCCTCCTACTGATGTCCCTCCATCATCTGCCCTTCCCTACTGATGCCCCCTCCCATCATCTGCTCCTCCCTTCTGATGTCCCCTCCCATCATCTGCCCCTCTCATCATCTGTCCTCCCATCATCTGCCCCTCCAATCATCTGCCCCTCCCATCATCTGTCCTCCCATCATCTGCCCCTCCCTACTGATGACCCTCCCATCATCTGCCCCTCCAATCATCTGTCCTCACCTCATCTTCCCCTCCCATCATCTGCCCCTCCCATGATTTGTCCTCTCATCATCTGCCCCTCCCTTCTGATGTGTCCTCCCATCATCTGCCCCTCCCTACTGATGTGTCCTCCCATCATCTGCCCCTCCCATGATTTGTCCTCTCATCATCTGCCCCTCCCTTCTGATGTGTCCTCCCATCATCTGCCCCTCCCTTCTGATGTGTCCTCCCATCATCTGCCCCTCCCTACTGATGTGTCCTCCCATCATCTGCCCCTCCCTTCTGATGTGTCCTCCCATCATCTGCCCCTCCCATGATTTGTCCTCTCATCATCTGCCCCTCCCTACTGATGTGTCCTCCCATCATCTGCCCCTCCCTACTGATGTGTCCTCCCATCATCTGCCCCTCCCTTCTGATGTGTCCTCCCATCATCTGCCCCTCCCTACTGATGTGTCCTCCCATCATCTGCCCCTCCCTTCTGATGTGTCCTCCCATCATCTGCCCCTCCCTTCTGATGTGTCCTCCCATCATCTGCCCCTCCCTACTGATGTCCCTCCCATCATCTGCCCCTCCCTTCTGATGTGTCCTCCCATCATCTGCCCCTCCCTTCTGATGTGTCCTCCCATCATCTGCCCCTCCCTTCTGATGTGTCCTCCCATCATCTGCCCCTCCCTTCTGATGTGTCCTCCCATCATCTGCCCCTCCCTTCTGATGTGTCCTCCCATCATCTGCCCCTTCCTACTGATGTGTCCTCCCATCATCTGCCCCTCCCTACTGATGTGTCCTCCCATCATCTGCCCCTCCCATGATTTGTCCTCCCATCATCTGCCCCTCCCTTCTGATGTGTCCTCCCATCATCTGCCCCTCCCTACTGATGTGTCCTCCCATCATCTGCCCCTCCCTACTGATGTGTCCTCCCATCATCTGCCCCTCCCTACTGATGTGTCCTCCCATCATCTGCCCCTCCCATCATCTGTCCTCCCATCATCTGCCCCTCCCTACTGATGTCCCTCCCATCATCTGCCCCTCCAATCATCTGTCCTCCCATCATCTGTCCTCCCATCATCTGCCCCTCCCTACTGATGTCCCTCCCATCATCTGCCCCTCCAATCATCAGTCCTCACATCATCTGTCCGCCAATCATCTGCCCCTCCCATGATTTGTCCTCCCATCATCTGCCCCTCCCTTCTGATGTGCCCTCCCATAATCTGCCCCTTCCATCATCTGCCCCTCCCATCATCTGTCCTCCCATCATCTGCCCCTCCCTACTGATGTCCCTCCCATCATCTGCCCCTCCAATCATCTGTCCTCACATCATGTCCGCCAATCATCTGCCCCTCCCATCATCTGCCCCTCCCATCATCTGTCCTCCCATCATCTGCCCCTCCCTACTGATGTCCCTCCCATCATCTGCCCCTCCAATCATCTGTCCTCTCATCATCTGCCCCTCCCTTCTGATGTCCCCTCCCATCATCTGCCCCTCCCATCATCTGTCACTCCCTACTGATGCCCCTCCCATCATCTGCCCCTCCCTACTGATGTCCCTCCCATCATCTGCCCTCCCATCATCTGTCACTCCCTACTGATGCCCCTCCCATCATCTGCCCCTCCCTACTGATGTCCCTCCCATCATCTACCCCTCCCATCATCTGCCCCTCCAATGATTTGTCCTCCCATCATCTGCCCCTCCCATCATCTGTCCTCCCATCATCTGCCCCTCCCTACTGATGTCCCTCCCATCATCTGCCCCTCCAATCATCTGTCCTCACATCATCTGCCCCTCCCATCATCTGCCCCTCCCATGATTTGTCCTCCCATCATCTGCCCCTCCCTTCTGATGTCCCCTCCCATCATCTGCCCCTCCCATCATCTGCCACTCCCTACTGATGTCCCTCCCATCATCTGCCCCTCCCTACTGATGTCCCTCCCATCATCTGCCCCTCCCTACTGATGTCCCTCCCATCATCTGCCCCTCCCTACTGATGTCCCCTCCCATCATATCTGCCCCTCCCATCATCTGCCCCTCCCATCATCTGTCCTCCCATCATCTGCCCCTCCCTTCTGATGTCCCCTCCCATCATCTGCCCCTCCCTACTGATGTCCCCTCCCATCATCTGCCCCTCCCTACTGATGTCCCTCCCATCATCTGCCCCTCCCTACTGATGTCCCCTCCCATCATATCTGCCTCTCCCATCATCTGCCCCTCCCTACTGATGTCCCTCCCATCATCTGCCCCTCCCTACTGATGTCCCTCCCATCATCTGCCCCTCCCTACTGATGTCCCTCCCATCATCTGCCCCTCCCTACTGATGTCCCCTCCCATCATCTGCCCCTCCCTACTGATGTCCCTCCCATCATCTGCCCCTTCCTACTGATGTCCCTCCCATCATCTGCCCCTTCCTACTGATGTCCCTTCCTGATAATATCTCCAGACACCATTACCTTACCGTCTACACTATCCTACCCTTCATATTACCTGCCACTATTCAGCACCTATGAACATCGGGGTAGAATAGGTCTTCAGCAACCCATACTTGCCATAAGTGTAGACTAACGGGATCGGGTGGTTAGTCTCGCTGACATGGTTGATGCATGACAATTTATCCCAATTGCGTAGATCGATGCTCATGATGTCAGTCACTGGTTTGCCTGGTCCAGACTTGGTTATTTACTGCTGTCATATAGCTGGAATATTGCCGAGTACGGCGTTAAACAACAAACAAAATCCCACTATTCAGTCAATAACAAAACACCGCACACAAACCAAAAAAGCTCACAAATTTGTAACACCATAATTAATTTCAACAGCCTGAACATTAAATTTAACAGCTCTCTACCCCTTGCATATGCCCTGAATTACACCAGCTCAGCTCCGAGGAGAAGGAAGAACACAAACAGTGCTTATACATGTAGTGGGATGTTGACCTGGGTAAGCTATTCCCCATGTGTCTTGTCATGCAGAAGGGAGGTAGGGAGACTAATTACTGTTAGTCAGATCCTGCTTTGATCCCTCTACATCGAGGTAAAGAGTGGGGGCTTGACAGGACATCCGGGTCTTCAACATGGAAATTACACGAGTATCATAATAATTAGACTTGGATGGTCATGATGGCCACTGACCTATATTTATTTTTAGGACTTTTTGAAAAAAAAGATCTCAGGAGATTGTGAGAGGCAATTAAAAAAAATAAGCCAGCAATGTTGTACCAGGTTTATAACATTGTAAATGTCTTGCTATGAATGGGGATGGATTTATAGGTTGTGTATTTTGTTGAGAGTACTAGCAGTGCAAACTTACTGGGACTTCCCGTATTTAAGCCCTGGGCCTAATTATGGAAAATAGCGCTTCCTCATTTAAGATATGTTATCAAGAATTAAGTCCAGGGCTTATGCTTTCTTACCTAAATAGGGGATGCCCTTTGCTGAAAAAATCAGAAACTTTTAATTTTTTGTAACTGAGTAAATATAAAACTTGAATTTTAACTTTGAACGGGAAGTAACTTCACGGTATCCAAACCTTGAACTTGCACGAACTGTTAAATGCACATTAAGATTTTGTCTCATGTAGTGCATCGCCACGTATTAACTTTCAAAGGGAGTAAGTTAATAATTTAAGGAAGTCCACTCCAAAATAAATTTCTGAATTTGAGAACATAGGTTTAACTACAGAATTATTTATTCATATTTATTTCCTTGAGCATAATTATGCGTTGGCCTAAATATGGACAGTCTTGGTGTGTGTTTCTCTGTAGTATCTGAAGATGATTTTTGCGTTCTGCTGTAATAGTTATTTGTACTGTGGAATCGCAGACCTCTGTTGGATTTTAATAATTCACACACTATGTTAACTAAATTTAACTCAACTCACTCGATCACCAGTGAGCCCTTCGGTAGCAGGGTTTTGTCCTATTGGTATGCTGATTCGCCAGGCAAAGTTTGTAAACTTTTTGTGTTGTTTTTGTTCACCACTGAAACCGTGGGTGCCGCCATTTTGTTTGAAGCAAATGCAGGTGATAAGAGAGGCGGAATCTGATTGGTCAATAGGAGGGACATAGAAGGGACATAACTCATAATAGCCATTGGTGGTGCTACGATCGAGCTCAGAAATTCCAGCCTAGTTCAGCAAGGGTGGAAGCTGGACTTTTACAGTCAGTTAACTCCATTGCCTCGGGGAGATGCTAAGGGCAGTACCCAAAATAATACTCATAAAATGCAACCTTAAATACGATATAAGGAGAAGGAGAAATGCTGCAGCCATGTGTATTGCTATAACACACAACAATGAGAGGTTAAAATGTGTTTCATTTCTTGACAAAGCTGCCTTTCTGTTTAATACATGTGAAATGACAATAAAGTTACAAAAAACACGTAGGACATCAGAGCTGCAAAATCATCAAGTAGCATGATTGATTCTTAAGTATTTATGTCAACAGTCTAGGGTTCAATTTCCCTGACACATATCAGACGAAGTCTATAATCTCAATACCAAGGTATGTTAATTGTAATGCTTATATTCATGATTGAATCAACAAGTGAAATGATTTTGCTTTAATGAAGATGTCCCTTGGAGGCCGCTAACCAGAGTCCTGCACCCAAGGGTTCACTAGGTAGGGCAACTCTGGTCGACCAAAGTATGACGGAAATAAGTTGACATGAGCTAACATTGGTCAACCAAGGTTAACTTGGGTTACGTCTTGGTCAACATGGGTTTACCTTTGAAATTGAACGCATGCAGTGATTGCGTGATATAGTACCCATCGACACTGATCCTGCTGAATTGACTGTCCATGACTTGGTGATTCCCTGGCCACAGTGACCTCTGTGGTCTAGTGGATAGAGTGGTCTAGTGGATAGAGTGGTCTAGTGGATAGAGTGGTCTAGTGGCTAGAGCGGTCTAGTGGCTAGAGCAGTCTAGTGGATAGAGCGGTCTAGTGGCTAGAGCGGTCTAGTGGCTAGAGCAGTCTAGTGGATAGAGTGGTCTAGTGGCTAGAGCAGTATAGTGGCTAGAGCAGTCTAGTGGATAGAGCGGTCTAGTGGCTAGAGTGGTCTAGTGGATAGAGCAGTCTAGTGGATAGAGCGGTCTAGTGGCTAGAGCGGTCTAGTGGATAGAGCGGTCTAGTGGCTAAAGCGGTCTAGTGGATAGAGTGGTCTAGTGGATAGGGTGGTGGTTTGATCTCCGGTCTCATCAGAACAAAACATGTTAAAAGATCATTGTTGTTTCCCTGCCTGGCTATGCATTATGGGGATAAAACATTGACTGGTTGGCGGTATGCTGTGTCAGAATGAGGTGACCATCTTTTACAGTGGCATGGTATCTCAGTGGGCAAGCACTATTAAACCTTCGTTAGTACAAGAATACACACACATCCACCACCCCCATCCCCACCACCTCCACATACACACACACCACCACCACCACCACCACCACACACACCACCACCACCACCACCGACACCACCACCACCACCACCACACACACACACACATCCACCCCCCATCCCCAACACCTCCACATACATACACACACACCACCACCACCACCACCACCACCACCACCACAGACACCACCACCACCACCACACACACCACCACCACCACCACCACACACACCAAAACACACCACCACCACCACCACCACCACACACACCACCACCACCACCACCACACACACCAACACACACCATCGCTATAAGAGTGCAACCCATGAAGATCACGGTTAGAACAAGTCTTCAGTAACCCATGTTTGCCGTAAAAAGCGACTATGCTTGTCATAAGAGGCGACTAACAGGATCAGGTGGTCAGGTTCACTGACTTGGTTGATGCATGTCATCGTATCCCAACTGCGTGGATCAATGCTCATGATGTCAATCACTGAATTGTCTGGTCCAGGCTCAATTATTTACAGACCGCCTTCATATAGCAGGAATATTCCTGAAAGGGGCGTTAAACAACAAACAAACTATAAAAGTGCAATCCCATTTCACCTCACCTACAGGTCACAGAGATGTAGATGAAATATTCCTGACTGCCATATATAGCAGTACAAACATTAAACTCAAGAAAAAGATTTGCTGAAGTGGGGCAACAATCTAAGGACAAGTCATGTTAATACAACATATTTATGTGATGGTCTACAAGTTTGTAGCTCAAATTCAAGTTAACAAATGTTTTTGTATTCTGACCTTTGAAATGTTTAACTGCCTTGTTTACTGATGATGATTGATGGATTGATTTCTTTGTATTTCTAGGGAATCTATTACTGGGAGGCAGTAGGTGTTTGGTTTTGTCCTCTGTTAAATCACTGTCGCTTCAGTAACTTTACCACCAGTGTTGCATGTATGCTATGTACTTTTCAAATGCCATAGTTGTGTTGTGAACCCTATCTGTGCTATTACTTTTCCTGAGAAGAAAAATTAATCAAATATTTCAGTTTCGAAAGAAACTATCTGTCAGGCGAACATGTGATATGGGCTGATGATGTGATGACGTTTTATGACGTTGACAAGTCAAATGTTGTTATTCTTGTCCATTGTTTATTTCAGCCAAATAATATTTCTTTGCTGTTTAGGCGGTGGGGTTAGAAACTAACAGTTTCAGTCCACTAGTCCTTATGATGATAACATATAGCAAACCCCTTAAAATGGGCCAATTTCTACTGGTCCTTAGGATACCTTTTCTATAGGGCAGTTTGGTAAGGACTATAGGACTAGTGCCAAGTTCCAATGCTGCGTATGGTTAAAGCGTTTGCTCGTCATTTTAGAGGCCCGAGTTCAATTTCTCGCATTGGTACAAAGTTTGTTTAATTGAACAAACATTACTAATAATGGAAAATATGTGATATGCAAAATCGGAACTTATTTAATAATAATGCAGAACATGAAAACTTACTGCTGTACATAATGTTTCCACCCCATGGGGACTCCGGGTTAGAATTGCTGCTCCCCAGCAACCTATGCTGGTTCTAAGAGGCAATTTAATGGATCAGGTGGTCAGACTCGATGACTTGGTCGATGGTGTGTCATCGTACCCCAGGGGCGGTCAGGTAGCCTAGTGGTCAAAGCGTTCGCTCGCCATGCCGAAGACCCGGGTTCGATTCCCGACATGGGTACAATGTGTGAAGCCCATTTCTGGTGTCCCCTTCTGTGATATTGCTAGAATATTGCTAAAAGCGGTGTAAAACCATACTCACTCACTCACTCACTCATCATACCCCAGTGATGTGGATAGTTGCTCACAATATCAATCACTGGATTATCTCGTCCAACCTCAATTCTTTGCAAGCTGCCGTCATGGAGCTGGAATATTGCTGAATGCAGAATTAAACAACAAACAAACAAACGACATAAAGTTTCCAGACTTTGGCATTGCAATTCGCCATGTTTCTCAGGTGTGCTGAGTCCTAGGTTCAAATCCCAGATTCACCCTTGTTATAATTCTTGGGGGTGGTCAGGTAGCCTAGTGGTTAAAGCGTTCGCTTGTCACGCCGAAGACCCGGGTTCGATTCCCGACATGGGTACAATGTGTGAAGCCCATTTCTGGTGTCCCCCGCTGTGATATTGCTGGAATATTGCTAAAAGCGTCACTCACTCACTCACTCACTCACTCACTCACTCACTCACTCACTCACTCACTATAATTCTTGATGTTTCAGCACCATCAGTGTTCGTAATTAAGGGGTCTTCATGTGAAAAAGGAAATATTTACTCTGCCCTAGATTCACATACATAGTTGCAAACCTCAAGACCCCTAGACTCCCCTTAATTTCGAACACTGTCCATCTTCATGGGTTTCACCATTGATGTATGTCTAAGACCTGGCTTCAGGCTTTCCTTCCACATTAAGCTGACACACCATGATAAAACTAACAGCAATGCTGTTCAAAACAGTGTTAAACTCACGTGTTTCCATTGTTTGTCAGGATTTATCACATTGCAGATTAGATATATCCTGACAAACACATTGCAAATCCTACATGAACTACCAATGTTTCCGGCCCGTGAAGATCCGGGGTAGAATAGGTCTTCAGCAACCCATGCTTGCCGTAAAAGGCGACTATGCTTGTCGTAAGAGGCTACTAACGGGATCGGGTGGTCAGGCTCGCTGACTTGGTTGATGCATGTCATCGATCCCAATTGCGTGGATTGATGCTTATGATATCAATCACTGGATTGTCTGGTCCAGACTTGATTATTTACAGACCTCCGTCATATAGCTGGAATATTGCTGAGTGCAGCGTTAAACACCAAACCAACCAACAACATTGCAAATTAGTATGAAAATACAAAGTAATTAAAAACCTTTGTAACAGCAACATTTTGCTTTCTTACTGGTTGTAATTATCACTGCATTTCTTGGAATGTACATGGAAAACAAAAGGACCTATATTGTTGTTGCTTTTGAAAGCTTGATTGGTCTGTTTGAGAGGCTTTTGTTCACTGTATTGTTGTCATGAACAGTTTGCTTTGCACATTGTGGCCTGTATAGAGTTTGCCACTGGAATCGTTGTCCTGTCCTCACTGAATCCTAATTCATGCCATCTTTCTTTATTAACAAAACGTGGACAACAAAAATGACTTGACCTCATTTCCACAATGGCTTTGGGGCACAGGTGGCCCAGTCGTCTAAGGTGCCGCAATTCGCTGTGCAGAGTCGCATCCCTTGGGCACGCAAGGATCCTATGATTGTGGATTCGAATCCCGGTTCGCCCCGATTATGTTTCTAGGTTTGTCAGCACCATACCCGTGCTTGTGGGTTTCACCGAAGTGGTAAACGTCTGAGACCTGCATCACTTGGGGCTTTCCTCCCACATTAAGCTGACATGCTGTGATATAACTGGAATACTGTTAAAAGCGGCGTTAAACCCAACTCACTCACCCCACAATGGTCCGGTGGAAGAACAGTTCCTCTGATGTCAGAACAGATGTTTTTTTTATTCAGGAACATTTGGTATCATCACTGTTTATAGGTGATTCCGAAACACATGCTCATGATATTGTTGGAGAACACACGCTCATGATATTGTTGGAGAACACATGCTCATGATATTGTTGGAGAACACATGCTCATGATATTGTTGGAGAACACATGCTCATGATATTGTTGGAGAACACATGCTCATGATATTGTTGGAGAACACATGCTCATGATATTGTTGGAGTCACACAATGGACTCTGCTTTTAGTAGAGATTTCTTATGATAATAAAAATGTGTTTTGTTGTTTTTATTTATTGGGTGGTTAGAATGTGTGATCTGCGTGATTGTTTATCATTACTCTTTATAGAATGTGGCTGTCTGATTGGCCAATTTGTCGTCATAATGTTTAATGTGATGTCATTTGCTTGTCACAACACAATTATGTTGTTTGCATTTCAAATTGGTGGTCTCAACATGGATATAATATAACAAATATTTCACCCAAAGTGAACTGTGTCACATTCCCTGAACCATATTATTTTCCCTTCTGCCAAGGCTCTTACATTTTATCCCTTCAGCGAATTCAGGTAAACAAACAGATGATAACAATTAGACTCGGTCAATACAAATTTGAGATAAAACATCACAAGACATGATGGTATTTCCTGTTCGCTTGGCATTGTTTTTAATGCAGAGATCAAGATTACTGTGTGTATTGTCTTGGAAACTAAGCAAGAAACAGCAATCAGCTGTACACATATTTTCTCCCAATCTACCGGTGATTCGTTTAAAAATTACCTAATCATATTATCTTAAAGAATTTTAATACAATGATCGGTAGATTTTTTTCTGAAACTATTAGTTTATAAGGAATAGTTTTTTCCAATATCATGTTATTTTAGTTGCAGCCTTACTATTTATGTTTGAAGTATATTAATAACTTTAAGAGTAGCATTTTGGTTCAGCTGATCGCTTTTGCTGGATATTTTTTACATTGGGAACAGTTTGACTTGCCTTCCTCGACGATCAGCTGAGGGTCGGCCATTGTCGCCTTCAGGGATTATCACGGTTCGACCTTGGTGCACAGGTGGCCAAGTCGTCTAAGGCGCCGCGATTCGCTGTGCAGAGTTGTGTCCCTTGGGCACGCCAGAAACCTATGATTGTGGGTTCGAATCCCGGTTCTTCCCAATTATGTTTCTAGGTTTGTCAGCACCATACCCGTGCTCGTGGGTTTCACCTAAGTGGTAAATGTCTGAAACCTGCATCACTTCGCGCTTTCCTCCCACAATAAGCTGACACGCCGTGATATAACTGGAATACTGTTAAAAGCGGCGTTAAACCCAACTCACTCACTCACTCACAGTTTGACCTGAAGACGTGTCCCGTCAAATTCTCCCTGCACCCGAGACTGCTCCACACAGGCTCACATCCCAAATGATATCTGGTATCTCGATGTACCGGCCCATATTCACATGGTTTCTGTCGCACTTGTTTGTACGATCATTTCGGCTACATGGTCAAGTCATACCTTCAAGACGCCTTCCTGCATGTACCCATCCATCAGGTACTCTTCCAATACCTCTAATTTCTTTTCCAAGGTCTTCATTACCAGCTCACATTGACCAGGACGTCCTCAACAAGCATCTCGACTTCACGCCGAGATTACTTCATCAACTTGGATGGCTTGTCGACACAGAGAAATCGGAGACCATGTTCACTTGTCAATTGCAGTTCATTGGAGCTGTCTTTGATACCAACTTGGGGAAGATGTTCGTCCCTCCGGACAGATGCTTGAAGATACAATGCCTCTTGCCATGGCACACAGACAGTCTTTCCTCTTACGATCGTGGAAGCAGCTTCTTGGTCTTTTGACATCGGCGCAAGCTAGAGGTACCAACTACAACATCGTCCGCTTCAGTGTTTCCTGAAGCCCTATCTATATCTACAGGACAACTGCTGGATCCTCATTCCCCTCCTGCTGTCGCTGCACCATCATCTAGAGTGGTGGCTGTCCAAGTCAACGGGGTCTCTTTGAAGCCATTTGTCCCGACTCAACATCTGTTTCTGGACGCATCGGCCATGGGTTGAGGAGCTCACCTTCAGAATCTTCAGGTAGCACGGTGCTGGTCCACAGTCGAATCAACCCTCCACATCAGCATCCTCGAGTTCAAGGATGTCATTGTGGCAGTTTCTCATTGGGCTGCAGTTCTCCGGACATCGCATCTCATGATTCAGTCAGGCAACATCTCAATCGTTAAATATGTCAACAGGATGTGCTCTTCACCAAGTCATCTCTGGCAATGGAATTCTTACAATTTGTCAACTGTCTGGGAATTCAAGTCTGAGCAAGACACATTCTGGAGGTCAACGTTTTTGCAGACTCCTTGTTTTGTCCTAATCGACCATCCCCAACAGAGTGGTGTCTACATCTATTGACTTTCAAATAGATTTGCCACCTTTACACTTGCAGAGATGTCATTCTCTTTCCCACTCAACTCAGTTTCCCAGGTTTGTCTCCCCCATCCCTGATCTCTAGGTGGGAGCACAATGCTCTGGCAATTTCGTGGGAGAATCTCAATGCCTACGCATTTCCCCCGACAAGCCTTCTACCCTGGGTATTTCACCTCACCTACCACTGCTTCACGGCAACAAGTTACTGAACACCTCGGTCTACCAGGAAGCTCAACGACTCTACTTTAGCTAAGTATCTGTTTATGCGGTCATTGCTACAACGACTGGCATGAAGATGTCTACAGTTGCAGAACTCCAGGCCCTCGTCCGCTCTTACAAACTTGCTGATTAATCGTCTATATTTTGTGCACCTACCTGGGACCTTAAGGTCATTATCCGCCACTTGACGTCTGCTAACTTTGAGCCATTGAACGAAAAGGTTTTAAAACACGTCACCCTGAAGACTGTCTTCCTCCTGGCTCGAGCAACAGCTGCTAGGGTCAGCGAGAGTTCGTTTTGAAAGGCGTTGTCATGGCAAGGTTCATCTTGGTCTTCACTGGGACTTCATCACAAAGAATCAGCTTCCAGGTCAACCAGACCGATTGTTCTTGTTATGCCCAGTCAGAGCTCTCCGCATCTACCTTCCGGCTTCATCTACACTTTGCTGATCATGGAAGAGTCTTTTCATTCCAATTCAGAGGTCTCCCGTACCATGGTCTCCTTCTGGTTACAATCTTCCACGCCTCCACCTTTGCTGGAATGCAAGATGAGAGCTGTTGTCTCCACGATGGCACTCATGGAGGGATGTTTTTGGAAGTCATATACAGCCTCCACTTCCCATTATCTACATGACATTTCCGTTACCGATGTCCAAGGCCTCCACCAATTTGGTCTGCTGGTCCTGGCACAACAACTAATGACAGCTCATCAACAAAGATAGTCGATAGCCGTACCTGCTACCACAGACTCGTACTTTGTATCTTATACATACTGAATAATTGATTAACAGCCACTCTTTTGTGTCGTCACTCATCAGTAGAGACTTCGGTCTTCAACATTGAAGTCGCCACAAGAAACAGAAGTTTTGACGGTGTCACAAACACGTACCTGCTCACCTCAGCTTTGAGTGTGTGATGTCTCAGTACTGGTTTGATAATTCTCTAACATATGTTGTCGAATGTTCCCTCTTCTCGGTCAATCCCGAAGGTGTGATTACTAGCTACGACGAAGCGTGAAAAGAGATGCCAGGCTGATCCTTAGAACTAATTGCCTGGAGACTCCTTATGAATTGGTTATCAGTCTTGGTGGAATAGGTTCCCTACTTCAAAGCTATGTGGTCATTCTTGAAATGATGTCTGGCGCAAAAGCACACGATGAATGTTATACCCGATTTCCTGACATTGTGTCCTAGTAGTGTTAATGGGTCTTCACACTTGTATAGTCTTTCAGACACTATCATGCGACAATTTTGTGATTGAAGCATGCTCAGCACTAGCTTCCTCATGTATGCCTCACAGTTGTAGTTTTGTCTGTTTGTTTGTTTGTTTGCTTGGTTGTTGTTTAACGCCGCACTCAGCAATATTCCAGCTATATGACAGCGGTCTGTAAATATTTGAGTCTGGACCAGACAATCGAGTGATTGACGTCATGAGCATCGATCCATGCATTTGGGATACGATGACATGCATCAACCAAGTAAGCAACCCGACCACCCGATCCTGTTAGTCGCCTCTTACGACAAGCATAGTCGCCTTTTGCAGCAAGCATGGGTTGCTGAAGAACTATTCTACCCCGGGTCTTCACAGATCCACAGTTGTAGGACACTACAGACTAGAAAATCTGTGACCCACTGTCCAACTGTGGGATAAATGATAGGATAAGTTTAAATATTTGAATTTTTTAAATTTATTTATATACTTATACCATCTCACACGTTATATGCCCCCATGACCATTCCCACATCACAGTTACACTAGCCTATCAGCTCTGAGAAAGAGAATGGTGTCAGGTGATCAAACCGCTTACGGTGCTCTGGATTGTAGTGCATGACCTTTTTTCGTTGGGGTGGTGAGTGTTGATGCGAGGAGTGTTCGAGCGAAATGGATTTTGGAGGCTGGAAACTTTATTTTAGGATGTTTCTACACAAGAATCGAAAGAAGGTGGAAGAAATGCATAGTGTGAGATAGGATAAATGTATAATTTAATGTAAAAATCAATTTCATAGAATTCCAATCTGAATCCAAGACTGATATGGCAGCCATTTTAAAATGTTATTTTATGATTGCCAAATAACTATTATGGAATTGTTTTTGTTTGAACTGTTTTTTCACTATTGTTGATCTTTCCCTCCCTTGTCAATTTTCTAAGTACCAGGCCACTTATTACAGCAAAGACCTGGGTTCGATACCCAACGTGGGTACAATGTGTGAAGCCCATTTCTGGTGTCCTCTGCCTTGATATTGCTGGAATATTGCTAAAAGCGGCATAAAACCAAACTCACTCACTCACTCACTACAGCAGATATGGTACATATATATATATGGTATTTACAGTAAATGTCTTTTTACCATTGACAATGAGCAAATACAAATACAATGGCATGACAGGTTATGTATAGTATTGTTAAAGAATCGGGTGAAAGAATATTATGTTCCTACAGATGGTACCCAGAACTCATTCCTTTTGGTAACGGTTTCTTTCAGTGCAGGTGATTGTATTGCATTGAAATATGTACATGGATTAGATTCGATCAAATGGAAGATCTTTTGTCATGTTTGAAGGTGACTTTGAAGCTTTTCAGGATGACATTTGCTTTGAACAGTTGACATTTCCTTTTAGTCCAAATATTTGCATTCTTATCTTAACCTATCAGATCTTAAGCCATTTTGAATTTGTGAAGTGACTTTAATGTTTATTGTCAAATTCAAAGGACGTAATCGTGATCAATAAAGTTCAGTATCATGCCTTAAATTATTATTATTGCTGACCTTTTAAAATTGCTTGAAATTTATTGATATTCCCTTTTGAATAACGTCTTCTTTTGTATCTCACGTTTTAACATTGTAGGTTATATTGAAAAGGTTGTTGTGTAAGCAAGTTTTTGTTCCCACTTTGATTTGTTCTGATGAAAGAACAAATGCTGTGACAGTAAGGTAAAAAAGAAGTGAAAAATGTTCCAGGGATAAGACTTAAGATAAGAGTTCCCTTGGAGCAACAAAATAGGTTGTAGTTATGAGAACAATTGTTATCAGCCCACAAACCAGTAAGGTAACACTGGTTATGAAAGAGGGGTGATGGGTGGCCAAGTCGTCTAAGGTGCCGTGATTCGCTGTGCAGAGTTGTGTCCCTTGGGCACGCCAGAAACCTTTGATTGTGGGTTTGAATCCTGGTTCGCCCCCATTTGGTTTCTAGGTTTGTCAGCACCATACCCGTGCTCTGGGGTTTCACCGAAGTGGTAAATGTCGGAGACCTGCATCACTTCGGGCTTTCCTCCCACATTAAGCTAACACGCCGTGATATAACTGGAATACTGTTAAAAGCGGCGTTAAACCCAACTCACTCACTCACTGGTTATAAAATTATGGAGAAATAAAGAGGATTTATTATTATAAAAAAATGATTAAATAAAAAAATTAAGTAATGGTAAATAATATATCACAGGCGTAAATATTTTCAATTTAAATTTACAAAAATCTGTTCCTCATAAGAAGTCTGCGACTTTAGCCACTAGTTCAAAGCCTTAGTCAAATAGAATTCTGTTGGCCAAATAGAATTCTGTTGGTCAAGTAGAATTCTGTTGGTCAAGTAGAATTCTGTTGGTCAAGTAAGCCCTGCTGATCCACATAATAACACTAAATTCTATTAAATATGTTGCTTTGAGCCAAGCTGGGGAAAGTAGATGCTGTAGGTTTGTGAAAAATTACTTGAAATGTGATGGCCTTCCCTAACTATGTGGATCAATTGCGTAAGACGTGTCTGTACAGGATGTATATACATGTCCGATTTACAAGCACAATGAAGTATTAAGCATTCAACATACATGTAACATTTGCAAGGACAATCAAATATGAAACTTTAAAGATACATGTTAGACCTGCAAAGACAATCAGATCTGAAACATTCAACATGTTAAACTTGCAAAGACAATCAAATATTATACATTCAACAAACTCGTAGGACTTGCAAGGACAATCAAATATTAAACACTAAACATACATGTTAGAGATGCAAGGACAGTTAAATATGAATATTAATCATACGTTTTAGACTTTCAAGGACAGTCAAATTTGAAACATTCAACAAACATGTCAAATTAGCTTGGACTATCAAATATTAAACACCAAACATATATGTAGTCTAGTGGATAGATCATCTGCCCGGAGAGAGGACAGTCCAGGGTTTGAGACCTGCTTCACAACAAAAGACATAAAAAGATGGTACTTGTTGTTACCCTGCCTGATGCATTAAGGGGATAAAACAAGGACTGGTCAGCTCGGAGTCACTATACCATGTCTGAATTAGGTATCTTGTTAACCCGGGGCATGGTATCTCAGTGGTCTAGCTCTATAGAACTGGCATAAATCTTAACTAGTACAAGCAGTCACACATTGACATAAACACACATGTGCATGCAAATTGCTATCTAAGTGCATTAATCTTGCAATAAACACCATTTCACCTTACCTCATATAAGGACAGTCAACTATGAAATATTCAACATGCATGTAGGCTCGCTGACTTGGTTGATGCATGTCATTGTATCCAAATTGTTTGGATCGATGCTCATGATGTCGAGCACTGGATTGTCTAGTTCAGACTCGATTATTTACAGACTGACGTCATATAGCTGGAATATTGTTGAGAGCGGCATTAAACAACAAACAAACAAACAAACTTGCAAGGATGATCAAAAATGAAATATTCAACATGCATGTTAAACCTGCAAGGACGATCAAATATTCAACATGCTTGTTAAACTTGCAAGGATGATCAAATATGAAATATTCAACATGCATGTTAAACTTGCAAGGACGATCAAATATTCAACATGCTTGTTAAACTTGCAAGGATGATCAAATATGAAATATTCAACATGCATGTTAAACCTGCAAGGACGATCAAATATTCAACATGCTTGTTAAACTTGCAAGGATGATCAAATATGAAATATTCAACATGCTTGTTAAGCTTGCAAGGACGATCAAATATTCAACATGCTTGTTAAACTTGCAAGGATGATCAAATATGAGACTTTCAACATCCACAGTATAAGGACAATTGATGATACGAGAAAACCTGCAAGGAAGAAGAAACATTTACTGTTAACATGCAAGGTTAACAGAATATAATTTTTTAATTAGAAGTTTACACGATTTTTTCTAATGGATGAGAGGTCCCTCACATGACCACGAAATTGTCGTTCATAAGTGTATGAACGACACAATTTGATGTTCCTCCGTTTTTCACGAGGCTGTGTTCTTGAAATGACATAAACACTGACAGACTACTTCCACATTCCTGGGGGAACCCATGGGAATCCCCTAGCACGAATACATACAGACGAGGGGCGGTCGGGTAGCCTAGTGGTTAAAGCGTTCGCTCGTCACGCCGAAGACCCGGGTTCGATTCCCGACATGGGTACAATGTGTGAAGCCCATTTCTGGTGTCCCCCGCCGTGATATTGCTGGAATATTGCTAAAAGCGGCGTAAAACCAAACTCACTCACTCACTCACTCACATACAGACGCATTCTTTCTGAACATTTAGACACCTTACTCTTTAACTCAGCATTTCAGTATGCATTGAGAAAGGCCAGGGACTTTGACTACACGATTGTTCGTGAATATCCTCTCTACGATAATCCCAATGAACAAAACGAAGAAATGCACATCCAAACTATTGTAGTATCCCTGACTTGATCTGACTTGATCCGATTTAGTCAATGATGACTAAAACATGTAACCACCACAGATTCATTAAAACAACCTCTGAAATCTCTCCCATCACGTTTATCGTGTCGGCCATTTTGACATCTTGTACTTGATGTGAATGTATTATAATGCAGGGGGAGCAGGGGGGGGGGGGGGGGGGGGGGGGGGGCAATTCCCTCCCTGGATTTTTTATAGAAAACAGTTTTATTTGAATCATGAAAATACAAGTGATACTTGTACAAACATTTGCCCCCCCCCTGTCAAAAAAAGTTAACTAAGGCCTTGTAAAGAGGATATTATTTGAGTACATTTCTTTACAGAAACTACAAAAGTTGTCACTGTTGAACATGTTGAGCATACGTAAGCTTAGGTCACTTCTTGTTTTGAGGAACTATTTTATTCCGCGATACAGCTGGTTGCTGTATGGCCGTCAGGGTAAACATGAAGTCACACGTACTAAATATAACTGTGTATAGATCAAGGTAGACATCCTTTGAGGTAAAAATAGTGATATAAAAAATTATAAGAATTGACTTTCATTTTGTGTGAGGTCATTGGAGTATGAGCCGTCATTGAGTGAGGGCCAAACATTGTATGAACGTGCTTCTGCATGCTATGAGTGAGTGAGTGAGTGAGTGAGTTTGATTTTACGCCGCTTTTAGCAATATTCCAGCAATATCATAGCAGGGGATACCACAAATGGGCTTCACACATTGTACCAATGTCGGGAATCGAACCCGGGTCTTTGGCGTGACAAGCGAACGCCTTAACCACTGGGCTACCCGACCGCCCTTGCATGCTATGAAGGTTCATACTCCAATGAACTCGAACAAAGTGAAAGTCAATTCTTAGTAAACATTGTTGAGTTTGTAAACATAAAAACTGTTTCCTTAAAAACTATTTATGGTTCAAAGTAATCAGATATTAACACAATGTCTCAAACACAATGGACATTTCTAAAATATGGAGTTGCTGATCAATCTAGTCATATGGAGATGCCATCTTTTAAATCTGCGTCTTCATTAAAGACAAAACTAATATCAGATGATGAATATAAACCATATGGATTCATTTTGAGATATGAAACAATGCTACAACGTTACACTCTTGATTCATACCCCCACCATCTTCCGTCTTGATTTATGCCATCTCTTAATCTCCGCTGAAGTCTCATTAGCTGATGTCAGAGTAAGACCACATACATAACGCACCAGTCTACCAAGACAAATGGGGTAGAAAGCCATATATGAGTCATAAAGACTCTACTGTGCCTACTCACAGTGAATTGTCAATTTCTGGCATTGACTGTACTGTGGATTCAGTGATCACAATCTCCCCAAATCAGCCAGACAGCTGGTAATAAAGGCCCTCCAGACTAGCTGTTGGTTGTAAAATCTACTGCAAAGTCTGATTGATAGTCTTTTCACTGGTTGATAGCACCAACAAAGGGTACCATTGTTCCAGAGGCATTTTTCTTGGCAAGTTTTTATGTGAGGCTTGTTATTTGGGAGCTGCGTTAAATCATCTGAAATGTTCCGTGGTCATTTTCTCTCTGTTCCACATACATCTGCATGTGAATGGGCACTGTGGTCTGATTCATTGGCCAGTTGATTTGGTCGTGGTAATGGCTGCCAAAGGTATTTGATCAGAGTTGCATGAAAAATTAGGAATTAAAGGTTACGTTTAGGAATTTTATGTAACGTGGGGCCATTCAAAGAGCTGAATTGGCGGTATACTAAAGATGTTTTTTGTGGGTGTATCTGTCTGGTGAGCTTATAATGATATATGGTGGTAGAATTTGTGAAATTACTGGATTCTGGGAAAAGTATAGTATTTCGGGTGAGAAATTGAGATTTATTTCTTCATTATCTGCTTTGTGGTTGGGTGTTTATGATCATTGTCAAATACATGTGGTTAGTCTTCTGTTGAAATCTTCCAGTTAGGTTCAAGGTGACTGATCTTTGACGGGCTGATTTGGATGAATCATATTCGGGTATTGCTCAGTAAATTGGATTGTACGATGCTTTGTTTGTCTGACCACCCAATCCTTTAAGTCAATCCTTAAGACTGGCGTAGGTTGCTGGGGACCTATTCTAAACTGGCATCCCCATCTGAGAAATTGTCTGGAAATATACCTCTCGACTTTTGACACATAAACACATGCTGATGATATAATTGGAATCGTTCAATGGACTCTGCTTTTAGTAGGGATTTCTTATGATTATGGTAATTCTTTTAGTCGCTTTTATTGTAATTCTAAATATATATTGATCTGTAGGTGTCTCGTCAGTCCCATTTGTCCTGCTACATGAACTACCAATTTTTCCGGCCCGTGAAGAGCCGGGTTAGAATAGATCCTCAGCAGCCCATGCTTACTGTAACAGGCGACTATGCTTGTCGTAAGAGGCAACTAACAGCATTGGGTGGTCAGGCTCGCTGACTTGGTTGATGCATTCCATCGATCCCAATTGCGTGGATCGATGCTCATGATATTAATCACTGGATTGTCTGGTCCAGACTTGATTATTTACAGACCACTGTCATATAGCTGGAATATTAGAGTGCAGCGTTAAACAACAATCCAACCAACCAACCAACCATTGTTTCCAGCTGAGGACAATTTCATTCCCTACAATGAAAATTTCCTTTAATGAAAGTCAAGTAGACTTATGTTGTGGTGCATCGTCCATTACCCACTGCTTGTCCGTTGTACAATTTATGTTTTGGACATCTCCTTTGAAACCACAAAATGTATATGGAGCAGAAAATTTTGCATAAATGAGCCCATGTATGTTGTCTCTAAAATGTGTTCACAGAATTTTGATCTGTTCAAAACATGTCTATCCTATGCTGCTCTATTGCAGACAATTGTGTCCCTTTGTTCAAAATGTTTTGATGGACACCAAGGTATGAATTCGTTCCTTGTGAAATGACTAATTTAAGGAATGTTCCGACAAAACACAAACTTAAAACTGTATTGTGAGACCTTAGGTAGTGCATACTATCTGGTACCCATTTACTGATTTACACATCCACTTGTAACACATCAAGAATGTAACCATGGCAACAGTGACAGCTTAATTCATGCAATTTTATAAGAAATATGGTCATGGTTGTTTCAAGTTAAGTCAAATAATCGTTAAATCTGATTATGAGATAGGTGGAATTATTGAAATTAAATATAGTTATCTTCACCTCCAAGCTATTTCAGTGACCCAAATCCATCAATTTCTAAGACTTCTAAGTCAAATTTGCAGTGCTGGTTCCCAAGATAATGTTCTTGAGATTTTTTGCCCTTGTTAACCAGAATGTTTTTTCTTCTCTGAAGCGATGTTTTCTAAATATTTTTTTTAACAAATTCAGACACGAAATGTAGTCACAAAACTATTTCAATTCATTTTAATGTCAATTGAATTATGTCTCTCTAGACAGTGCTTTTTAGGGGAGGAACGCTAATTTTCTTTCAGCTGGGAAATAAATAGAATAATGTATCAAATGTTTTTTTATTTTGTCTCATGGTAGTGACTGTCTTACTGTTGGGAAATAAAACTTTCTTTTAAATTCCGTTTTCAGTTTTAGAAGCACCAATTTTGTTACAGTATCTGTTTTAAGATAAGAGATAAAAAAATGCACTCAAACATGGTCTCTGTGGGGATACCGTTGTTATCCAGCACCGTAACTTGGTTGGAATCAGATCCAAGTAAAGAAGTGACAGGTTCAAGTATGTCTTGTCAGCCTTGCCCCACCCCCAAACTTTAAGATGATAAAAAAAACAACTGTACCATACTCTATATATTTCGATCTAGTTGAATAATATTCCACTATCACATTGCTTAAATGAAAAAAGGTTGGGTCTTATCATATCATCAAACAAATCATTTACCGTATTCAACGTAATAAGCGCCCCGCTCTAATAAGCGCCCAAGGCGATATTTGCTAATATATTGGCTAGTGAACAATCCCAATTAGCACCCCTTCCGATTGATCAATGTATACAAGACTTATTTAATGTGTATAATACGTGTGTTATATGCATCCTTAATTGTGGGAAATTAGATTCTGGAAAAATATATCTGTCATATATAAACATTTCAGGCTGTCAGCAAAAACCACGGAATTTACGATCCTTTAACCCTGTTGTTTTTCACCAAAATAATATTCTAATAAGGGCCCCCTATGTCTAATTTTAAGAGCGCCCTGGGCGCTTATTATGTTGAATACGGTACTTTCTGCGAAGACAAAGCTTTCATAGTCATGGGGTGGCATAAAATAACGTTCACTCACTCACTAAACTGCAATAAGCTCACTTGGACCCATTGACATTTCTGAATCCTTGACATATTTGTCAGAAAATTAAAGTTC
The DNA here is from genome assembly GCF_023055435.1 of Haliotis rufescens. Classification (NCBI taxonomy): domain Eukaryota; kingdom Metazoa; phylum Mollusca; class Gastropoda; order Lepetellida; family Haliotidae; genus Haliotis; species Haliotis rufescens. The sequence goes on along the minus strand of NW_025963846.1, from coordinate 2,207,361 downwards.
CAGCATCAATTTCCAAAGTTAGGCCCATTTGTGCATCACTTATTTTCAGTGACCTACCTATTGTTGAGAAAAGTAATCTAGGGTTATTTGCGTAATGTAAACAGCCTTCTTGCTGCAATCATCTGGAAGAGAGTGATCAGTGATGGCATACCAGAACTTAATGGCTATCATATCACATCCATGACTTAAATCTGCAGCTAATAACATGAATAAGTTGCAATTTATGATGAAGTTGGATGAAAAAGTGCAATGAATTAGGAGCTAGAAATAGTACCACTGTTCATGTTTTTTGTCTCGGCTAGCATGGCGATTGGAGGTTGTTGGCTATGTGACCGGTAGAAAGAGGATACAGTTTGATCTTATTTTCTCGTGACCCCAGAAACCTTACAGTTGTAGTGAGTCAGAATTAGAAAGCTAAGTCAATAATTTTAATCAGTTTGTATCAAACATGCAACCTATTTATTCTGCTGAAATTGTCTGAAATTTGGGATGTAAACATCTATTTTGAGACCGATGGTGAAACAGTATGGTTTCAAATATTTTGCACTTTTGGTATTATTATGTTTTTCGAAAAATTTGGAATTTTGCAAAAGTTGAATACAAGGTGAAACTTGTTTCTATCAAAAGCTAGCAGTCATCTAAGGCGCCGCAATTCGCTGTTCAGTTGCGTCCCCTGACAAGTCAGTAACTTATGAATTTGGGTTTGAATCCCAGATGTGCCCTGATTATGTTTCTTGGTTTGTCAGCGCCATACCCATGCTCGTTATTTTCACTGAAGTTGTAAATATCTGAGACCCGCATCACTTTGGGCTTTCCTCCCACATTAAGCTGACATGTCGTGATATAACTGGAAAACTGTTCAAAGCTGCATTACACCCAATAAACTCGCTCCATAATTTGCACTTAGTTAACCGATGTCAATATTTCTATTTATTTTGTACGCTTGTAGAATTGGGTTACAATGATGTGGAATTAATTTAGTTGTAGAATTTATGTCAATTTGTCTGTGGTTAGTGATGCGACATCAATGAATGAATTCTTTGATATTCATTTTTTATCTTTTGTTCTTTGTGTATTCTTCAAACATTTACTACAGAAACATTTTGGTTTTAAATGTCAAGTCCAATCTTTTGCCTTGTCATTTATTGAACTAGTAATTTGACATTTGTAAGGAAAATGTGATTATTTTCCTTTGCGTTTTCCAAGTCAAAAGACCCACTTGCCAGTGCAAGGTTTCAAACTGGGATGTTAAATCATAGATTTACTTGTTGGACCTTGAACCAGAAATTAGTTTTCATCAGGGGTCCGGAAAATTTAAAATCCCAATTGGACATTTGCATTTAGGCCACGCTCACTTCAAATAGCGTATTTTAGTACGACTTTTCACACACATTACAAGTTGTTACTTTCAGTGTTCCCTCATTATTGCGCGCTTCAATATAGCGCTAACTCGGTTATACCGAGCAGTAAATCGGTAATCTTAATCTCTGCATATAAAACAATGCCTTGGAGAGCAGGAAATACAATTTAAATGGTAAATCATCATGTCTAGTGATGTTTTATATCAAATTTCATACCCTTATTGACCAAGTTTGTTATACCTGTTTATTCACCTGAATTCGCTGAAGGGATAAGATAACGCTCATCAATTATTTGGACCCCATTTGTTTCCGGACCCCTGGTTTTCATGCACTACAACATTTCTTGACCACCTTCTTACTATGAGTTAGTGAGTGAGTTGGGTTTAACACCGTTTTTAACAGTATTCCAGTTATATCGCGGCGGGTCAGCTTAATGTGGGAGGAAAGCCCGAAGTGATGCAGGTCTCAGACGTTTTCCACTTCTATGAAACCCACGAGCACAGGTATGGCGCTGACAAACCAAGAAACATAATCGGGGCAAACCGGGATTCGAACTCACAATCATAGGTTTCTGGCGTGCAAAAGGGACGCATCTCTGCACAGCGCCTTAGACGACTGGGCTTACTATGAGTGTACGAGGAAATACTAGACCAAGCACAAGCAATCACAGCAATCCAGTTGTGTTTCATGTTAAAAGAGTACTTATAGGGTGATGAATATAGATGAAATAGAATAGCTGAATTGTTTTCATTGTTTGAGAAGGGCCCTCCATTGATGAGGCATATAGGTTAGGTGAGGTGAGGTGAAGTGTGTGTGTGTGTGTGTGTGTGTGTGTGTGTGTGTGTGTGTGTGTGTGTCTGCTTGTACTAGTCCGGACTGATGCCGATTTATAGTGCTAGCTCACTGATATACCATGCCGCAGTGTAACATGAATACCCCACTCAGACACAGTATACTGACTCCGAGCCGACCAGTCCTTGTTTTAGCCCCTTAATGCGCCAGACCGGGTAACAACAAGTACCATCTTTTAACGTCTTTTGGTATGACGAGGCAGGGTATCGAACCCCGGACCTTCCGCTCTCCGGGCGGACGCTCTACCACTAGACCACGGAGGTGATCCATGAGGCATATATGTTCAAAGGGTTGGAATCAAATTTTCAATATGGCCGTTGAACAGCCATATTGAAAAATCTCTTTATGACTTTATGGGTAATATTACCCAAAGTTGAACGAAATTGTAGGTGTAATTCTCACTTACAATTGTAATTTTTGTCTCATTCATGACAAATGTTTCATTGCTTGCGAATTCCGCATAGCGATGTGACATTTCAACACAATGTTGGAAAATATTTGACATCCATTGTCCTTGACGTCACAAACGGTTTTATGTGACATCTTTCCATCAACAGATTGATGTAACTAATGCCTCCACTTGAGATCATAAGACCCAGATTTCTTTGCATGTTCATGCACAATATTCATATCATAATTAATATACAATGGTAATAGGTTGACCTGCTGGAGAGACCACGGCAATACAGCAAGGGAATTGTATTAAGACAGGGTTTCACTAACATTATACAATACACTGAAAAAAGTTAAGCTTTTTACATATTTTCATGTAAAATATGCATTTCTTGAAATCATGTCCTCTATTATTTTCTGACATAACATTTCTTATTGTTTGCAAGGTGACATAGACATATTGAAATGGAGGACCTAATGGCATGTTTTGTAGGTGTTCCATGTCAGTGGCTTTTTGATAAATGACATGACTTCTTTCTTACAAGCATCTGGAGAACCAACTCCTCAGATTTGTTTGTCTGTTGTTTAACACCGCACTCAGCAATATTCCCGCTATATGATTGCGGTCTTTAAATAATTAAGTCTGGACCAGACAATCCAGTGATTGACAACATGAGCATCAATCCACACACTTTGGATACAATGACATGAATCAACCACGTCAGCGAGCCTGACCACCCGATCCCGTTAGCCGCCTCTTACGGCAAGCATGGGTTTGCTGAAGACCTATTCTACCCCTGATCTTCACAGGTCCCAACTTCTCATCTTATTGATGTGGTGGCATGTGGTCCTGTGTACCTCGCACAGGTCACAAATTAGACGAAGTTAAGCAGAGATGAAGCTTAAGAGTAGATGGTTTGGGCAGTTTCTAGGGTGTTAGTACTAACCCACATTGAAGCACATGTTACATGAGGTGTCTCCTAAGGCAAGTGATTTTGTTTGAAATAGGCCTCTGTTCTTCCAGCAGTGAATGGGTACCCGGAAGGATGAAATTGTGATGTGACTGTTAATTCCCTTGAGACACTAGACCAATAAATTCCTATTCAGACGACAATGCTGAAGTAGCCATAAAATCATCCGTAATTCCCCAAGGTGCTGCTAACAAGGGGAACCACATCATCAGCATGTACTGAAAGAATCATTCTTTTACTAGATGCCAAATGTTCCATGCTATATGCAGTGTTCAAAAGTAAGCTTTAACGTCAAAGGCCATTGTTATAATTCAAACCTCAAGAGGTAAATATATCGGGGTTCCTAGATTCAATACTATTGCACCAAACCTCATGGAACACTGTGAGGACTCTCCTTAATTGTGAACACTGTATATGCATGAAAATTAAGAATGGATAACCATAATTTGTATTACAATTCTGGGTTAGATCCTATGCTGGTGGTAGGAGGAGGCTGAATGAATTTGGCTGTCAGACTCGTGACGTAGTTGGTTGATCTGAAGGGGGACTGCCTCCGTGGTCTAGTGGTATTGTGTCCAACCAGAGAGCGGAAGGTCTGGGGTTTGATCCCCGGCCGCATCATACTAAAAGACGTTAAAAGATGGTACTTGTTGTTACCCTGTCTGGCGTTCGGCATTCAGAGGCTAAAACTAGGACCATTTCACCTCACCTGATCCAGTGTGAATCTTCGCTCACAGTTTTAATAACTGGATTGTCTGGTCCAGACTTGGTTATTGACAGATTATTGGAGTGTTTGCCTCTGGGGGAATTAGCAGTGAAAAGGTTTTGACTTTTTACATACAGACCAGCATAGGAATTTATGGTTTAAACATCCACTCTCTCAGAACATTTCAGATTGGGATCTTGGCTATGGGGATGGTGAAGGATGAGGGATGAGGCGTGATTGGGGTTCTTTCTGGCCAACTTGAAATGTCAGAACTTAATGTAACTAACATTAAATTGATGTTAGGTACGAGTGAAAAAGGCTGATTTTGTGAGCTAGCATGTGACCAAACATCTTCAAGTTATACCAGTTTGAGTCAAAGACTTACTCGTGTACAAATGTTAGAAATATAAAATGCTTCCTTACGACCTCTTTTTGACTTGAATCACCCTTCCCTCTTTAATTTTATTTTTTTAAGAGTCCAAGATTAGGAACTATCGAAAAGATCAAGTCATATAATCCTACATATGGACACATCTTTAACCTGCATAAAGATTTCTATTTCTTAAATAACGGCAATTCCCATGAGTCAAAAAGAGATGAAAGTCGTCGGCTAACACTTTGTTGACATGGGTACCAGCCCCCAATTCACAAAGCAAACTTATTCTATGACAATCCCAACTCCATACTTTAAAATAGATGACTTACAATAATCATAGTGCTAATATCACTGTGTGGAACAAAGTGTAAGTCTATGACTTATTATGGTCGTTAATATAGTAGTGTCAGTGTACCCCGAGGTTGTAGTTGGAGCCCTGTGTGGATTCTTGGCTAGAATATGAGCAACCCATGCTGGCCTAAGAGCTGACATTATGGATAATGTGGTTAGGATCACTGACTTGATTGATTGCGTGTCATCGTACCCTGACAGTATGGATGATTGCTCCTAATATCAATCACTGGATTGTCTAGATCAGAACCAGATTATATACCTGGAATATTGCTGCGGCGTTAAACAACAAACACACAAATACACAGAGGCAGTGAACACTTCATTCAGGTATCTAATCCTAATACAGATAAATGTCATTCAGGTATCTAATCCTATCACTGATAAATGTCATTCAGGTATCTAATCTTGTCACTGATAAATGTCATTCAGGTATCTAATCCTATCACTGATAAATGTCATTCAGGTATCTAATCCTATCACTGATAAATGTCATTCAGGTATCTAATCCTATCACTGATAAATGTCATTCAGGTATCTAATCTTATCACTGATAAATGTCATACAGGTATCTAATCCTATCACTGATAAATGTCATTCAGGTATCTAATCCTATCACTGATAAATGTCATTCAGGTATCTAATCTTATCACTGATAAATGTCATACAGGTATCTAATCCTATCACTGATAAATGTCATTCAGGTATCTAATCCTATCACTGATAAATGTCATTCAGGTATCTAATTCTATCACAGATAAATGTCATTCAGGCATCTAATCCTAACACTGATAATGTACCAACAAAACTGACAAAACGTTTTAGATCGCCTAGCTTGATATAGCTGTGAGATGACACTCATTAATCAAGAAAATCGTAATATACCTTTGAAACCACTATGTCTTCAGGTGTTATAGATGCTGCGTAGCACCGATGCACCAGCTGATACCTTAAAAAGGAGAAAATTAAAGAAATGTACATGTGTGTCTCTCTTTTGAAACAGGACTTTTACCATTCAAGTCTGCCTGCCCTGAGCCAGTCACATCTTATACCATTTGTTGACAATAACAGTCCCAAGCTGTTATCCAACTTGTTCAAATCATCTCTAAAATTCTATTCTTTTCTCTCCTTACCACAATAGGGCGGTCGGGTGGCCTAGAGGTTAAAGCGTTCGCTCGTCACGCCGAAGACCCGGGTTCGATTCCCGACATGGGTACAATGTGTGAAGCCTATTTCTGGTGTCCCCCGCCGTGATATTGCTGGAATATTGCTAAAAGCGGCGTAAAAACATAATCACTCACTCACTCACCTTACCACAATAAAAACCATTTCCCAATATCAACTCCATATGGATCTTTTGCATCTTGCATCCTTTGAAGAACGTATTACTGTGGCTGCCCCGGTAATTAAGCATCCCTGGAAGGCCTTCTTTACCCTCGACAGCAGGAATACAATGAGCCATCATTACTTATTAAACTTCCATACTTCTTTTTCTTTTTCTGCTGTTTGGTCGGCTTTTATCTTACGCTGACCATTGACGCTCTGGTTGATAATCAAATTGTGCCTCAGACCTGCGAGTGACCAGCTAAATGTAATCAAACGTGATAATATCTTTGATTTGCTTCATGCCAGTGTGTTCTGTTCCTATCTTGGGCAAATAAGCCTTAAGCCAGGACACATTGTAACTCAAGGGAGCACTGCTAGTGCCGTGGTGGCAGGCACAACATATGTAGGCATCTATTAGCTCACACAAATTTAATTTGGTGATGAGATGAAAAGGGAAACGGACAAAAGTGTTTGGAACAAATGTAGAGATGTAGGCAGTTAGTTGCATACAAAGTTTGGCAAATTCCATCACTCGTAGCTTTTCTTTGGGATGTTTTGACAGGAGATGGTTCATTAGCTTTTGATCAAGAGTCTTTTGAAATGTGCACGCTCTGCCTCAAAGTTCTGGATGAACCTTTTTAGTTCTTTGTCGTTTCTTGTTTTGAAATGACAGTCTGGCTTGAAATGTTCTTAATCATAAGCAGGCTTGCATCGTTTTTGACAGATTATTAATGGCTGTTTTATTCAATTTGTGACTGTTTACGATTCTTGATATATTTAGATTAATGATACATTAAGATTATACAGATTGGCTTTCTGGTTCATCTCAGTCTGGTTTTGAGTAGAGAGATATTCCTTTGGTAAAAAAGTATCAGAACTTGTGAATGTATTGATTTAAGAATTGACTTCCACTTTGTGTGAGTTCACTGGAGTATGAACCTTCAGAGCGGGAGGGCCAAACTGTATGGTTGTCATGAAAAACATATAAACGTCAAAATGTGTCATTCATACACTTATGAATGTTAGTTTTGCAGTCATGTGACCAACCTCTTGTCCAATGTAAAAGCTGTAATTCGTGTAAACTTCATCTAAAAAATATTTTGTTTTATCAATCGGGATTTGAGGCTGAAGAGCATTTCCGGTATCACATGATTGAAAAAGAAAAATTACATGTGGATTGGTCAGGCTCAAGGGATGCTCAGTGTTGCACTGACTTAACTGTCAGACGTATGTTGAGTAGCCCAGTTGATATGGTTTTCGCTCATCATGGGTTTGATTCTCACATGGTGGGATGAGTGGGTTTTGTAAAATGCTGCTTTCAGTAAAATCCGAGGGTGGCGACTTGATGTTTGAGGAAACCTGTGAAGATCCGGGTTAGAATAGGTCTTCAGCAACCCATGCTCGCCTCCTTCCGAGAAGATCCGGGTTAGAATAGGTCTTCAGCAACCCATGCTTGTCTCCAGGTGTCCCCTTATGATATGGGACTTCCTAAATATCATCAATATTTTGAAATTTTGAAAGTCACATCCTGTCTTCTAAAGCTTAGCCTTCTGAAGGTCTTACAACGAATGTGACACTTCTTATAAGCTGTTGGTTATTGAACTTGTTTGGCAGAAGAGTCTCGAGTGCTGCCCATGGCTTACGTGCACTAAACAGAATGGGTTTGGTAAAATGTATGCAATTGCCAGGGCAGTTCTAATTTTGGAAAGTGATGAACTTTAACAGATTTGAGTGTAGGTGTCTTTCTACTGATGAAACAGGCACTTTTTTAGGCCTGCGCTGGGAAAATGTACCTTTGACAATTACCCTAACACATGGCTAAAGGAGTTAATAATCATGTACAATGTTAATGGTATACCTTGTTCATTACTGCTTCTATTTAAGTTGCCATTATGAAGGCATTTCCCCGGCACCGTGACCCATTATGTTAACAAAACACCAGTTTATGACAGATATACCCACTGCAACATTTTGTGCTGAAAAGTACATACACCACGAAGTACGTTCACCGAGATCTAGGCACCAGACTTTGGCTTGTGTTTGTGATCATGATGTCTTAATCGTCGAAATACAGGTTGTTGGCATTCAGCTTGCTGTAAGTAGGATTGGCACAGCATGCTCCTGCTGATGTGTTAACCAGCATCCCGAGTTGATGCTACAGACGTCGTGTTCTCAAAGACTCCTGGGAATGCAGAAACAAACTATGAGATGACCGATTAGGAGCTGATGGTGACAATGTGTGACCTGTCTTATTGTGTGTCACTTTGCCCTAATGGCATGTTGCTCATGCTATCAACCACTGGTTGGCCTGGATTATTGTACAGTGGTAAATACCATTCACTCACTCATCCGTAGAGATCCGGGGTAGAACCGGTCTTCAGCAACCCATGCTTGCCGTAAAAGGCGACTTTGCTTGCTGTAAGAGGCAACTAACGGGTGGTCAGGCTCGCTGACTTGGTTGATGCATGTTATCGTATCCCAATTGTACGGATCAATACTCATGACATCAATCACTGGATTGTCTGGTCCAGACTTGATTATTTACAGACCACCTTCATATAGCTGGAATATTGCTGAGTGCGGAGTTAAATAACAAACAAACAAACACTCACTCATCATATTACCAAGTGTCAGCTGGCTGACCTTGAGGTTACTGTTTCTCGACTTTATTATTTTCCGGCTTACATGACATAACAGGAATATGCTGACTCAGGCATAAACCACATTCACTCACTGTTCAATTTAACTTTCGTATTACCTAGTTTCTGCTTCCCGACTCAGTTACGGGCTCGCATCATTGCTGACTGTGGTGTAAAGCAACATTTCCAAATAGGCTGAAAGACGTCTTGTGTTGTAAGAGTTTCCCATCTTCCCGAGACAAAGGAGTTAACTGACTGTAAAAGTCCAGTTTTCTCCCTTGCCGAAGTAGGCTGGAATTTTGTGGCTCGATCGTAGCGCCACCAGTGGCTTTTATGAGTTATGTCCCTTCTATGTCCCTTCTTTTGACCGATAAGATTCCACCCCTCGTATCACTGGCATTTGCTTCAAACGAAATAGTGGTGCTCAATCAAGACGATGTGATCGATAATCAAGATCTTTGTTGCAATAAAACAGATCATACCTCCCAAAGTACATTAAATCACTTGAGCACCTTGATTAAAAACAAAGATTAAAAGATTTGGAAATATCTGCCAATGCCCAATTTTTTTTGGACAATGCATAGACTCATTAGTCCAGCCAAAATATAGCTCCATAATTCCAGACTAGTTTGGCAAGGGTGTAAACTGGATTTTTATAGTCAGTTAACTCCCTTGCTTTGGGAAGATGGAGTTTCTTCAGTTTGGATCTCGTGGGCACGGATCTGGTATTGCATGAAGTTGTCCAACACTTGTCTGTGTTGTTAGTGTGATGAGTCATTGTAGAAGTGTGTGCCAAACTATGTTCAAACAGGGAAATAAACATTCAGTATTTAACAGTTTAAGGTTGTTCCCCTATGGAAAGCCATTTAAATTATTTTCTAATGTAATGTTAGGTAACTGTTTCAGGATGCATCCCGACCTGGTTTGAATCTTTGAATGTTTATCACATGGGTTAACTGGAATGTGTTTTGTAACCCATGGAGGACCCCTTTAAAGCCTTCTAGATGTGATGATAGGTAACTGTTTCAGGATGCAGTTTGTGTCAAAACCTGAGCCTGGTTTTAGAAAATGACTGTTTATTGCTACTTGTTACCCCAGTGTCAATCAAGCAGCTCTCTCTGACACACTTGTGTTGCTGTGTTGATGATGTCAAGTCATCTGGCATTGTACTGCCCTCCGACATTCCAAGAGAGCCAGTCACAACGGGGGAAACATACCATTCGTCAAGCGGAGAACATACAATTCCACCAGCGTTTGCTCATGTGTTCTCACAATGACCACTCAGGAACCAGCAAAGGGGTCTTCATCACTTGAACCTCCATCTCATTTGCTGCCTGGGTTTATGCTTGTCTTTTTAAGGCTTATGGAGAAATGGTGTTCCTCAAGTGCTCAAAAAATGATCTTTTCCCTTTTGGCCCAGAGCGCACCCATTGCACTTGATATCTTCCACCTGTGGAATTTCATCCTGGGGAAAACAGTATTGATATGATGGAAGTCTTGGAAGTGACTTTAACTTGTTAAAAACCTTGTGTTACTTACAAATGGCAGACAGAATGCAAAACAGTTTACCCATCTCCTGAAGTATATTTTCCTAGACATGTGAACCAGTGTCCCAGGTTGTAGGGTATTTTCATTAGTGTTCAGGTGCTGTGTTATAGGGTGGGTGAAGAATTTTCTTCAGTGCGTTAAATTTTGCTTCTTAAAAGTTGAGAGTTTTGTTGGGTTTGATGGATGGTTACTTCGTTTGTTTCTTGTTCTGTTGCATAAATATTATTTAATTTTTTAAGGTTTTCATGTCAGCTGAGTTTGTAAGAAACAGCTAAGCTAAGGTTTGTTTTAGCTTGTATCTATGACCAAAGGTGAAGACCTACTCCTGGGTGTGACCTGTCTGGACTTGTAGGGCAAACCACAGGTTGGGACCTACTCTTGTCGGGGTGATCACCAGAAACGACCTACTCTCAGGTGTGACCTGGCTGTACAGGTGACCATCTGGGAAGACCTACTCTCAGGTGTGACGTATCTGTACATGTGACCACCAGGAAACACCCACTCTCAGGTGTGACCTATCTGTACATGTGACCACCAGGAAACACCCACTCTCAGGTGTGACCTATCTGTACATGTGACATCAGGGAAGACCTACTCTCTGGTGTGACCTATCTGTACAGGTGACCATCTGGGAAGACCTACTCTCAGATGTGCCCTATCTGTACAGGTGACCATCTGGGAAGACCTACTCTCAGGTGTGACCTATCTGTACAGCTGACCATCAAGGAAGACCCACTCTCAGGTGTGACCTATCTGTACATGTGACATCAAGGAAGACCTACTCTCAGGTGTGACCTATCTGTACATGTGACATCAAGGAAGACCTACTCTCAGGTGTGACCTATCTGTACAGCTGACCATCAGGGAAGACCTACTCTCAGGTATGACCTATCTGTACAGGTGACCATCAAGGAAGACCTACTCTCCGGTGTGACCTATCTGTACATGTGACATCAAGGAAGACCTACTCTCAGGTGTGACCTATCTGTACAGGTGACCATCTGGGAAGACCTACTCTCTGGTGTTACCTATCTGTACATGTGACATCAAGGAAGACCTACTCTCAGGTGTGACCTATCTGTACAGGTGACCATCAGGGAAGACCTACTCTCAGGTGTGACCTATCTGTACAGGTGACCATCAGGGAAGACCTACTCTCTGGTGTGACCGGTCTACTTGTAAGATAATGGCATTTATCATACCTCCATGTCAGAATAATGAGATCTGATTGGTCCACATGATCTTGATAAAATACTGTGTAACCCGCCTTGGAGGGTAAGAAGTTCCTCAGCAGGGGAATAAATCTCTTATACCCCGGTTCCAAGCAAAAATCCACACTCTTTTTCAGAATCAATCAAAACATGTCCGGCTCGTGTTATAAAACCTAACGCGGGACGCCTAAAACCCCATGTACCCATAGTGATCCTGCTACAACTTATTATGACCTTTTATGTCTGAGAAGCTTCGAATTTTGCCTTTGAGATTACCTGTGATGTGATCTGTACATGTTATATAAATTTCATGGAAAGTACTTACTCCCCTATTGACATTCCAGGGCCTTGTGTCCTGCTTATCTGTCTTATCAAGTAACTGATGAGGTAGTGTTTCAACCACTGGTTCATCTCCTCCTAGCCTAGATGTTCTTGCACGCTGATGAGAACAAGCACTGAAACTGAACTGAAACAGTTGCTGTCTGTAATGTTGATATCTTAAACAGCCAAGAAATAATGATTTGTTTGTTGTTTAACGCCCCACTCAGCAATATTCCAGCTATATGTTAATAATCAAGTCTGTACCAGACAATCCAGTGATGGATATCGTGAGCATCGATCCACGCAATTGGGATCGATAACATGCATCAACCAAGTCAGCGAGCCTGACCACCTTATCCCGTTACGCCTCTTACGACAAGCATAGTCGTCTTTTACGGCAAGAATGGTTGCTGAAGACCAATTCTACCCCGGATCTTCACAGGTCCAAGAAATAATGATATGTCTAGGGGTGACTTTATGAAATGACGCATTCAGCATCAAATATGAGTGATTTGGAATTCCATGTAAAAGATTATCTCTGTTATGACAACATCACCGAGACAATGCTTCATGAATTTTAAACATTTGTAAAGAAATTTAATTCAGTTTGACAGCTTTGTTTTACAGAAGTCTGAGCCTTCTGCTTTTGAAAATGTAAAACATAAGGAATTACCCATGCATCTATGAATATATTTTGTCCGATGTGATTCATAATTTCCTCAAGAATTATGGTAAAACTTTGATTAATTTCTCTTCCAATGTATCTGATTTTGATCACAATGAAACTTTCCATTGCAAATGAAATCTAGATTTTTAATTAAGTCTCAGTCCTTTGCTTTGTGTAATATCATGAATTTCTTTCAGTTTTATGTTAAGCCAGGAACCTGAGGCGTCATTGTTAATTTATTTTCAGGGAGCCACTTTGCTCCTAAAGTGTTTTTTTAAGGAGCAATATAGTATTTTAAGGAGCCAAGAATATGTGCGGAGCCAACTGTACAATTTGTAAATGAAATGGAGTCATGCTTCACCAAACACAACACAAACGTTTGCTAACACAAAATCAATTCTATAGATAAACTCCTATCAACTTGTGGTACTACTCTGTATTTCCGATAAAGTAGTTATGAAGTCAGATTCTGTTCGTGTCAAACACTGGAGTGGTAATCAATTACGATTCCAATGACTTTCTAGATTATGTAAGTTAATTTTACAGTGAACTACAAGTTGATGGCTTTAATCAAGGTGACAAGAAACGTTATGGGGGTATTTCACTGATCATTAGAAAGGCTATTAATCAATCAGGAACCAAATTTCAAACCAAACGTATTTGTGATCTGGAAGTTCACTTAAAACTCAGTCCAGTAGTACCAGCAGTGAAACAAGTTTAAGGGAGCAGACATTCAGAACTAGCAGACGATTATTCACTTATGTTCTCGGTCATGGTCTCACTGACTATCCGTTATTGAGGTGGCCAATCTGATTCTTTATCCTAACCCCTGTGGCGCTTTGTTGTTGTTTTAAGCTTAGCAAATTTGGAAAAAAACTTTCCCTGTATCGGATGATCGGCCGCATGTTTTATTAACCTTTCCGGAAGCAGTTATTAATAACCTATAAGCGCTTCCTTCGATCAATGTGTGGACCCCGTTTTACCGGATGAGTTCGTGATGCTAATGCTGGTGCCAATGCTGGTGCCAATGATGGTGCCAATGCTGGTGCTGTGTTGCCCACTGAAGACGGTCCCGGCGATGACGTGGTGTCAGAATGGGTCCTTGGTGTGGCCTGTGACAGTGGAGGTGTCTGCTCGTCAATCATCAACGCATGGTGTCCTTACTAATGTGTCGCTGGTGTGTCCCCATGGTCTGTCAAGCAGTTTCCGCAGCAACATCAAAGCGATCTGGAAGATGCTGTTGCACAATCTGACGATCCTGACATCGGGTGGTGACCCTTGGTCTTCCACTACGTGGTCGGTCATCTGTAGTGTTGGTGGTCTGGTACCGTTGCTGGAGCCTGTATTTGGTCCTAAGGAGGACTTGAAATGCATTGGCTACTTGCTGGGAAGTTTGTCGAGCTTGCAATTTCAATTTGCACGGAACTCACATGCATCAGGTTACCATGGCCGTTGCCGTTACGTTTGCACGATCAGTTTTATTGTCATCTGCTTTGTTTTTTGTCATCAAATTTCATTTTTTCTGGACAAGGTAATGTTAAATTTTAGAAAGAAATGTTGAAAAAACTTTCCCTGTATCGGCCGTCATGTTTTATTCACCTTTCCGAAAGATCAGTACAGCACATGCCCAAACATAAACTTCCTACAGCTTTGTGAACACTTAACACTACTAGCGCAGTGATTAATAACCTATAAGCACTTCCTTCGATCAATGTGTGGAGCCCGTTTTACCGGACGAGTTTGTTTACCGATATAGTTCCATCACGTTGTCAATTTTATACCAAATCTTTTTTATTGCTGAGTGTGTTACTGAACAACAAACAAACTTAAAACATTGTTAAAACAGTCCCGATACTCTGTACAGTTCGAGTTGTGCAGTGAAAAAAATACTTACCATAACACAGACCTCCTGATATGCTGCATATTTGTGTAAAATAAGCAAATTAAATCACCTTTACCCAATTTATTTTGAGTGGCTTGCATACTTATATGCATGAAAAATTTCAAAACACTAAAGTATGACAACACTGCCTAATTACCTAGTGTAGCTTTTTCAGCTTACGTACCTGTATTTGTGCACAGATCTCTATTTACTGATGGAAGGCAGGATTAATGCACACGTTATCAGAATTTGAAGCAAAAATATGTTTTAATTGGTTATCAGGTTATTATTGATTTAATAAATATAGAATACTAAACGAGCTCCTGTGTAATACCAATTTTATGAAACGAGTGAATTGTTGTGGTATCTGACGAGTGAAAGCGAGTCAGATACCACAACTATTCACGAGTTTCACAAAATTGGTTTTACACGGGAGCGAGTTTAGTATTTTATTTATTACTTGCCATTTATAACGTTTTTAGAATTATACTGTTGAGTATGAACAGGCTGACACCTACACGATCCACGGCATAGTCCAATTGAGTTTAACAGAATAATACTTCAAACATGTCAAAAGTTGAAAGGTATGAATTTAATACCATACAACGGTCCACCTTAAGAATTCACAAAATTATCGTAGGGCTAAGACTATCGCAACTCACATACTTTAACAGACTAATGACTGTCGTTGGGCTACAGTACGATCGCCTTGTGGAACGGGTCTTGCACCTCAAAGTTTACAATAACATCACAATACCCGATGACGTAATTTGTGGAATTTTGTTGCAAGATCCATCTGCAAAACAATTTCATGTGACGTCAGCCTAGCAACAAGGTTGCTGGGGGTCATCGAGTGTGCATAAGCTCCTCTCAGTAAACTATCAACTCCACACGCAATGTCGTTAAATAAGCCTAGGGATGTTGAGAGCTTTCAATATTTGTTCGTGAAACGTGTTCCGAGATTACATAAGCACGCGTTTTGGTATTACACAATGTGTAATACAGCTGTATGTTTATTAAACGGGTGATCTCTTCATGAGCAAGTAATAATACCCAATGTATTGACCCTGTGGAGTAATACTCAGAGAAAGGTATCAATACCCAATGTTCATGATAGCATGGGAGTGATTTCCGTGGGGAATAATAATAATAATAATAATAATAAGCTATAAAACCTATAATAATTCACTATAAGGACTATAACAATAAGCTATAATTACTATAGGGGGCCCAGGCCGCCCAGTCATCTAAGGCGCCGCAGTTCGCTGTGCACTCACTCTTGGTAATTTTTATTACCGTATTCGACGTAATAAGCGCCTCGCTCTTATAAGCGCCCACAGCGATATTTGC
Organism: Haliotis rufescens; assembly: GCF_023055435.1. NCBI lineage: Eukaryota > Metazoa > Mollusca > Gastropoda > Lepetellida > Haliotidae > Haliotis > Haliotis rufescens. The sequence goes on along the minus strand of NW_025963846.1, from coordinate 2,191,407 downwards.
TGATATATTGGCAAGTGAACAATCCCAATTAGCACCCCTTCTGATTGATCAATGTACACAAGACTTATTTATTCGTGTATAGTACGCACTCGTGTATTATATGCACTCTTAATTATGGGCAATTAAATTCTGGAAAAATATATCTGTCGTATATAAACAGTCAGGCCGTCAGCATAAACCACGAAATTTATCTTTCAACTCTGTTTTTTCCACCAAAAAATATTCTAATAAGAGCCCCCTATTTCTAATTTTAAGAGTGCCCTGGGCGCTTATTACATCGAATACGGTAACTATAGTTTAGTTGGGGGAAAAGTACTAATAAGCTTTAAAACACATACTGTTTGGATTTAAAGAGAAGGAAAACAATTCACTCAATGCAGTAATTATGGCAACAAAATCTACGCTGTACTCATTTAACAGAAAAAAAGTCAAACTAATCTTTTTACAAATTCAAAAAGAAATACTTTGATATTATGAAATTACAAAATGTATTGCATATTCAAATTGTAATTATGCAAGTTTCCCTGCCTTCTGGTCTTCTCTACATGTATTTTTTAGAAACTCTGTATAACTGAAAAATGATCTGTCCATGCTACAAACATGCCAATAATGTCACAATAAATCCATGCACACTCTATGTATGATATTGAAATATAAAATATGATGGAAAATGAAATAAATAATTTTAAAAAAAATAAATAAATAAATAAATAAATGAATAAATAAATGAATAAATAAATAAACCTATAATAATTAACTATAATGACTATAACAATAAGCTATAATTATTATAGGGGGCCCAGGCCGCCGAGGTGGCCCAGTCATCTAAGGCGCCATAGTTCACTATGCACTCACTCATAGTAATTATTATTAACTATAGTTTAGTTGGGGGGAAAATACTAAAATGCTATATATAGTTTAGTTGGTCATTTTTTCGATAATTCAATGAATGATGTCTCCATTCTATTAATTTTGAGTCCAGTTTCAATGACACACAAGGCTAAAATAGACACTCCCAATTATGTTCATGATTCATGAAACAAACTACTGCAGTATCATCATCAGTTGAGTTTTTAATTCCATTTTTTGTTTCATGTCAAATGTGTCCAAAAGGTTGATAGTAGACTTTTTCGTGAAGCATTTTTCTAATTTCTAATTTAAGTTTTTCATAACGTTGATTTTCTTCAGTGATTGATGTAGAGCAGTTCAAACATCTAAAAAAAAATTCATCTTTTGTCACAGACTTCATGGTTAGATTTTATTTTGAACTTTTAAAAGTCTGCATTTTCCCTCATTGTGGTCATTCTTCATTAATTGATCATGTTATAACCACAAACATGAAAGAAAGAAAAAATACTAATCGTCAATCACATGGACATGTCCAGATAATTTTAACGACAATATTTCAAAATTTCTAGCCAAAATGGCCACTTGTCATATCGCATCTTCTTGTCACTGAATCCTGTGGGATCAGAAAGGTGAAAAAAGGCAAAGATGAAAATTTGTATGGATGATGTGGATGATTGATGGGACTAACCCAAGAGAACATTGAATACAATAAACTGTAAACAGGAACTGATTCCACTTCCGACCTGGAACCATTAATTTCACGAAAAATAAGGAAAAATTTCAAAATGAATCTTGTGGGCGCCCAAGGACCTAAGTTAATGTAGAATTTCTTCTAAAGGGGTATTCAGTTGGTGGGCTTTCTTTACAGGTTGAGAACGTATCACTTTTACACAGTGAAGGAAGTGGGAAAATGAAGAATGGGGTGTTTTGTTCCTTGGAAGCTAGAAAGAAGAAGTTTGGCTCCAATTTTCTTCAAATTTATCCAAAAATAAATGGAAAAGGAAGTAGGCGGCATAATCTGAATAAATCTCAAAATTAGTTTGAAGGAGTATTAATGTCGGAAGGAGATTTTACAGTCTAGTTTAAAAATGTTAATTGGTATTTTGATATATTCAAGTTTGTGGAATGAATATTTTGTGGTGAACAAGTTTGAAATGCAAGTAGCTATTTGAAATAATGAGATTTAACAGTAATTTGGCCCACATTTTGATTTATGAAAACTAAATGTGTAACCCTCTGTGCCTTTGTTATTGAATACCATATTATCATGTCATAAGGAACAAGATATAGATGTTTAAATTGAACAATATTGCAATTTACCAGTAAGAGCTTCCTGTAGTTTGTGTTTTTACATGTTATAGTACATAATTAAAAATTGTATATAATTAATGTGTATTGTTGTAGTATTTGCAAGCTTTGATCCCCCAAGAGGGGAGGCGGGGTAGCCAAGTTGTTAAAGCATTCGCTCATGACACTGAACACCTGGGTTTGATTCCCCACATGGGTACAATGTGTGAAGCCCATTTCTGGTGTCCCCCGCCGTGATATTGCTGGAATATTGCTAAAGCGGCGTAAAAACCATACTCACTCACTCACTCACTCACTATGCAACCAGTTTGAAAACACACACCATCATCGCGATAAAAGTGCAACAACGCGGCGTTAAACTCCTTTTCAACTCACTTCACCTCTGGCCTAAGGTAAATGATTTATCCTTGTCACAACGTAAAACAACATTCACTCACCACCTCAGTGTTGATCGAGAAATAATATCCACCTTTGTACCCTTAAGCTTTAGAATCAAGAAACAGAGACACATGAGTCTCTCAGCACACAGATAATTGTTAAAGAACTGGATGAACTTACTAACCCACTTTTTCGATCTTATCACTTGTGTCAAAATGCTTCAAATTTCGGACGCTTAATTACTTGAAACTTACCCAAGGCAAGTACGAAAAAACAAGATGATTAGCGCGTTTAAATTTGGGAGGTACCATCAAGAGAAAACATCCATCTCTCAGCTGATGGTTTTTAAGGTATATTTGTACTGGAAAACCAATAACTGGCATTGACCTAGCTCCCCAGCGAGTCTGACATACATTGTTTCATGTTGCGTGCCTGTGGGAGTCCCTCACTCCCCAGCAATAGGAGACGGCACGAGATAGGTTTTCCAGTATGTGTACATGCTAACTTTATTTCATGGATGCATGCAACACTTCATGTGTCTGTAGTAGCGGAAATAATGATGGATTGCCGAAGGGGTTAATTGGAAGATGATAAACGACATCTGAATTGGGTTTTTTAGCCATTGGTCCATTTTTTTTATGTAAGATCGTTTATAACGCAGCCTCTTGTACCCTGGCTCGTGTTGGTGATGCCATGTTATATTTCAATATCTCATTTCATGTTCCAGGTTTTGCCATTTGTTGACAGAAAAGCAAAGAGTGACTTTGTAATTGATATTATTTGGAAAATAATTTGGGCTCTATTGGATTTTTTTCTTTTTATTCATGGGTTCAATGGAAGTTTTTCTCTACATGTTTTCTTTCATATGTGTAAATGTATTTCTTGGCAAAATATTTTTTTCTATTCTTTTCTTTCCTAAATCTTTAAGTTGGATATAATATATTTAATGAGTTAGTTACTTATTACGGATTAAAAGATATATATGATCCTAGAAATGTCTGGAGAGACTCATGCGACAGCCTTACTTTAAAGTATTCATTTATCAAACTTGCTGTCATCTTTATTTGCATTTGGAGGTTACTGGGTATGATATGATGTTAAATTTTGATATCAGATATGTGCAGTTTTAGTGAATGAAAGGATATGTTGGTATAAATTTTAAATGTCAGTGCATTTTAATATTTCGGAAGTAAGGAAGAGAATATATGGACGTCAACTTCTTTATAATAATACAAGTCATAACAAAGAAGTCGACATCCGTATATTCTCTTCCTTGTGTGTATCACTTCTAAATGCCGTTCAAAGACCTGATTTCAGAAGTATTTTTTGTTTTTGTCTCATTCCAACTTTGAATTATTTTGGCTTCTCTTTGGCTTTATGGTGTAGCCACTAGTAGTGTATTGTGTTATGTTGGGGAAAGGGTCTAAGCATTACAGTTTGTTGTGCAGTGGTGTGTTCCCTCAGTGTGACAGAAACATATCATCATGGGTTAGAATTCCACTTCTCCCTGATGATGTTTCTAGGTTTGTCAGCATCATATCCATGCTTGTGGGTTTCACTAAAGTGGTAAAAGTCTGACTCTTTAAAAGATCCAGGGTAGAATAGGTCTTCAGCAACCCATGCTTGCGTAAGAGGCAACTATGCTTGTCGTAAGATGCTCTTACAGGATCAGGTGGTCAGACTTGGTTGATGCATGTCATCGTATCCCAATTGCGTGGATCAGTGCTCATGATGTCAATCACTGGATTTCTGGTCCAGATTTTATTATTTACAGACTGCCGTCATATAGCTGGAATATTGCTGAGTGCGCTGTTAAACAACAAACAGACTAAGAAAACTTTTATGTCTCTGGGCTCTCCTCTTACTTCAAGCTGACAGCTGTAATAGAACTGAAATACTGTTCAAAGCAGTGTTAAATCCATCTCAAGATCAGTGACTCACTCAACATTGTGTTATGCCTATTTGCATCAAGTATTGTGATGCTGATGTAGTTTTGTATGTTTCTCGTGGTCCTTACATCTCAGGATGCAGCTGTGAAGTTAATTTTGACAAAAATGAACAAGAATTGTCAGTGAGTGTGAAAGTGTATTCTAGTTGTTTGTCAGTGTTACTATGACAAGGAAACCAGAATGCATAAATAGAGACAATTGAGATCATATTAAGTCCTGATCTAATTTATAAATCTTTTCAAAAGTCAACTTCTGTTGCCATGGTAATGAAAAAAATAAGAATATCAAATATGTATTATGTGTTTATAAAGAAATGCCTAGATGTCATGATTGAAGTTTTATGCTCACTGGTATGTGTATTTAACACAGTCATTTGAAATTATAGTGTTTAGCTTTTAGCTCACCTGACTGAAAGTCAAGTGAGCTTATGTCATTGCTTGTGTGTCTGCCATCCGTCGTAAACATCTCCAGTAAAACCACTGGACCAATGAAACATCTTGTTCTTACCAATGTCGCCCCAAATTATTTTGGAAGAGTTTCAAATTTGAATCATGCCTGCTATGGCAGCCGTGTTGACAAACCTATCTACTGCCCGTTCGTCACCACTCGTCCCTTTTCGTAACCTGCAAGAAGATTTGGCCCCATATCGATGAATGATATGTGTGAAAATATGACAAACGAAACAGGAAGCGTGTATGATTCGGTCAAAGAACCCCTCGAGGAATAATTTTTGATTTTACACATTTCTTGCATCTTAACATATACCCTTAGATACAGTTAAACATTTTCAATCATGCTGTGTAAATAATGTAAGTATCCATGTGTTTAAATAGCATCTGGAGAATATATGACATGGGGGAATCATACGTGAATCATAACTATGCCCGTTGAGCTAAAATGGAACCAAGTCACAATTATGGCCTCGAGATGGGCACAAGTCGCTATTTGGCTTGTCCCGGAATAACACGACTTGGTCATGAATGAGTTACTGTCATTATATGGCCATTTTTGTTCAAAATTTGGTACATGTGAATAGTGGGGCTTAACATATATGTTCCGTTTCCTGCGATATTTTTAAATTTGACCCGATTTGACCTTTGACCATACTGAGAGCTGAAGCATCTTCACACAGCCATTTTATGTCAGAATTTGATGAAATTGTACATCATCTCCCTAGAAACCACTTGACCAATAAAGCTGAAGTTTCACAGCCATGTTCCCACCAGTGATGACACACTAATTTGTTCATGACTTTCATATCAGATTGTTATTATGGTGCAATTCTGTTTTTCCATGTTGGTATTTATTCAACTACTTGTTTTTTCCAGGAGCCTTCCTTGTTTGCCGTTGCCAAGCTTCTGGAGACGGGTCTCGTGAACCTGTCCCGTGTCGAAGTGTTGTGGAGACCGGTCACAGCACACTTGCTGGAGGTATGTGGAATTAAGTTGAATATTATTCAGCAAATAATCTCGATTTTCCTTTCCAGATGCCTGTTGCCATGGAGAGATGATGGCTTTAATTGTTTTCGTTTCTGTCAGTTTTTAGGTATTGATAAGGATGTTGTGATCGAGTGACATGACTCGCTGTTTCACTTGAAGACTTTTTTGTTTGTATGATCTCTCACATTTCTGTGTAGTTTTATGTTCACTTATGACACAAACTCGAACACTGTTACAACGACACATCAGCTTTCTGACCAGCCTGAAACCCATTTTGTTGAAACCATGAGTGCATCATGTTTCAATGGTGTTGTTGAAACAATCGGTTTGGGCTGATGTCTCAGAAGTTGAAGCATGTCACACTTACGAAAAATACAACAAAACATGGATGCACTTCAAAACAACATGGATGTGACCTCGGAGACCTCAACACAACATGGGTGGACCTCAGAGACCTCAACACAACATGGGTGGACCTCGGAGACCTTAACACAACATGGGTGGACCTCAGAGACCTCAACACAACATGGGTGGACCTCGGAGACCTCAACACAACATGGGTGGACCTCAGAGACCTCAACACAACATGGGTGGACCTCAAAGGCCTCAACACAACATGGGTGGACCTCGGAGACCTCAACACAACATGGGTGGACCTCAGAGACCTCAACACAACATGGGTGGACCTCGGAGACCTCCACACAACATGGGTGGACCTCAGAGACCTCAACACAACATGGGTGGACCTCGGAGACCTCAACACAACATGGGTGGACCTCAGAGGACTCAACACAACATGGGTGGACCTCAAAACAACATGGATTTGATCTCAGCACAATAGATGTGACCGCAGCACAATATGGCCATTACCCAAGCAGAAAATGGATGTGACTTATTAAACATTGATGCCCATGATGGCCAAAGGTTGGCTGCCTGATGGTGCCTATCTTCTACAATGTCCAACAAAGGTACGCTTTCCACATCTGATTCATGACGATCTGTAAATGTGATTGTTCAATCCACATATCATGCTTTGTACTTGTTTCCTACTTCTTACATCAACATCAGTAAAATGCATCCATGTAAAATATTTTATTTCTGCTTTTAGATATGAAAAGGTGATAATGCTTTTTGGTACCTGTGAAGATCCAGGGTAGAATAGGTCCTCAGCAACCCATGCCTGCCGTGACAGGCGACTATGCTTGTCGTAAAAGGCGACTAACGGGAGCGGGTGGTCAGGCTCGCTGACTTGGTTGATGCATGTCATCGTATCCTAATTGCGTAGATCGATGCGCATGCTATCAATCACTGTATTATCTGGTCCACACTTGATTATTTGCAGACCGCCGTCATATAGCTGGAATATTGCTGAGTGCGGCGTTAAACAACAAACAAGGCAAACAAAGCTTTATGGAGCAAAACAACATTCACTCCCACAAATTTCAGATGATCAAGAATCTCAAATTTCTTTGTTACCAGATATAAACTCAAATGGACATGGGTATTGTTATTATGATGCCATTCTGTTTTTTCAGTGTTGGTGTTTATTCAATTTCTCTTTGTTTTTTCCAGGAGCTTTTCCAATTGTTGTTGCCAAGTTCTGGAGACAGTGGACTTGTTGCAGGAAGTTGACACCAGCACAGTTGTGTTTGAGGTATGTGGATTTAAGTTAAAAGATGATTCCATTAATAACTGGATTATATTGGACCTATTTTACATCTCGTTTTATAGATTCTTTTATTGACCATGATGCTGGATGCAAATGGAAAAAAACATTTTTACATTTTTTTATTTTATTTTGACAAAACAACGATCTCTTTACATTTCTTGCTTTGTTGTTTTGTCAAAATAAAATAAAAAAATGTAAAAATGTTTTTTTCCATTTGCATCCAGCATCATGGTCAATAAAAGGACAAAAATCTGTGGCTAATGACACGGAGACAGCTTTCAAGGTTTCTGTTGTGTAATCCCCTATTTCCAACGAGACGGCTATTCCTGTCTCGTATGTCCTCCTCCATCACCTCCGAGTTAGATTTACACAATCTAATCAAAAATCACTATTTTTATATCATAATAGATATCCTGTTCTTGTGAATGGATGTCCTATACATATTAGCAGAGTCTATATCATAAATATATTTCTCAGTTATTCTGATATGAAAATAATCCCTGCAAGGAATCTTTTGTCCGGAAAACAAATTTGATTTGTGGACGACTACCTTGATTGTCTTTTCTTTGTCAACAAATGTAGAGGTCCTTATGAGACAGTGAATGGAGGCGATGAATGGTGATGTATTCATTCTTGTGCATCAGGATTACTGCGGTTCTAGGAAGTGATAGATTTTCCCCGTTCTCATCACAGATTGTCAAGAAATTTGGGACGTATGGATTTAGGGTGATCATTCTTATTGTGAAATACAGACAGAACAAATATCATGTCGAAAGAAAGGTTTGAGATTAGAACTGTAATGTTGACTTGTAAGAGACTTGGGAATGAGAGCCAGATAAAAGAAAATGTCTAGAGTCTGATGATATACTTCATCAATGCTTGTTAGCTCACCAGGACCGTTGGTGCCTCAGGCTTAATTTGGCTTTGTCCTTTTGTCCCTCTTCCATCATATTGTGTTTTACTCTGTTCGTTAATTTGTCTTCTTCTGTAAAAGGGGCAGTGGGGTAGCCTAGTAGTTTGCTCGTCACGCTGAAGACCCTGTTTCAATTCCCGACATGGGTACAATGTGTGAAGCCCATTTCTGGTGTCCCCCCGCCGTTATACTACTGTAATATTGCTAAAAGCGGCATAAAACAGTACTCACTCATTCACTCTTTTGTATAATGGTTTAAGCGATCAGCTGAAAAATTGGGAGGATGTCAAGAGGCATAATTGAACTATGGTATTAAAATAAAACAATGTTATTATTTTATAGGACTGCAAGGTATTACTGCTGTACTGGTTTATTGCTATATGAGATTCAAATGATACGTCTTGCAGTATTTTTTCTTTGTTCTGTTGTATTGGGTAAAAATACAGAAAAAGTTTCATTATTATTTTAATCATTTAACCTAAAATCTACACTGAAATTCATTCACAAATGATGTGTTCCTTCGTAATTGATTGATGAAATGCGGAAGAGATATTTCTCCCACGTTGTTATCTCCCCTGTAAACATACAATATGGTGGCCCCTGACCATGCTGACTTGGACAAACGATACGTATTGCAATATGTTTTCTGTTCCGGTAAATTGGGTAAAAATAGCATATAACACATTTTGTCATTATTTGTATCATTTTGCTTAAAATCTACACACAAATTCATTCACAAATGATGTGTCCGTTCATTATTGATTAACAAAACGATGGAAGCATGGAAATGATGTTCTTCTCACATTATTATCTCCCCTGTATCCATGACTACAAAATGGAGGCAACTGACCATGATGACTTTGACGCTGTAATATTTACTTCAGTATGTAGAAAACAGGATCTGCATGTACAGTCAGTATTGATCTCTGTCAAACACTTTACCTCCCAATATATCGCAATACAAATTGCAATACAGGTACCTGATTCCCAATACATTGCAGTACAAATATTTTGCCACTACACAAAGCTATTATTTCATGACAATTGATATCCTGAATCGTCACAGAATAAAAGAAGTTGTCATCCATATATTTTCTTGTCTTTACTGTTACTTACCAACTTCTAAAAACGCCAATCAAACAGTTTAGCAGTACTAGTACTATAGATACTGATCAGCACAATAATCATGATATATTAAGCATGAATTGTTTGATAGGCATTACTTGGAAGTTGATGGATGAAAAGTAGACACAATTTGTGGATAACAACTTCTTTAATTACTGTAAAGGCGACGTTTTGGTATAGATCCTTAGACCGTTGTCAAGTATAGATCCTTATACAACAAGGCTTGCTTGACAACGATATAAGGATCTATACTTGACAACGGTATAAGGATCTATACTGAAAGGTCAGTTTTACAGCAACTCAAGAATTTGTTATCCTCAAATTGTGTCTACTTATATTAAACATGGTGTTAATAACGTTCGGGGGGCACGGGTAGCCCAGTCGTCTAAGGCGCCGCGATTCACTGTGCAGAGTTGCGTCCACTGGACACGCCAGAAACCTATGATTGCGAGTTCGATTCCCAGGTCACCCCGATTATGTTTCTAGGTTTGTCAGCACCATACCCGTCCTCGTGGGTTTCACATAAGTGGTAAACGTCTAAGACCTGCATCAATTCCGGCTTTCCTCCCACATTAAGCTGACACGCCGTGATATAACTGGAATAATGTTAAAAGTGGCGTTAAACCCAACTCACTCACTCACTAATAACGTTCCCACTTCTTTAACATACCAAGTATATTTACCAAGCTGATGGATAAGAGCTCAGTAGTTCTATATGACAACTAAAGTTTAAACAAATCAACGTTTTCGATAAGATGTGAGCTCCAGAGATCTTAGATCAGTTTCCCTCGTGATGTTTTCTGTCTTCACACTGACTAGAAATGCCAGAGACATGCACTCCCACGCTCTTCTTTGACAACTGATCTTCTGTAATATCGTTGTATCCAGAAACAAAATACTTGATTCTGTCAAATTACAAACCTGCTTTATCTCGTATCTAAGCTTATATGTATTGATACTGTTGTATGCTCAGAAATATTTTTAACACCAAAGGGATAACTGTGAATTTCAACAAACCTGTGTTACATAACCCCTTATTAAAGAATGCCAGTAGCATCATCCGATCAGGAGGTGCACAGATCAGGAACTCTTACTTTAGGCAAGTATCTTGCTTGAGGGACCCCAGTTTGTATCAGCATTGATATACTCTTAATCTGCTCCATTCAATATTGGAGTCATATCGACTCAACACGGTGCCTCGTGGGGACTGGCTGCTGGCGTCAGGTCCAAACAAGAGGAAGGTTTATGGGTACTAGTGTCTGCAGACGACACGGTCTGACAGGCTTGTCTCGGAGGTGTTTTTTCATTGTGTGTCTGTCAGTCTGCTGCTATTTTGGCACCCTCTAAGATGCATGAGTTCCCAGAAGTTTGGTGGCCTGTCTGTGGCCTCGTTCCTTGGAGTTCTGTTCAAGATTCGATGTACATGGTTCTTTGCATTCACTGGGCATGTCGCCATCTACTTTCATGCTCATACTTTAGCAGATAAGGCACTTAACGGAAATAACTTACCATATTTCCTCTATTAGATGCGTCTGTTAATTCATGCAAGTGTCTATTCTGTTTAATGCGGGCACAGAGGCAACTCACTACCAACCACTTACCAAATTTTACAGTCATACAAAGGGTAAATTTGCAGGGAAGGGTCATTATGAAACACCAACATACCACAGTTATAGTAGCTCGGCATCTAATAAACTTGCTATACAGATCAGTCAAGTGGTGAACTGGTGCCTTTTGATGATTTGGGAATTTTTTTGATAATTTTTTTTAATTTTTCATAACAAGATGGACTTCTACTGAAAACAAGGGACTTGCTCGTTTCCTGAGCAGAACTCCAAAAACCGTTGAATATTTCTAGGTGAAACTTGCTATACAGATCAGTCTAGTGGTGAACTGGTGCCTTTTGATGATTTGGGATTTTTAAAAATACTGAACAGCAATGTTGTTTTCTTCACTGAAGTGAACGTATTCCATGGCAAGGAACCAAAAGTGGGGTACTGGTAGCCAAATTTCATTCCCGAGCTGCACCAGAGTTGGGGGGATATGTCAACTCGTGATGATTCTTGTTTTACACTGTTACGGATTGGTTGATGCTTAATTGCCATAACCTCTTTTTTCTGTTACATTGGACATTGGAGTGAGTGAGTGAGTTGGGTTTAACACCGCTTTTAACAGTATTCCAGTTATATCACGCTGTGTCAGCTTAATGTTGGAGGAAAGCCCGAAGTAATGCAGGTCTCAGACGTTTACCACTTCAGTGAAACCCACGAGCACGGGTATGGTGCTGACAAACCTAGAAACATCATCGGGGTGAACCGGGACTCAAACCCAGAATCATAGGTTTCTGGCGTGCCCAAGGAACGCAATTCTGCACAGTGAATCGTGGCGCCTTAGACGACTGGGACACCCATGCCCCCAGTTGTGTAAGGTGTGGAGAACATTATTCAAAATAGTCACAGTTGCCAACAAAACCCAGCCACAGCGTTTGTTTCAGTGTCTATGGTTACATAAGACTCAAACTACAATATATGGTACAGTCAGTGTAAAATCAGTCAATGTGAAAAACGACTGAATTTTCACTCAGGCAATTTAAAACACGAAAATATTTTACAATTATTTTTCCATTTATTTTATTATGATATCAAATTCCAAAATAAAAAAAATTTATGATCATCACCCAGTGACAAAAATGATAGGATTAAAAGAAAATGAAAATCAATTTATGTATTTTTCTAAATTTTAGCTTCTAATCCTAAAATAATTTGTCTTTTGTTATGTTTCAACACTTTTTGGACTTTTTATAACTTTGACTGTTTATGTGTACCTGTGTGTCAGTACTTGAATGTATAGTTTACAGCTTGAGATACTGAGTGTCTTTTTTCTGTCACAGGAAAAATGCTGTTGTCAATTTAACATCTGTCTTATTGTTGGTTGGGATTGAAACCAGATGTCTTGATTGACTTTTAAATGCCATGGTCACCGTTGGAATTGTGAAACATGTAACATGAGATGTGTGTTTTTTCTTTGCTGAATTGGCAAGTTCCATGGAACGTTTGATCATGTTAAAATTAAGATTAAAGCCTTTTTTGCAAAGTTCATAGGCATTTTACTGCGAACAGGTGTTTCGTCTGAACCTTACCAACTCCATTTATTGGTACATGAATGGTCTGTGCTTGATTTTTTATTTAATAAAATTTTGATATCTGATCGGTGCAGTTATGCTTGCCGTAAAAGGCAACTATGCTTGTTGTAAGAGGCGACTAACGGGATCGAGTGGTCAGGCTTGCTGACTTGGTTGATGCATATCATCGTGTGGATCAATGCTCATGATGTTGATCTCTGGATTGTCTGGTCCAGACTCGATTATTTACAGACCGCCGTTATATAGCTGGAATATTGCTGAGTGCGGCGTTAAACAACAAACAAGGTTTGCGTTCAGGTTTCCTGTTTGTTTGTGAGACCTCAATGTGGACATTTTTTCTCGAACATCACCATCTTGCATGTATCATCAAGGGATGAGTGTGCTGATCGAATACCAAAGACATCATTTAAAAGTACATGTTATATTTTCTTGATGTATATGTTAGTTTGGGTCTTTAAGGTCAATTTTAGACATTGTGTGGGGGCACGGGTGTCCCAATCATGTAAGGCGCCGCGATTCGCTGTGCAGAGTTGCATCACTTGGGCACGCCAGAAACCTATGATTGTGGGTTCGAATCCTGGTTTCTAGGTTTGTCAGCACCATACCCATGGTCGTGGGTTTCACTTCGGGTTTTCCTCCCACATTAAGTTGACACGACGTGATATAACTGGAATACTGTTAAAAGCAGCGTTAAACCCATCTCACTCACTCACTAGACTTTGTATTCTTGACCGGAATTGTTGTTCTCTCTCTAAAACCACATTTAACTCATGATGTCTCCTGCTGAGGAGAAAAGACACAATTTACACTCTCTAAAGAAAGTTCTGAGATTTGAAACTTACATCTTGTGATGATAATGCAGTTAAAAATTCACAAGATATTTTGCCAGGAAATTAACGGCTTAACTACAGTCATGTATCTGACAAAGGAATAATGAGAAATAACTAATAATAGAAATGTAACGATAAATTAACTTTTTAAAATAAATTTAGAAAGTTTGGGTTTTGGCCATTTGGCAGTTCCAGCAAGTGTGATTCAAGTGATTTAAAACTTGCCTTTTTCTTCTACTCACTTAACTTTCGTGGTGTATTAATGATTAAACTAACTACCCACAGACTCGAAATCACACATGGCACTGATTACAATGTCTGGACATAGCTTTGAAACAGCCATTTAGCAAACAGGAAGTTGTGGGGATTCTGGGTATGAATAATTCACCATCAACCAGTGCTTGTCATGTGACCCAACTAAACGGAGGAGCAAGAGAACTATACCTCTCAGTTGATGATTTTGTCATATGTATGATTTCCAGTTGAAAATATCTTAAGTTGGCGATATTATGTCCAAAAAATAAACTTTACTTACACTTAGCACTCAAAAGAATATTGCTTCATGGTTATATTTCTAAACATGATTTGGTTTAAAAAAATTAAGATTAAAAAGAAACATTTGCATAATACACAACTTCTGATGGGTGTCTTATCTTTGAAAATTAATAATTTGTTTTTTTGCACAAATTTACAATTTAAACATGGTAGGGGTCTTGTGGTTGCAAATTCTTTTCTCACCCAGTCTTCTTTGAACTAATGTATTTTTACACTCTATTACCTGTTGCAGGAATGAGTGACGGTAAAATAGACAAAATCAAATTTAACAACAGCTCTTTCAATTTTCAGTTACATAAAGTTGGTTGGTTGGTTTGTTGTTTAACGCCGCACTCAGCAATATTCCACCTATATGACGGCGGTCTGTAAATAATCGAGTCTGGACCAGACAATCCAGTGATTAATATCATGATCATCGATCCACGCAATTGGGATCGATGGCATGCATCAACCAAGTCAGCGAGCCTGACCACCCAATCCCGTTAGGCGCCTTTTGCAACAAGCATAGTCACCTTTTAAGGCAAGCATTGGTTGCTGAAGACCTATTCTCTCCCGGAATCTTCACGGGTAGTTACATAAAGAACAGACTGGGTAGACTTTCTCTTTCCCCTCAGTATATGGATCGGATGATCCGACTCCGTGGCTTAGTTGATCATGTGTCATAGTACCCTGAAATTACATCGGACATTACCCATATTGTCAATCACTGGATTATCTGGTCCAGACTCAATTATGTATATTCCTCCATCATATTAACTGGAATATTACAGCCTCAAACACCAAACAAACAAACTAACAGTGTTCATGTTTGTTTTTTTTACTGGTAAGAATTAGGTATAAAGATTTGAAAAACTATTTCAGCCAAGATGCCTCAAACACCAAACAAACAAACAAACAAACAAACATACAGGGCTCCTTACTGATGATTAAAATTGGTGTAAGAATTAGGTATAAAGATTTCAAAAAACTATTTCAGCCAAAGGGTGACACAGTGCCATGGCCTACCTCATAGTCAATGACCAGCTAAACTGAAAATAGTCAATCGATATCCAATATTATGTTACAAATCAAGAACACCTGATGCAAGCATTAGGGCTATTTAGGATTCAGTCTGATCTTCACGAAGGGTTTAGTGTATCTACTTACTGGATTTGTGATTTGTAGCTCACCTGAACTTTTTATGGCGTGGTCTGTTGTCCATCTGTGCATCAATCTGTCTGGCATGAAGTTGTTTCAGCATCTCATCTTCAGGTAAGATAAAATGGGGTTTAATATCGTGTTCAAGATTATGGCACTTAAATAGTGTGAGTCTGTTTGTACTAGTCTGGACTCATACCGGTTTGATAATATTAACCTACCGAGATATCATGTCACAGTTTAACATGGATACATGTATACCCCAGAGTGAGTGAGTTGGGTTTAACACCACTTTTAACAGTATTCCAGTTATATCGCGGCGTGTCAGCTTATTGTGGGAGGAAAGCCCGAAGTGATGCAGGTCTCAGACGTTTACAACTTCGGTGAAACCCACGAGCACGGGTATGGTGCTGACAAACCTAGAAACATAATCAGGGTGAACCGGGATTCGACCCACAATCATAGGTTTCTGGCATACCCAAGGGACGCAACTCTGCACAGCGAATCGTGGCGCCTTAGACGACTGAGCCACCCGTGCTCCTGTATACCCCAGAGGTAATACACACTCACTCACTCACCCACTCAGCAGGAACAACTCGGTTGTTTCTTTGAATGCCAGTGCCACAAGATCCCCAAGGAGATTCTGACTTCAAATTGGTCCCTAGCAACCTATGCTTGTCAGGGTTAGAACTAAACTCAAAAAGTTCACAAGCCCAGGGAAAGTTAGTGAGTGAGTGAGTATGGTTTTACGCCGCTTTTAGCAATATTCCAGCAATATCACAGCGGGGGACACTAGAAATGAGCTTCACACATTGTACCCACCAGGGAAAATTAAAATGCCCTTGTTAATTTAAGACAGTGGGTTGGTTGGTTGGTTACTTTGTTGTCTAACGCCTCACTCAGCAATATTCCCTCAAATCCTATCAAATCTCCTTCACACAACTGAGAAAACGGGGCGGTCGGGTAGCCTAGTGGTTAAAGCGTTCACTCGTCACGCCGAAGACCCGGGTTCGATTCCCGACATGGGTACAATGTGTGAAGCCCATTTCTGGTGTCCCCCGCCGTGATATTGCTGGAATATTGCTAAAAGCGGCGTAAAACCATACTCACTCACTCACTCACTCACTCACTGAGAAAACTTAGGTTCTGAAGCTCACCTTCATCCAACTGAAATGGGCATGAGGTGAAAAACATTCAGATTCTTGTATGAATGAGTTAGTGAGAGTTAGTTATGGTTTTACGCAGCTTTTAGCAGCTTTTAGCAATATTCCCGCAATATCACGGCGGGGGACACTAGAAATGAGCTTCACACATTGTACCCACCAGGGAAAGTTAAAATGCCCTTGTTAAGTTAAGACAGTGGGTTGGTTCGTTGGTTTGTTGTCTAACGCCACACTCAGCAATATTCCAGCTGTATGATGGCGGTCTGTAAATAATCGAGTCTGGACCAGACAATCCAGTGATTAATATCATGAGCATCTGGCTGGAATATTGCAGCGTCAAGTAACAAACAAACAAAATCAACAAATGAGAGAACGATCTTATATCTGTGAGAAGTATCTGATACCTGTGTGAAATATTCATGCATGAGTTTCTGCCACAGGAGGGGCGGTCGGGTAGCCTGGTGGTTAAAGCATTCCCTCATAAAGCCGAAGACCCAGGTTCAATTCCCGACATGGGTACAATGTGTGAAGCCCATTTCTGGTGTCCCCCGCCGTGATATTTCTGGAATATTGCTAAAAGCTGCTAAAAGCTGCATAAAACCATAACTAACTCTCCCTCACTCACTCACTCACTCACTCACTCATGCAAGAATCTGAATGTTTTTCACCTCATGCCCATTCAAGTTGGATGAAGGTGAGCTTCAGAACCTAAGTTTTCTCAGTTGTGTGAAGGAGATTTGATAGGATTTGAGGGATCAAAGCTGGCCTTGCTATCAAGGTGCATTAATAATCCACACAAACAGGTCTCCATTATTTCTTCTTCTTTTCTGTTGCATCTTCTTGATAACTTAATTGATATGAAGTCAAGAATTCCAACTGAAGACATTCATCATGTTCTCTTTTCACAGAAAATAAAATGGTTGCAGAATGCGCGCTGCTGTGCAGCTATGGTAAATTGGTGCCAGTTGTCCGAGCAGTCATGAAATTCTAGTAGTCCAGCGCCATTTAAGGGAAAATACCTCAGTCATGACGCCAAGTGTCTTAGCCAGCTTAGAAATCAGAACATGTTCCCAAGGCAATGATAGACTTGATAATGACAGTTGTAGGACATTGCAAGTTGTTTGTCTGAAATGGCTTGTGTGCATTATAGATCTTCACAAAAGCAATCATATCAGAATTATTACACCTTGCCTGAAAATTGAGGTATATCCTAATACCGTTTCTTCCCTGTTATCACCAAAAGTTGATTTGGATGAAATTCTGTTATAATTTCCTGGTGATATCACGAAAATTAGCATGCGGAGCAATCAGAAAATATGTAACTCGTATCCGTAGTGTCTTATGGCCTCCCTTTGGATTGTTGAAATGCATACATTTCTTTATGGCTGTCACATTATGTCCGTTAGTCTCATGTAATTATTATCAGTGTCCAATTGTTCCCAATTGGGAAGATGAAAAAGTACCTATATAGAAATAATATTCTAGGTCACAGAGCCAAGATTCTTGGCTCTGATCTGTTCATGTTGATCAGTGCAGAAAGTAACAAAATCAGTTGCTGTTTAATTTGTTTGTTGAAATAAATTGCACGAAATGTGCAAGAAGTATGACATTTTCATGTAAAATGTCCAGCAATGTTCACTTTAAAGGCCAAACAACCAGAGGCTTATCATTTCAACTCAATGCAGGCTTAAGAAGAGCAGAAGTCAGAAAAAAACCTCTATTCATCGTTCTGGAACAATTTCGACATGCCACACCTTTAGGAAAATGACAGATAGAGAGCCTTAGGTATGCTTCAGTACCTTGCAGTGTCGGGTAAAGGCGACCATGCTAGTCGTAAGAGGCGACTATGCTTGTAGTAAGAGGCGACTAACGGGATTGGGTGGTCAGGCTCGTTGACTTGGTTGATGCATGTCATCGTATTCCCAATTGCATGGATCTATGCTCATGATGTCAATCACTGGATTGTCTGATTGACTCGAATATTTACAGACCGCCGTCATATAGCTGGAATATTGCTGAGTGCGGCGTTAAACAACAAACAAACAAAGCAGTGTCTGGTACCTTTGCAGAAAACTAACTGACACCTGTGAGAAGTATGTGGGATACCTGTGGGAAATATTCTTGATATTTCTTTAAGTCATCAGGACACGTACACCTGCATTAATCAAAGAGTAAACATCACGATCCAGACTTATTCGATATTTTTGTTGTTGTGACGTAAAATAAACAACACTGGTTACTGGTTCAAGCAGCACCATCAATGTTAATGTTGTGTTCAGCAGCAAGTAATCAAAAACCTTGGCACTGATTCATTATCTTACAGGTATAAAATTACGAAAGAAATCAGCAATGTTGTCCAAACTTAGACTATGGAGTCAGTAATTTGTAATGTTTTTCGGAGAATGTGAGAACAGTGAGATATCAACAAAGCACTGTTTGCGATAAGGCTTTGATGACAGTGATGACACTGATTTATGTACATGTGATTAGGATCCCTGGGTTTGCTCCGAAGTTGTTTATTCAAAGTTACAACATTCAAGGCCCCAGTAAAGCTTTCAAAAAGCTTTATGGTAGGTAGATATGTGGAGGACATTTTCAAATTTAACACATTGGTGACATGCATGATGTCCGATGCAATTGCCTAATTTGACTTGTACCATATGTTTGTACCATATTTTCTTGAGTATAGTGTGCAGCCAAGTATAATGTGCACCCCCCTCTAGCGGATTCAGTATTTTGGAAAAAGATTTTTTGAATATTATACGTTAAACAAACGGTTGAGGGGAAACTAGGTCAGTACAAACTTGAAATTAGAGATAAAAAAAAAACCCAGACATGTTGATTTACCGTTTAAATTGTATTTTAATTGTGTTTTCTGCTAGGCATTGTTTTACACCCAGGGATTAAGATTACCTTGTGTATTTTCACGTAAACTAAGCCGGAAACAACAATCAGCTGTACACACGTTTTCTTGGAATCAGTCAACTTGATTCGGTCAACTGGTATAATTTTACAGGATTTTTTTTTTATCAGGAATAATATATTCCAATATCTTCTTACTTTAGTTGCAGCTTTTACTAAATATATTTAGAATAATTATAACCCTAAGCGAAGCAGCTGATCGCTATTGCTGGTTATTATTTTTCACATGGAACCAGTTTGACCAGTCACCGTCGAGGCTCCCGCGCATGTGATCGCGAGAACTACGTGTTGATAAAGTCGTCAAACTATAACAAGTATGACATTTAACAAGTCAAAGTATGGCATTTATGATATATGTATCCATTCTCTGTCAACTAAAGTTTGTTTCAAGGCGTCAATAGCGGTAATCTGACCGTGGTTGCTGTTAATAACGGTGAGTTGTGCAATCTTCTGATCGCTTCACACACGAATAACACAATATTGAAAGGAATTTTTAATAAAATTAATGAAATAAGTTACAAACATAAGTCCAGATGTACAAAGAACACTTTTTATAGCCAGACTGTAATTACATGACAATCCATACTCGATTATTTACACACCGCCGTCATATAGCCGGAATATTGCTGAGTGTGGCGTTAAACAACAAACCAACCAACCAACCAACTAAGACCTGCGGGGCGGTCGGGTAGCCTAGTGGTTAAAGCATTCGCTCGTCACGCCGAAGACCCGGGTTCGATTCCCGACATAGGTACAATGTGTGAAGCCCATATCTGGTGTCCCCTGCCGTGATATTGCTGGAATATTGCTAAAAGCGGCGTAAAACCATACACACTCACTATAACCAACAAATCGAGCTGCAGTCTGGTTCCAGCGAGTGTTCTGACCAATGAGCACTCAGACATCATTGTACAAACAGGAGTCTCCCTGTCTCCATATACTCGTGTAGAGGGAGGGCTGCAGCGAATACACTATGAGGCGAATACGATTCATATCTCGAATATAGGGTAACGAATACGAATATTAATTAACGAATACAATAACAAGTCTGATGTAGCAGCTGAAATATTATTGTTATTACTTGTTATATTCAGTGAAACATTGACAACATAAATTATTTGACATGGTTTGTTAATGATTAATATATTATACATTTATATTCTGCACTTATCCAGGAACTAGTATCTGCTCAAATGCTACAATGACCAGTGACCACAATACTGTCAAACTAAATATGATAAGAGTGTTGTGTTTGAAGAAATCTATGCATATTATATGTTCTTATGATATTTTTTGGTACAGGGTATGTAAATATGCAACGCTTGCATATTCAAAAATATTTGATTCTAGTGGCCACGAATGACGAATTCAGTTCATGAATGGATACGGTTCGATTCACCGAATACGCGAGTGAATCGTAACAGCCCTACTCTACACACTGCTCCAGTATCGGGCAACGGATGACGAATCGAATGACTTCCGTCAATCATCCATGTCCCCATTCTGTTACTTGACTTATAACAGACCCATGTCACTACTACACCACCTATCAGACGTACAGTAAACTACGGATGTAACGACCCCAAAGGAACCACGCATTTTTTATCCTCATAATCGTAGTTCATTATAAGCGTGTTTACTGAATGTATGAACAGTGATGGATGAACGTAGTTTATTGGCAAACACGTGGAGTATGTACGATGGAAGGTGTGAGGTCACGAATGTTTAATTCAACAAAGATTTTATTAATCAGTTACTTTACATTTTTGTAAAAAAAAGAGGAAATTTATTGTGAACCAACGTCATCATTTTGTCACTTAATCCAATATATATCTGGGGTCGGCGGGTGTGAGTGACTTCTGTGGAAATAACATTTTTATTTACATTTCACTCAACAGTAAAAATGATAAGAAACATATAAATGAAAAAGGTATTTTAATCAAGCCCCAAACCACTTTAACTTTGAACTTTTTTTAGAAAGTTTGAAATAGGGTTTCAGATAATCAATGATTCCAGTGTATTCTGTTTTTTGTGAACCAGTAATCACATATAGAGGATGTATTTCTACCTTGGGAATTCAGTAGTCTTTGCAGTAGATATAGCACTGTACTCCAGTCTTGAGCTTGTAGCTGTGGTGATTGGTTATTCAGCTGTGGTCATTGGTCCTTTAGCTGGGGTGATTGGTCCTCCAGCTGTGGTGATGGGTCCTCCAACTGTGGTGATTGGTCCTCTAGCTGTGGTCATTGGTCCTCCAGCTGTGGTGATTGGTCCTCTAGCTGTGGTGATTGGTCCTCCAGCTGTGGTGATTGGTCCTTTAGCTGTGGTGATTGGTCCTCCAGCTGTAGTGATTGGTCCTTCAGCTGTAGTGATTGGTCCTTGGTCCTCCAGCTGTGGTGATTGGTCCTCCAGCTGTGGTGATTGGTCCTCCAGCTGTAGTGATTGGTCCTTCAGCTGTAGTGATTGGTCCTTGGTCCTTCAGCTGTGGTGATTGGTCCTCCAGCTGTGGTGATTGGTCCTCTAGCTGTGGTGATTAGTCCTCTGGCTGTGGTGGTTAGTCCTTCATCTGTGGTGATTGGTCCTTCAGCTGTGGTGATTGGTCCTCCAGCTGTGGTGATTGGTCCTCCAGCTGTAGTGATTGGTCCTTCAGCTGTAGTGATTGGTCCTTGGTCCTTCAGCTGTGGTGATTGGTCCTCCAGCTGTGGTGATTGGTCCTCTAGCTGTGGTGATTAGTCCTCTGGCTGTGGTGGTTAGTCCTTCATCTGTGGTGGTTGGTCCTTCAGCTGTGGTGATTGGTCCTCCAGCTGTGGTGATTGGTCCTTCAGCTGTGGTGATTGGTCCTTTAGCTGTGGTGATTGGTCCTCCAGCTGTAGTGATTGGTCCTTCAGCTGTAGTGATTGGTCCTTGGTCCTTCAGCTGTGGTGATTGGTCCTCCAGCTGTGGTGATTGGTCCTCTAGCTGTGGTGATTAGTCCTCTGGCTGTGGTGGTTAGTCCTTCATCTGTGGTGATTGGTCCTTCAGCTGTGGTGATTGGTCCTCCAGCTGTAGTGATTGGTCCTTCAGCTGTGGTGATTGGTCCTCCAGCTGTGGTGATTGGTCCTCTAGCTGTGGTGATTAGTCCTCTGGCTGTGGTGGTTAGTCCTTCATCTGTGGTGATTGGTCCTTCAGCTGTGGTGGTTGGTCCTCCAGCTGTGGTGATTGGTCCTCCAGCTGTAGTGATTGGTCCTTCAGCTGTGGTGATTGGTCCTCCAGCTGTGGTGATTGGTCCTCTAGCTGTGGTGATTAGTCCTCTGGCTGTGGTGGTTAGTCCTTCATCTGTGGTGATTGGTCCTTCAGCTGTGGTGGTTGGTCCTCCAGCTGTGGTGATTGGTCCTTCAGCTGTGGTGGTTGGTCCTTCAGCTGTAGTGATTGGTCCTTCAGCTGTGGTGATTGGTCCTCCAGCTGTGGTGATTGGTCCTCTAGCTGTGGTGATTAGTCCTCTGGCTGTGGTGGTTAGTCCTTCATCTGTGGTGATTGGTCCTTCAGCTGTGGTGGTTGGTCCTCCAGCTGTGGTGATTGGTCCTTCAGCTGTGGTGGTTGGTCCTCTAGCTGTGGTAATTAGTCCTTCAATGGACTGGTGCAGGAAGTATTTCCTCCTGTGGGATGGGCGGGGCTGCGGTGGGGTGCCGTGGGGTTCAGTATCACCCTGTTACCAAAGGTACCACAATTAGCTGTGCAGAGTTACATCCATTAATCATGCAAGTTTTTGATGATCGTTGAGGTGAAGTGACATGGGGTTTAATGTTGCGTTCAAGATTATTTCATTCATTTAGCAACATGCAGTATGCTAGCACTTTGAAACTACCATAAGTTCAGACTAGCAAGAGCACACACACACACACACACACACACACACACACACACACACACACACACACACACACACGATAGAGAAGTATCTGTTTAGTCTTACAGTTATAGATGACCGTGATGATCCGGGGTAGAACAGGTCTTCAGCAAACCATGCTTGTCGTAAAAGGCGACTATGTCGTAAGAGGCGACTAACGGTTGATACATGTCATTGATCCCAATTGCATGGATTGATGGTCATGATATCAATCACTGTATTGTCTTGTCCAGACTCGATTATTTACAGACCACCGTCATTTAGCTGGAATATTGCTAAGCGCGGCGTTAACCAACCAACCAACCAACCATCCAACCAACCAACCAACCAACCAACCAACCAACCAACCAACCAACCAACCAACATGATAGTGAAGTATCTGTTTAGTCTTACTCACAGTCACAGATGAACAACAGTTTGAAAAATTAAGAAAGTTTGAAGTGAGAATTTCTATTGACCTAAATACACATAAAAACAACATGAAACATCGCTGGTCTGTTTCAACTTGTTCGTTGTGTACACACAGGCTAAAAGTAGATGGGAGGATAAGAATATCCAAGAAGCAAAATCATTTGTATTAGGATCAGCTACATCTGAAGAACGCTTTAAAGCCATATTGAATCTCAATAGAAGAAATTAAGGTTTCAACATGAACCATTTAATGGTATTAACACTGGGATGTATTGACCCTTGTATGCTAACAAAAAGAATTCAGCAGGTTCCAAATCCACGACACTGATCACGTTTCAGTTTGCATGTACATGTCGCTTCAATTGGAAATAAAAATTATTTTCACCTTAAGGAACCTCTGTAAATGTTCCAGTCATGTAGGTGAAAGACATCGTGAGAAGGTCATCAATTTCACAGGCCTCTCATCCCTCTGTGCCACTTCTTTCATGTCTTTTACCTTTGAGATAAAAAGACAGGGGGTAATTAAACTTTAAAGATGGAGGAAGCTAGATGACTATTTTAGTTGTGTAGGATTGCGTTTTTCAGTCGTGTCTGCACGAAAAGCAAACACGTGTTTTCATTTTCATTTTTCACCGAGTCTGTTTTGATACGAAAATGAAAAGGGAAGATTATTGAGTTTGTTCCCTATCTTCCATATTCCCGTAATCAATGCCATCTGATTTCTGACTACAGTCGTGAAATTGGTTTCGATGGATTTTGTTGTGTTCTTTCCTAGATCTTGTCTCTGTAATTGATTCAGGAGTCATCTTTGGCATTTCTTTTCGCTAGAATGAGGTATGTTTCAGATTTGAGAAATTGAGAGAGATTCCTCTTTGGACTGAAACCAATTCATAATAGTACAATTACTGGTAAAGAGAATCAGAATAAAGCTGTGATAGATTTTTGTGTATATCTTGCGATAACTGCAAGGATTATTGTATGATTATTCTTAAAAGAAGTAAGTTGGAAAAGCAAGATGTTTGTATTTCAGATCAAGGATATGTACGTTTGCAAATCTACACATTATCAATAGAACAAAACAGTGTGTTGGAAATATCTGCTAGAATTTTGCACACCACTGTAGATTTTTTTGAGGATTTTTTAGCATGAAATTTTTAACACATTGAGGAAAAATGGTTGGCATTTAGGCTGCTTTGAATTTTTTTTTTTCAGTTACATCACTGTATGTTGGCTTAAGTGGGAGGAAAGCCAGTACTGATGCAGGTCTTAGATATGTATCACTTTGATGAAACTCTGCAAGAGTATGGTGAATCGATCTCATCACCAACCAAGGATCATAATCTGAGAAAATCTTGGATTTGAGTCTATGATCATGGAATCCTGGCATGCCTAAGGCATGCAACTCTACAAACAAAGGCAGCTTAGACAGTACGCCCATCCATTCATATTTGTGTGTCCTTGGCAGAGTTAATCTTCTTTGCTCCATTAACCATTAATAATGCATAAGGGTAGCCGAAAAACATTACATAAAGGGACGCAACTCTGCACAGCAAATCGCGGCGCCTTAGACGACTCGGCCGACCGTGCCCCCACCCTCTACTGAAATTAATACTTGAAGTCCTCAGTTAGCTCCTTTTCCAAATATATAAATTGATGTCTACTGCTACTTTAGTCAAATGTAAATCTGTTTATTAAAAACCGACTGCCTCTGTGAATAAGAATAAAACAAAGAAACAAATTGTTTCATAAGAAACAAGAAAATATTTTTTGGTTAATTCTGTCCTGGATATTTTTGGAATCAATTAACTGGTCAGTAAGTGGTTTGGGGGATGTCAGCACTTCTATTTTCTTTGTAAATTGCTTCCACAGGTGGAAATTACTTTATTTTTAACTGCCTCTTCTGTAAGTAGAGCAATGACTCTTACTGCACATGTTTTAGAGGATTAGTCCAGCAAAAATTCTGCAAAAAGGTTTTAAAAAATATGATGTTATCAGTTGTTTGCTTTTTACTTTATTTCTGGTGAGATGAAGCTTTTCTATGTCCTTTTGACTCTGGCCAATTTCAGTCATTTCTTTTCCGAAAGGTGCAGAACGTTGGTATGAGTGGGCCCACCGATAGACCGATAGACTCATCATCATTGTTTTTAGTATGGTCGACTGCCTCCATGGTCTAGTGGTAGAGCGTCCGCCTGGAGAGCGGAAGGTTCAGGGTTCAATCCCCGGCTGCGTCATACCAAAAGACATTAAAAGATGGTATTTGTTGTTACCCTGTCTGGCGCTCGGCATTAAGGGGCTAAAACAAGGACTGGTCGGCTCGGAATCGGTATACTGTGTCTGAGTAGGGTATTCATGTTAAACTGCGGCATGGTATCTCAGTGAGCTAGCACTATAAATCGGCATCAGTCCGGACTAGTACAAGCAGCCACAAACACACACATGTACATGCACGTCGCTATATAAGTGCAATAATCTTGGATGCAACGTTAAACCCCATTTCACCTTTTAGTATGGTCTAGTTTTAGTTGCAGTCACAAAGAGAATTAGTTGGGAGAACAAGTTATACCAACTTTGAGACCTCCTCTAAATTATGCAACTCATAATTATCAAATCATGCAATTTTGAAATCAAGAAAGAAGTGAGAAAGTTAAAGAGAAAGTTTGATGATAAAAAAACCAAACCATACTACTTTTGTATTCGTATACTGTATTGTTATACAGCTATATGAGCTTATACCACCCACTTCTGGGTGAGAATTGGTACCCAGCAACCAGAATAGGTCATGTGAATAGAGTGAGTGAGTGAGTGAGTTGGGTTTAACGCCGCTTGTAACAGTATTCCAGTTATATCACAGCGTGTCAGCTTAATGTGGGAGGAAAGCTAGAAGTGATGCAGGCCTCAGACGTTTACCACTTCAGTGAAACCCACGAGCACGGGTATGATGCTGACAAACCTAGAAACATAATCTTGGTGAACCGAGATTCGAAACCCACAATCATAGGTTTCTTTAATTTAATTTTAATTCCTTTCAATTCCTTTTCATTCATTTCATTTCATTTTATTTTCCTGATGGTGTGGGTCATTGGTCATAAAACCAATCACTGGTTTGCGTTTAACAGGCTCAAATAAATGCAGTCCGATCTCATATAGCTGGAATATTGTTGAGTGCTGCATTTATTTAAGGACAGATCCCATTCACTTGTTTGATGTATGCCATCGATCCCAATTGAGTGGATCGATGCTCATGATATCAATCACTGGATTATCTGGCCCAGACTCAATTATTTACACATACTGCCGTTATTATAGATGGAATATTGCTGAGTACGGCGTTAAACAACACACAAACAGAAATGAAAATAATTTGAATGCTCTAGTTTTTTGTTTACAAGTAGTTTTAATGAAATAAGTATTGATTTGGCACGTTTCATTATGCCCGTCCTCTGCCAAACTGATTAAAGCTCACCTTAATTTAAAATGATAGAAAAGGAAAATGTTATCTGTGTTTTGATGTTTACTGTTAGACTCACAGAGAGTAAGTGAAATGTTATACTACATAATACACTTCTAAAATCTCTAATATTAAACAACAAATTTTCCTGATGCTGATTTCATATGTGGAATAGAGCTAGCTAGAGCCATTTAGAGCTGGCTAGAGCTGGCTAGAGCTGACTAGAGCTGGCTAGACTTGCTTTTGTATATATGTCTAGATTGTTTGTTTTCCATAAAATAAATATTTTCTACAGTCATGGTGCAGGACTGATTAACTTGTGATATGTTAGATGATTGACAATATAACTGGATTATTCCTAAATTACCTCCCTTTGTAAACAAAAATCAGATCATCACTTTCAAGAATAATCAAAAAAAATAATTTCTAGCTGTTTGTATTTAGAAGTCTTAAAACAAGATCAATTCTTGTCCTGTTTTAAAGTGTCTTTATAGAAACAGCTAGAAATTATATAGAAATTCATTGTATATATAAAAAAACCCGCCTCCGTGGTGTTGTGGTAGAGCGTCCGCCCGGAGAGCGGAAGGTCCGGGGTTCAATCCCCGGCTGCGTCATACCAAAAGACGTTAAAAGATGGTACTTGTTGTTACCCTGTCTGGCGCTTGGCATTAAGGGGCTAAAACAAGGACTGGTCGGCTCGGAGTCAGTATACTGTGTCTGAGTAGGGTATTCATGTTAAACTGCAGCATGGTATCTCAGTGAGCTAGCACTATAAATCGGCATCAGTCCGGACTAGTACAAGCAGCCACACAAACACACACACGTACATGCACGTCGCTATATAAGTGCAATAATCTTGGACACGATGTTAAACCCCATTTCACATCACCTCACCGTATATATAAAAAACAAAATGAAATTATCAGGCTTGACATTATGACACTATGACCCCTAAAAGGCTGGCCCAGTAATTAATCTAAGGTGCTTCAATTTGCTGTGCAGAGTTGTGTCCCTTAGGTGTGCCAGAAACCTATGATCTATTATCAAAGCCGTGTTAAACAACACACACCTTTCAAAATGTGATCTATAGGAACATATATTTTCTATCACCATTAAAGCAGTTGGTGTTCTTTATGCAAACGGAATGCATAGTGGTATGCGACACAACTGTTGGCTGTGTTGAGTTGTCTCGATCCCTTAGCCCTTATTATTGTGGATTCAAAACCCATACCCCCGATTATCATCAGTGGTTTTCAGGCTTCCCTCCCACATTAAGCTAACAAGATAATCTCAGAGATTACTTACATACTGAACAATGTTTCATCTACCCTTCTCAGTTTTGTTTGTTTTTTAGTATAACCATAAGTTAGAAAAGCATCAATATCTTTAGTATCAAGTTTATTATTGACCCATGAAGATCCGGGTTAGAACAGGTCTTCAGCAACCCATTCTTGTCGTAAGACGCGACGAACGGGATCGGGAGGTCAGGATCGCTGACTTGGTTGACTCATCTCATCGTATCCCAACTGCGTGGATTGATGCTCATGATGTTTATTACGTTGTAACTGGTATCAAATCTATTTCAGTAATGGTTGAAAAATACTACTCCACTTTTGATAGAGATTTTTTGTATCTTTCCATAATACACCGGGTCTCAACTGGTTCTCAAAATACATCAAGTGTATATTAAAATGGAATAACATACAGTAAACTACGGTTATAACAAACTCAAATGGACCACTAATTTTAGTTCGTTATAACTGTAGTTCATTATAAACATAACATATTTAACTGTATCTGATTATACTTGTCAAAAGTTGAGTAGTATATAATACTTTCCATGTTGATGTGATTTATTTTTCTTTGTAACAGACGGAAGACGAGTGTTATCTTATTAGGATAAAAAGGCGAAAGTCAAGCCCTTCTGTTCTCACAGCTCTTCCGTTTTATCTTGATCAAGTAGTGTGAGAATCCTCTCTCTGTCTTAGAGCTCCGCCAAATTCTCCAGTTCCATGGACGGCGTATCAGCGTATAATGTGAACATCTCTTGCAAATGCCACTTTTTCGCTTTCCACTTAAGGCCCATTAACCCCCGGCCCAGGTGTCTGTGTAATTCCCGATGTACGTGCAGCTGAGGCAGTAGTGACGTGTCAGGTCGGAGGACATCATCAGGATGTAATTGAACTACAACTGACCTAAATGAAGAATGCCCATTTAATCAAAGCCTTTAGATGGGTCGGAGTGTGTTTTAGTCAGTATCTGTGTCGGTATCGGTATCGGTGTCGGAAAATAGGTTTGAGACAATGGGGTTCAAGATAATGAGGTTTGACTTAAGGTTGTGTACTCCTCAGGGAGTTGAGAATGAAAGCTTGATATCACACTGATCCATTGACCAGGGTACATGCTTTGAGCGAACATGAGTGTAGTTATGCTATATAACAAGCTATATTGATATATCCATTGCGGAGATGTGTTTTGATTATCCCACCCCATGCTGATCATAACGGGACAAATGTGGATCTGATGGTTACAATGGCCGACTTGACTGGATGGGTGTATAAAATAACACCCTCTCACTTCAATGTCTCATCTTTCATAAAAAAATTTCAACTATTAGTCAGTTTTGTATTGAAAATTTTGCAGGTTTGAGGGTACACTCATGGCAGTTACGTCAATAAATGTCTCTGTGAAGATCCGGGTTAAAATTGGTTATCGTTGGAGGCGACTGATGGGATCATGTGGTCAGACTTGCTGTATATGAATATCATCTTATCCAAACTGCATAGATCGTTGCTCATGGTATCAGTCACTGGTATGCCCAATATGAACTTATTATTATGGGCTTGAATTCCGGTTTGTCCTGACTATGTGTCAATGTTTGTCAACACCATACCCATGGTCGTGGGTTTCATCAATGGTAAACATCTAAGACCTGCATCAGTTAGGGCTTTCCTCCCACATCAAGCTGACACGGCATGATATAACTTGGAATATTGGTTAAAGCGGTGTTACACCCGACTCACTCACTCACTCACTCACTCACTCACTCACTCACTCACTCACTCACTCACTTACTCACACTATGACCTGCATCACTTCGGACTTTCCTCCCGCATCAAGCTGACAAGGCACGATGTAACTGGAATACTGTTCAAAGCGCTGCTGACACCAACTCACTCTCACTCCCTCACTATCACTTCCAACTTTACTTCCACATCAAGCTGATAACTGAAATATTGTTCAAAGTGGCTTGAAACCAAATTCTCACTCACTCACTCACTCACTCACTCACTCACTCACTCACTCACTCACTCACTCACTCACTCACTCACTCACTCCAACATGAGAAGAATATTCCTTCTGAGAATCCCAACACAACAGGAAGTCATGGTGGTTTCGAAACTTAAAGCATTTTTCTCCTAGATTCCTATAATACGTTTTAAAATTGAGTTTACATGTACACAGCTTTGGGAGCCATTAATAGTCTGCTGTTTTGGGCTTTGGGAGCCATAAATAGCGGCAGGTTGGCAGAATAGTGAAAACTCGGAAGTTGGAAAGTTAAACTAAAATATAACCCATTTTCAGTTAAAGTCTTAGGAGACACACTATTTCATTATTCATACTCAGTAAAATAACAGAATTGTGCAGTACATATATCAGATGGGTAATGCCTACTGAAAAGAACCAGGCTGCCATATGCATTCAGGAAACATTTAATAAGCCTTATATTAACGTGTGCTGACAGTTGAAGGATTGCAGTGTTAACACCATCTGCCTGTACTGTGTTAAACATATAGATCATCTTATTACATAGTCTGGATAACATGTGAAAACCTTTTAGGCTGAAATATGAAAAGTAGGGGTAGTGTATGTTCAAGGAGGAAGGATGTGACGGAGTGACGATCAGTTGTGGCTCTGGAATGCTTGGCTTACTTTTCGTTTGTCTCCATTTATCAAGTTTATGTTACATTTTATGGGTATATTTCCTGGAGACATGGTCTGTGTGTAGGGACCCGTGAAGTTCCAGGGTAGAATAGGTCTTCAGCAAACCATGCTTGCCGTAACAGGCGACTAACGGGATCGGGTGGTCAGGCTTGCTGACTTGGTTGAAACATGTCGTCGATCCCAATTGCATGGATCAATGCTCATGATATCAATCATTGGATTTCTGGTCCAGACTCGATTATTTACAGACCGCCGTCATATAGCTGGAATATTACTAGGTGCAGCGTTAAACAACAACCAACCAACCAACCAACCAATCTGTGAAGTGTATGGGGTAAGACAGAGCCATCATCATCCGTCACATAGTTATCTGACTTATTGCAGTAGTTCTGTTGATAAGCTCACTGCTACAGCTTGTTGCCTTTACCTGGCTAACTGGCCCAACAACTCAAGTGATGCTAGCAGGCTGTTAACATTGGTACCATAGGCTCAGTACTTTGGTGCAGGGCTCCAGTTTCATAGGCTTAAGATACACGCTGTGTGTTCCCTAACTGGAATGGTTATTTGGGTGATTCAGGTAATTATCTCCACCTCATCAAGGCTCTGGGTTTGCATGTTGGAATGTGCAGGTTCTGTTGTTTGTTTACATAGAAGCTCTTGATCTTCCTGGAGTTGTTTATGGACTGGTTTTGTAGTGTTGATTCATGTGAGTGTGTTGATGACATTTTCTTTGTGGAATTAAGCATAGGAGTGTCACATTCAAGTTACCTGGCAAGAGACTACTGGGTAATGTCTTGAAGGGATGATTATCAGCTCTGTGATCATGACTTTGTGAAGATGCTGTGCTGCAGTAAAATGAGCTTGGACATAAATACATGACTTTTTTTTACGGATAGCAACTTCTTTTATTCTTTGTCACAATGTTTCAGAGCTACTTCTTGCTCCTTCATCAGGTGAATCCTGAGAAAGTGATAGAGATTAAACTGTTTAGTTAATATATATATATAGAATGGTATGTTTACATAACAGGGTAGGATTAACGTGCAAGGCTTGGACAGTTCTTGATATGAATTTTCTGACATTTGGACTTAAGAATTTGCTGATATTAGTTTGTTTTTCAATTAGTAAGATATTTTCCAACAGTGGGTGGATCTTCAAATTTCAATCCCTGTGTCTTTTGTTTTCTGTACCTTTTTCGTTTTTTTAAATTCATGTAATATATACTTGTGACATTAACTCTTTCAACACCGTAGGCCGGTTATCCGGCCAAGAAGCATCGAGTCCCCAGACACCGCAGGCCAGTTATCCGGCCAAGCCGTAGTCACGTCAAAATAGTATATATTTTTATGGACCTACCTATAATGTCATTCATTTATTAAATCTATCACATTTCACAATGTCTGAAATACATATTCCATTTCAATTTAACATTTTTTATCGTTAAATTAAAAAATTATTCACTATTTCTCGCGATGTTATTGAAAATATAATTCTCGGACTCACATTTCGACAACAGGTCCACATCGAACACGTCAAAGAGGAAAATAAAGACGTTTTAAACAAATCTTTAAATATATTATACAAAGTAATAAATAAAATAAACAAAAATATATCTAAAAGTAATCAAACTTACATCTAAGTTATTATTTCCATCTTTTCGTGCGATCGCGTGTAATGTAAGTCAAATGACATCTCGGCTTTCGTCGCCTTGAATTCTCGGCTCGGACACGATGTTTAATGCAAAAATATATGCATGAAAAATCTTTGTCACAGCTCGTAACCTAGCACGATACATTCACGAAGTTCCATATTTTTAATATATATCGTGATTTCCTGCTCAAAACGTTCAGAATAACACGATTTAACAAAATTCTTTTGCAAACTTCTGTAATTTATCGAACACGAGCTTGGTATCACAGCTGTAATTTGATTGGCTGCCTTAGGTCACGTGCTCAAAATTGACCAATCACGAAACTTGTAGCAGATTTCAGCAAGAAAGCGTCATTAGAAACCAATTTTAATCCAATGAAATCGCTTGTTATAACTACGAAAAAAAACCAGTCGATGTTACGAGCGTGTAGATGAAGGAATAAGCTTTCCAGCGATGTGTCATATGCCATTCTTCGACGAACGTATTATTCATACGAAACCTCGAAAACGGGGGTATTTCTTCATTTTACTGAGCGGACAGTCGCTGTTATCGGGAAATGGGTGATGACAGAAACTATTTATAATTCTTTTTAAAATGATTTTCCAATTACGTAAACAATGAAAATAAAACAGAAATATGTACGTGGATATTATGAAATCATAAATTTGCTGAAAATCGTCAAGTTTTCGCTTCCTTGGTCCTTAGTCTGGATGTTAACAACGTGTTAGCGTACATTTTTTATTTACAACGAATTTAATTAAGTTGTAAATGCATTATTTTAAATAATTTGAAAAATATAACTTTCATATTTATAAACCATAGGATCAGACCTTTCAAATGGTGTATAACATGTAGTAGCAAATATATTTTACAAGCAGGTATTTTCTTTGATAAATGTTGGCTTCATCTATCACACAAGAGCCTCTGGGAACTCGGTGTCCCAGCAGTAAACACTTCTGCTTGACTGGTGTTGAAAGAGTTAAGACTGTAAAAATGAAATTTTATGATTTTTTTCTACTCGTGCAGGTTTAAACTTATACTATTGTATGAAAGAAATATTGAATGTTATGCAAAGAATTTTTGTTTACTTGTGCCAGAGTGTACGTCTCTCTCCTCCACACGGTTCTCCTCATAGACGTCCACCACATGGTCCTCATAGTCCTCCACATGGTTCTCCTCATAGTCCTCCATATGGTTCTCCTCATAGTCCTCCACATAGTTCTCCTCATGGTTCTCCACATAGTTCTCCTCATAGTCCTCCACATGGTCCTCCACATAGTTCTCCTTATAGTCCTCCACATAGTTCTCCTCATGGTTCTCCACATAGTTCTTCTCATGGTTCTCCACATAGTTCTCCTCATAGTCCTCCACATGGTCCTCCACATAGTCCTCCACATAGTTCTCCACATAGTCCTCCACATAGTTCTCCTCATGGTTCTCCACATGGTTCTCCTCATAGTCCTCATAGTCCTCCACATAGTCCTCAACATAGTTCTCCTCATGGTTCTCCACATGGTTCTCCTCATAGTCCTCATAGTCCTCCACATGGTCCTCCACATAGTCCTCCACATAGTTCTCCACATAGTCCTCCACATAGTCCTCCACATGGTCCTCCACATAGTCCTCCACATGGTTCTCCTCATAGTCCTCCACATAGTTCTCCTCCACATGGTTCTCCTCATAGACGTCCACCACATGGTCCTCATAGTCCTCCACATGGTTCTCCTCATAGTCCTCAACTTGGTTCTCCTCATAGTCCTCCACATGGTTCTCCTCATAGTCCTCCACATAGTTCTCCTCATAGTCCTTCACATGGTTCTCCTCCACATAGTCCTCCACATGGTTCCCCTCCACATAGTTCTCCTCATAGTTCTCCTCAGTCCTCCTTATGGTTCTCCTCATAGTCCTCCACATGGTTCCCCTCCTCAGTCCTCCTTATGGTTCTCCTCATAGTCCTCCACATGGTTCCCCTCCTCAGTCCTCCTTATGGTTCTCATAGTTCTCCTCATAGTTCTCCTCAGTCCTCCTTATGGTTCTCCTCATGGTTCCCCTCCTCAGTCCTCCTTATGGTTCTCCTCATAGTCCTCCTCATGGTTCCCCTCCTCAGTCCTCCTTATGGTTCTCCTCATAGTCCTCCACATGGTTCCCCTCCTCAGTCCTCCTTATGGTTCTCCTCATAGTCCTCCACATGGTTCCCCTCCTCAGTCCTCCTTATGGTTCTCCTCATAGTCCTCCACATGGTTCCCCTCCGCAGTCCTCCTTATGGTTCTCATAGTTCTCCTCATAGTTCTCCTCAGTCCTCCTTATGGTTCTCCTCATACTCCTCCACATGGTTCCCCTCCTCAGTCCTCCTTATGGTTCTCCTCATAGTCCTCCACATGGTTCCCCTTCTCAGTCCTCCACATAGTTCTCCTCAGTCCTCCTTATCGTTCTCATAGTTCTCCTCATAGTTCTCCATGTCCTTCTCTGCATAGACCTCCATATTTGAAAAGTAAATATTTGGTTTGATTCGAAAGGTATGAATAACTTTTAGTTTACTCATAGCCATTGCGAAGTCTGTGTTGTTGCTGATGTGCTTTTTGACAGGGGTTGAAATCTGAAACTTGGAAACATCGTATAATTCTCTTGATGAGTGGAGCTTTTTTTAGAAAAAAAGGGTAAAGAAAACAAAGACCTCAAGAGGCAAGTTAATGCCGAGAAACTTAAGGAAACATCTTTTAAAAATACGGAAATCTTTTAGTGTCAGTTCTGTGCAATGACTCACCAATCATTGAGACACATGGCGAGAACAGACAGAAGAGAGTCTCTTCTTATGTAGGGGAAGTGTTTTGCCATATTTGACAATTCCTTGGGTTAAAGACCACCCTGTGGAAATCTTTATCTTGGAATATTCGTTGTTGAAGTATGCTCCCCATCTCAGACAAACAGAGACAGAAGGTAGTGTCTGCCATATTGTGTCTTAAAAATGCCAAATGCATTTTAAAGTAAACACTGCACAGATATGTAAACATGTTTTTATTCTAATATCAACATCCTTCACTTTCATGACTGGTTAACAAACTTTGTATGTTGTGAAATGTATGTGGTCATAAACAGAAGTTTATTAAATTGTGTTTTTTTAAAAATTAAACTCCAAAGTAATAAGAATATGTGATGCTGTGATTTCGTGTTTTTACTTTTTAAATTTCTGTTTAAAACAGTTATCAATATATGATTTTGCAATATGGTGCCATGTGTTCTTTTTTCTTCCCATCTTTACAACTTCAGTGTAAGCATGATCAGATCATTTATACATGTATCTAGATAGTTTTTGCCAGGGTTGTGGTAAAACAATTCCCATTTGGACATTCTGTACCCAACTCTTGAGACCTACAGCAGGTACCCGGATAGGTTAGGGTAATAGGGGGTCAGGAACCCCTGGTAGTTAATTTGGACTATTCCCAGCCCTAGATGAAATGCATCAACCAAGTAAGGGAGCCTGACCACCCAACGCCGTCAGTTGCCTTTATACAACAAGCATGGGTTACTGAAGACCAATTCTATCCCAGATCTTCCACTGAACCATAACATATAGTGTTGGTTTTAATACAGTGCATGAGTAATTTAAACAAGATATAAGTATATTGCATTTTGATATTTTAGAAAACACATTAGTTAGACTGCCTTGGTTTTGTTATCACTAGATAAGTGCAATAATTTTGATTGTGACGTTGAACCCCATATCACCCCACCTCACCATGGTCTTGTTAGTCTTATGTATTTGGAATGTAGTGACGAATGTAACGTGTATGTGATTACACCACACACCACACACCACACATCATACCCCATATTTTCATTGTTCTTTTTGTAACTTTTGTTATCACATTGGATTGCTTATATGACAGTACCAAAATAATTCTTTTTTCTATTTGTAAAAACTTGATGTGAGAAACAATATCTTTTGGACAATTATCTTAAAAGGCAACTTCTAATGTACATAAAAATGTTGTTTGTTCAAAGACTTGTATCACATATATAATAGTGGCAGACACCTGTGCTAGACGATTATGAAACACTGGACTACAAATAACCACGGCTGAAGCATATCCAGTGTTCTGATTGGTGAATGGTAGTTCAGAAGAGGAAGTTGATGATGCTGCAGCCTCTGTCGGAGAGACACTAGAATCTTATGTGTGGCACCTGCAAGTCAAAATACATGCCTCTTATAACACATGGACCGACACTTTACTCTTGTCATTTTGATGGCAGATAGTCTGTTAGAGTTTAACTTCAGACAAGGTGATAACAAAAAGCTTTAAGAAATGCCAATTACCTATTACAGTTGTCTGCCGAGAATAATTTATTGATTGGCGCATAATATTTTCGCTCAATGGGACATCGGGCGCATTCATGTAGATGGGTTTATTTTTAAAATTATGGGAGTCACTGTTTGTCTCAAAACTATTTTACATCACTCTGGCAGCTGCTTCAATTATTGAATGCAAACTTCCTCCTTGGCGCTGCCTTTTTCGTCCCACTTTACTATCAGTCTGTCATTAGCTGAAAGTCACAAATAGTCCAATTAGAATCAATCTTACACATTTTAGCAAATAAAGAAGTCATATGGATGATTTTCATTTGTTCTTTACCATAACTAGTAAACCATGTCCAAACAGCAGAATCAAAGATAAATGTCTTTTCATTGTCAACACATACTAAACGCTCTTCTGATAGTGCCCAAAGTGTTTCTGCTTCAAGTGACCCTGGTAACTATGCTTGCAGTAAAAGGCGACTATGCTTGCCGTAAAAGGCGACTAATGGGATCGGGTGGTCAGGCTCGCTGACTTGGTTGATGCATGTCATCGGTCCCAATTGCGTGGATTGATGCTCATGATATCAATCACTGGATTGTCTGGTCCAGACTCGATTATTTACAGACCGCTGTCATATAGCTGGAATATTGCTGAGTGCGGCGTTAAACAACAAACCAACAACAAATCAATTGACCCTGGTATTGCATAATTGCTGACCACAAGTGATATTAGTGAAACACAGAAAGTTTCGCAGGCGCACATGACGGTGACCATGGTGACAGACTGAAAAAGGATGAAAAACTGAGAAAAGGGAGAAATTGTCAAAGAGCCTGGTTTCATGACCATACATGATTGCAGGTTAACTCAGAAAGATTTGTGTAAATCATGTGAAATCTAATTCAATGAGAACGCTAACATCTGACTTTATGAGTACCCGGGGCACGGGTGGCCCAGTCGTCTAAGGCACCACGATTAGCTGTGCAGAGTTGCGTCCCTTGGGCATGCCAGAAACCTAAGATCGTGGGTTCGAATCCTGGTTCGCCCCGATTATGTTTCTAGGTTTGTCAGCACCATACCCGTGCTTGTGGGTTTCACCAAAGTGGTAAACGTCTGAGACCTGCATCACTTCGGGCTTTCCTCCCATATTAAGCTGACACGCCGTGATATAACTGGAATACTGTTAAAAGCGGCGTTAAACCCAACTCACTCACACTCACTTTATGTGTACCTTGAAGAGACATGCTAACGGCAGTGATCACAAACAAGCTGTTGAGACTAACTATATGAAGTTGCTGCTGTAATACATAATGGCACATCTGAGAAAGATGCCATGTGAAACATCCGTTGTATTTCTGACATTACTTGTGGATGGTGATTCTGCATCAATGACCTGCATATTGGGTTGTAAGTTTTATAGGATCTCTCAGAGTGTGGACCCATACGGTTTGAAAATGACCCCATGTATTTATGCTGAAGTCGTCCCTGTCCACGCTTGTTCAACTTCTTGGGAGAACCCTGCTCGATTTGTTTTGTTGAATCCACCCTAAAGCTTGGAGAAGTAAGCAAATTAGATACACTGTTAAAAATGCTCATTTTTACCCCTTTGTAAGAAGCAATAGTTTTTGGAAGGGGTGTGGAAATATGAAATTGTGAACTTGTCCCTGGACAAATCCCTGGATTTAAAATCACTTGTCTGGGGGCCAAGTCTACTTGGCCAGCTTATTGAGCTGAAATGGATTTTTTTTCCAAGAATCGTTTTTTCTGCCCTTTCTTTACTCAGGCCCTGAAAGAAAATCTTTCATAAGGTTTCTTGGTTGACTTGGAGGACATTTCCAAATTTGATGTCATCAGTGACATAATGATGTCCGATGCAATACCCTATTTTATCCCAGTTACCGAGGCAAGCGTGTCCACTAGGCAATTTCAAAGCCTAGTTTCTACCCTTGCCACGTCAAGGCCACTTTTCATGGCCCGACCCTGGCGCCACCTCGTGTAGATCACGAGTTGTGCCCCTTGTAATGAAAATGCGATATCCAATCAGATTGCTGTTCTTTTCTCGTATAGCTTCACAAAGATGGTGACTACCGTAATTGAGGATCTAGTCGATAAGATAACGAAAACATTCGTGATTTTATCCCTGACACAAAAGCATAGGCAATCGTTTCGGGGTTTAAAAGATGAAAAAGACATATTCCTGTCACCAAGGACAGGCAGTGGTAAATCACTTTCATACGAAGGTGTATCAGTCGTGGATGTTGATTTTGTGAAACATTCTCTGATTGGACTATTGATGTGTGCGAAAGTCATATCATATTTAGCATGGGAAAGCGGGCTGGGTGTGGCAAAGGTGGAAACAAGACTTTGATAAAAAGGCTATTGGTGCTCTTGCCTCAGGAAGATGTATTTTATTGTGCACTCTATGTTCCCATATTTCTCCAGGTGAATAATTGACTTGCCTTTGCATGTGTTTGTGACCAGTGCCACCAGTGATGCAGCATGCACTCACTTTTTTGTGAACACCTCGAACAATCACTATTTGATAGTGATTAATAAACACTTGCTTGTGATTATGGAATCTTACAAGGTACTCGCAGATATTTCTTATGAATGTGGAAAGTGCGCTTTTATTACACCAAGTCAAAACGTGGATGGAGGCCTATGTAATAGATTTTCGTGTATTTGGTAAAAATATTTGCTCAGTTGTGTATGTATTTAGTTCACCTTTAAAAGAAAATGACAACTTTGAATGCATCATTATGATTACCACAAACATTTCTGCAATCAGTGATAGATAATACCAAGGTGACGATGAGTTGTTGGTTTTTGTGAAATGTAATATATTTCTTCTGCCAGAACTTTCCTGCTAGTAGGCAGGTTTTTTTCTTTGGAATGAAAGGAAGATGAATGGGTTTTATCTGAAGTGAAGTATCGTGTTGGTTTTTGTTCCGGAAAAAAATATAATGGTTTCACGTTTTTGGGTTCGAAGCAGTTAAATACTTTGTCATTGATCAATTCAACACAGAACCTTTCTTTAGATAGAACGTAGTGTTCCTGTCCACATCTAGAACTGTCATCCATTTTTTCTTTCTAACTAACAACTGATAATTATAACAATGTATTGAAATGTCAATAGGTTTTCTCCTTTACACTTTCCAGACCTGGATCTGAATCATTCTTTAATCGGTCTGAGCTTATATTTTGTTCTTTACAGGAATCCCATTTGGTACTTTTCTATAATAGATGTCCTTGGAAATGACTTGTTATTGTTTGTTTAATGCCACACTCAGCAATACCCCAACTATATGTAAATGGTCAATTCTGGACCAGACACGCAATCAGCCTGACCTCATATGCCCCCCACAATAAGTGTAGATTGCTGGTTGCCAATTCTAACCTGGAATTCCCATGAGGAAAATTATTACAATATCATATAATTATTGGTTTGTAAGGACGATGATAAATTGTTTGATAGGCATTACTTAGAAGTTGACGGATGACAAGGTAGACACAATTTTATGGATAACAACTTCTGTAATACTGTAAAAAGCGACGTTTCAGTATAGATCCTTATACCGTTGTCCTCTCCCATTGGCTACCACCTATGTGTTCTCTGTCCATCGTGTTGTGACAGTATTATCCTTCTGTTGTCAACACCTACCAATGTTATCCCACTCATGTATGCAATTGTTACTGTTAATCCTCTACTGTTATTCCTCAACCTACTATATATATTCTGTACTATGTCCCTTGTGTGCAAAATACGCATATGTCGGAAAGCGCACGTTAAAAATTACCAATTTAAGTAAGTAAATAACCCTCATTCTGTCTTGCTTGACAACGGTGTAAGGATCTATACCGAAACGTCACTTTATACAGCATTAAAGAAGCTGTTATCCATAAAACTGTGTCTACCTTGTC
This sequence comes from Haliotis rufescens, assembly GCF_023055435.1. Taxonomy (NCBI): domain Eukaryota; kingdom Metazoa; phylum Mollusca; class Gastropoda; order Lepetellida; family Haliotidae; genus Haliotis; species Haliotis rufescens. The sequence continues at coordinate 2,150,477 of NW_025963846.1, read as the reverse complement.
AAGGACGAAGATGTACAGCTCAGCTTCAATTATTGTTGAACAAAGGTTGATTTCATCAAACCTGACCTCATATGCCCCCCCACAATAAGTGTAGGTTGCTGTTTGCCAGTTTTAACCTGGAATTCCCATGGGGAATATTATTACAATATCATATAATTATTGGTTTGTAAGGATGATGATGTACAGGTTAGCTTCAATTATTGTTGAACAAAGGTTGATCCTATAAAACATACCACAGAAATGATGACTAAACGTTCTTCAGGCATCACATTTTTGTTTTTCACTTTACTGATTCAACCTATTGGAACCAAAAGCCACAATCAGATTGTAAAATAAAACATTTGCATTGGGGGCTCTTGGTTGTTACCTTGCTGTGGGCATTTTATTTCATAATCCCCCAATTCATATTCAAATTCAAACACATTTTCAAATCCCTTCTTCGCAGGCCGGCTACTGCCCCTGCACACACACAGCTCTTTGTCAGGCCGGCTTGCCCCTACAAGCAGCTGCTTCCCCACGGTTGTCCAGGCCGGCTTGCCCCTGCAACCTACGGTTGTCTAGGCCGGCTTGCCCCTGCAACCTACGGTTGTCTAGGCCGGCTTGCCCCTGCAACCTACGGTTGTCTAGGCCGGCTTGACCCTGCAACCTACGGTTGTCTAGGCCGGCTTGACCCTACAATCAGCTGCTTCCCCACGGTTGTCTAGGCCGGCTTGACCCTACAATCAGCTGCTTCCCCACGGTTGTCCAGGCCGGCTTGACCCTACAATCAGCTGCTTCCCCACGGTTGTCCAGGCCGGCTTGACCCTGCAACCTAAGGTTGTCCAAGCCGGCTTGCCCCTGCTCACACAGCTCTTTATCAGGCCGGCTTGCCCCTACAATCAGCTGCTTCCCCACGGTTGTCCAGGCCGGCTTGCCCCTACAAGCAGCTGCTTCCCCACGGTTGTCCAGGCCGGCTTGCCCCTACAATCAGCTGCTTCCCCGCGGTTGTCCAGGCCGGCTTGCCCCTACAATCAGCTGCTTCCCCACGGTTGTCCAGGCCGGCTTGCCCCTACAATCAGCTGCTTCCCCACGGTTGTCCAGGCCGGCTTGCCCCTACAATCAGCTGCTTCCCCACGGTTGTCCAGGCCGGCTTGACCCTGCAACCTAAGGTTGTCCAAGCCGGCTTGCCCCTGCTCACACAGCTCTTTATCAGGCCGGCTTGACCCTACAATCAGCTGCTTCCCCACGGTTGTCCAGGCCGGCTTGCCCCTACAATCAGCTGCTTCCCCACGGTTGTCCAGGCCGGCTTGCCCCTACAAGCAGCTGCTTCCCCACGGCTGTCCAGGCCGGCTTGCCCCTACAATCAGCTGCTTCCCCACGGTTGTCCAGGCCAGCTTGCCCCTACAATCAGCTGCTTCCCCGCGGTTGTCCAGGCCGGCTTGCCCCTACAATCAGCTGCTTCCCCACGGTTGTCCAGGCCAGCTTGCCCCTACAATCAGCTGCTTCCCCACGGTTGTCCAGGCCGGCTTGCCCCTACAATCAGCTGCTTCCCCGCGGTTGTCCAGGCCAGCTTGCCCCTACAATCAGCTGCTTCCCCGCGGTTGTCCAGGCCGGCTTGCCCCTACAATCAGCTGCTTCCCCACGGTTGTCCAGGCCGGCTTGCCCCTACAATCAGCTGCTTCCCCGCGGTTGTCCAGGCCGGCTTGCCCCTGCAACCAATCTTATAAAACATTAAGCAACAACCGAGCCAGCTCCCAATTCTTGTGCCAACTATAATAAATAATTTTAGTCTACTTGTTGTTTTGTTATTTCTGCACAAACATATACTTTTTGGTAAGTAAGGATGATGATGTACAGGTTAGCTTCAATTATTGTTGAACAAAGGTTGATCCTATAAAACATACCACAGAAATGATGACTTAACGTTCTTCAGGCATCACATTTTTGTTTTTAATTTTTCTGATTCAACCTATTGGAGCCAAAAGCCACAATCAGATTGTAAAATAAAACATTTCCTTGACCTCTCCATTATACCGCTGGACGAATTAAAGTAACTGTTAACTTTTTAGATAATAGATGAAATGAATTTGTTGTCTTTGGTCACTCCAAATTAAGGGCGGTCGGGTAGTCTGGTGGTTAAAGTGTTCGCTCATCATGCGGAAGACCCGGGTTTGATTCCCGACATAGGTACAATGTGTGAAGCCCAGTTCTGGTGTCCCCCAATGTGATATTGCTGGAATATTGCTAAAAGCGCGTAAAACCATACTCACTCACTCCAAATTAATCTCTTATGACATAGGACTTGTAAAGGTAGAAAAGGTCTTCAGCAACCCATGCTTGCCATAAAAGGCGACTTTGCTTGTGGCAAGAGGCGACTAACGGGTCAGGCTCCCTGACTTAGTTGATGCATGTCATCGATCCCAATTGCATGGATCGATGCTCATGATGTCAATCACTTGATTGTCTGGTCCAGACTCGATTATTTACAGACCGCCATCGTATAGCTGGAATATTGCTGAGTGCGGCGTTAAACAACAAATAAACAAACAAATCTAAAAGGTAAGCTCTTGCCAGAAAACAAAAAGGTCATGTACAAATTATTCCCATTATAAAAATCTAATATTTCCCATAAAGCACCAGTTCACCAATTAATGATTGTCTATTACTTTTCATGTCAAAACATCTGACAGATATATATTGCTATTAGTCTGGGCAATGAATGGCTTTATCCCCCAGCAATTTCCTAGGGAGATAAAAACAAAAATAAACATCAAAATATTTGTTTGAACAAGTTATATTTATGTATTTTATTCATACAGATCAAATTAAATAGAAAAAATCATATGAATTTGTCCATTTGTAATAAGAAAATATTTTTATATAAAATGAAATTAAAAATATCACCGACTTCTTAATAAACAACGCAAAATAAGCAAAATATGTCACACCAGCGAGTGTAAAACTATCTAGAAGAATTTCCTACAGCAAGGGCTGTTGAAATCTTTGGAAATTGGGAAGGGAATATGGTTTCCTCCATAGATAATTGAATCTTTTGTCTGAGTTACATAAAAACTTGATGACATCAGAGTACTCAGAACAATTATAGGAAAACAATTCAGTTAACAATCATAGGTATCCATATTGAATATGTTTCCAAAACTACTTTATTCAATTCATTCAAAAGAATAGAAGACTCAATTAGTACAGAGACATAAAAGGCGACTTTGCTTGTGGCAAGAGGCGACTAACGGGTCAGGCTCGCTGACTTGGTTGATACATGTCATCGATCCCAATTGTGTGGATCAATGCTCATGATGTCAATCACTGGATTGTCTGGTCTAGACTCGATTATTTACAGACCGCTGTCATATAGCTGGAATATTGCTGAGTGCGGCATTAAACCAAAAAAACAAAAACTTATGACATAGAGGGAACATAGCCTTCCCTCTTTAAATCCAAGTACACATTGATGTAAAGATACCAGATATCTTGCACTTAAAGCTGTATTAGCATCATGTTTTCCCCACTAACCATCCCAAACATCTCTATGCCAAACCCGCCGTGATATTGCTGGAATATTGCTAAAAGCGGCGTAAAACCATACTCACTCACACACTCACTCACTCACTCTATGACAAACACATTTTTTAAATATTGGGCTTCACAAATCTATTGTTGACTGACTAAAGGACTATAAAACTATAAACCATAAATGTGTGGTCTCAAAAATGAAGTAAAAAATTATATTCCTGTTAGACAATAAAAGGTTTAATAATGTTATTCAGCAGAGTGCAAGTCATTTAGACATGCCATGTGATTGTCTTTTATTCAGAACAAACAATAATTTTGTTTTTCTGTTTTTCATTTGGTTCTGATATTTAGTTCTATGACTAATAGTGTCTGGATTTTATTTGAAGAGTTATCTTCCCTTGCCAAAACAAGGCTGCAGTGGTTGCTATGAGTCTTCTGTGTGTTGAATTGGCCCATTACTCAGCCATTTCTACATGTATCGTTATGAAAGAATTTGGAATAATGAATAACATTTCCACCACAACATCCATATTTTGAACCTATTAATGGCTATTACATAGCCGTCTTTTTCATTCTTTTTGTTGTGATATGTTGAATATTTTGAATCTTGAATCGACCTCTATACTGCATAACAACATAATGCACTGAAAGGCAAAAAGACTAGCGCCATATGCATTATTTGATAAAGTTTAAAAGATGTTTTGATTGTGAAAATGCGTTTTGGGTGACCTGCAGTCTGTAAATAATCGAGTCTGGACCAGACAATCCAGGCTGATTGAGATGATGAGCATGGATCTTCTCAAATAGGATAAGATGTCATGGATCTACCAAGTCAGCAAGTCTGACCACCTGATCCCATTGGTTTGCCTCTTACGGCAAGCATGGATTGCTGAAGACGAGTTCTACCCCGGATCTTCAGGGGGTCCCCTGCAGCTTTCTCAGATGAGCAGCACTTGTTATTTTCAAGCAATCATGATATTCTAGAATAAAGCGGGCTGACGTTTGACACCATTCAGCCTCTTCATTAGACTAATGCGAGTCTTTGAAAATGTATGATTTTTGACAGAAACAACTCCATTTATTTTGAAGAGGAGCACATGAGATGGGGTTCACAACCTGAATGTGTTGAAAATATAGACTTGTTTCATTTGGAGCTATAGCATTACATTAAGGGCTGGGCAGAAGGGATAAAAGCATGGTTCAGGGACTGTGAAACAGACTACCAAATGTTGGGTGTTAAATGTTCCGACAGGTCGAACTGATCAGGATTGAACCATGAGGCCTTTAATGAGAGGTAGCATGTCAGAACCATTCCTTATCTCCAGGTCCAGCATGGGGCTATTTCAGGCATTCCATGTCGAACATTTGACTAATGCTTTATAAAGAGGCAGAAATGGCTGACATTTGGGCACTGAATGTCCGCAATGAAGGGCTCAGATACGTAATTTGAGCGAGGGATTGATAGCCTGTCAATACCTTGATATCCTATGGTTACTAGCTTATAACAATGAAATTTGAATTAGCTGCTTGCCAAGGGGATTTGGGGTCTTCGTTTGGCACCATGATGTCTGTTTGCAGAGTCTGTGGCAATTGCTTTCTGGGAATCCCATTCTCAGACAATGCCGTCCAAGTCATTGTAATTATCGTACTATGCATAATAATGCTAATTAAGCAATAAGGAGATTTTGACAGGCAGTGACCGAGTTCCCTTGTTGCAGTGGACAGTAGACTTGATGTGGCTTTTCAAAATATTGGGCCTGTTTAACAGGATTATATTTTATGCAAATTATGTGGTCGGCGAGTGCTTGGGGCAAGTCGTTCTTACCCTTTCCGCAAACACCAGGGCCCACTAACACAAAGCGATATTAGCGCTAAGATGATCGTAACTCCCATACTCTAACATGGCTTACGATAGTCTTAGCGCTAAGATTGTTCTGTGCAAGTGAGCCCTGGTGTCATCACTGAAACCCCTCTTTCTGTACAATATATTCAGGAATACTTTTTTTTAATTGTGCAATGATAGGTGGAGCAAATATGTATGCAAAGCAGTGTGTCTGTCTCTAAGTATAAAAAGTGGAAAATTCTATTTTCTATCATTCCTGACAGATCTCGGTAAGTCTCTGATCCGGGATAATAGTGCCTCTAGTGCCATGAGCAGTCTTACCGTATTTCCTCTATTAGACGCCCGGGCTTCTATTTATTTTGGACAAGCCTTTGACCCAGCATCTATTGGAGGCCCAGCTTCTATTAATACCCCCAATACCAATGACTTCTGTAAATATGAAAACCTCTTACCAAACTTTCAAATGTTAAGTCAAAGCCACACACTCGTGACATATCAGATCGAGGACCGTTTTCCGACACACGTGGAGCTAACGGAAGAGAAAGGGAGTCCTCATTATGTAATTTAAGTCCCAAAAAGGGATTATTAATTGTATCAATTGATCGACCCGGCTTCTATTAGAAGCCTGCGTCTATTAGAGGGCCCGGCGTCTAATAGAGGAAATACGGTATTCTTATACTGTCTGATTGTACTGCATTCTTTATTGATTGTATGGTAACTATAAAAGCTTAGTGTTATGTGAAAAAATGACCCAGATCATCTCTCTAAATTACCATCAATCTACGTATTCATTAAAATGAATAATTAGATAAGTTGCCAACTGACAATTACTATCAAAGTACATTAATGTTAACCATTGATAAATAATTTTGAATCATTTATTCTATCTGTCCTCAGGGCAGGGGATATGGATGACTTTGTCTTCTTCTTATTCGTGTTTGGTAATCAGAGTTGCGTTTACGGTGTCCTATTTACAAAAATACACACTGAAAAAAGCTGGGATGCAAAAAAACCAACCTCATCCGTCCCTTTAGGCCTAAGTTGCGTCCCCTGGACACGCCAGAAACCTATGGTTGTGGGTTCGAATCCTGGTTCGCCCCAATATGTTTCTAGGTTTGTCAGCACCATACCCGTACTCGTGGGTTTCACCGAAGTGGTAAACGTCTAAGACCTGCATCACTTCGGGCTTTCCTCCCACATTAAGCTGACACGCCGTGATATAACTGGAATAATGTTAAAAGCGGCGATAAACCCATCTCACTCACTCACCCTTTAGGCCTACATGTTTTTCAATTTGGAACAAGTTTACTGTAGGCATAACTTATTGTTTTGTTTTGTTCCTCCTACCTCCCAAAATCAATGTGATACACACATAAAAACAGACACTTAAAGGGGAAGTGTACACGCAAAAATCACTTTCTTTCTTTTTCTAAACAAAACGCAATTTTAGAATTAGTTAGTATCTGTGTTTGAAAATATACACTCATTTTTTTTCACAGTGAAAGTAGGAAGCTCAGAATAGTGTTAAAATAATATGCCGTTATGAGGCCTTCGTTTTACGAGCGAAATAGGCCTGAGTTATCCCCCTTAGATTATGACGTAATTGGTGCCAATTCAACTGGGTCCCTGTCTATTCTCAACGCAAAAGATATCAAGGACCAGTTTGCGGTAAAACAACATGGTCTACGACACACTCCGGCGCAGTGGTGAGTCAGCATAACACAATTCTGGCTGGCATCTGAGACGCTAGAATCACAAAACTGTACCTACACCACGTGAAGCGGCTCTAACAAAGCATGATGACGTCATAATGTTTATCAATTGGCACCAATGACGTCATATTGCAAGGGGCATAAGCCATGTTGTTTTTGTTATGGAAATAGAACACTTGGTTAATGTGAAAAATATAAATCGTTTTAATGCAAAAAATATGTTAATTAAATATGATGTTTTTATATTTTTGTCTATGACACTTCTATGTTAACACTTTTAATGTGGAAAAAGTACAAGAAAAATTGGTTCATTTCCGTGTGAACTTGCCCTTTAAAAATTTAAACCAGACACTTTATCAATGCTCAGAATGGCTTAAAATACAGTATTTCAGGTCTACATTTGAAAAAAATTCTGGGAGGGGGTGTTGGATGGCACCCGGCACCCAAACCCCACCAGATAGCCTAGCACCTAGGGCGCTCACAGCTACGCGACCAAGGACCCTCTTACTGTGGAGACCAATGCAGACAGGGATAACGTCATGCTGACCAGAAAGGGAATAACAATTGCGTTGTATGTATTTAAATATTAGGCAAAACTGTAAAAAATACGACAGTTTACAATTGTATGGCTTGGCAGAAAATAGATAAATATGGCCTGTTGTCTCTGTACTAATTGAGTCTTCTATTCTTTTGAATGAATTGAATAAAGTAGTTTTGGAAACATATTCAATATGGATACCTATGATTGTTAACTGAATTGTTTTCCTATAATTGTTCTGAGTACTCTGATGTCATCAAGTTTTTATGTAACGCAGACAAAAGATTCAATTATCTATGGAGGAAACCATATTCCCTTGACAATTTCCAAAGATTTCAAACGGCCCTTGCTGAGGGAAATTCTTCTAGATAGTTTTACACTCGCTGGTGTGACATATTTTGCTTATTTTGCGTTGTTTATTAAGAAGTCTGTGATATTTTTAATTTCATTTTAAATAAAAATATTTTCATATTACAAATGGACAAATTCATATGATTTATTCTATTTAATTTGATCTGTATGAATAAAATACATAAATAAAGCTTGTTCAAACAAATATTTTGATGGTTATTTTTGTTTTTATCTCCCTAGGTAATTGCTGGGGGATAAAGCCATTCATTGCCCAGACTAATAGCAATATATATCTGTCAGATGTTTTGACATGAAAAGTATTCGACAATCATTAATTGGTGAACTGGTGCTCTATGGGAAATATTAGATTTTTATAATGGGAATAATTTGTACATGACCTTTTTGTTTTCTGGCAAGAGCTTACATTTTAGATTTGTTTGTTTGTTTGTTGTTTGACGTCGCACTCGGCAATATTACAGCTATACGATGGCGGTCTGTAAATAATCGATTCTGGACCAGACAATCAAGTGATTGACATCATGAGCATCGATCCATGCAATTGGGATACGATGACATCTATAAACTAAGTCAGTGATTCTGACCACCCGATCCTTTTTACGACAAGCATAGTCAGTCACCTTTTGCAGCAAGTATGGGTTGTTGAAGACCAATTCTACTCCGGATCTTCACAGGTCTATATCAGTATGCATTTATAGAGTTCACATTTGATATGTGCAAGTCTTGACTCTTTATGAAAAAAACAGCCAGAGGTGTCACAATCAAACCATTCTCTTTGGCTATAAGGTAGGGGGAGGGATGTGGGTGGGGAGAACTGGTGTTAACATGACTGTATGTATGGTTTATTTACCTGGGTACTTCTACACTCTGGATAAAGAGCTTTATAAATGATTTGACAGTCCTCTGGGATGAGTGAGTGTGTGAGTGAGTTGGGTTTAATGCCGCTTTTAACAGTATTCCAGTTATATCACGGCATGTCAGCTTGATGTGGGAGGAAAGCCTGAAGTGATGCAGGTCTCAGACGTTTGCCACTTCGGTGAAACCCACGAGCACGGGTATGGTGCTGACAAACCTAGAAACATAATCCGGGCAAACCAGGATTCGAACCCATAATCATAGGTTTCTGGCGTGCCCAAGGGACGCAACTCTGCACAGCGAATCGCGGCGTCTTAGACGACTGGGCCACCCGTGCCCCCCCTCTGGGATGAGTGTGCACATGGTGTTAGAACGCACTCTGTTCAGGGACGAAAGAGACTGGAAGCTTTCATGGGATAATGCAAGGAAAGGATATACAGTCAAGTCTGTTAATTCGACATTCGTTTATCTGACAATCGCTTTATCCGACACGAATGAAGGGAACCGATTAAATCAGTGCTATTTAGACTGTTAATCCGACAGTCTCGCACTCCGATTCCAACACACCTTATTTGCAACGAATTACCGAAATCACTCATTAATCAGTCTTGTTAATCTGACAGTGGTCAGCGTACTCTGTGATCATCTGCCCGCGAGTACACAGCCAGTGTTTTGATGCGAGACGAGTCGGCTGGTAGCTGCATATTACAAAGCTGCAGAGATAAACTTTGATTAACAATAAACAATTAATGCTTTAAATAAAGAAAACAGGATTAATCCAGGCTTAGAGTACCTCAATCTTATTAAAATCAGATACAAGTTCTGCGCGTACACATCTATATTTGGATGCGAGACAAGTTGGCAGGTAGCTGCACATTGACACGGCTACAGAGATAAACTTGCTTAACAATAAACAAATAATGCTTTAAATAAACAAAACAGGATTCCCTCAATCTCATTAAAATCGCTACCGCTGAGGACACCCAATTACAGGTCACGTCAGAATTACCTTTTGCGAACTTTGACCGACCTATGCATGATTAGAAAAAATATTTGATAACAATGTAACATAACAGTAAAAATATTTCACTTTTTATTACGTGTTTGTATCGTTATCTATCGTGTAGTTGCCGATTTTCGATCACAAAAGTTGATACTCCTTACGAGTAGTTTTGTTTATCCGACATACTCATTAATCTGACATGATCATATGTAGCAACCATTAACCAAGATAATCGAGCCTTAGTAAACAAGATGGCAACCCCATGGTGATTCTGGGTTGGAATTGAACCCCAGCAAGCTATGATTTGTTTGTTGTTTAATGCTGCACTCAGCAATATTCCAGCTATATGACGGCGGCTTGTAAATAATCGAGTCTAGACCAGACAATCCAGTGATTGACATCATGAGAATCGATCCACACAATTGGGATAAGATGACATGGATTAACCAAGTCAGCGAGCCTGACCACCCGATACCGTTAGTTGCCTCTTACAAGCAAAGTGGCCTTTTTCGACAAGTATGGGTTGGTGAAGACCTTTTCTACCCCGGATCTTCACCTATGAAGGTTATAAGACTTGTTGGAAGAAATGGTCAAGATTGGTGATGTTTGTTTGTGATATTAGTCACTGGTTTGTCTGGTCCAGAATTGATTATTTACAGGCCACCATGATATAGTTGGAATATTGCTGAGTGTGGTATTAAACAACAAACAAAATTTGATCTGTTGCATATTTTCCTAATGTCAGGCAGACTTCTGTGCCTCTTAGATCTCTCCATTTTAAACATGTTCTTGTAGAATTGGAGCAAGGCTATGAAGTTAATCACCCTATCAGGAGATTTGGTCTCTTTCAAGCTGGCTAAATAGAAACGATGTCATTTATCCCCTCAGCCCCTACTAATCTGATCCCTTCTCAGACAATGCAGTAAACAGGATCAACATCGTATCTCATTGTGCTTTCACTTGGGGCATTAATCAGGTCAAATGTTTGCTTTTAGTAGATATTTGTTGTGCTTGTTACCACTGAACTAATGGGTTTTTTAGGTTCTGGTGTTCATCCTGTTCATGTATTATAGATGCAGGCTTACAATTGTTTGGACACATTTAGCTAACCTCTATCAGCAATATTCCAGATACCGTATTTTCTTGAGAATAGTGCGCACCCAAGTATAATGCTCACCCCCACCCTCTAGGGGATTCAGTATTTTTGAAAAAGAAATTTTTTAATATTATGCGCAGAAAAAAAATTACACCGTACCCCTTCAGTGAATACCAGTAAACAAACGGGTGGAAAGAAACTTTGTCAGTACAAATTTGGAATTTGAGATAAAAAATCACCAGACATGTTGATTTACCGTTCAAATTGTATTTTTTGTTCTGCTAGGCATTTTTTACATCCAGGGATTAAGATTACCATGTGTATTTTCTTGTAAACTAAGCCGGAAACAGCAATCAGGTGTACACGTTTTCTTGGAATCTACTGGTTATTCGGTTGAAACTTACCCAATGATAGAACTTTACAGGATTTTGATGCAAGGATCGGGAAAATTTGTATCTGAAACTATTTTTTTATCAGGAATAATATATTCCAATATCTTGTTATTTTAGTTGGAGCTTTTACTAAATATATTTAAAATAATTATCACCCTAAGCATAGCACTTCTGTGCAGCTGATCGCTATAGCCGGTTATTATTCCCCGTCCCAACAAAGTTGGCGGGGGATATAGAAATGGGTTCCGTCTGTCTGTCCATGCGTGTACGTGTGTGTGTGCGTCCCGAAATCGTTGTCAGAGCATAACTCCGAAACCGTTAAATATTTCTCTAAGAAACTTTGCATGTCTATCAGACTCATGCTGAAATTGTGCCTTATGCTATTAAGGAATTTTAGAAATTTTTTTTTTTTACGTTTCCATGGCAACAAGTTGGACTTAGGTTCTTTGAGGGTGGTGTTCATTTCCGGAGTGTAACTGCGTGTCAGCTTAATGTGGGAGGAAAGCCCGAAGTGATGCATGTCTCCGACGTTTACCATTTCAGTGAAACCCACGAGCATGGGTATGGCGCTGACAAACCTAGAAACATAATCAGGGGAACCGGGATTCAAACCCACAATCCTAGGTTTCTGGCATGCCCAAGGGACGCAACTCTGCACAGCTAATTGTGGCGACTTATGGGATCGGGTGGTCAGACTTGCTGACTTGGTTGATGCATGTCATCAAATCCCAATTGTGTGGATCGATGATCATGATGTCAATCTCTGGACTGTCTGGTCCAGACTCGATTATTTACAGACCGCCGTCATGTAGCTGGAATATTGCCGATTGCGGCGTTAATCAACAAACAAACAACTACACAAGTTAATCTGATGTTATTGTACAATTATGCCCACTTGGCTTGATTGACGACGGTACAAGCATCTGTATCGAAACATCCCACTAAAAGCATAAAGAAGTTAGCTCCAGCTGCAGCAAACAGAGATGGATGTGCTCCTCTCGGTTTGAGGATAGGTATAGCTGGCAGCTCGTTAGCTGTCAGATTCCAGAGGCACGAGGTTGGTATCCTTATTGGCCCAATAAAACTAAATGAATGTGATGTAATAAGTGAGTCAAATGCGGTTGGTTGCCAGGTGCTTGCCGATGAAAGCTTTCGTGTTGAGAGCTGTGTGCATTAAGTAACAAACTTCTTAACGGTTTCTGTTTAATTAATCAATTTAATTTAATTTGATGCTAATTAAAAGTTAGTTTGAAGCTTAATGCTTTTGTCAGCTTACTCACAGAGAAACATTTATGTATCTTTCACACGATTCACACTGACATTGCAAGAGAATTTGTTCAGCTATTCATTTTGATAACAAAGTTCACTGTTGTTTGTTCTAAAGTATTCTCGGAAGTTTTGTGATACCATTTTGTTTTCTCAGTGTTTGTTTGTTTGTTTGTTTGTTTGTTTGTTTGTTTGTTGTTTAACGTTGCACTCAGCAATATTCCAGCTATATGACGGCAGTCTGTAAATAATCAAGTATGGACCAGACAGTCCAATGATTGACATCATGAGAATCGATCCACACAATTGGGATACGAACAAACAAACGTTGTTCAGACATGCAAAGTTTTGTAAGACTCAATTATTTACAGTCTGCCGTCATATAGCTGGAATATTGCTGAGTGCGGCATTAAACAACAAACAAACAAACAAAAACTGTCATAGCATGACTGATTAACTTAAGTAATATTAAACAATCAGGTGTTGTCCAAGTTCCTTTAAGTCCTATATATTAATAAATATAAACAAATTTGTAATTTATAATACTATATGTTTTTTAAAAAAAGAAATAGATTAATCTTTTCAACACATACACACCTCTATCACATCATACTCATCCACTTGCCTCCCTGACACCTGAAAACATGACTGAGAATGAATAATTAATCCTTACTGACAATTACCATGACAGTATTTCTTGTAGGAAAAAGAGAAAAAGAACAAAGAATAAAAACCTTTGATCAATTCAGGAGGCAAGTCTCGATACGGAAGCTCTTCAAGTCTGGTATTGTTCAATCCTATATGTATACACACCAGAACATTTAATCAGGCTTAAATGGACCAAAATGGTGGATTTTAACTTTCTGAATTCTGCACTTAACAATAGTTTTGAATATTCATAGCATTATTACATTGTTTGATCTTGCTCACAAGGAATGTTGGGCACATTGGGGCAGATAGAGGCCGGTATTTAATTCTAGGACTAAAAGACCGCCTCCGTGGTCTTGTGGTAGAGCGTCCGCACGGAGAGCAGAGGTCCAGGGTTCGGTCCCGGGCCGCGTCATACCAAAAGACGTTAAAAGATTGTACTTGTTGTTACCCTGTCTGGCGCTCGGCATTAAGGGGCTAAAACAAGGACTGGTCGGCTCGGAGTCAGTATACTGTGTCTGAGTGGGGTATTCATGTTAAACTGCAGCATGGTATCTCAGTGAGCTAGCACTATAAATCGGCATCAGTCCGGACTAGTACAAGCAGCCACACACACACATACACGTGCATGCACGTCGCTATATAAGTGCAATAATCTTGGACGCGACGTTAAACCCAATTTCACCTCACCTCTAGGACTATAGATAGCAGAATGAGGATAAAATATTTATAGTAGGCGTCAGTGCTGTTCATTAAGTGACCAGAGAGACCTGAGTTTGATCTTACTCAGCTGATGTGTGGTGGAAACACCTCATGCCAATAGTCTTTATCTGGGGGGGTGGGGGGTGGGGTACAGGTCGTCTAAGGCGCCACAAATCACTGTGCAGAGTTGTGTCCCTTGGGCATGCCAGAAACCTGTGATCGTGGTTCGAATCCAGGTTCGACTCGGTTATGTTTCTAGGTTTGTCGTCACCATACCCGGCTTGTGGTTACCATCCGAGACCTGCATCACTTCGGGTTTTCCTCCCACATTAAAGGGACTGTATGTCAATGGCTCTGTGAGTTTTTACATCATGCGTGTAATAACTTCTGAGCGTGACGTCACATGTCTGATTCAAATCTCAACCCAAAAACAGTAGAGCTCCATGCAGTGAAACCGACAACGCAAGCTCTGGGCAGAGTAAACTGGCTTTGGTAGGGTTTTTTATAAGAGGCAAAGTGGAGAGAAAGCTGGTGTGTTTTTCTTATGGAAGAGTTACAAAATACTAATTGCCAGCTTGATTAGATTAGAAGCTTTATCATTGTTTATCAAAGCATGATTTGCAATATAAACATGCCATGATTGTATGACGCCAATTGCTGTCCTAGCCAGAGTTCCTTGCGCCCAGTCTAGGATCTCTGTTACATTGTCACATCTTACACAGTCCATCCATGTGTTTTTCATCTGTTTTTTTTTAAGTCAACACATTTAGATAAACAAAACTTTCTTTGAGAAAATAAAGTCAAACACTGTTATGTCGAAGTTGAAGGAAGAAAATTGACATCACTGTCCCGGAACGCTTTATGCACAAGATGAAAACAATAAACAACAATTGTACAATGAGCGGAATACCTGCTCTGACAACACAAACACAGCAATGAGCGGACCTTCCAGCTCAGGCATACATGAGGGGAGCGGAGTTCCAGCTCAACCTCAGGACGCTTCCTACGAGCGGCACATCCTGCTCGAGGTCGTCCCTACACCAGCACTCGGAATACCAAGCTTGACTAACACCATGTAATGGTAACACATATATAGTAATGAACAACAATGGACAGACAATGACGTTGCTCTGGACATGGGACTTCTGGGGGTGATGAACTGACACAGCTCAGGGGATGATCAATTAAGGCAATAAATGTCATACTATAAATAACAGTAATTAACGGGAAGTGATATAGTAGCCCAGGTTGGCTGACAGTCAATATACAATGAAATGGTGGTGAGGATTAACAACTGGGATTAGCGCCTAATTCATAATGACAATTAGGGTATGGAGACATGCACATGTCCTCCCACATTAAGCTGACACACAGCGATGTAACTGGAATACTGTTAAAAGCGGCGTTAAACCCAACTCACTCACTCACTCACTCCAGATGGACATGTAACTTGATTCCAAGTGATCAAAGTGGGACAAGATTTCCCTGGTTACAAAGTTTATGATATACAGCAATTTAAAGTAAAAAATAATAATTTTGGAGTAAGTTTTCAATGGATTGCACGTTTTTGATTGATATACAATAATTCCCTGGAGGAAAGTTCATGATTCAATTTAATGTCCCCCGAAAAAACACACCAATTTTCAGCCTGTGGGTATTAAAATATTCATTGCTTTACTGAATATTAGTTTTCCAGTGCTGCGTTTTCCATGTGATTGATGAGAAGTGTTATATTTTGAAGTAATATATTTTCAAGAGTAATAATTCTTTTTAGTCTGTAATTCACTTGCAAATTGCAAGAAAGTTCCAGAAACACCCCAGAAACCCATGTTTATCAGCAGCCATGAAATAATATGTGAAGTAATGAACTTAGATCTATCACTGTGCTGAGATGTCAAAAGCTTATCGCAAACTTGGACAAAGTCATATGGTACTCAACCTAGTAGGAACTTAATTCACAGAATACATGAACATGTATATGGTCCCCCTGGTGGTTATATATGTGGTACCCCTGTTTATCATCTGTGTGGTCCCCCTGTTTATCATCTGTGTGGTCCCCCTGTTTATCATCTGTGTGGTCCCCCTGTTTATCATCTGTGTGGTCCCCCTGTTTATCATCTGTGTGGTCCCCCAGTTTATCATCTGTGTGGTCCCCCTGTTTATCATCTGTGTGGTCCCCCAGTTTATCATCTGTGTGGTCCCCCTGTTTATCATCTGTGTGGTCCCCCTGTTGGTTATCTATGTAGTCCCCCTGTTGTACCCTGGTTTAGTGGGTCACTGGTCACATTGTACACTGATTTAGTGGGTCACTGGTCACATTGTACCCTGGTTTAGTGGATCACTGGTCACATTGTACCCTGGTTTAGTGGGCCACTGGTCACATTGTACACTGATTTAGTGGGTCACTGGTCACATTGTACCCTGGTTTAGTGGATCACTGGTCACATTGTACCCTGATTTAGTGGGTCACTGGTCACATTGTACACTGATTTAGTGGGTCACTGGTCACATTGTACCCTGATTCAGTGGATCACTGGTCACATTGTACCCTGGTTCAGTGGATCACTGGTCACATTGAACACTGATTTAGTGGATCACTGGTAACCTATACTGATCATAAGAGGCAACGAAATAGATAGTTGACGTGGATCTATGCTCGCAATTTTGTTCACTGGATTGTCTTGTCCAGACTTGATTTTTTACAAGCGGCCATCGTACAGCTGGAATATTGCTGACTGTGGCATTAAACAACAAAAAATAAAAAGAAACAAAGAACTGTGATGGCATATATCATTTCTCATTATTTCAATCACTGCTTGTCTGAGTGTATTTGGTGTGCAGGAGTTTCATTAGAAATTAAATGTGCTTGTTAAAACTTATGCTTGTTGTAAGACTCAATGGATTGAATGGTCAGACTCGGTGACTTGGTAAATTAAGTGTCATCATACTGTAACAGCATGGATCGTTGTTCAGTCACTGGATTGTCTGGTTCAGTCTTCATTATTAACAAGCCGCTGCAGGGATTTTGACACACAAAAAATGTATACAGGTCGATGACTTAGACCCAAGAAATATAATAAGTCAATGGCAAAAGTCTCTAAGTCAAAAAAACAAAACACAAAATTCTGCTTGTGCCATGTGCTCACAATTCAACAAGAATGGCGGACGAACCCTAAGAAATAACAACACTGATCATGATTGGATAAATATATACAAACTGTCCAATGAATGTTGCGATAAGAAAAGTGCTTGACTAAGTCACTATAGCTCCTGACAGCATTTCCCCATGATACAGAAAGTATGAACCAAAGACATTGCACTGCTCACAATTTCAATTTCAATTTCAATTTTGATGGCTGTGCATTGTTTTATTAAATTGATGCTTCGTGTTGGCCTTTCTTTACTATTTATGTTTTAGTGATATCATGAAATGTCTGATGCCTTCCTGAGAATTTCAATTGCTCAAAACTCTACTACTTAAACAAACCATCTGTCAAATTGAAATTTGACCAGTGACCAACAGCTATTTGAAACTCTGTGTAATATGCAGGGTATTGCTGAATGTTGAATTCAACAACAGGCACACGAGTCTAAACAGCAGTGTTTCTTCCAAGCTGATGATGTCATGATGGACTGACTGTGGAATATGTTCTCGGGAAGGTTTTTATCACTAGTTCATGTGTTCTTTCTCTTCAATTCCTCAGCATTTCATTTCCTACAGGACCATTTTTTGACAAAAAAAGCTAAAAATGTAATTCTAAAATGTAGCACTTTTCTTGTCAGATGCTGTTGGGCAGAAGGTGCTTAAGCTGAGATACCATATCAATGTCTTTCAGTGTTCGTAAAAAATGAAGCAGGCTCACCCAAACGGATTGTCAAATCCTCAAGGAGTCTAAAAAATGAATTTTGAAACCAGGAATAAGTTCAATTTTTTTGAAGGCACAAAAACTGCCCAGCGCTCAAGTACATGTAATTAGTTCAAGAATTTATCTCATCCATTTTTGTCTCCAACGTGATAAATAGGCGGTGCTCGAATATACTTACCAAGTGAGTTTGGGTGGGCGGAGTAGGGATATAAAACTGCTCAAGCGCTTTTTAGTCTTTGTTCTCGTGGGTGACTCCGAGTGTTAAGGCAGACCTTTAAGCAAATAGCGTGCGATCCATCCTATTCTAATGAAGTAGAAAAAAGCCACTTACACGTGCTAGGTAGAGAGGCTGATGAGGCTAATTTCATGTAGAAGAATTTCACTTGTCCTTATTTCAGCTGTGATCAATCACCGACTCTCTTGTTAATGGATGAGCAGGTTGAGTCAGGGACAGCCAATTCATCTACAGGCAGTGGAAATTGATAGGGAGATTTTACTGCTGCCTCGGCCATTTACTGTCCGTGCTGAATATGTCCTAGGGCTCAGGACTTTTAGATACACGGAGAGCCTAGAAGATTAAATTGGTGTTTGAGTTTTGGAGGAGAATTACTTTGGGGATATCACTGGTAGTTTTGAAGGTTGAAAAAAGGATTTGTGTGTTAACTCATGAATGACACTCAGGTGTATGAATTAATGATTATGTTTTGTTTCTTGGTAGGTGTTGGAAAGCATTGATAGGTGTTGGTGGTGTTGAATGTGCTGATCAGGTTCTGGTGATGTTTGGTGGTGGAGTTTAGGCATTGTTAGGCATTGGGACATGTCGGGGTGTGTTGGTTGGTATTGGTAGGAATTTTAACGTGTCTGGTGGTGGTGGTCGTTATTAATCAGTTGTTTGTAGTGTTGGGTTGTTCTGATGATGTTTGGTAGTGTTGGTAGGCATTGGTAGGTATAAAGGTAGTGTTGGGAACAAGGTATTCAGTAGGTGTTTGATGCTGTTGGTTGAAAATTTAGCCAGTGACGACAACAATTGATTTATGAAAATCTGGATCAGACGGAGGTGTAGACTTGACAGTTAATTTGGGTCCACCGTCTAAGGCTTCCATTTCTGCTACCTTGCAGGTGGTTCCTTCCCATAGTTTACTGCACAGACATAAGTTACTCCAGGAAAACAGACAAGGTGATCAGTTTTTCCATTCAGTTATCCCCAAACCATTACTTAAATTACATAGATACGACGTTCGTGGTCAGTGGATAGAATGTCTGCCCGGAGAACGGAATATTGGTGGTTTGATACTTCTTTGAGAGGCTCTTAGAAGTTGGAGTACAAAGGAAGGATAAGATATGTGGATGAACAACTTCTTTAAAACGATTAGGAGCGACGTTTCGGTGTAGGTTCTAACACCGTTATCAAACAAGTGATGTGTAGAGTATGGTTGACAAGTATATGTTCTGGTAGGAGGCAATGTTTATACAGTTGAGGAGATTGAGATGTAGTTTCACTGCCTCAAGCCTGTATGTATGCTTGTCAACCATACTCTGTACATCACTTGTTTGATAACGGTGTTAGAACCTACACTGAAACATCACTCCTGATTGTAATAAAGAAGTTGTTCACACATGTACAGTCAAGTCTTGTTAATATGACAATCCGCTTTATCTGACACAAATGATGGGAACCAATTAAATCAGTGCTATTTAGACTGTTAATCCAACAGTCTCGCACTCTGACTCCGACACATGTAATTTGCAACGAATTACCGAAATGACTCATGATGCAGTCTCGTTAATCAAACACAGTGATCTGCGTACTCCGTGGTCACCTGCCCGCGAGTTTACAGACTCTTTTTTTTTATAGCTGCATATTACAACGGATGCAGAGATAAACTTGCTTAACAATAAACAATTAATGCTTTAAACAAACAAAACAGGATTAAAAAATCACATGCTTAGATTACAGTGTTTCGTTATTGCGCCCTTCAATATAGCGCGGTAAAGCATGGCTCCCAAAAGATACTAACATTTTCAATAAACTCAAGTTTTCCAATGACATGATGTTTTTCCCCCATCTAAGAAAACATTATCATCTGATCACCGTGATCACGTAACACTGGAAATACCAGTCAACAAATCCGAATTGAAGTACACAATTTAATCCTATTATTATCATATCTGGTAATAAAAAAAATTGTTCATTGTTTATCTGGACTAATGTTTGCAATATATATTTTTTAATTATATTCAAAATTTCTTTTAGTAATTATAATAATGTTTACAATAATTTAGGCGAAATCGTATGCGAAGTGATGGGTAGATCTCACAACTCACCGTTATTAACAGCAACCACGGTCAGATTACCGCTATTGATGCCTTGAAACGAACTTTAGTTGCAGGAGAATGGTTACACATATCATAAATGCTGTACCATGACTTGCTAAAAGTCATATTTGAGGCAGTTTGACTATTAAATGTCAACATAACGTTTTCGCAATCGAAATAAAAGTTGCGCGGGAAGTCCCTATGGTGACTGGTCAAAATCGTTCCATATGTAAAAAAATATCCTGCATACAATCTGTACCAAAGTGCTACACTTGTGGTTCTTATAATTTTCAGTATATATAGGGAAGCTATAACTAAAATAACACGATATTGGAATATATTATTCCTGATAAAATAATAATTTCAGATACAATTTCTTCCGACCATTGCATCAAATTTCTTTAAAGTGGTATCACTGGGTACATTTTAACTGAATCCCCGGTAGATTGGGAGGAAACGTGTGCACAGCTGATTGCTATTCCCGGCTTAGTTTACGAGAAAATACACACTGTAATCTTAATCCTTGCATATAAAACAATGCCTTTGAAAGCAGGAAATACATTTTAAATGGTAAATCATCATGTCTAGTGATGTTTTATATCAAATGTCATACTTTTATTGACCAAGTTTGTTATAGATCCCCTGTCTTTTTCACCTGAAGCGATACGATGTGTTGGGGTTTTTTAAAGCGCATATTATACTCGATAAATCTTTTTTTACACTATGAATCATAAATAACTTCTATTCTAATCTTTTTTGAAACTCTGAAATGTGCAGCGTAGATCGTGTTTAGGTAGACTGTTTTGTTGGTCATCTACCACCTACGACTCGACCTTCGTTAAACCGCTGTACCTCAATCTCATTAAAATCAGATACAAGATACAAGTTCTCACTACTGCTGAGGACATCCCATTACAGGTCACGTCAGAATGACCTTTTGCCAATTTGACCGACCAATGAAATGACTAACAGGACCTCTACATTAGCCACTAAGAAATCTCCTTTCTTGAGCTTTGCGACACTAGTTTCAAGCTGGCGACCTCCATTGCACACTTTTCTTTCAAAACCAACAGAATGAATCAGTCAACAGAAGTTTTACCCATGTTGGGAATCGAACCTGGGTTTCGTAGTGACAAGCAAATGCTTATACCACTAGGCTACCCGACCGCCCCCAATCTCAAGTGATCCATGAAGATCCGGGGCAGAATAGTTCTTCAGCAACCCATGCTTGCCGTAAGGCGACTATACTAAGCTTTGGTGGTTGCATGATTAGATTTGGTTATTTCTATTCTGTTTGGGATTTATAATGGACCCGTGAAGATCCGGGGTAAAATAGGTCTTCAGCAACCCATTCTTGCCGTAAAAGGCGTCTATGCTTGTCATAAGAGGCAACTAACGGGATCGCGTGGTCAGGCTCGCTGAATTGGTTGATGCATGTCATCATATCCCAATTGCGTTGATCGATGCTCATGATGTCAATTACTGGATTGTCTGGTCCAGACTCAATTATTTACAGACTGCCGTCATATAGGTGGAATATTGCCGAGTGCAGCTTTAAACAACAAAGAAAGAAAGAAAGATTTTTATAAGAATTATGTAATTACTAACTGAGAAAAGAAATGTGTAAATCACATAATATTACTTTATGCCAAATAATAAAACTGTTTTAAGTACAAGATGTTAAGTATATTCACGGAAACATGCTTTGTTCTCATCATAAGAGGTTTAACCCCATTTTACCTCAATTAACCAGATAAATTAATTCTGCACCCATTGCCTCCTGCTCATATAATAAAACATGTTCAGGAGCCAAGAAATGTCGACATGAAATGGAAAAACGTCATTTTACAAATAAGTGGAATTCTGAACCTCGCAGATGTTGGCTTTGTGTAAATAAATCTTTGATTATCCAAAGGAGCAGCTGGGTAACAGCAAAATCCCTTTAGTTTCACTTCTAGGCAGGTACTGAAATGTAATCATTTTTGATGTCTTCACAGTGTTGGCCCTGTGAAGATCTGGTTAGAATAGGTCTCCACAACCGTTGCTTGTGAGATAGCTCCACAGCAACCCATTCTTGCTGTAAAAGGCGTCTTTGCTTGTCGTAAGAGGCAACTAACGGGATCGGGTGGTCAGGCTCGCGGACTCGGTCGATGCATGTCATCGTATCCCAAGTGTGTAGATCAGTGCTTGTGATGTCAATCACTGGATTGTCGGGTCCAGGCTTGATTATTTACAGACAGCTGGAAAATTGCAGAGTGCGGCGTTTAACAACTAACAAACAAACAATTCATAGTGTTCAAAATAAAAAGGTCGTGGGGTCTTTGAGGTTAAGTATTTGAAGCCTAGTGGTTAAAGCGTTCGCTCGTCACGCCAAAGACCAGGGTTCGATTCCGAACATGGGTACAATGTGTGAAGCCCATTTCTGGTGTCCCCCGCCGTGATATTGCTGGAATATTGCTAAAAGCGGTGTAAAACCATACTCACTCACTCACTAATTTTTTAATATAATGTTAGATCCATGACCAGTCTTATAGTCCTTGCCAAATTGCCCAAAAGTTAAGGTATCATAAGGACAAGTAGAAATTTACCCTTTTTAAGGGTTCTGCTATATGTTATCATTATAAGGAATGTGGACTAAAACTGTTAGTTTCGATCACTGGTGACAAGGCTCCTTACATTCATGTTGAATTTCGGGGCGGTCGGGTAGCCTAGTGGTTAAAGCGTTCGTTCATCATGCCGAAGACCTGGGTTCGATTTGATATTGCTGGAATATTGCTAAAAGCGGCGTGTTGAATATCAAAGACTGTGTTATGTCTCAATTAGCTAAAGCTTGGTAGGAGGCATTGGTGGCCCAGTCATCTAAGGTGCCACGATTCACTGTGCAGGGTTGCGTCCCTTGGGCACGCCAGAAACCTATGATTGTGGGTTCGAATCCCGGTTCGCCCCGATTATGTTTCTAGGTTTGTCAGCACCATACCCGTGCTCGTGGGTTTCAATGAAGTGGTAAACGTCTGTGACCTGCATCACTTCGGATTGACTCCCACATTAAGCTGACACGCCGTGATATGACTGGAATACTGTTAAAAGCAGCGTTAAATCCAACTCACTCATATAAAGGATGGTCCTGTTGTAGATGTTTGCTAAAGTGAAAAAATAGATTGATTGAAATATGAATATTTTGAACCTGATTCTTTTCTTTTTACTTTTACTTTTTAAGCAAATCAAACAGCTGTGATATTTTGTCTCCTGCATCTTGACATATAAACAAGGAAATGTCTAAAACACGAGAATAATTCTGCCAATAAAGATAAATAGAATAATAAAATAGAGAGACAACCATCACTATGACAGTATTTTTTCATGTAATGTTTGCCACGTACGCAAATTTGACCACCAGCTTACCATATTGTTCAGAAAGTGTGTCATAAAATAAATCCTCATATCCAAACCACTTTTGGTTAAAGACTGAAATAGAATAGAATAAATTCTGATCAGCAGGGATTATGGAAGGTAGTATCAGAATTTAAGACCAACTAAGCTCTTTGTGATGCCTTTCAGGATACGATTCAATAAATGGTATGAAAATAACATGTTTTGCATCTCATGCTCAAAGTTGTTTGATCAGTGTTACGACGTTCAAGGCCTAAGCTAAGATTTCATAAAGTTTTATGGTAGACATGTGGAGGACATGTCCAAGTTTGATGCATCAGTGACAAAAATGATGTCCGATGCAATTCCCTATTTTGGCTTTTACAATATGTTCCCACGTTTTTCAGGGGGAAACTTGCCTTGCCGTTGCATGTGTTTGTGAGGGGTGCCACCAGTGGGGCAGGAAATTGTCGCCTTTTTGCAAACACCTGGTATCATCACTTGATGGTAGTGATTCATAAAGACATGCTCATGGTATAGCCGGAATCGTACAATGTACACTGCTTTTAGCTTTTTCCCGATTTTTAGCATCTAGAAATGGGTTTTGTTGCTTTTACTTACAGTAATTTCCCTTTAAAAAAATTACCCTATTATATAATGTGTGTTTTGACTGATGAAGTACTTATCTGTGTTTCAGACTGTCACCCTTCTGCAGGAGTACCAGGATTCAGTAATTCAGGATTCAGGATTCAGTCCCCCAGATGCCGGCAATGACAAGAGACTGAGCCAGGTCGGTAATTGTAAATTCCATGACAAGCATTCAATTATTTCTCTTTAACCCTGTTCTTTAACATATACCAAATTGTTCCTGCTTTTGATTTTTTTGTGTTTGGATGGTTATAAAATAATTATTGTAATAGGTTTGTTTAGCTTTGAGGAATAACTGCTTATGTGAAGACGCTCTTGGGAAATCCGACATCCAGGAAGTGTCGGGGATTATTACGTAATTGACACCTGTAAATTGACAACTGTAAATTGGCAATCTTGAGATGGAGTCAGGTGAAATTTAAGAAATTATCAATGTATTTGGTCCCACTGCTGAGAGAAGTCAGTCAGTGTCAGCATCACGGGTGTTACTTCGTGTCAAGTGGAATTGTTTCTTTGTGGGTGAATCTCTGATATGACAGCTAAAATTCAGTCCCTCAGGTTCTCCAACTGAAATTCCTGATTTCATTGGAAGTGGTTTGTGTTTTTTGCTGAAATGGTGTTTGATTGGTCTTGAAGATGGGCCTCATGAGCTTCTTTGAGATTTTTACAATTTTAAGAATTCAAATTGAAATTTAGTCAGTCAGATTCTGCAATATTGGTGTTTGGTGTCATTATGGTTATATTTATTCTTGTTATAAATTCCCATTAGAGATCTTTAGAAAATTTAAGGATTTATTTCCAGGAAATAATTGGTCCCCAGGACACATGCTAGTCGTAAGTGAGTGAGTGAGTGAGTATGGTTTTACGCGGCTTTTAGCAATATTCCAGCAATATCACGACGTGGGACACCAGAAATGGGCTTCACACATTGTACCCATGTCGGGAATCGAACACAGGTCTTCGGCGTGACGAGCGAATGCTTTAACCACGAGGCTACCCGACCGCCCCGCTAGTCGTAAGAGCTGCCTGATGAAGATGGGGCATCTGTGTCTTGACTCTGTGTGTTTCATCACACCCAGATAGTTGCTCATACTTTCTGTCACTGGTTATCTCGTCCAAACTTGATGAATGTTTGTTTTTTGTTTAACACCACACTCAGCAATATTCTAGCTATATGACGGCAGTCTTTAAATAATCGAGCCTGGACAAGACAATCCAGTGATTGATGTCATGACCATCGATCCATGCAATTGGGACATGATGACATGTATCAACCAAGTCCGCGAGCCTGACCACCCGATCCCGTTAGTTGCCTCATACGACATGCATAGACACCTTTTATGGCAAGAATAGGTTGCTGAAGACCTATTTTACCCCGGATCTTCACGGGTCCATTATAAATCCCAAACAGAATAGAAATAACCAAATCTAATCATGCAACCACCAAAGCTTAGTATAGTCGCCTTACGGCAAGCATGTGTTTCTCAAGAACTATTCTGCCCTGGATCTTCATGGATCACTTGATGATAGGGGGCGGTCGGGTAGCCTAGTGGTTAAAGCATTCCCTCGTCACACCGAAGACCCGGGTTCGATTCCCGACATGGGTACAATGTGTGAAGCCCATTTCTGGTGTCCCCCTCGGACCACATGCATCTTAACAAAAATTCAGTTCTTCTAATGCCATGCTCAGCAATATTCTGACTACTTGGTAGTGGACTGTACATAATCTAGATTAGATAAACCTGTGATTGATGTTATGAACAATGATCTGTGCCGACATGGTATGTTGACAAACCATCAACCAAGTCATGTCATATGTCAAGCATAGGTTGCTGGGGACCTGTTCTTGCAGGGTTTTCTTGACAAGTGGTCTTCTTGACAAGTGGTCTGATGGTTATGCAACGGATCCACAAATGTAAAGCCATAAATCTTCACTGCCATGAAGGAATAAATGGCTGTTGTTTATAATTAGTTCATAAATCTAGGAGTCTTGTTAAGTTTCTAAAAAGATATGAAACAGAAAAACTAATATTGTGCAGATCGAGGAGGAAAATATGCTTTCAATTATATGTTACTTTTTATATGGATATTGAGATATTTTAGGCTGTTATTGTTTGTTGTTTAATGCCGCACTCAGCAATATTGAATCTACCATATATGTCTGCAGATAAGAGGAATTTTGAGCACCAGATATAAGATTCTGGAGAAAGGGGTCGGCTTATCCATGGGATATATACTTTCATGATAGTAATTTTCAGAACGTGATCTGTTTTGACTGGTTTGTTAAATCTTTATTAGAAATTATAATGACTTTTTCAATATAATTACAACGTTTTTCATCTTAAATTATTGAATATCTGCAAGTACCTGTACAGTCTTGCAGTCCGACTTCGCGGTGTGTCGTTGCCGTTTACTTCCTGGTTCGGTTTATCTACAGGTCATATCATATTCTTTCAAATTTCATGGGTCAAGTTAATACCTCGGCTTATCTACGGGGTCGGCTTATCTGCGGTCATTACGGTACCTGACAGCGACCTGTAAATAATCAAGACTTTACCAAACCATCCAGTGATTCATATCATGAGCATTGATCCAAGACATCAGAGTACAATGACATTCTTTCAACTAAGTCAATGATCCATTACGTTATCTCGGATGACCAGGGGTGGTCGGGTAGCCTAGTGGTTAAAGCGTTCACTCGTCACGCTGAAGACCCGGGTTCGATTCCCGACATGGGTACAATGAGCTACGCCCATTTCTGGTGTCCCCCGCCGTGATATTGCTGGAATATTGCTTAAAGCGGCTTAAAACCATACTCACTCACTCACTCACTCACTCACTCACTCACTCACTCACTCACTCACTCACTCACTCACTCACTCACTCACTCACTCACTCACTCACTCACTCACTCACTCACTCACTCACTCACTCACTCACTCACTCACTCACTCACTCACTCACTCACTCACTCACTCACTCACTCACTCACTCACTCACTCACTCACTCACTCACTCACTCACTCACTCACTCACTCACTCACTCACTCACTCACTCACTCACTCACTCACTCACTCACTCACTCACTCACTCACTCACTCACTCACTCACTCACTCACTCACTCACTCACTCACTCACTCACTCACTCACTCACTCACTCACTCACTCACTCACTCACTCACTCACTCACTCACTCACTCACTCACTCACTCACTCACTCACTCACTCACTCACTCACTCACTCACTCACTCACTCACTCACTCACTCACTCACTCACTCACTCACTCACTCACTCATACCCTAACCTGGACTCCCCACTCGGCTTCATGCCTCAATACTCATATTTCAAGTTATGGGTTTGTTTGTCGTGAAATGACAGGACAATCCGTATCAACAATTGATCAGTAGATCATCAGTAAGTTCCGTTCACAATGTAATAACAACCACTTCAAGAAACATTAGGTCAACAAAGTACCAAGGGAATATGTTGGCTTTGATGGAGGCAAAATCCATAGGATGTCTTCACAGAGACTTTGCCTGACAAGAACACCATGGCGATCTGTTCATCCCATCTCTGTGTTCTGAGCTGTGTCAATGTTTGCCTATGTCTAAACAAGCTGAACAACTGGATCCAAGCGAGGTGGACTGATTTGTGCTTTAGGGAGGAAGATAAATGCTGCTCCCATGACCCCAGACGCCCACTTTCCACAGTCCTCTTGTTTATCATGTTGTGCATTCAAGCAACCCTCTTGGTGGATTCTGGCTTAGCATAGGTCCCCTGCTATCTATTTGTCTTTTGAGGCAGCATTGGTCCCCTGCTATCTATTGTGTTTTGAGGCAGCATTGGTCCCCTGCTATCTATTGTCTTTTGAGGCAGCATTGGTCCCCTGCTATCTATTGTCTTTTGAGGTAGCATTGGTCCCCTGCTTTCTATTGTCTTTTGAGGCAGCATTGGTCCCCTGCTATCTATTGTCTTTTGAGGCAGCATTGGTCCCCTGCTTTCTATTGTCTTTTGAGGCAGCATTGGTCCCCTGCTATCTATTGTCTTTTGAGGCAGCATTGGTCCCCTGCTTTCTATTGTCTTTTGAGGTAGCATTGGTCCCCTGCTATCTATTGTCTTTTGAGGCAACCGACTGGATTGTAAGAGGTGACTTAGGGGATCGTATGAGGCAATCAACAGGATTGTAAGAGGCAACTAACAGGATTGTAAGAGGTAACCAACAGGGTCGTAAGAGGCAACTAACAGGATTGTAAGAGGTAACCAATAGGATCGTAAGAGGCAACCAACAGGATTGTAAGAGGTAACCAACAGGGTCGTAAGAGGCATCCTACGGGATCGTATGAGGCAATCAACGGGATCGTAAGAGGCGACAAAAGGGAGCATGTGAGGCAATCAACGGGATCATACGAGGCGTCTAATGGGATCGTATGAGGCAATCAACGGAATAGTAAGAGGTAACTAACAGGATTGTATGAAGCATCCAACAGGATCATAAGAGGCGACTAACGGGAACGTAGGAGGCAATCAAAGGGATTGTAAGAGGCGACTAACGGGAACGTAGGAGGCAATCAAAGGGATCGTAAGAGGCGACTAACTTGATCGTATGAGGCAATCAAAGGGATCGTAAGAGGCGACTAACAGGATCGTATGAGGCAATCAACGGGATCGTAAGAGGCGACTAACAGGATTTATGAGGCAACTAACGGGATCATATGAGGCAACCAATAAGATCGTAAGAGGTGACTAACAGGATCATAAGAGGCAATCAACAGGATCGTGAGAGGCAACTAACAGGATTGTAAGAGGCAGCTAACAGGATCAGGTGGTCAGGCTAGCTGACTTTGTTGATGTATGTCATCCTACACAATTATGTGTTTTCTTTGTCACAAAATCAAATACTGGATTGTCTGGTCCAGATTATTTAGAGGGTGCCATCATATAGCTGGAATATTGCTTAGTGTGGCATTAAGCAACAAACAAAACAAATTGTCAAGCACACAGCATCCATAACTTTAGTTTTACCTTTTGGTTTTCCAGTTGCATCTGGGGAGGTCGGGTAGCCTCGTGGTTAAAGCGTTCGTTCGTCACGCCGAAGACCTGGGTTCGATTCCCGACATGGGTACAATGTGTGAAGCCCATTTCTGGTGTCCCCCGCCGTGATATTGCTGGAATATTGCTAAAAGCGACGTAAAATCAAACACACTCACTCCGATTGCATCTAGACTACCATAAATAGTAATAACTTATTAAATACTATGGAACATATCTGTCTCATTTGTCAATGTTCAGACACAAGATGTCAGCCTCTTTTCTTTTTTCAAATAGTCATATTTAGGTTTGGAGTTGGCATAACTAGTTTTGGCTTGTGTGTTTTGCAATTCAGATGGTTTTACCAATATTGACATAAATGGGTCTTTAAGTTGGAATTAAATAACCAAAAAGAAACATTGGAATTTGCTTACTCTTTTAGTGTAGCACTGCGGATATACAGTCCAGCTGTTGTTTACTTGACGTTTTCTCAATACATTGTTGACTCATTCTCAACCCATCAAATAGTTTTAGTGAGTAAAAGTTGGCAAATAGCGGAGACATTTCTGTGGTTTTTAACAGACATTTTTTTCTTTGGTAGACCTGTATTTGTGACTCAATAAACATGCAGCCAAGATAAGCAGGCATACTGCTTTAAGATCTTGCCAGATTTTGAGTGTTGGCAGAAAGCAGAGTAATGCTTATTGTGAATGAAAATGTGAACATGTTATTTTATAACTGTATAAACCTTTCATCATGACCTTCTGTTACTACTTAATCACTCAGGCTGCTTGAAATTTCTTATTCGTGATGATCCCTGCTTTGATGGGAGAGCTTTAATTTGTTTTTTTATTTAAAGAGCATGAAGAATTTGATGTATTATCATGCTCTCTAGCTTTAACAAAAAGATCTCCTCTTCTTTGTTGTTTAGAAGGTATTCATTGCAAGTGAAATGCTCAGAAAACATTGATGATCTTACTTAACAACTGGAATATTCATCTATTACTTACGATCTTCAAAGGAGAACCTATTACCAACTGTAATGTTCCTGGTCATATGCTCTCAATGAACAGGTCGTATATATCGGCTTCAGGCTGCATTTGGATGAACAAAGTCTGCGTCATTTTTTGTTCATTGCACGACTTTGTGTTTCTGAAGTGCAGTGGGGCGGTCGGGTAGCCTAGTGGTTAAAGCGTTCACTCGCCACCCGAAGACCCGGGTTCGATTCCCGACATTGGTACAATGTGTGAAGCCCATTTCTGGTGCCCCCCGTGGTGATATTGCTGGAATATTACTAAAACGGCGTAAAATCAAACACACTCACTCCAATTGCATCTAGATTACCATAAATAGTAATAACTTATTAAATTCTATGGAACATAATTTCTTTCTCATTTGTCAATGTTCAGACACAAGGTGTCAGCTTCTTTTCTTTTAAATAGTCATATTTAGGTCACTCACTCACTCTGAAGTGAAGTTACACCATGTTAATAATCAGCTAATAGCAATATGAAGTGGAGTAATCGATAATCATAGATTAAAAGTGAAATTGTCCTACAATTTGGTGTTTTAAGTCAAATGACAAGTGAGGTATTAGAACCACTTTTTACTACTTTTGCAGCCCCATTCATCTTAGGCACTGCAGTTTGAATGTGCTGAGATGTGCAGAGTTGAATGATTTAGGCAAACCAGAAACCCTATGACCATGGGTTCAAATCCCAGATTTGCTGTGATTATGTTTCTAGGTTTGTCTGCACCAGTTCATGGCTTTCACCAAAGTGGTAAACATCTGAGACCTGCATTACTTCGGATTTTCCTCTGACATTAAGCTGACATGCTGTGATATAACTCACTCACTCACGCACTGACTCACTCACTCACTCACTCACTCACTCACTCACTCACTCACCCACCCACCCACCCAGCACGCACGCACGCACGCACTCAACCAAACGCCCACCCACCCAAACTCACCCACTCCCTCCCTCCCTCCCTCCCTCATGCACACACACAATGCATGCACGCACACACACGCAGGCAGGCAGGCACGCACGCACGCACACACGCACACACGCACGCACGCACGCACGCACACACACACACACACACACACACACAGAAGGTTGTTTCTAGTTATTACGTTTTCAGAGACTTTCAATAACTGTCATTTTTTATTTTCAGCAACACTGATTTATATGTCGCGAAAACTGCTGATCATTTATTTTCAACTCCAGTTTCTGTCTGCCTTGGAGGTATTAATGTTGATTGTCACGAGACCTGAGACACAGTGTCCTTACCACCGACACTGCCTGTGTCTTCTGTCTAGGACCCGGTGCTGCTGGTATGCTGAACATGTTATTATTAGACAGTCATCACAGGATGATTAATCATTTAAAGACTTTAAATTAGATAACGCGATAGCCAGCAAGATCACAGGTGTTCTGTAGCATGTGCTCATGGATTATAAAGCGTGGGAGTGAAGGTCATTGTTGCATTGGGTTGTGAAGTATCAGATAGGGAGACAGTGTTTCAGTTTATTAGCTCACCTGACTAAGTAATTTTCTTTTATTATGGACTGGTTGTCTGTCGTCCTTTGATGTTGACAGACAACAAAAATCATTTTCTCAGAAGCCGGTGGACCAATAAAGCCATGATGACACATAAATTTATAAGAGGTTGGAATTTGAATTTGAAATATGGCTGCCACAGCAGCCATTTAAGATAATCTAATTTCTGATTATACAGACAAATATACATTCACTTGATAGATTATTAATCTACAATATTTTGAGGGTCAAAAGTCTTCTTTTTCTTTCTTTGTAATGTCAGAGTTTTATTTGTAGGTCATGTAAACCAACTAAAGATATATTTCTAATGCCTTATGTAGAAGATATTTAGATATCATCGGTGATAGAAACTGTTGTTTGCGGTATTGGCTGTCTTTGAAGACATTTTGGTAGGCTATGTGTCCAGGTGAGCTACTAAGTCGTCACACTGTTTTTGTTATGAAATCAGAAAATTAATTGGTGATTGAGTGAATTGATATGCACTTTGAATAATTTACCTTTAAAACAATAGGACAAAGGTTTTGCTGTGTTGGGTGGTGACATGCAGATTTACCATTAGTTTACACTACTGCCCACTTTTTGGTTGAAAAAGAACCCCAATTAATTTGTTCCGGAAAGTAAGTATGGAAAATGATGTTGCCTCAGGTTTCAAAAAATGGTGTTATTAATAGTGGACAGGATGGATGTCGTGGAAGAAAAAAACATGTTGTGAAGAAAACAAGCTCTTTGGCTCCTAAAAATAATTGCATGTGTTGAAGCAGTGCAGTAAAAAAATATTCTGTTTCGAACAAAAATCCCACTTTAAATGAGTCACTATTTTAGCCATCATCACAAGGGAAGACTTAAAATAAGCATCAAAAGGTCTGGTATAATTGCTTTCATCAGTTTCTCAAGCACTTCATGGACTTCATGAACTTCAGTTTACGTTTCAAGAATACAAGTGCATTTGAGGGCTGCTGAAAAATCAAAATAATCATGAAATCATACCCATTACCTTATCAACCACAGCTGAATCTTCAGCAGCAGAAGGAACTCTCAGGAAGATTGGTATGATATGATTGGAAAATAATAAACCATCAACATCAAACCATCTGATATTTCCCCCAGAGGGAAACAACAGTAGAAATAGGATCATTTCTTTCATTTTCATTTCATCAGGGTCCTGATCGGGGGTGTCACAAGCTGGTAGTCAGTCAAATTTGGGCCTTTAGTTGTTGTTTTTTAGATCTGTATATACCACATGCGAAACATGGACAAGCTGTAAAGTATAATCTTAAACGCGAAATCATTGAAATGCGGATCATTCTGTTTGTAGACAAACATGGGAACAGCTAAGTTCTGCTTCTCTTGCGTTACGTCAGTTTGTGTTTTGCAAACGCCAAATGCTGACTGGTTTTGTTGTATCGTTAGATCTAGTTACTTACAACTTTTAGATTTTAACATAGTTATGATAAACAAGTTTTAATTTACTCTCAACAGTTTTTTGGGGGACACTTTACATATATCATTTACCATAAAAATATTGATCATTTTTCGTTTACGACAGTTTTTTTAGTTGTTTTACACAAAACAGAACCACCCCATCAGGACCCTCTTACATCAATGGATGATGTTGTCCGATCACAACTAAGACTGTTGGACCAGGTCTGGGGTGACATTGGTTATTGACACAGCAGCGAAGACTTTAATTCACTGGGGTGCACTAATAGTGAAATCAAGCACAGCATAACTTTGTGTTAGGAGTCCCTGTTTGACGTTTCATATTGTTTTAGAGACTGACTTTAGTGCCTGCAATAGGGTTTGGGAAGCAGAATGTTTATCGGGACAAGTATTTCTCAGCAGGAGAAAAGTGTTTTGTAAACAGGGTGATATTTTAAGTGATACTCAAACCCTGCAGTAGGAGGATGTTAGCTAACATAGGATCATTTCACACAGCTAGAAGCTTGAAATTAAGCTTTTTTTCGTTGCTAATGTATCTTAGCGATCAATAAGCTATCGCTTCGAACCTATTTTTCAACAAGAATAGGGACGCTTTGACTGCGGTAGAAAGCCCTGGTGTTTTGGTTGATGTTGGAGAGGTGTTGGCGTAAGTGGTGCACTCTCCGTGAAGTTTGGTATTTGTGCTGATATCATATAAGGCATTAAAGCGTGAAAGTGCCATAAGCACGGGGGACTTGTTCCTGCAAGTTGTCGAGTCTGTTTGTAGGGAGTGTGTGTTATCTAGGACAGAAATATGAGTGTAGGGATTTGGTATGGTATGAGTAAGTACAGGTTCCTGCAAGTTGTCGAGTCTGTTTGTACGGAGTGTAGTGTGTTATCGAGGACAGAAATATGTGTGTAGGGATTTGGTATGGTATGAGTAAGTACAGGTTTCTGCAAGTTGTCGAGTCTGTTTGTAGGGAGTGTGCGTTACAAAGGACAGAAATATGTGTGTAGGGATTTGGTATGGTATGAGTAAGTACAGGTTTCTGCAAGTTGTCAAGTCTGTTTGTATGGAGTGGTAGAACTTTGTTTTATTTGGTGCAACCTGGTTTTGTTTGGTGCAGCTTGGTTTTATTTGGTGCAACTAGGTTTTATTTGGTGCAACTTGGTTTTGTTTTGTGCAACTTGATTTTCATGTCCTCATGTACTTGGTGCAAGTTAAATCAAGTTCCTCAAATCAAGCCCTGGTTTTATGCCAAGATAACCAAATTATTAGGACATTTTTATATGTGCTGTGTTGTGTAAACAACCTCGTCCATAAAAGGGTTTGATACCTCTGGATTCTTTACCTCTGCTAGTAGGATTCATTAAAGCGGTAAGCATTAATGACTTCTATCACTGTGGTTGTTCCTCCTGCATAAAGCTGATATGCTGTGAGATAACTGAAATACTTTTTACAGTGATAGTAAATGCAACCTTCTTATCACATGCCTATTGGTAGGGTTATCCTGTAGAGCTGGGACTGATAACTCGGGTCGGGTGGGTCCTGAGTAGGACCCGGGTACCCACAGGACTACCCGGGCCGTGGTTAGTCACGTGATATATTGTTTAATGCCAAAAAGTCACTATAGTTCAGTGGTTACACTTTAAGTCGCTAATGTTCACATTTCATTCTGAAGATGCACACATTCCTTTTGACTTGTATATGTTTGAGTAAAGATAAATCTTCAGTCAACTTCAGTGTACGCATGATCTGATCATTTCATGCATGTATCTAAATAGTTTTAGCCAGGGCTGCAGTAAAACAATTACCAATAAGACATTTTGTTCCCTACTCTTGAAACTTGCAGTGGGTACCCGGGTAGGGTCGGGTAATAGGGGGTCGGGTACCCGGGTAGTAAATTTGGACTCGTCCCAGCCCTATTAGCCTGGATGCCACCTATTG
Source organism: Haliotis rufescens (assembly GCF_023055435.1). Taxonomy (NCBI): domain Eukaryota; kingdom Metazoa; phylum Mollusca; class Gastropoda; order Lepetellida; family Haliotidae; genus Haliotis; species Haliotis rufescens. The sequence continues at coordinate 2,115,378 of NW_025963846.1, read as the reverse complement.
GGACACACACTCATGCTTATTGAGTTGGTTGGTTGGTTGGTTGGTTGTTTAACGCCGCACTCAGCAATGTTCCAGCTATATGACGGCGGTCTGTAAATAATCGAGTCTGGACCAGACAATCCAGTGATTGACATCATGAGTATCGATCCACGCAATTGGGATCGATGACATGCATCAACCAAGTCAGCAAGCCTGACCACCCGATCCCGTTAGTCGCCTCTTATGACAAGCATAGTCGCCTTTTACAGCAAGCATGGGTTGCTAAAAACCTGTTCTACCCCAGATCTTCATGGGTTCATACATATTGAGAATGGAATAAAATAAGTGATATTGTCCTGGGGATGGCAAAAAGTATGAAGGTTTGAGTCGTTAAAACTAAACAAAATTGTTGATTGCATGTTATATACAACAGACATCTGACATTTGAGTTTATTTCTTACAAAAATATTTTTAAAAACCTGAAGTTTCTATTTTTTTCCAATGTCAGATGATTTTTTATAATCTAACAATGAAATCCTCATAGGAGTCTGTGCATTTATATGACATTGTCACTGCATCTGTAAAACAAATTGGAAATAAAGCAAACGATCACCCTTGGACTGCCAATGATCATGCCTTAGATTAGATGTTATTATTGAGAGTCCCTTGGTCTTGAAATACACAGTAGAGAGACCCAGAGACATTCCTGCATTGGTACCTGTGAGGTACATGGTCCTGTGTACAGTGCACAGGTCACAATGAGGCCAAGTTCAGCATCATCAGTCACAGAGAGAAGGTGGATGAGTGCTGGTTTCGAGATGATTCCTGAGAGTTTCTTGGGCTCCGGTCCTGCCCAAACTGAAACATAGTTTACAAATGGTGTACCCTTAGGAAAGCGACTTTGTTCGAAATATGCCTCTTTTCACCCATCAGTGTATGGGTACCCGGTAGTATGAGAATGGTGATATGACCTAAGACCTTTTAGCTCCTCATACGGCAGCTGAGCTAAGAGCTAAGGGTGCAATTTTAGTGCTCACTGAACTACTGACCAAGGATATGATAAGTTGTGCAATGAGCATTCACTTGATGAATAGAATGGTGGATTATGAATTGTATTATATGATGTCGTACAATTTGTACAACATTCTACATGGGAATGGAGAGAAAGGAGAGCGGAAATGATCCTGTTACCAGAAGATACAATTTTGGCCACCTTTCGTGTTACAAGTTCAAAACCGCCTTCAATTCCAATAATAAAGTAGTTAAGAGGAATCTCAGCACACATGTGCTTATTGACATGCCACAATGTCTCACATAGACATTCGACAAGTCACACCAAACACGTGTAACAAAATGGCCCCTCTTCATAGAGAGCCACACACAGACCTTTGACAATGCTCGCCGACCAAGTGGAAAAGAAAACAAATGGTCACTCTTCACAGGGAGCTCGTCAAACCATTATACAATTCACACCATAAATGCGACAAAATTCGGACAAATACATGTAATTTCTCTCACCGGTAGGACCCGTGAAGATCCGGGGTAGAATAGGTCTTCAGCAACCCAGGTTTGCCGCAAAAGGCGACTATGCTTTTCGTAAGAGGTGACTAACGGGATCAGATGGTCAAGCTCGCTGACTTAGTTGATGCATGTCATCTATCCCAATTGCGTGGATCGAGGCTCATGATGTCAATCACTGGATTGTCTGGTCCAGACGCTTTAATTTACAGAGCGCCGCCATATAACTGGAATATCACTGAATGCAGCGTTAAACAACAAACCAACCAACCAATGTCATCAGTGGCGGTGTGTACTGGCACCCACAACTCAATGAGCTGTGTACGTAGTTATCAAACGTAGTGCCATAAATGAGTCACAAGCATTTACAGCCTGTGTGACCAACCACGTGGGCTCAGAATATGGCAGACACAAAGTAACCAATATCTCTGCCCTACCCTAACAAAGGGAGAAAAGTAGTGAGACCGACTTACACCATAATAACCTTACTGTTAAATATGCCTGTTGTCTTAAATCGTGTGTGACCTCATGCCAAAAACTTCTGAGCATGACTGTCATGACCAAAGTGCTCTACAGCTTATATCGTCGCCAAGGGAGGCAACTCTAAATCATCCGGAAACTACCATTCGTTTGCTGCAATATCGTTCCGATGAAATGCAAAATAGATATAAATCTAAAAGCAACAATTCGTTTTAAATGGCATGAAAGTTGTTTATTTGTCCATACCAACTCGTCATTATAATTTCAGATATTGTCATGAAATAGAGAAAAAGTTGTTCAACAAACTCTCTTGTAATTGTTGGTGTTTTAATGCCTGTTGTTACAAGGGGGTCTGCACTATAAACATAACAGCCGAAGGGCATCGTGAAACACAGGGGTAGTCTCAAAACTTCTATTGCATTTCATCGCAACACGGTCCTAAACCAAATCAGCAACCACCTCACTGCCCCCTTGGGAAGAGACTGGGCTGAATGAAGGACCAAGGTTGTAGTACGGCCAAGCATCACCACTCGGATTTCATTACACTATCTCATTCTGAAAACAAAAACAGTCGTATGAGATTGACGACGGTTTCTAAGAAGCATTGATCTTAAAATCAGTCCATTTGACATTGCAGAACAACACACTTGCATTTAATGGAAAATGTTAGCAACAAAATTAGCTCCAAACATCACCCCAGTTAGGTGATGTGAGGTGAGGTGAGGTGAAATGGGTTTAACGGCGCGTCCAAGATTATTGCATGCACATGATCGTGTGCGTGCGTGCGTGCGTGCGTGCGTGCGTGCGTGCGTGCGTTCGTGTCTTTTGTCCGTCCGTCCATCCGTCTGTCTGTCTGTCTGTCTGTCTGTCTGTCTGTCTGTCTGTCTGTCTGTCTGCTTGCACTACTATGGACTGATGCCAATTTATAGTGCTAGCACACTGAGATACCATGCCACAGTTTAACATGAATACCTCACTCAGACGCAGTATACTGACTTCAAGCCGACCAGTCCTTGTAACAACAAGTACCATCTTTTAAAATCTTTTGGTATGACGCAGCCGGGGATCGAACCTGGACCATTTCCTCTCCAGGCAAATGCTCTACCATTAGACCATGGAGTCGATCCACTCCAGTTATTGTTTACCAAGAACAGTGTATTCCAAACTGCAATATACCATTGACGAGTCCTTTGCAAAAGATGTTCCAGATAAGTGCTCTATTGATGATAGTTTTATCATTTGGCTTTCAACTTTCAAGAAGATACAGTCTTTCCATGAAATTCTAAGTTCACAACACCCATCAATAAAATTCACCATGGAAACTGACAAAACAAGAAATTGCGTTTTCAGATACGAGGGTTAACTACGTCGGTATTTCAATTAGGACAGACATGTTTTTCAGGTCTACAGACACTCATCAGTATCTACAGTTACAATCTTCTCATCCTCGCCACAAAAAGATTCTCTGTTGTATTGCAAGAAGAATATTGTATTGTGTCAGAGACAGAAACATGTGTCTCACGACTGGCAGAACTAACATCCTACTTCAAACTGCAAGGCTAGATAATAATAGATGCCGTTAATAAATCTAAAGGAATACCAAGGCCAGATTTGATGAAAACTATTCTGTTTGTGATTTCCTATCACTCTAGAATTAGCCACCCAATGCCTGTTGTGCACTCCAGTACTAGAGCAGTAAGATGAAAGGTTGTTTTAATAAGTATAAATGTATTCAAAGCACAAGACAGCCAAACGACCTGAAAAAGTTGTTGTGTCCATCAAATAATGATTCTGTTCAGCTAGAAAGAACTGTTACCAGGCCTGGGATACCATGTTGCGGAACATGTCCTTTCATGATTGAAAACTGTAAGTTTCTGTTCCAAAATAGAAAAATAGTTAAGGTTAAAAGCAATTTGACATGCTGCAGCATGATTTATTTTATAGAATCTGCCGGTTGCGGTGCCAAATACATTGGCGAAGCTGGAATGGAATTAAAAGACAGTGTTACTGTCAAGTGCACAGAGCACCTATGCACAGTGAATGCTGCGCTATACAAATGCATAAATTATTATTATGATGATGATGATGATGATGATGATTGTTGTTGTTGTTACTGTATATGAACAACAAAGAAGAGCTCGGAAAGTACAGTGCTTCAAAATGGGTGGACACAAACGTATCGGAATACCCATGCCCACTGCAAAAGAGTTAAGAAGGAAATGTTTTAAGATCTTTATTTTTTGGGTATGTCGTTAGTATGTCTACCTTATGGAGATAAAAGGACTGGTCGGCTTGGAGTCACTGTACTGAGTCTGAGGGTATCCATCTTAAACTGCGGTGTGGTATCTCCTTGGGCTAGTACTGTAAAACCTGCATTTACAAGCAGCTACGTTCACAAACATGTGCATGCACATCGCTATATTAGTGCTATGATCTTGAACATGGCGTTGTGGCGGTCGGGTAGCCTAGTGGTTTGCTCGTCACGCCGAAGACCCGGGTTCGATTCCCGACATGGGTACAATGTGTGAAGCCCATTTCTGGTGTCCCCCGCCGTGATATTGCTGGAATATTGCTAAAAGCGGTGTAAAACCATACTCACTCACTCACCCCACTTGAACATGCCGTTAAACCCTATTTCACCTCACCTCTAAAATGACCTGTAATTCAATCATATTGTATTTTTATGTCCTAGCCGATGTGGAAGCACTCAAATTGTATTTATTTTATAAGCTGCCTTAATTTTTTGCAATCATTTAAAACCATTAATCTCAAATTGATAGGTCGAAATGTTTGCTTGGTGAGGTTTGATGATGTCTGTTAGGATATTAGGATTTCATTGGACTCTTATTGGAATGAATTTCATAAACAAAAATTGGTGCATTAAATTTCTGTTGAAATGAAACTATTTGCCTTAATTCCATTAATAGCTACAAGAAAGCTTTTGAACCAAATGAGTAACCAGTATCAACTCAGGCTGTGATCTCAGATATTGAATTCAGCCCTCGAAATCCTGACTTGATAATTCCAAGCAGGTTAACAATAGCATAGTTGATTCCTCAAGGGAGCAAGTTGGCATGTCTGTTATACTCTGATTGTCTTGAAACGTGGCTACATCACTCTCACCAGAATCATGAATTGCCCTACATGGTGTATTCTTACATCCATCATAAGGTGTTTTTCCTTTCATAATGATGACAGATTTAGGTACGTTTCATAACCTAGGCTCTTTGGTGTTGGTTGTTTGTTTTTTTAAAGCCACGCTCAGCAATATTCCAGCTATATGACGGCGGTCTGTAAATAATCAAGTCTGGACCAGACAATCCAGTGATTCATATCATGAACATCAACCCACGCAATCGGGATCGATGACATGCATCAACCAAGTCAGCGAGCTTGACCATCCGATCCCGTTAGTTGCCTCCTACGACAAGCTCTTCTTTTCGCTGGCATAGATATTAGATCGATCTGTCAACGATACCCCTTGAAAACAGTTGTGCGAAGAATATGACTAAACGTCAGCGAATGTATGATTGAAGGAAGAGAGAAAAGCGGAAAGTGACGTCACCATGAGATGATTACTTAACTTGCGAGGACACGCGCGTGCAATGACGCAACAGGAAGTAGGTAAAGTTGTAAACATAAGATGATATACCTGCAATAAAAACATTTAGTTTAGGCGATAAACAACAATCAAACAAACAGTTACATTGAACATGAGTATGGAACATACTTTTTACAGTCTAGCCAACTTTTATTACGTAAGGTTGTTCCAGTCGAACATGATTTTCACTTTTTTTCGAGGTAATTAAGAAGAAAAAGTTGGTATCTGAAGGTTATGACATTTTTTGTCCACTGTTAAAATTTGATTTATCTACACGACATAGAAACGGTTATAGACTTTTAATGATGAACTTAGGAACAGAGAATTACTTTGATGTTGGTGTTTTGGAAATTAGATGAGACAGGTAAGAAAAACAGGCGGGACGGACATTTTAATCCCATAACTGTCACGTTATGACTTATCCTAATCAATCTTACTGTGTTACTTTCCTTACATGGTTCCACTTAACTGAACAAGAATTGAATTTCAAATTGCTGTTTTTGTTTTAACAACTTGAAAAGACGCATCGAAACCTTGATAACATTTTACATGTTTTTTTTGTCATTTCACACATTGTGCATAATTTTTTGGGATGGTTCAACTGCACTTGTTGGAAAGTTTTGTAAAGTTGTCCGCTATTTATGACATAAGTTGGTATTCCTTCACTGACTCTTCCACAGCCATACAGCACTGAGGAAGTTTTCTGCTTCTTAATGTTCAGATGGTGAGTGAGAGTTTGGTTTACTCCAGAGCTCCAGATAAGCTTTTGGTGTTGTGGGTATTTTACCCATGCATTTTAAAATCACTGCGTATCAGTAATTCTATCTGGGTATTCAAATTTCTGTTACCCACTAGTTTTTACAAATGTGGGTATTTAAGTTAAATATTTAAAAACACTATTCATCTAGTCCCTGCAAACTGGTGTTGTGTGGGTTCGAGAGCTTTATAGGACTCAAAAATACCACGATACTTCCACAAGTGTGATGGCAAATGATCATGATGTAACTGTCATCGTGGAGTTTGGCAAGGTTGACGGAATGCCCGTTTATAATTTCAAAATAAGTTGCTGATTTGCCAATCGAATACGCAGGGTTACTTCACAATATTTTGAATATACGCACAAGTTTTATTTTTGTAGCTTATCTGTAATGTTCGTTGCGTATTTGATACGCTTGGATATTATTTTACTGCGTATTTCTGCATTTCTGATGCGTTTTTTACGCAGATACGCAGCTTATCTGGATCTCTGGTTTACTCTGCTTTGAAGAATACGTCAGTTCTATCACAGTGTGTCAGCTTGATACAGGTGTTACACGTTCACCCCTTGTGACACGCGTAGTGCTGAGAAACCAAAAAACATCATCGGGGTGAACTGGGATTCAAACCCAGGATTCTGGCATGTCTATGTGAGGGAATTCTGTACAGCAAATAGCAACTCCTCAGACAACCGGGCCACCTGTGCCCCTGTTGAGATATAGTAGAGTTTGTCTAATTCGATATTGCTCAGAATTGGGATTGTATAGATTGTCAGACATAAAATTCATAACATTTTATATCAGACATTGGAGTCCACTATTGCTCTCCATGAGTTTATAGCAATGATAAACAGCACATGATTTTCATATGGATTGATTCATCTATTACAGTTTCTATTCTTTGGAAATACACATGAAAGTAAAATCTAATTTCATCATCAAAGCAGTCGGGGCTACGGCCTTGATCGAACATCATATCGTCGCCAAAAACATTTGATGTCAAACTACCATATTTCCTCTATTTAAAAGATGCTAGCCGCCTTTTAATTTCGTAAGAGCCGTTGACCTGGCATTGACAAAGACCTGGCTTGTATTAGAGACCCAGCATGTTATAGAGGAAATATCAATACTTTTTACAGTTCCTATGGGTGATTGATTGGCAGCCATTTTTTAATGAACTGATATATAGGCTATCGATGTATACTTGCGGACATTTTTCGTGTGAAAAGGCTTAATATATATAAAAGGGGTTTCCGTAGCAAAAAGGAAATCTCTTTTTAACTAATCAGTCAAGCATTCTTCAATGTCATGGTAGAATGCAAAGTGAACTAACCTAATTCACTCTACAAATCTTCATTATTCTTGCAGTACTCTTCAGACTGCATCTAACCAGTTCATGGTACAATTAACCATAGCTGTGCACAGACCGTGCCTTAATTGGTCGGTTATGGTTTTATTTCCTGCTGTAGCAAAAAAGAGCTTCATTGGCATTTCCCACTTTGCGTTGATTGATTGAAACTTTTTGAGTTTTTGCTTTGTTTGTTATTAAACCTGCACTCAGCAATATTCCAGCTTTATGATGGTGGTCTGTAAATAATCTAATCTGGACCAGACAATCCAGTGATTGAGATCATGAGCATCGATCCACGCACTTGGGATACAATGACATGCATCAACCAAGTCAGCAAGCCTGACCACCCGATCCAGTTAGTCGCCTCTCACACCAAGCATACCGGGAGTTGCCTTTAACAACAAGTATGGGTTGCTGAAGAAACATTCTGACCCGGATCTTTTTAAGTGTTTATGAAGAGTTTATATGATGATATAATTAAGTTAATATCGGATTTGCTTCTGGAACCAGGAAACCATGTCAGAATTTGGAACAGACAGAAGTCTGATTAGGGAAAGATTTCTACATGATAATATATAGTGGCCGTCCCAGATAAAAACAGTTTTGTCGGACTAGACAGGATGTCAGACTGGACAGATGTTGGATTTGTCAGTCTACTGTCCTAAGATATTTATGTAGACATTATGGAGTTTCAGTTTTGTGTGTGTAATGGGATTCCCAGTTGAAACATGAAGGTTAACCAAACTAAGGGAGGTAACTCCAAAAGACTAACTGTCAAAGTCACTACCAAAGCTGGATATTTTACAAGTGCCTCAATGATATTGCTGCCACTTAAAATCATCAGAAATTAAGTTATATAAATATTATATATCCTTCCACATAAAAAGTAAGTGAATAAAAAGTTGCTGGGATAATATACACATGCACAAAAGTTAAGCGCCACCATATTCATAGTCTCTCGATTTCACCCGTGGGAATCAGAAATACGAAATATGATGATGTATGACTGAATTAGGCTTCTATAGTTTCATGAACCCAAATTTGTCCAGATACCACAAGGAAAGCGTGCTTTACGTGTTGCTGCGGTTCGCCTACCCTATAAATTGTGAAATTCAAGTTTCAGACACGTACGTGGTTGCATTTTGCTCCTGTGTGAGATTCCCCTTCCAATAGAGGTTGAAAATCAGCCATGGTGAGGAGAAAGTTAACGAAGGCTGGATGGCTAGTGATAGGCATGAAAAATGCTGGCATGTCATGCAGGGCCATTGCAAGACAAATGGGTCGTCATCACAGTGTTATCACTCGTTTGATTGTCAAACATGGTCAAACCAATGATGTCAATGACAGGCATAGGTCTGGTAGGCCAAGAAAGACCTCTAACAGAGAGGATAGATGTCTTTTCAGGATAGTCAGACAAAATCCATTTGCCACTTCAACAGATTTAAGACTGCAGTGGATTACCCATCAGAGACTCTCGATGATGACCGTAAGGCGTCGCCTCAGATCAGCTGGTTATAACGCCAGAAGACCAGTAAAACGTCCTCAACTGACTGAGAGGCACATGCGGAATCGTCTGATATGGTGTCGTGCCCGTAGTCGATGGAACTTGGCCAACTGGAGAAGGATCCATTGGTCTGACGAGTGTCAAATGCTGCTATGAAATGTTGATGGTCGAATACGTGTTTGGAGGCAACGTAACACTCGTTTTGCACCAAGGAACGGTTAACATCCAGAAGACCTTAGCATGTGGCGGGGGGTCTGTCATGATATGGGGTTGTGTTTCCTTCAGCTGCAAACTTCCGCTGGTGACAATTCGTGGAAACCTGAATGGCCAACAATACCAAGATGCCGTTCTTCGTCAAGTGGTAGTCCCTCATTTTGACAACCATCCTCTTCAGACAAGACCTGTTTACATGGACCACATTGTAGACCACACAGATCTGGGGCAGTTTGGGCTTATTTGCGTCAAGAAGCTATTGCCACTCTTCCTTGGCCGGCCTGTAGTCCGGATCTTAATCCGATTGAGCATCTCTGGGACATTCTTGGCCGGAAAATCAGACATCGTGATCCCCCAGTTCAAAATCTCACTGGACTTGAAGCCGCACTTCATGAAGAATGGATCCGTTTGCCTCAGAGAAGCTTTCAACCACTTTGTAATGAGTATGAGGCGTAGGGTTGAAGCTGTGGTCAATGTCCGTGGATCATACACACGTTTCTGTCTTGCAATAGACTCTGCACTCCCTAGGGTGTCTATGTGACACCTGAATGGTCTGCTGATATTTTCAATGATTTCTAATCCTTCAATTTCTGGTCTTCGGTAAAATTCCTTTCTGCTCATATTCTTTTGGAACACAAGATAAACTTGCTTTGGGACAACTTTTGCATCACATGAGGTTTACATATACGGCTTATAACATAATAGTCATCATTAAGTGCCAAAAGTAACAGCTAACAAATATGGTGGGTGGCGCTTAACTTTTGTGCATGTGTATATATCAAAAAACCTTTGAGAAATGAAGCTATGTTATTACCCATGAGGGAAGAAAGATCAAGTACAATAGCTTTCTGGTGTAATGGGCTAAAACATCCCCTGAAAAGTTCATCCCAAGGGGAAGTAATAGCCTAGGCCAGGCGTTTCCCCCTCAAATTTAGATGGGGAAGGTTCAGATCTTCCCCCTCTCCTGACTCCAAGCTAGGCCAGTTCTATCTCATCCTGGGCCTCTGGCTTGTGGTATAAAACCTAACGTGGGACGCATAAAACCACACGTACCCCGAGTGATCCTGCTACAACTCATAGAATTTGTCAAATATGATATTTGGCATCTCGATATGAAATCTCCAGGGTGATGTTCTGCAGAGGGTCCCCAGGTATGGCATAAGACTGGCTAAAGCTTTTCCATCATACATACTGTATATATAACGTTATAAATGGGAAGATTTAGCCGAGGTAACATTCTACATTCGGGAAAGATCTGACAAAAGTTATTCCCTTATTCTGTCCCTTGTGAATAAATACGCAACGTTATAATCTTTGCAAGTTTTGAGTATGGTATGATGTATATTACCCATATTCTTTTTTTTCTGAGAAAGTTTGAAAACATTTGGGTTTCCTGATCACAAGTGGAGACATCAGCTCCGTCACTCTAGCGTTTTTGTTATAACGATGACACATTACATCTTGTCAGTATATATCGATCTTCTCTCAGTTTTGTTTCCCTCTTAAAAGGGCTTTTTAAGTTTAAAAACTTAAGTGAATTGAACAAATGAATATGAGAACTTGAATGACCCTTGCACACTTTTCCTGAATTGCTGCCTGGATGGAACGTACCACCATTTTTCTATTCGGTTAAATTATGAGTCATTGATTGAAGTCTACAATATTGAATTCACAATGCCAGCTTAAAAATGTGCAGATGTTATTTTTTGAGTACTCCCAGTATTACTGGAAATGCTCAAAAAATGAGTTCGGAACATGAAACATGGATTAAGAGCCCTTGCTGAATTGTTTTCTCTTGCAGCAAGACTCTATAAAGATATCATGGTTGGCCTATATTGAGCTACAGTTATGCTTAGTGAAATGGCTTGTTCCAATTCAAAATGTCTCCTTATTAGTTTCAAACTGCAAAGAGTATCCCAAATGGGTCTTATTTTTGTGTAAATAACAATCCATCAATGTTTTGTCATCATGTTGGGAATAACTCTGTCTGGAGCTCTTGTCGATTAACGTGAAGGTATTGTTTTCGGATGGTTCTTTTATATGCTAATTCCCTGAAGAATGGTTTTACATAGTCCTGTCAGACACTGTATTGAATTACGTACCAGTGGTTTCACTGGGATAATGTTCTCTGATAGTTTGTTGTCAGGGAATGAGACAATGTGTTTGTTGATGGAGATCGAGACTCGTTACCATTAGCTCACCTTGTGAGCACAGTTAAAGTTGTACCGGATTATTATCCTTGGTTTAAGATTAGAAAAGATAAGATAAGACTTTATTATCCCAAGGGAAATTCATTTTGCACGGTTGATTAGCTCTAAGATATGAAAAAAAAGGAGAAATATATGAAATTATGCATTTAAGAAAAAAAGGCACTTACTGATATAACAACGATTAAAAACGTGTAGAAAATTAAACACTAGTAAAATGAACACATCACAGTGAAGACAAGGAATGGTATTTTAAACTATGTGTATTTATATCACAGCAAGGGTAAACTTTAATAAAAGGCATAATTACAGGGTAAGATTTGTGTACAGCGAACTGTTAAAAAGTATGAAACAGGTTATCATTGAAAAGACTATTACTGGCTGGTATGAATGATTTCCGAGCCCTGTTGAATGATTTCCGAGCCCTGTTGAATGATTTCTGAGCCCTGTTGAATGATTTCCTAGCCCTGTTGAATGATTTCCTAGCCCTGTTGAATGATTTCTGAGCCCTGTTGAATGATTTCCGAGCCCTGTTTGTTTTCAGCATCTACATGCGCAGTTGGCAGCCAGAAGGTAGAAACTGATATTTGGAATGCTGTTATTTACCATCTTTGACAATTGACAATTTGCTGCTCATAGATTTTCGCCAATGTGTTAAAATTGGATACTGAGATTTTGCTTCTGTATTTAGAATTGTATGTATTTTAGATTTATTTTAAACAGACAGGCTCCCATATCAGCAGTTAACATTAACAACTAAAATGCTTTGAATAAATGAGAGAGAGAATATTGTATTATCAAGTTTATAATACCCCAGTGGCCAAAAGAAATACAATACATTGCATAAGCTCTCTGTTAGCATTCCAAGTGAGTTTTGAATCAATAATGTGCAAAGATACTTATATTGTTCAAACAAATCAATATTTTTGATATCAATAACACCAGGCAGAACTTCAGTCTTCTAAAATCTATTAAATCATTTCATTTGTCTTTTTAACATTTAGAGTAAGAAAATTAATCTTGCACCATTGGAGAGATTTAAAATTTGGGAGCAATAATCAATTTCAGATTACTTCATGAATTTGGCCAGCACTGCGTCATCTGCAACTTAACGGTTAAGTTATTGTTAAATTTACTGATACAGTCATTTGTGTATAAAATTAATAAAACAGGAGAAAGCACACAACCTTGGGTCACACCCTTAGATCACAGATGATTTCATATCATTTACTGTCACAAGGCGGTAGGGTAGCCTAGTGGTTAAAGCGTTCGCTCATCACGCCGAAGACCCGGGTTCGATTCCCAACATGGGCACAATGTGTGCAGCCCATTTCTGGTGTCCCCCGCCGTGATAGTGCTTGAATGTTGCTAAAAGCGGCGTAAAACCATACTCACTCACTCATTTACTGTCATAAACTGTGGTCTGTTTACAAGAAAAGATTCTATCCATTTAATAATTATTGAATTAACAGACATGTTAGATTATTTTTGCATAAGCAGATAAAGCTGTGTGGTTACAAAAGCAGAGGAGAAGTCAACAAATGATGAAGTTGTACAAATGAATTGTTTGATAGGCATTATTTAGAAGTTGACAGATGTCAAAACAGGCACAATTTATGGATAACAACTTCTTTATTTTATTGTAAAGGCAACGTTTCGGTTTAGATCCTTATACCGTTGGCAAGCAGGGCTGACAATCTATACTAAAACGTTGCCTTTTTTGGTAAATAAAGAAGTTGTTATCCATAAATTGTGCCTACTTTGTCGTTCAAATGAATTGGAAGTTTCAAGATATTTGTATATTTTGTTTAACAGTGTAAGATGGCATCATCTTCTCCTCTCCCAAACTAAAACAGGTTAAATAAATGATCTGTCTGTCTAAAAAGTTTATTTTAAAAAATATGTTCCAGGCATTTCATAGGTATGGATGTTACAGCAACAGGTCTGTGATCCAGGGGTCCGGAAACCGTCATATGCGCCGGACATGTCCGATTGGGAATCTCAAATGTCCGTTTTAAAATATTGCTTACCGGACATTTTAAAAAGTATTGTCCGGACATTCTAAAATTTTGACCGGACATGATCAACAGTTAGGACTGAGCAGTTTTTGTCTGCAGTTGCAACACAATGAAGATTAACTACACTGACAAGCTTTGTTTGTTTTGATTGCTGTAAATACATCGTACCTACATGATAGTCCAATCTGTCAATCACTGTAATAGGCAATAAACTGAGTTGACACTGATTAATCGAGGATTAATTACTGAGAACATCTTGTTAATTTGAGTGAAAGGTGTTTACAACTGTACATTAATACCTTGCATCATCGATGTACCTCATTATCCTCACAATGCTACGATACGTAACCTCAGACAAGAAGCGAAAGCGTGACGACAGCCAGTCGACCGATGCAGATCAGTCGAGCGGATCTGCCAAACCCTCAAAGTCTGGACGATCATTTTGTAAGTCGTGGCTAACGACTTTCACTTGGTTGACATACAATGAGGATTTGCAGATTTTATTGTTTTCAGTAGCTAGTCGTATATTGAATCTTGATTGACCGCCATTTTGCTTTCTCGGACGATTGATATCCAATTTTTTTATGGTCAATAATTAAGTACAGATGAAAAAAGTATTCAAATAACTATTGCTATCAACGATATTTTAGTATTTGTGATTAAATTATCTGTCTTGTTTTTTAAAAAATCTTTAGTTTAAAAAAACCTTTTCCCGTGAGGTCACGTGATAACCAAATATGGGATAATAGTCTCGATCCAAATGTTACAACGCGTACACTTGAGCAGACTCATGAATATAACTCATGAATATTAATTAGACCGTTCACTACGTTAACAGATCGTTATTATAACAGAAACAAACATATTTTTTCCATGTAAATCTAATATGATATTATTTGTTATTAATTGTCCGGTGAATTAAACAATTTAAATTGAAACAATTCATAATTCATCATATTATGAATACGTAAACTTGTAATGTGTGTGAAAAGTCGTACTAAAATACGCTATTTGAAGGGGCGTGGCCTAAATGCAAATGTCCGATTGGGATTTTAAATTTTCCGGACCCCTGCTGTGATCATTATTAACAGAAGGATTTGGAATTTTGGGACCAGGGATAACATTAGATGTCCTTCAAAGTAAAAGAATAACATTAGTATCGATAGAAGTTTGGAATATCTTTTTGAAAATATGACAGAGTTGATCATGACATTCCTTCAACACTAGTAACACTGCATAGAACATCAGGACCTGTAGCTTTGCGGACATTTATTTTAGAAAATGATTGTGGCATCACAGTAGTTACTTCTAGCGTTTCACAATCTGATAAAGCACTTCTGAAATATCTCTTTCTTTACTGAAGTCTGTAGTGTCAAAGTGAGTGTAGAACGTATTCAACTCACTGGCAAACTTCAAGTTATCTGCAACACTTATTTCTGCTCGTTTCTTATCTGTCCCAATTATTGTCTTAACGCCCTTCCAAGCCTGCCTAATATCACAATCAGCAAACTGTCTTTCTATTTTTTAACTTGTATTGAAGTTTACATTTTTTTGTCTGCACTATGTCCATGCTCATTTGGTGTCTCGAAAGTGGTAAGTGTGTTCAGCCTGTGTAATATTTGGAAATTCCTTGTATTTTGGTGCCAATATGAGCATTAACATCATACTGGCACAGTTTAAATAAGTTCCTGGTGCCTGGAATGTTATTTTTTGGCAACAGTACCGTGTGGCAGTGTAAAAAAACACATGATAAAGGATGAACATGATGATGCTTAGTGGACAGAGATGTACAAAACAGATGTGTGTACTCGGAAATGAAGCAAGGTATTATCTGTCACTCAATGAAAAGGAATGGGACAAACTTTTAACATTGCTGCTTATTTACTAGTTTTGGTGAAATGACATTCCTCATTCTTCTTGTTCATGGCACACTTTCATTCCCCAAAGCACATCTAAAAATCTTTATATGGGGCCTGTGAAGAATCCGGGGTAGAATGGGTCTCCAGCAACCCATTCTTGCCGTAAAAGGCGACTATGCTTGTCATCAGAGGTGACTTTGCTTGTCGTAAGAGGCAACTAATGGGATCGGATGGTCAGGCTCGCTGACTTGGTTGATGCATGTCATCGTATTCTAATTGTGTTGATCGATGCTCATGATGTCAATCACTGGATTGTCTGGTCCAGACTCGATTATTGACAGACCGCATGTAGCTGGAAAATTGCTGAGTGCGTCGTCAAACAAAAAAAACAAAAAAAACAAAGCCATGTAAAAATGACTTCCAAATAAAGACAAAGAAACTGAACAAAGAGAAGTATCAAATAGCAAACAATCAGAGTGACAACATAATTAATCCTGTGGGGAACTAAACACACAGAATGGAACAGAAAACATATCCAGATTTGTTTGAACATATCGTATGAACAGCAAGCTTAGTGTTTGTTTGTTTTGTTTGTTTGTTGTTACATTTTACTCCAGGTTATGAATGAAGTATCCCTCAATGTTGTTCTGATCTAGATGTGTATTAATGTCATTGGTTCTCATTCGGTCAAGTGTCCACACTCCGTCGCAGTGGTGACTCAGCATAACACCACTGCCACAGGCTAATTTGCATATCACGTGACCGGACTTTTCTCTTGTTTTGATAAACAAACGCGCTTTTTCAGAAATCAGTATAGAACAGACTAATGCAAGTATTTGGGGGCGCTTTACATATTGTTTTGCATAACTATATAGATATGCTACTACAACTGCGACAGTGAGTTGCATGACAATATATATTTATGCATCCAAGTGACCGTGTCGCTAGCTCTCCGTTGGGCTTCGATGACAGCACGTGGAGCCGTACAACCAATGTAAACATAGGATAACTACACAAAAACAAGTAGATTTTTACGTATTTGCATACTTTCTCAATGAAAGTTAACCATTCTTTGACATTTGTTTATGAAAAAGTGTAGACTTGTCAAACATGAAACGGATGAAAAGCATATGCAATATCTTGAATGGACTGTGAAAGATGTTACGAATCGTCACATGGCGCTGGCCTGTGGCAGAGGTACTATGCTAGCTGGCTGCCGGCCGCATGGAACTCTGGGTAGAAGAGTGTCATGTGTCCAGGCAGATCTCGGGAGGTATCACATGTTTTGGCTAGGACACAAGTAGGGTGATTGTATTGTCTTGAATTCTGTATTGCCATATATTGCGATACTTAGATCAGTATTGTGACACATGTTGCAATATTTTGCCATCATCATCTTTATAAGTTAAGTAGCTGGAAGACATAGAGGAATGAGATGTTGTTGGCTGATGAGCAGACAGTAACAACATTCTCGGCCGCCATAACTGCAGTATATTATATCTTTTACTCCGATATGATACCTGTCTGTGTCAAGATCTTCTCACAGAGCGAATCGTATCAGAGTAAAAACATTTGATTTTAGTGAGATCCGTTGTACTTGGAAGATTATTTTTATTTCATAACTGATAAACTTAACGAAAGACGCAGATTTACGTGTTAAATCAATATGACTCACTTATATCGTATCATCTACATACTGTTGAAGACCCTAAAGATCCTGGGTAGAATAGGTCTTCAGCAACCCATGCTTGCTGTAACAGGAAACTATGCTTGTCGTAGGAGGCAACTAACGGGATCGGGTGGTCAGGCTCGCTGACTTGGTTGATGCATGTGATTGATCCCAATTGCGTGGATCGATGCTCATGATATAAATCACTGGATTGTCTGGTCCAGACTTGATTATTTACAGACTGCCGTCAGATAGCTGGAATATTGCTGAGTGCGGCGTTAAACAACAAACAAACAAACACTTAGATCGTATCAGGATACATACTGTTGTGTGTATCACTGTTTACTGATGTACAAATGATACCATTAAGTCTTAGCCCAAGCACTTGCTGGTGAGTGTTCTGATTCCTCATACACGTTATAGAAAAGCGTTTGAAAGGCATTTAGAAGTGATACACATAAAGAAGAGAATTTATCGATGTCAACTTCTTTATTATGAGAAAAGGTTGGAAGGAAAGAGCCCCCCCATTCTTCAAGCACCAGGTGAGCCATACAAGTCTCCTGGTGTATAGAAGTTGAGGAAGATAACAGTTCTGCCTGTCCCTCACAAATACCAAACATAGGTGGTGCCAGAGATAAGTGTCTTCATTCTGTTTCCTTGTTTTCTGACCAGTGACGTTCATGCATGATGAGTTGCTCTTGAACTTCATCACTCTCAGGAGGTAGCTTGACATACAACGTGTTGGTGTCTGGTTTATAGCAAGGCTGTTCTTCCCCTGATATGTGGAGGGTTCTCACTCAGACTTTATCTGTTAGTGGTACAACCCGTGAAGATCCGTGTTGGATAGGTCTTCAGCAACCCATGCTTGCCGTTAAAGGCAACTGTGCTTGCCGTAAGAGGCCATTAACGGGATCGGGTGGTCACACAAGAAAAAATACCCATATATACAAAATATACAATTTTGTATATTTGATATTTCCAAAATATACAATTTTGTATAGTTGGTATTTCCAAAATATACAATTTTGTATATATGGTTAGATTTTACCACTGCTTCATTCAATTTCCTCACCTCTTATAGAATGTTTCACATAATATGTGGTTGCAAAGTTTACTAATGATACCGAACAGTATAATTATTGCATGTGACAATAATGCTTTAATACTATTTTCATTATGACAACTATATGATGTTATGAAATAATTTGTATTTCGTTATGTTTTACAGATCTTAATAACAGTTTGATCAATATAAAATGCGTACGCCAGCAACAAGTAGTTGAAAGTAGTTTTAAACATTGATGTTTATCGTTCCAAAGCTCTGTTCTCCAGCTCAGTTCATCTTTGTTTACGAGAACGTTTTTAATATGGGCAATTTTCTTCTTTCGGGACATTGGAGCAGTCATAATATTCATAACATCATAAATATTAAGATTACAGGCAATTTTAACAACTTTAGTACTCCATGAACTTTTACATAGTAACCATTTTCTTCATCAAAGCGTTACAAGTACTGTTATTAAATCTTGGGGTAGTCTAAAAACATTAGCATGTAATGTAACAAACGGGGAGGAGAGACCCATGTCTCCATTAGTGGCTATACTGGAGGTACCGTTACTAACACCAAGAAATAATTTACCGGCTCTATTGTGGATTAGATTAACGTTTTATCCTCATATACCAGAGCCATAGAACATTACCGGCTCAACAAGACTTTCATACAGTTTCATAAAAAAACATCATAAGACATACACCCAACAGAATAAGACAAAGCATGGCTGGCAGAATTGTACAACTCTTTCACAGTTTCACATATCTAGATGCTCGTCAACCCGTAGTCCCAGATAACGATATGATTCTACATAGACCAGTGTTTGCCCAGCGTAGAGGAATCTGGTTAATCTGTATCACTTAACGAGTGGTGAATAGCTTACTCTGCCCACAGTCGAGAGCAGCACAGTAATTAGTAGTTTAGACCAGGCGAATACACTGGTCACACTTGACTGGTCTGTCTGATGATTCGGTCACCTGCCAAATGGGATGTCTGACAATTGGGTGTGAACCTTACAGAGGAAGTTATTTTATGAATGCGTCACGTGTTTCAAAAGAGATGACCATTATCTAAGTAAAATACTTCTAAGATCATAAAGGACATAACATTTAATAAAGTGAAATTCATTTTCGACAAACTTTTATGAACAATTTTAAAACAGTGCGGGCAGATTCTATTTTCTAAAAGGTTTGGGGGGTTGTAAATCGTCCTGTTTCGAACCAGATCTAAAACTAGCTAAAATGCGACGGTGGTCCCTGTATTTAAAACATAAGGAGCAACAACGTTACGATCATGAAAGTTCTTAATGTATTGCCCTTAACGTTATGTTTATCGTTCCAAAGCTCTGTTCTCCAGCTCAGTTCATCTTTGTTTACGAGAACGTTTTTAATATGGGCAATTTTCTTCTTTCGGGACATTGGAGCAGTCATAATATTCATAACATCATAAATATTAAGATTACAGGCAATTTTAACAACTTTAGTACTCCATGAACTTTTACATAGTAACCATTTTCTTCATCAAAGCGTTACAAGTACTGTTATTAAATCTTGGGGTAGTCTAAAAACATTAGCATGTAATGTAACAAACGGGGAGGAGAGACCCATGTCTCCATTAGTGGCTATACTGGAGGTACCGTTACTAACACCAAGAAATAATTTACCGGCTCTATTTTGGATTAGATTAACGTTTTATCCTCATATACCAGAGCCATAGAACATTACCGGCTCAACAAGACTTTCATACAGTTTCATAAAAAAACA
The DNA here is from genome assembly GCF_023055435.1 of Haliotis rufescens. Taxonomy (NCBI): domain Eukaryota; kingdom Metazoa; phylum Mollusca; class Gastropoda; order Lepetellida; family Haliotidae; genus Haliotis; species Haliotis rufescens. The sequence continues at coordinate 2,095,410 of NW_025963846.1, read as the reverse complement.
TCATAAGACATACACCCAACAGAATAAGACAAAGCATGGCTGGCAGAATTGTACAACTCTTTCACAGTTTCACATATCTAGATGCTCGTCAACCCGTAGTCCCAGATAACGATATGAATCTACACAGACCAGTGTTTGCCCAGCGTAGAGGAATCTGTTTAATCTGACTGTTGGAAAAGGATGTTTATTTAGTCATTTGACATGCGTTCATTGTAAACAAGGATTAGTGTGAAAGGATTACTAAGTTTGTCATCCAGTATAATGCACTTCCTCGATTAGCATAATTAGAACAGAGTTTGTAATTAGTTATATCCTGACTCCAGTTAACCAAGGCAACTACATCAGTTGTGATCTATGAATTTGTGGAATCTTACTGAAAATAACGACCGCCTGTCACAAAAATGCAAACGAACATTGAACACGCACAGTTGCAGATTTTCCTTTCGTACATTTGAGGGTGAACGTGAACGAAGCCGTGCAAGATGCTTTACAGCGATTTGTCTTCAGAACACATATTGAGCTCAGGTAAGTTTATTAATGATGATTTTTTCATCCATTCATAGATATGGCGATCATGAGCGCTGACACTATATTCGCAATAGAACATTTGGAAGACTAGACACAAATTGAGTCACAATATGACAACATCAAATCAAAGAATTTGTTTAATGCAACAGATTTAAGGCATTGAAATTGTACATTATTATAAAATACATGAGTGTCGCTACGTCTCATGTCAAATACATCAATGAATTCTTTATAAAAAAAATTGATTTAATATTACTATGAATTTATAGCTAAAATTATGGAGTCTTGCATGTCGAGCCAACAAACTATAGTACATATTATTCACCTTGGAATTTCTGTTTACTGTGCTTGCGGTGGGGTCAACCCTATTCCCAAAATGGACAGTTCCAAATACTACTGCATAAAATATTAATGCCAATTTGGAGAAAATTACCAAATGAATGAATGCAAGTAAAACTTAATCCAGGGAAAAAGAAAACTGTTCAATATCACGTCAAAGTGTGCCCAAGTGCAAAACCTAATCTTAAAATGAAAGGACTTTGGTATTAATATTTCAGTCAGATTATGATATTGGCGAGTTAACGAGGTAAGCCCTATGATTACTTGTCTTAAATACCTTTCTGGTGTCCACCGCCGTGAACCATACTCAATCACTCAGATAAATAACCCCTTTTACATAAGTCATGAACAAGCATATATATATTGCCAATATTTTGCTCCCATGTTTTGGATAATTGTACCAAAGAAAAAGAATTAATCCTAGAATGTCTACACATTAATTCATTACGGACGCTGAAATAATGCCGATGAGACGTTAATTTTTACCTCGCCCACTCACTGATTACGGACTATTTGTGGGCCAATAAGAGGTACAAGCCACGTGAAAATGTAGAGTGAGACCAACGTAGCCATTAAACCTTTTTACAAGATGGAAAACATCTTTGCTGTTAGTGATTACATATAAAGAAATCTAACCAATTCACAGGCTATACGTTGTAGAACTGAATGCAAGTCATTCCTACCTGATACCATTAATAATTGGAATAGTCACCGGAAAAAGAGGATTATTAAACTTAGACAATGTTATATTCAGTTAAGCCATGATACCAGATTTTGTCACTTTAAACTTCCATCGGCTTAAAAAACACATCTCAGATAACACATCATGCATGCTCTTGTGGCTGTCACAATGGTACACTGCATTAATTTTTACACATGCCCCAACTACAATATATTTAGAAACGATTCTATTCTAAAGGTTAAGTGAGTTTCTAATCAGTGGTTTATTGGAAACAATTTGAACAGTGCCTAATTTAGCTATTTTGAAATCGGCCATGTACATCCGACGTTCGGGTGGATTTGCACATATATAATAACTAGTAGTAAGACTTAATACATACTTTGAGGCACGTATTAAGTATTAAAGAGTTAAATAACTTTTCTTAGGAAACCCTTTCCATCAACCGCACTGTTGACCTATCTTTTTTGTTCTGTTTTGATGTATTGATGTATTATTTAATACAATATGTATATCTCCCCTCATCCCAATGTTAATAAAAGGAAGCTTGGTGGGGACTTTTGGGATATAAGAAATGAATACAGACTGCCATATTGTCTGAATGTCTTAACAATCACCGGGTGTGACCACGTAGACAGGATATCATTCGGGTTTCTCATAATTACTCCATGAGCATGCTTGGTATTGTAGCTTGGGGATATTAAATGTAAGTTTGTTATCAGAGGAGACTGATAGTGAACTTTTAGTACCAGTTAGATATGATATTTATATGACTTCTTTCTGTTTGACAAAAGAATTAAGGGTATATGTGTGGGTAATCCTTCCACGCTGATGAAAGAAAGTCACTCTACTAGTTCATGTAATCTACGTCAAATAAGATCAGAACACATGCATTATTACAACATACTCAGGATACCAATAACAACGAAATGTACAAATTAACAAACATGATCAATATTATTATTACATGTTAATGCCATGTATGTAAATATAGCTATATAAACATATGTTTAATTTTTCAGCTTGTGTGAAGTCGTCCATAAATACAAGAAAACGTATATTTTCCCAAAATTATATTACCCTCAAAAGGGCAATTATATTCATGTTACATTTTTTCAGTCTCTTTTTTAATTCGAATGACGTAACATTTATGTTACTTTGATTTTATTAGACCCATGTTGTTGTTACAGACCCAGGGATTGACTAGGTTCATTACATGTCATAAAAGTGCCGGGACATAATACGGTGGCAATACATTCTCTAATTAACACCTGTCACAAAGGGACGGGCAATTTGGGTTTGTCCTCAGGGAATGTGTTATGCAATTTGTGTATTAACGAAATAACATTCAACAAATTATGTACATGGTCCTGTGATGTAGGATTGATGCATTCGTACTTTTTATAAATAAATGAATTGCATTTTTTTTCTTAACCGTGTGCGAAATACGCATAATGTCGGAAAGCGCAAGTTAAATACTGACTTCATCCCAAAATAAATCACAAACCCTCTCTTATAATTTGTATATTATTCTATATTTTAATTATGTAAATCACGTTCCTGTCACTTTTAAAGTAGAATACGTTAGTCACTCAACCAATTCCATTATTATTTTCCCAAAGATCAAAGATTAAAGCAGTTATCAAGATTTATTTTCCATATCTTTAAAAATACTTAATCTTTACATTGAAACTGCCATAATGATGTATTATTATTATTATTATTATTACTATTATTATTGATGTACATATGGTTTGCACCCAACCATGCGCGTGCCAAATTATACAGCGTCAAGCTTTTAGAGCGCCAACTAAGTTTTCCAAAGTAGAAATTAAGCCAAATGAATATATATCAAGTTTCCTTTTGCTAGAACATATGCATGCTGTTGTGTTTTTTCAAGGTAATCTTCGTTCTCGCATTGATAACAATATTTAAAGAACAAGTATTATAAAATATAATACGGGAATATATTACACACGTTATTTACGCATCCGGTTGCTCATAATACAATTTTCCCCAAGGACTACCGCCGAGATTTCACATTATAACAATGTATATCTACAATGAAACCGACAGCTCAGAACAAACCAAATTCAACACTTTTAAGTAGTGATAAAATAGTTTTCATCCTCTGTGCAATCCACTCTGTTGGCATATGTGCACGAGAGCATGTTACAAAACACATCGCGGCCTCCCCGTAAAACAAATCCAAGCTCAAACACTTTCAATACAGAAGTTACCGCCAAAGCAATCGCCCCCGACAGCTAATCCCCTCTGTGCATTTGACCATAAAGTCTACTCACATACCAAGCACCGCGCCAGGAAAAGTACCAGACGCCTCAACCGCCCACCCGTCAATATCATTGCAAGGACAGTATGTACTCCCGCTAACAGTGTGGAGTACTAATTAAACCTTCCAGTAATGTTACCCGCCACTAAATCAGTTTTTTGTAAATTGCTGATACTATTTTGCACATACAAAACATTTATAGAGCAATACATAGCAATTATCCTCCTTTACCAACATATACAAAGAAACACAGTGCTCAACTTAAAACACTTCAATTTGCACATATATCATAATTATACACAAATACATAATAATTATCTCCCTTTACCAATATATACAAACAAAACAAATTTGGATACACCATATATACAAATTTGTATATTTTGTATATGTCATATATACAAACTTGTATATTTTGTATATATCATCTTTCCAATCTTGTATATCCTTTGGAAATATCATCTTTCCAAAGGATATACAAGCTTGTATATATGGATTTTTTTTGCAGTGTCAGGCTCGCTGACTTGGTTGATGCATGTCATCGATCCAAATGGATCGCTGCTCATGATATCAATCACGGGATTGTCTTGTCCAGACTTGATTATTGACAGACTGCCATCATATAGCTGGAATATTGCTGAGTGAAGCGTTAAACAACAAAACAACCAACTTTTAGTGGTACATGTGTTTACCAATCTACTGGAGCTTTTCATTGGAACATAAATGGGTGTGTGAGCTGCAATCTGATTGGTTGAATAAATGTTAAATGGGATAGGATCCTGGACATGTTTCAAACTTTTCACTGCATGAGATTATTTTCTACATATCACAACTGGTATAAGTCTGCTTTAGATGGCGACAAGTAGATTTTGTCCTTTAGAACTCATTCTCTTATTTGCAGCCGTGGGGCAGTCGGGTAGTGGTTAAAGCGTTAACGCTGAAGACCCAGGTTCGATTCCCAACATGGGTACAATGTGTGAAGCCCATTTCTGGTGTCCCCCACCGTGATATTGCTGGAATATTTTGCTAAAAGCGGCGTAAAACCACACTCACTCACTCACTTTTTGCACCCGTAATGCGATGTCCTCAGATCTTTGTTTAGTGGTAACGAGAACCAAGATCTGATGGTGTCCCTTTGGCAGGACAGGATGTTATGATCATAGGTTTGCATCAACATTCGCCTGGACTAGGTTAATTGGTTTGTCAGCACCATACCCAGGCTCCTTGATTTCACCAAAGTGCAAAATGTCCAAGACCTGCACCAGTTCGACTTCCTCTCAAAATAAGCTGACACGCGGTGATATAACTGAAACTGTTCAAAGCAGCGTTCTAACCTAGTGTCATCTATGAAGTGCATCGAGCCATAGACAATTACTATGCACTCCTCAATCATTACATATGCCCCTATCAGTTACTTATTGAAGTCTATTCCCTTGTCTCAAGGTTTGACAATTGGCTCAAATTGGCTCCAGAAGTTTGACAACTCATGATTTTTTCATATCTTTTAACTGTATGTCTGTACTTGACTTTGTCATTAAACCAAAATTTTCCAGAGTTGGAAAGGAAAAGAATGAGCTGTCAGCAATGAAGACACTTTAATTAACTTTTGTGACAACTTTTCTTTAACTTTCAACTTAGGTAATTCAAGTATGGGAAAAGGCCCTCCTTTCATGTGACATTGTCTTACATATGATGTTCAAAGAATGTTTCCCATGATATAGCCAACTGCTGAATCTTTATTTCCCAAAAGGCTGATTTGTATTTTTTCCTTTTTTTAGACATAGTTTTCAATGAACTTTTAGGAAAAAATTATTTAAAATGAACACTTCTTCGTTACCCCAAGGGTAAAACATATCGATTCATATACAGTCAAGTCTCGTTAATCCGACACTCGTTAATCCGACAATCGGCTTTATCCGACACAAATGATGGGAACTGATTTAATCAGTGCTATTTAGACCCGTTAATCCGACAGTCTCGCACTCCGACTCTGACACACCAAATTTGCTACGAATTCCTGAAATCACTCATTAATCAGTCTCGTTAATCCGACAGTGATCAACGTACTCCGTGGTCATCTGCCCGCGAGTACACAGCCCGTGTTTTGATGCAAGACGAGTCAGCGAGTAGCTGCATATTTCAACGGCTGCAGAGATGAACTTGCTTTACAATAAACAATTACTGCTTTAAATAAACAAAACAGGATTAATCACATGCCTAGATTACCTCAATCTCATTAAACTCATATACAAATTCTCGCTACCGCTGAGGATATCCCATTACAGGTCACGTCAGAACGACCTTTCGCGAACTTTGACCAACCAATGAAATTACTAACAGGAAGTCGACATTAGCCACTAAGAAAGCAGCTTTCTTAAGCATTGCGGCACAAGGTTTTTTTTAGCAAGTTCCATTCCAGACTTTGCTTTAAAATCAGTCAATTTTGAATCAGTCATACAGTTCTTAACAGTAGTTTTGTGTTAAACTTTAGAGGTTGCATGATTAGAAAACATATTCCGCTGACAATGTAACACAACAATATAAATATTTTATTTTTCCTTTTCCTTCGTGTTCGTATCGTTATCTTTGATGTAGTTGTCCAATTTTCGATCACAAACGTTTATACTACCTAATTTCGTTTATCCGACATACTCGTTAATCCGACATAATCATATGCAACCAACAATGTCGGATTAACAGGACTTGACTGTATTTCTGATATAAAAATGCACATTTAAATTTCCAGTTATTCTAAGCATTGATTGTCTTGCAACTTTCACAACACTCATTTATTCACATTTCGATCACAAGAACACCATTTACGTTTGTGCTAGAATTGTAACCAAACAAAGAAAAACAAACTGAAGTAATTTTAATTTTAGTATTATTATTAAATATTGAAGCACTTCAGCAGAAAACTGTATTTTATATAAATATTCATAAACAGATGCTATTTTGAAAAATGAATGTGTGAAGGTGAGGATGACAAAGACTTGGTGATGAGGCTACACAGACAGTTTGACATGACATTTCTTCTGACATAACATATATCACAAAACTGCAAAGTTAGAAACAGAAATATTTCCTTAAATGTTCCGACAATCACCGAAGAGAAACACATGCTGTTGACATTATTGTTTTGGATACTCGTGTACGAGGGCAGTCATCGCTATTGGCCACAAGAGCCGAGCTCCAACTTCCAACTTTCGCATGCATGTGCATGATCATTATTGAACATTCTACCATAAATTTGGAATTTACTTGGTCTGATTGATCAATCAGAGGTTATCAAATCACAATAAACTCCCCCTGATTGAAACAGCCGGTTTGATGGACGCATCACCACGGATGCTAATATTTTAAATTGTTCTTTTTTGGTCTTTATAGTTCGGCATTTTTAAGTAATTGTATGTACAATTATAGGTTATTAAATGGCAAGTTACAGTTACTGCAATATTATAAAGTTTTGTGGCGCTACATTTTGTTCAGAAACCACGATAATAATCTACAAGAATGTATTTCAAGTTTAGGGGACAGCAGAGCTTTGGCGCTTTTCTATGTACGACTATGATGTCATCTTTTGACCTGTGAAGGTCCGGGGTAGAATAGGTCTTCAGCAACCCATGCTTGCCTAAAGGCGACTGTGCTTGTCGTAAGAGGAGCCTAACGGGATCGGGAGGTCTTGCTTGCTGACTTGAATTACAATTGCATGGATTGATACTCATGATATCAATCACTGGATTGTCTGGTCCAGACTCCATTATTTACAGACTGCCGTCATATAGCTGGAATATTGCTGAGTGCGGCGTAAAACAACAAACCAACCAACCAAACACAATGACTGATGTGAGATCATTATAGTGACATGCAGTGGAGAATAAAACCTTATGAAGTTGCTATGCTGCATGCTTTCAATGCCTGTCATGTTCAAGTGAAGTGAGGGGCGGTCGGGTAGCCTAGTTGTTAAAGTGTTTGCTCGTCACGCTGAAGACCTGGGTTCGATTCCCAACATGGGTACAATGTGTGAAGCCCATTTCTGGTGTCCTCCGCCGTGATATTGCTGGAATATCAATCTCATTAAAATCAGATCTTAGTTCTCGCTATAGCTAAACTATTGCTAAACTCAGATCTGAGGACATCCCATTACGGGTCACGTCAGAAGAACCTTTCGCGAATTTTGACCGACCAATGAAATGACTGACAAGAAATCGACATTAGCCAATCAGAAGGCAGCTTTCTTGAGCTTTATGACACTAGTTTCAAACTGGCGACTACGCCTCGAAACATTTTGACGTATTCTCGATTAAAAAATTTAAAGCTGATGAGAAGAACAGTCTGGAATGGCTAAAAGATGGCCTAGATTGTAATGGATATAATTATAAAACCGGTAACTGTCGTTCGGAATACCCCGTGTTAAATATTTTGTGGTTGCATGATCAGAAAACACATTCCGACTGTCACTTTCATGATCTGGTAAGCGACGCTCTGATTGGTCGTTCTGACGTGATCCGTAATGGGATGTCCTGTGATTCTTTGTTAAGCGATAGCGAGAACTAAGATCTGATTTTAATGAGATTGCTGGAATATTGTTAAAAGTGGCGTAAAACCATACTTACTTAAGTGAAGTGTTACTGTGCAAACAGAGTATATATGCGGCTATATTTTGTTTGAAAGCTGTTGTCTGTGTTTCCGTAATTCAGATTGACGGCGCACTCAAAACTTTGGACGCAACCCATGCAGCATCCCTGACTGCTGATACCAAAGAGTTTCTATCTTATTTCTTCATGGTAGAATGGAGGTAAACATACTGCGTTTTCCATGTAGAGCTAGGTTGCCTGTAGATTTAACTGCACTAAATTTAACATTTCAAACCTGTGTCTGCGGTAAAGTCTTATGAAAAAGACATCATCAGCCATTTGATGAAGTGGGCCGAAAACGTGAAGAAGATCCATGCCTTCTTCGAGCGTGGGTCAAGGTCAGGTGCGTCAAGGTCAAGTACAACCAGTTAATGCAAAAGTAAAGGTGGTTGCAGCTTCATAAAATTAATTGCACACTGTCTAAGTGCACTAATGCAGTTTTGCTCATTGTGATTTTTTTTTTTTTTTTTTTTTTTTGTTTCTTGTTAAATGCTGCACTCAGCAATATTCCAGGAATAAGTCAGCGGTCTGTAAATAAACATGTCTGGACCAGGGAATCCAGTGGTTAATATCATGAACATCGATCCCCCAATTGGGGTACAATGACATGCATCAACCAAGTTAGTGAACCTGACCACCCAATACCGTTAGTCGCCTCTTACGACAAGCATGGGTTGCTGAAGACCTATTCTAACTTGGATCTTCACAGGTCTGCTAATTATGATGTGTAATGTTATGACACGAATGTAATGTTCATTGTTATGTTCATTATTTTCATTCTTATAGTCGTCTATGAACCCATTCTTGTAAATGGAAACCAGACCCCCTGATACAGTGCATGAACGGCAAGCACTGGTCGAGAGTTAAGTGGTTTGTCCCCTGCACAGAATTGGATTTGACCAGTGCGTTGGCAATTTCGCACTTGCAACACAACTTCCTCGTGACAGGATGCTTTCAGCTTTTGCTCTAAAAAATAGACAGCTATGTGTATCTGTTGTAATCATTCAGATACCATTGCACATATCGGTCTATGGTAATTTAGAAAACAATATAAGGGTAACACTATTTTTCAGGGCATTATCATTTGCAGAAGCCTGAGGTCTTCTATTAACAGCACGACGTAGGATGGATAGAATTTGTAATCAAATAAAAATAAACAATATCGGTTTTGAAACATTTAGTGCAATCAACACGAATGTCACTGACCCACTTTTACAAATATGGAAACGTCATAGAACAAACCAGATGACGTCACTATTGAACGTGAAGTCACCTTTCCTATCCCTGTGACGTCACCAAACAAGGGGCGTGATAATGGCCCGTCGTCAAGCAATATGAGGGCATTTTAGCTATAATATCTTTTATAACACACTGCAAATAATAATACATAATATTCCAAAGTATGACTTCAAAATATTTTCACTCTGTTTTGAAGGCCCCAGTGGCCAAGGTGGTAGTGAGTTGAGGATCATTAGCAAAATGTCATGCGATGTGTGAGGATTTCAATCCCAGCAGTGGGAGCTATTTTTAGAACAGTTAACGAGAAGGTGTTACGTAAAATATGATATCTCAGGGATTTTATGTAACATCTTCGGGATGTTATATAAAACCTCTGGAATTTCAAAAGATGTCTTGGGAATTTCATGTTCGGGTGATCTCTATGAAGAATTACCCGTTCGGAAAGCAAAGGCACGTTACTGAAGGTTTACAAACATCATGTACAATATTAATGATCTGCTTGAGACGTGTTGACAAAACAGGAGCATGCAAGAATGCCTGTGGATTGTCCTATTTCTGGATGAAGAATGCACTATAGGGGATGCCTTGGGGTTCTGACTGTGATGAATCTTTCTTTGTCTTTATCAATCATTAATTTTTTTCTGCAACAATAGAGGCCGCCTTCAGCCTGTCTGGGGAAAGATCTTCACCCAGAACGGAATGGTATCAGAGTAAAACATTTCATTTTATTGAGATCAGTTTTACTAGGAAGATTTTTATTTATTTCATTACTGATTAACGAAAGATGCAGATTTACGTGTTAACTCAATATACAGACTCACTTAGATCGTGACCCGTGAAGATCCAGGTAGAATAGGTCTTCAGCAACCCATGCTTGCTGTAAAAGGCGACTATGCTTGTCGTAAGAGGCGACTAACGGTATCGGGTGGTCAGGCTCGGTGACTTGGTTGATGCATGTCATCGTGTCCCACTTGCATGGATTGATGTTATGATATTAATCACTGGATTGTCTGGTCCAGACTTGATTATTTACAGACTGCCGTCAGATAGCTGGAATATTGCTCAGTGCAGCGTTAAACAGCAAACAAACAAACACTTAGATCGTATCAGGATACATACTGTTGAAGGTTTGTATCACTGTTTACTGGTGTACAAATGATACCATTAAGTCTCAGCCCAAGCACTTGCTGGTAAGTGTTCTGATTCCTCATACACATTATAGAAAAGCATTTGAAAGGCATTTAGAAGTGATACACATAAAGAAGAGAACTTATCGAAGTCAACTTCTTTATTATGAAGAACACAAGGTTTCGGAGTATATACTTGCTCCTTCATCAGGCATACACATGATATAACTGAAATACTGTTCAATGCAGCATTTTAACTTAGTGCCATTTATGAACTGCATTGGGCCATAGACAATTGCTATTATATTAGGTATGTTCTTATCAGTTACTTTTTTTAAAGTCTGTTTCCTTGTCTAAAGGTTTGACAATTGGCTCTAATTTGCTCAAGAAGTTTGACAACTCATGACTTTTTCATATGTTTTAACTGTATGTCTATACTTGACTCGACTGCCTCCCTGGTCCAGTGGTAGGGGTCCGCCAGAAAGCGGAAGGTTCGTGGTTCGATTTGTAGAAGCAGCCACACACACAGAGACACACACATGCATGTGTAAGATGGAATATAATCCTCCCCTATTTTTTATCCCGGGGATGAAATTCTCTAGTGTAGGATGATTCTCCCTAGTGAATTTGAACCCATACCAGTGTGTTTAATCCTATAAACATATATACTCTAGGTAAAGATAAGAATTTATGGATGGACAACTTCTTTAATACAATTAAGAGCGATGTTTCGGTACAGGTTCCAACACCGTCATCAAGCAAGTTACTCTAGAGTAGAACTTCCCCCGGGATGATATTTAGGTAGGATATAATCCTTTCTTATACATCCACGTCGCTATATAAGTGCAATAATCTTGGACGCGACGGTGAACCCCATTTTATCTCACCTCACCTATACTTGACGCTGTCATAAAACCAAAACTTTTGTGGTTTACACTGTCTGCAGTATCTAGTCACTGTTGTCAGCCCAACCATGGTGCAAGAACAGTCATGGAGATTCAGGGCGATCCTGGAAATACGATTATGTGATGGGTATTTTAAGTGAGATAAAAAACAATTTCAACTTGAGGTTCAGTGGCATTGTTGAAATTATTCCAAGTTTTTTTCTAACAGTGCTTTTTGAAGGCGTTATCTTACTTCTAAAGAATGTGAAGTATCGGTTAGGGACTTGAAAGGTTTTGACTAGCAAGAGAAACAGGAAAAGAAAGTGTAGACGTTTTTCGGACATGTGCAAGATAACGTGACTGTAATAGCGATGACAATCTAAGTCCATCTCTTTGTGTTGGTGTCAGGTATTTTCGTAGTTCTATGTTTTTATTGGTCCCACAAGGGGAATCCAGGTTGGAATTGGTTTCCGTCATCCTTTGGTTGTTGTTTGCGGTTGCTTTTTGGTACTGATGGCTTGGTAACGTGGTTGATTGGGTGCAATCTTACTCCGACAGCAGGAGATGATATAAGTTGTAGCGGAATCACCAGGGGTGCAAACTCTGACAGCATGAGACGATATAAGTTGTATCAGGATCACCAGGGGTGCATACTCCGACAGCATGAGATGATATCAGTTGTATCAGGATCACCAGGGGTGCATACTCCGACAGCAGGAGACGATATCAGTTGTAGCAGGATCACCAGGGGTGCATACTCCGACAGCAGGAGACGATATCAGTTGTAGCAGGATCACCAGGGGTGCATACTCCGACAGCATGAGACTATATAAGTTGTATCAGGATCACCAGGGGTGCATACTCTGACAGCATGAGACTATATAAGTTGTATCAGGATCACCAGGGGTGCATACTCTGACAGCATGAGACGATATAAGTTGTAGCGGAATCACCAGGGGTGCATACTCCGACAGCATGAGACGATATAAGTTGTATCAGGATCACCAGGGGTGCATACTCCGACAGCATGAGATGTTATAAGTTGTATCAGTATGCAATCAGACAAGACCAGACAATCCAATGATTGACATCATGAGCATTGATCTACGTAATTGTGATATGATGACATGCATCAACCAAGTGAGCGAGACTGGCCACCTGACCCTATCAGTCACATCTTACAAGCATGGGTTGCTGAAGACCAATTCTAACCTGAAACTTCACGGGGGTTCTATACCAACCACAGCTTGTCTTATCTGTATCTTGGACTGAACTATGGTTCTTGAAAGAACAGTCAAACTTTTTTAGTCTGGCCCCTGTTAATCCGGAAAGCCTGCATTCTGGCTGCTGAGATGACTGTTATGTAGAAAGGGATACTTTGTAGCCATGATTCAAATGTTGTTAACAGTTCACTTTAGTTGACATTCATAGTATATTTCAGCATTTTGTAAGGTCCTTATGGTTGTTACGCCCTTTTAGCGTCAAAGCTTGGGTGTGAGCCTGAATGGCACCGCCTCGGGTGCAGATCTTGGTGGTAGCAGCAAATATTCAGATGGTAAGTATTTGCCTCTTCCCTCCAGCCAGGTGATAGTGGTCTTCATGTCTTGTAGTATTTGCCTCTTCCCTCGAGCCAGGTGATAGTGGTCTCCATGTCTCGTAGTATTTGCCTCTTTCCCGCCTCCAGGTGATAGGTGTCTTCATGTCTCGTAGTATTTGCCTCTTTCCCGCCTCCAGGTATTAGTGGTCTTCATGTCTCGTAGTTTTTGCCTCTTTCCGGCCTCCAGGTTATAGTGGTCTTCATGTCTCGTAGTATTTGCCTCTTTCACGCCTCCAGCTATTAGTGGTCTTCATGTCTCGTAGTTTTTGCCTCTTTCCGGCCTCCAGGTGATAGTGGTCTTCATGTCTCGTAGTATTTGCCTCTTTCCCGCCTCCAGGTGATAGTGGTCTTCATGTCTCGTAGTATTTGCCTCTTTCCCGCCTCCAGGTATTAGTGGTCTCCATGTCTCGTAGTATTTGCCTCTTTCCCGCCTCCAGGTCATAGCGGTATTCATGTCTCGTAGTATTTGCCTCTTTCCCGCCTCCAGGTGATAGTGGTCTTCATGTCTCGTAGTATTTGCCTCTTTCCCGCCTCCAGGTGATAGTGGTCTCCATGTCTCGTAGTATTTGCCTCTTTCCCGCCTCCAGGTGATAGTGGTCTTCATGTCTCGTAGTATTTGCCTCTTTCCCGCCTCCAGGTATTAGTGGTCTTCATGTCTCGTAGTATTTGCCTCTTTCCCGCCTCCAGGTATTAGTGGTCTTCGTGTCTCGTAGTATTTGCCTCTTTCCGGCCTCCAGGTTAAAGTGGTCTTCATGTCTCGTAGTATTTGCCTCTTTCCCGCCTCCAGGTATTAGTGGTCTTCATGTCTCGTAGTTTTTGCCTCTTTCCCGCCTCCAGGTCATAGCGGTATTCATGTCTCGTAGTATTTGCCTCTTTCCCGCCTCCAGGTGATAGTGGTCTTCATGTCTCGTAGTATTTGCCTCTTTCCCGCCTCCAGGTATTAGTGGTCTTCATGTCTCGTAGTATTTGCCTCTTTCCCGCCTCCAGGTATTAGTGGTCTTCATGTCTCGTAGTTTTTGCCTCTTTCCGGCCTCCAGGTTATAGTGGTCTTCATGTCTCGTAGTATTTGCCTCTTTCCCGCCTCCAGGTATTAGTGGTCTTCATGTCTCCTAGTTTTTGCCTCTTTCCGGCCTCCAGGTGATAGTGGTCTCCATGTCTCGTAGTATTTGCCTCTTTCCCGCCTCCAGGTGATAGTGGTCTTCATGTCTCGTAGTATTTGCCTCTTTCCCGCCTCCAGGTATTAGTGGTCTCCATGTCTCGTAGTATTTGCCTCTTTCCCGCCTCCAGGTCATAGTGGTCTTCATGTCTCGTAGTATTTGCCTCTTTCCCGCCTCCAGGTGATAGTGGTCTTCATGTCTCGTAGTATTTGCCTCTTTCCTCTAAACAGGTGACAGTGGTCTCTATGTCTCATAGTATTTGCCTCCTTCCTCCAGCCAGATGATAGTGGTCTCTATGTCTCATAGTATTTGCCTCTTTCCTCCAGCCAGATGATAGTGGTCTCTATGTCTCATAGTATTTGCCTCTTTCCTCCAGCCAGATGATAGTGGTCTCTATGTCTCATAGTATTTGCCTCTTTTCTCCAGCCAAATGATAGTGGTCTCTATGTCTCATAGTATTTGCCTCTTTCCTCTAGCCAGGTGATAGTGGTTTCTATGTCTCATAGTATTTGCCTCTTTCCTCCAGCCAGATGATAGTGGTCTCTATGTCTCATAGTATTTGCCTCTTTCCTCCAGCCAGGTGATAGTGGTCTCCATGTCTCGTAGTATTTGCCTCTTTCTTCTAACCAGGTGATAGTGGTCTCTATATCTGCCTCTTTCCTCTATCCAAGTGACAGTGGTCTCCATGTCTCCTAGTATTTGCCTTTTTCCTCCAGCCATGTAATAACAGTTTCTGTGCATCCGCCGTTTGTTTGAGTCATGTGATAGCGTCCCTCTGTCTTCCGCTCTGTAGGCCCCAGTGCCCCATGGTTGTTGTAAGAGTCGACTGAAAGTGATCTAGAAGCTCCGTAACTTGGAAGATTGCATGTCATCCTGCCCCTGAGGTGTATCTGTGTGGTGTATTCAAGCTGTCAATACACACCTAGTCCAGGCATGTGTGCTTTGTGTACCCAGTGTTGTCAGTGATTGATATGCCAGACTAGATAGAGAAGAACTAACGACTCAGCACTGGGAAGTCATCATATTTGACTTAACACATACTCTGCTCCCTGATGGGGATATCTGGCTCGGGATCCATACCCTTGCAAGTCCATAATGCAGGTTCATTATTCTAATCAAACAAGCCCCAGACCTTCAACATCAGAAAGTTCTTGATGATTAGCGGTATCAATAACTATGTCTAGCCTGTTGATCAGTGATGGACGGTGTAACGTGTCGACTTTTTGTCGGATTTCTAATTTCAGAATGAACAAAAAGAAGAAGCCTTTCCTTTGCGATTGATTAATTTTCTTGTGAGCACCTCATTGGGAACATGAGCGCTGTGTATTTTGTGGCTGACTGCTGTAATTTCTTACCTCTTGAACACAATATAGTGGTTAGTATACTTCAAGGCTGATGAGAACTGGCTGACTGTTTGTTCTGGAAATGGTCGTGTATTGGACTTGTTGGAAGAGTGCTGTGAAGGTACTTGAAAAAGATGAAAATAACCGAAATAGTTTTGATGGGATATTGGCTGAAAAACAGACAAGGGATATGGAGCATAATTATTTTTTAAGTATGCTCTGGGTCATTGAAGCATGTTTATGTAGTTAAGCCATTGTTATTGCTCAAGAATGCTCAATACCAGCTACCTTCCGGCTTTTTGGTAAAGGCTTTGCACGAACTCCTTCCATAAATTTCGATATTTTTTGCTTTTGCTGCCTTGCTAAAATAACAATGGCTTAAGTTAAATGCTTTCTTAAGTTAATATCATTTTTAATTTCCAAAGTTCATACAAAATACTTCGTGTTTGTTGAAATGTGGCCCTGATGGATGTCACTGATGAAGTTGTTGCACGTCATAATGGAACTTCCATTTTTTAGTAATAAACTCCAGCTGATTGGCTATTCACTTTGCCAGCCTGTATGGGCATCATGACGTCTTGTGTTTGATGCTATGTCACGTGCTTGACCCATCGTAACCGACCTTGTTACTTTTGAGTTACCATGGTGATCACACTGGCTGTCTCAAGGAAGATCGACCACCTCCATGGTCTAGTGGTAGAGCATCTGCCTGGAGAGCAGAAGGTCCGGGGTTCGATCCCTGGGTGCGTCATACCAAAAGACGTTTAAAGATGGTACTTTAACGCTCATACTTATTGGGCTACAGCACAGGTCTCGGCATCTCTTCCTGGAGTACGAGTAGAATAAATTGTCATGTTGTCGGAAGTACTTAGCATGGAGTGAGTATTGGTGGGTGAGGGGACACAAAGAACGGTCTTTACACATTCTTCCCAGGTGGGAAATCTGACAAAACTTCACCCACAAGGATGTCACCTGGTCAGTACAAGCATCAAGAAACACCATGGTGAAGTTGTAAAAAGCGATCTTATGGCTAGGGTGATCGTAACCTATGTGGGCACCCTGGGGTTCCAAATTTTGGCCGGCTAATTCAGTGTATACTCCCCAGGGAGCTGAGAGTTAAGTTTGACACTGCTTTGTACAGTATTACTGTTAATCCCAGCATCGCAGCTTGGGAAGAAAGCCAGAAGTGCAGTGGTTTTATTTACCTTGAAACCCATGAGCATGGGCAGACCAAGGGTCACATAATAGGAAAAAGATCTGGCATTCAAACTTATGATCACAGGATCCTGCGCAGGTAAGGAATGTCACTCTGTACGGCAAAGTACAGAACATTCCACCATTGGGACACCCATGTCCCACTTTGCATGGCTATCATTTGTGATCAGATTAAAACTCCTAGGAAACGATTCCAAAGATATGATGATGATGATGATGATGGGACACCCATGTCCCACTTTGCATGGCTATCAATTGTGATCAGATTAAAACTCCTAGGAAACGATTCCAAAGACATGATGATGATGATGATGATGATGGGACACCCATGTCCCACTTTGCATGGCTATCAATTGTGATCAGATTAAAACTCCTAGGAAACGATTCCAAAGACATGATGATGATGATGATGGGACACCCATGTCCCACTTTGCATGGCTATCAATTGTGATCACATTAAAACTCCTAGGAAACGATTCCAAAGACATGATGATGATGATGATGATGATGGGACACCCATGTCCCACTTTGCATGGCTATCAATTGTGATCAGATTAAAACTCCTAGGAAACGATTCCAAAGACATGATGATGATGATGATGATGATGGGACACCCATGTCCCACTTTGCATGGCTATCATTTGTGATCAGATTAAAACTCCTAGGAAACGATTCCAAAGACATGATGATGATGATGATGATGGGACACCCATGTCCCACTTTGCATGGCTATCAATTGTGATCAGATTAAAACTCCTAGGAAACGATTCCAAAGACATGATGATGATGATGATGATGATGATGATGATGATCCCCTCACAACTAAGGAATGGCACTCTGTTCAGCAAAGTTCAAAAACTTCCACCTTTGGGCCATCCATGTCCAACTTAGCATGGCGATCAATTCTGATCAGATTTAAACTTCCAGGAAAGGATTCCAAAGACGTGATGCCACCCCATGTAGATAGTAAACTTGCTTTTA
Source organism: Haliotis rufescens (assembly GCF_023055435.1). NCBI lineage: Eukaryota > Metazoa > Mollusca > Gastropoda > Lepetellida > Haliotidae > Haliotis > Haliotis rufescens. The sequence continues at coordinate 2,077,394 of NW_025963846.1, read as the reverse complement.
TGTTAAACCAGTCTGTTTACCAATTAACTATAATCGGTTTAAGTCAGGGGTAAGGGCAACTTCAGAGAGTCTGTTCCTGACCAAGCAGACAAGAGAAACCAGGTTTTTTTCCTGATCTTCCACAGACACACAACCTTCCCTTGTAATTCCACTCCTGGGATGAAAAGAACATGTGCTGTAACCTGAGACTTGAAACTGCTGTGGATCATGTCGAGTCCATGTGATGTGGGGTGGGCATGGTGTGTTTCTACATGATTGTCATCCAGACAGTGTGGGGATACTGCCAGCCCACAAAATGATCTCGTGAATGTTAAACTAAAGCAGGTACAACAGCCTTAGTGCTTAAAGATTGTTCTGTTCCACAGTGTGATCTGGGAACAAGTATCACAATGGTCAAAGACCCCACAACACGCGGTGAAGAGTTGTCTCCCTTTGCTGTGGCAGGATGCTCTGATCATGGTTTCAAATCCTAGATTTGCCGTGATGTTGATCGTTGGTTGTTCCTCCACCCATTCAGTATTTGAAATTCAGATTGAAAGTCGTGGAACCTTTCTGATAGCCCTGATGTTGAAAGTTGATCTCGGGGTCTCTCAAATAATGTGGGAACGAACCAGCATCTCCTTAATATCGAACACAGCCAGCCATCACTTGGTGGAATGCAGCCCTGATCCTAGGGCAGCAATGGTAACAACTGCTGTACTTTAACATGACCTGTTTGTCCTGTGGTGTCTCAGCTTGCTAAAGCCACCACCAGCTGCTGTTGGTTTATCTGACCCTGTAGGTACCTGGAGCAAGCTATGGGATGGTTTCTCTCTGATCTACGTGAAGAGGTCAGATCTTTAACCCTGAAGCATTGGCTGCACAGTTGACAAATTAGTCTGGCATACAGTGGCAGCCAGTTTGATGATGTTAGAATCGGGAGGAATGCCTTAACTTCGGTTTGTAAGTGTCCCATATTCACATTACAGCTGGTTACAGGGTCTTTTAGGAAGTGGAGTGGGTTGACTTGGGCAAGTCCAGGAGACATTCGAGCTCTATTTCACATCACATTCCCACATCACAGTCCGTTAGCAATCAGGCTCACATCAAAGTTTGGCTGTATGGTGTTCCAGAGTCGTTGGTGTCATCGTACCCAGACGGCATTGATTGATGTTCATCATGCGCAAATGTATTTCGGGTTTGTCTGTTCCGGTTGTGAGGAAGCGTTTGTTAATGTATGCTTTAGTATTGATTGTTATTACATCAAATCACTTTCAGCACTGTTTCTCGTGTCCCGGACCATGATGTTGCTGAAATACTGTAAACGCTCGCTCGCTCGCTCACTCACTCACTCACTCACTCACTCACTCACTCACTCACTCACTCACCAAAACACCCACCCACTCACGCACTCACTCACTCACCCACCACACTCTCACTCACACACTCAGCCACCAACCCCATCACTCACTCACTCACTCACTCACTCACTCACCCACTCACCCACTCACTCACTCACACACTCACTCAACCACCCACACACTCACTCACTCACTCACTCACCCGATCACCCACCCAACCACTCACTCACTCACTCACTCACTCACACACACATTTTGATTCTCCAACCATGTAAGACAATGTAATTTGCTGTACATAGTTTGTAATCCTTGTCTTGTAAAAACCATACCATGCTCGCGTGTTCCACATCGATGGAAATGTAGAAAACCTGCATCATAATAATCTGACATGCTGTGATATAACTGATGAACTGTTTAAAGTGGCTTTTATCCTGACACTCTCTATTCCAAGGTGATGCAAGTTTTTGGCAACCTGTCAACACTTGTGTCTAGATGATTGAGGCAAAGAAATTACAACAAAACATTGTCAGAACGAATAGAACATTGCCTCACATGTAAAAAATATTTAATTGTTAGCTCGACTGGTTCATGTGTTCCTCATCCTGTTTTTGAATTTATTCATCCTCCTTGCCCATGTTATAAAAGTAACACTGTATAGCAAATTGATGAAATGATAAAATTAATTAAAAGTTGATGATAATAAGTCCATTTATAATGTGTCAGATTCCATTCACCAAATGAATGCTTACAGCTCTACACTATTATTACCATGGCCAATGGATCAGTGTGCACTCAAATTCAGTTCTCAGCTTCCTGGGGAGTATACACTTTTTGCTTGTGGCAAGAGGCGACAAACGGGATTGGGTGGTGATGCTCTCTGACTTGGTTGATGCATGTCATCGTATACATTTCAAGCTGTTTCGGAAGTGCCAGGTTAATGGTCACATTACAATAACACTGTATAGCAAATTGATGAAATGATAAAATTAATTAAAAGTTGATGATAATAAGTCCATTTAAAATGTGTCAGATTCCATTCACCAAATGAATGCTTACAGCTCTACACTATTATTACCATGGCCAATGGATCAGTGTGCACTCAAATTCAGTTCTCAGCTTCCTGGGGAGTATACACTTTTTGCTTGTGGCAAGAGGCGACAAACGGGATCGGGTGGTCAGGCTCTCTGACTTGGTTGATGCATGTCATCGTATACATTTCAAGCTGTTTCGAAGTGCCAGGTTAATAGTCACATTACCATCTCATCCTACCGGGTACCCATTGTGGACAGATACATCTCTCAAAGGTCACTTACCCGAAGAGACACCACGTGTATTTCAGTGTGGGGCAAGACCAAAGCCCTAGAAACTCTCATGAGTCAAGCTTGCTGAATGTTGTCACCCATCCACCTACTCTCCATGACCAGTTCGTCTGATTTGTCACTTCAATGCTGTACAGCGTCTCCACCATGTTAATGGATTGTCATTTGATCGTTGAAAATATCACTAAATGCAATTTGCAACATCTTCAATAGAAGGTCAATTTAAAATTTCATTAAAATGTCAAAGACCATTTCGAACAGGTTTTCCAAAATTGGTCCTTTTGGCAATTTCAATTTCAGTTAAGAACTACATTCAAAAGAAAATCAACTCAAAACAAGTGGCAATTGACAAATGCCCTTACGATATAGACGGCTATGAAATATTATAAGTATAGTGTTCTTCTCAATAAAACAAGTATGTAATGACAGCAGCGGAAAATAATGAGCCTGTCAGAAACACCTGAAGGTTATGGCGTCAAGAGAGCTACTTTGTTCCAGTGATTGGAAACGGAAACAAGGCCTGCAAATAAGGTGTCAAAACCAGACGAGATTATTTGCTTCTGGCACAGTCTACTCCCTGCAGCTGTTGAGCAGAAATATGTACAGACATGAGGTCAATGAAAAAAAGAATAGGTCAAACTGAGGTCATTTATCTAGGTCATCTGTCTTTAATTATGTGTTATGTTTGAACTCTGTTGAGGGATCCCTATCTGGGGTAGAAAAGGTCTTCAGTGACCCATGCTTGCCATAAAGAGTGACTATGCTTGTGGCAAGAGGCAACTAACGGGTTCGGGTGGTCAGGCTTGGTTGATGCATGTCATCGTATCCCAATTGTGTGGATCGACGCTAATGATGTCAATCACTGGATTGTCTGGCCCTGACTCGATTATTTACAGACTGCCATCATATAGCTGGAATATTGCTGAGTGGGTCATTATATAAGAAAAAAAACCCAAAAAACAACCTTTAGGACTTTACGACTGTCTGGTAAAACCAGTACACTGCAGTATAATTTTCAAAAGAAATGTATTGCAGCATATTTTCTGGGTTCTGGATTTGTTGGTAAAAAAGATGTAGCAAGTTTTGTTATTATTTCTTGTTTAACCTAAAATCTACACAGAAATTAATTCACAAACAATGTTTCCCTTTGAAATTAATTGAAAAAATGACGGGATTTTCTGTCATGTTATTATTTCCCCTATAACCATGACAACAAAATGGTGGTGACACAATTATGCTGTAATATTTACTGAAGTAAGGAGAAAATAGGATCTGTACATACAATTAGTGTCAATCACTGTCAATTACTTTTGCTCACAATATTTAAGGCACATATCTCAATACAGGTACCGAACCATGAAGATCCTGGGTAGACAAGGTCTTCAGCAACCTATGCTTGCCTTTAAAGGCAACTATGCTTGTTGTAGAAGGCGACTAACACGATCGGGTTGATGCATGTCATCGTATCCCAATTGCATGGATCGATTCTCATGATGTCAATCACTGGATTGTCTGGTCCAGACTCGATTATTTACAGACCGCCGTCATATAGCTGGAATATTGCAGAGTGTGTTAAACAACAAACCAACCAATACAGGTACCTGTATCGCAATATATTGCCAAAATAATGTTTTCGCCGAAACACAGCCCTTCTTGATACTTGGGATGTAGGGGCACATGTGGCCCTGGGATCAAAGGCACTGCTATTTGCTGTGCAGAGTTGCATCCCTTGGGCACGCCAGAAACCTACAAAAAAAAGAAACACTTTGCTGTAACAACCAATGAGACGTCATGGACAGGAACACACATATACTGACATGGTTAGTTTCTGTGAAGCATGCTGGAATTGGTCTTTCCTTCTTGGGGGCGGTCGGGTAGCCTAGTGGTTAAAGCGTTTGCACGTCACATTGAAGACCTGGGTTCGATTCCCGACATGGGTACAATGTGTGAAGCCCATTTCTGGTGTCCCCCGCCATCATATTGCTGGAATATTGCTAAAAGCGGCGTAAAACCATACCCACTCACTCACTCACTTTCCTTCTTGTATCTGGGGCACATGGGGAACAGTCATCTCAGGTGCTACAATTCACTGTGCACAGATTCATCCCTTCATTGTGCCAGTAACATATGGACATGGATTGAAATGCCACATTCGACCTGACTATTGGTTTCACCAAAGAAGTATACATGGGGCTTACCACCCACATTAAGTTGAGATGCTGATGGAACTGAAATATGGTTCAAAACAGAGTTAAACCTCACTCACTCACTCAACCACTCAACCACTCACTCAACCATTCACTCACTCACCCATCCACTCACCCAACCACTCACCCAACCACTCACCCACTCACTCACCCACTCACTCACCCACTCATTCACCCACTCACTCACTCACTCACCCACTCACTCACTCACCCACTCATTCACCCACTCACCCACTCACCCACTCACCCACTCACCCACTCAATCACCCAACCACTCAACCACTCACTCAACCAAACAATCACTCAACCACTCAACCAAACAATCACACAACCAAACACCCAACCACCAATCCTCTCACTCACAGATTCAGGAGAAGAATAGGCACTTAAGGACTTAAAGCATTATTTCACACAGGACAGATGCACCTAATTCCTCATACCACTTCCATTCTTCTCACAGTGATAATACCCATACTTGAGAGTATTTGTGTAAAGAGAAGATGTTGAATAATGTTGAATCAGCCATCTTTCTGCTTAATGTCAGCATTGAGCATGTGTACCATCCAGTGCAAATAGCCAGAGAAGCCTCGGGATACATGGAACCTCGAAACAGGAGCCCTTCAGGAATATTTCAAATATTATGAGCAAGGTTTCCTAATAATCCAGTTACATTTTAAATCTCGGAACTGTAGAACTGAAATATGTGGAAAATAATGAGTTGTAGTTGTTGTATTTTCAAACTGTCTTTCAATCTCACCCACTTCAAATCTCTCACGAACTGCTCACCATCAATGCCTGTGGGTGCATACATCATCCTTTGGACCCGTGAAGATCCAGATAGAATAGGTCTTCAGCAACCCATGCTTGCTGTAAAAAGCCACTCTGCTTGTTGTAAGAGGCAACTAACGGGATCGGGTGGTCAGGTCTTGCTGACTTGGTTGATGCATGTCATTGATCCCAACTGTTTGGATCGATAATCATGATGTCAATCACTGGATTGTCTGGTCCAGACTCGATTATTTACAGAACGCCCTCATATAGCTTTAATATTGCTGAGGGCTAAAACAAGGACTGGTCGGCTTGGTGCCAGTATACCGTGTCTGAATGGGGTATTCATGTTAAACTGTGGCATGGTATCTCGAAATGATCACTGTTTTATAACAAAAGCTGGTATCTGACATGGTGAGACCAAAATAATGTCCCGGCTTAAATTGATACTCATTGTTTGTCTGTTTGTTTGTTGTTTAACACTGCCCTCATCAATGTTCTACCTTTATGATGGCGGTCTGTAAATAATCAAGTCTGGACCCGACAATCCAGTAATTGACATCATCAGCATCAATCGTTGGTGCTATGATGACATGCATCAACCAAACCAGCAAGCCTGACCACCCAATATCCCGTTGGTTGCTGAATACCAATTCTAACCCGGATGTTCACAGGGGAAATTGATACTCGCTAACTTACTCCTAACTAACCTGCCCTACTCACAGTCTCTGGCTCTTGTTCATCTTCTGTCTTCATCTTCTTCATTAGAAGCGGCACTGATGGCACTAATTGGTCTCTGAACCATAGCTCCATTCACAGAGTTGTGTCCCTTAGCTGTCATACATGGAGCGGGGTTCACGTTTCCAGTAAATATCTACGACCTGCATTACTTTGGGACTTCCTCCAAATGAAGCTGACAGGCTGTTGTATGACTGAAATACTGTTCAAAGCAGCATTAAGCCCCACGTCACTCATTCTTAATCAAGGACATCAATAGTATTCTCAACAAGCTCCCATAGGAAATCTAGATCACAATAGGCAGTCATGTTTGTTGGCATGAGGAACTCATGAGGTGAGGTGAGGTGAGGTGAGGTGAAATTGTGTTGAACGTCGCGTCCAAGATTATTGCCCTTATATAGCGACGTGCATGCACGTGTGTGTGTGTGTGTGTGTGTGTGGCTGCTTGTACTAGTCCGGACTGATGCCGATTTATAGTGCTAGCCCACTGAGATACCATGCCGCAGTTTTTAACATGAATACCCCACTCAGACACAGTATACTGACTCTGAGCCGACCAGTCCTTGTTTTAGCCCCTTAATGCCGAGTGCCAGACAGGGTAACAAGTAGCATCTTTTAACGTCTTTTGGTATGACGCGGCCGGGGATCGAACCCCGGACCTTCCGCTCTCTGGACGAAATCAGTGATGACACCAGGTGTTGGTGGGCGGACGCTCTACCACTAGACCACGGAGGCGGTCAGGAACTCATGAAGGTGATAGCGATGCCAGTGGATACAGTTGATCCCAAGATGTACTTGGATGTTACATGGAAAGACAGTTGTTTAGATGCATGGATGTTTGACTTTTACTGGTATGGCTAATTGTAATTGCACAAAACCCATGAAGTTCCGGGGTCTTCAACAACCCATACATGCCCTAAAGAGGCCATGCTTGTCGTAAGAGGCGACTAACGAGACCGGGTGGTCAGGCTCGCTGACTTGTTTGATGCATGTCATGGATCCCAATTGCGTGGATCAATGCTCATGATATCAATCACTGGATTGTCTAGTCTGCAGTTAATCAGTGGGTGATTGAGTTGGGTTTTACTACTTTGAAAAGTATTTCAGTTAGGGCTGGGTTGAGTCCAAATTTGCTACCTGGGTACCAAACCCCCTATTACCAGACCCTACCCAGGTACCTGCTGTAGGTCTCAAGAGAAAGGTACAAAATGTCTGATTTGGAATAGTTTGACCGTAGCCCTGGCAAAATGTATTTAGATACACGTATAAAACGATCTGGTTATGCATACTCTGAACTTTACTGCATGAAGTTTTATCTTTATTCAAACATATGAAAGTCAGAAGGAATGGGTGCATAGTCAGAAAGAACAACGAACATTGGTGACTTTTAGTGTAACCATAGAGTTTAAGATAATTTTTGTCATGAAACAATATATCTTGTGACTAACCAAAAGTCCAGGTAGCCCTGTGGGTACCCGGGTCCTACTCAGTACCCACCCGACATGAGTAACCGAGTTACCCACTCCAGCCCTAATTCCAGTTATATCACCACAAGCTTAATGTGGGAGGAAACCCCAATGTAATGCAGGTCTTAGATGTTTACCACTTCGGTGAAACCCTACGAGCAACAAAGAAACACGATCAGAGCAATTCTAGTATTCGAACCCACGATCATAGGTTTCTTTTATGCACGCCTAGGGGATGCACCTAGTCCGGCACCTGTTCCAGCACCTGTTCCGGCACCTGGATGACTGGTCTTCCCTGCAGTTTACCATACTCAGTAAATTTATTCAAAGTGAAGCCATTGATGTATCAAGAATGATGCTTCTTTATTTGTTGTTGTCAAGAATGATTTTCAAGGCCCTTGACAAATAAAGTGTTTTGGAGATCGATGACATGCATCAACCAAGTCAGCAAGCCTGACCACCCGATCTCGTTAGTCGCCTCTTATGACGAGCATAGTGCCTTTTACGGCAAGCATGGCTTGCTGAAGACCTATTCTACCCCGGATCTTCAAAATAAAGGTTTAAATATTTGACTCAGCATATTTATTCCTGAAATATCCATCAACAGTGAAATATTCAAACATCTTGATATTTCTTGGAAGTTCTTTACATGGAGAGGTAAGAAGATGATGACCAGTTAGACGAAGGATCTCGACAAATCATTTTTCCAGAAGCAATTTTCCCCCAACAACCAACAATGATAACTTCCCATCCCTAAGGACATATCAGGCTTCATACTTTCCTACAATTTGTGGTGTCTAAACAGTGATTATAGTGTCTGAAGAAATCAAATTGAGCATGCTGTGACAAGCTGATATTACACATTTAAGTGCTATCGTGTCTAGATGAAATACCCCTGAGATTAAATAGATTAGCCTGTTATGGCTCCCTTGGAAGATTTGACTGCCGTTAATATTGCATGCGAGACAGAAATACAATCATTCTGTAGATAATAGTCAATTAATATTTTCGTTCTGTTTGGCCTGAAATGTTGCCTGTCCTGCGATATTGCCATGAAACTCCCACATCTAGTAGTTATCATATTTACATGATACACAGGAAGGGTGTATTATGATGTTGTTTGGGAATGAAGACCTTTGTTGTAAGGTGAAATGAGGTTCAAGGTCAATGTCAAGGTTACACACATCTGCGTACATGTGAATGTGGCTGGTTGTTCCCGTGGACGTGCGTTAGTTTTAGGATGCTAGCCTGCACCATCCTGCAGTTTAACATAGATACTCCACCCAGATGCATTATACTGACTCCAAACCAGCCAGTCCTTCTTTTGCAGCCTTAAAGGGACAGGAAGTCAACTATTTTGAAGCTTTGTAAACAATAGCCGATGCTTGCCTTATTCAATTCCTGTCCAGTGACCACATCACGAGTGTAGGCTTATCAAGTGACCCGCAAACGCACGCACCTATTCTGAAATGAGGCCTAATGCCTAATTATTAAGATATACTACTACAACTGCGACAGTGAGGTGCATGACAATATAGTTTTACAGGTCTAAATGACCGTATAGGGCTAGCTCTCCATGTCTTCGATAAGAGGCGACTAACAGGATCGGGTGGTCAGGCTCACCGACTTGGTCGAAGCATGTCATCAATCCCAATTGCATGGATCGATGCTCATGATATCAATCACTGGATTGTCTGATCCAGACTTGATTATTTACAGACTGCGTCATATAGCTGGAATATTGCTGAGTGCGGCGTTAAACTACAAACAAACCATGTCTTCGATTACAGCACATGGAGTATACATATGCAAACAGAAATTTGTTTTCACGTTTTTGATATTTTTTCAATGAATGTTAAATATTTCATGACACATGTTCATCTCAATGTGTAGGGGGGCACAGGTGGCCCAGTCATCTAAGGCGCCACTATTCGCTGTGCAGAGTTGCGTCCCTTGGGCATGCCAGAAACCTATGATTGTGGGTTTGAATCCCGGTTCGCCCCAATTATGTTTCTAGGTTTGTCAGCACCATACCCATGCTCGTGGGTTTCACAGAAGTGGTAAACATCTGAGACCTGCATCACTTTGGGCTTTCCTCCCACATTAAGCTGACACCTGCATCACGCCGCGATATAACTGGAATAGTGTTAAAAGCGGCGTTAAACCCAACTCACTCACTCACTCACTCAATGTGTAGACTTCTCTAAAGTGAAATCATCAATGTACTGTCACTTTAACGCTGAGCACCAGCAGGGTACCAACAAGTATCCAAGGTTAACTTCTTTTGGAATGAAGCGGCCGGGGATCGAACCACTGTCATCCCGCTCTCCAAGCTGAGTTCTACAAGGCCAACATATCCATGAAGATCCAGGTTAGAATTGATCTTCAGCAACCCATGCTTGCCATAAGTGGCCACTAACAGGATCGGGTGCTCAGACTTGCTGACTTGGTTGATGCATGTCACCGTATCCCAATTGTGTAGATCAATGCCCATGATGTCAATCACTATATTGTCTGATCCAGACTCGATTATTTACAGACCGCCATCATATAGCTGTGATTGATGTGATGAGCATCGATCCACACAATTGGGATAAGATGACATGTATCAATCAAGTCAGTGAGCCTTCCCTCCTGATCCCGTTAGTCGCCTCTTACGACAAGCATAGTCGCCTTTTACGGCAAAAATGGGTTGCTGAAGACCTATTCTACCCCGGATCTTCACAGGTCTCAATCAATATCTATGCAGTAATACAGTTAATCATGCAGTTACTATCCACCAAGAACATTGATCGGTGTCTGTGGGTAGACCTCCTGTCTGTGACAGTCCACAGTCACGGTACACTGCAGGAGCTACAACCCCAGGTAGCAGTGAGTCTCGGAACAGGATGTGACACATGTCAAGACCGTGTGGTCCCTGAATTCCTCATCCTTGTGTCCTCTCTCACCTCATCCGAGACTATTAAGACTGCATCGGGAGTGTTTTGATTGTATGATGTAGTACGTTGGTAATTGTTATGCCACCGACAGGGGCTGATCCGACCTTCTTCCATGTTAAATACCCCAGCCAATTTCATCTGTTGTGTCATCAGTCATGAAACACTGAGATATATTGGGCTGCACTTTTAGCGCTTTTGGTTTGGAACAGCAAATTGATAGTATCCTTGTGGGGAATCAATACTGCCTTTCTCTCGGGCCAACCCCATTTTTAGCTAACCTGACTAAAAGTCAAGCAAGCTCATGTCATTGTCCATTGGTAACTTTTCAGGGGGGTACGGGTAGCCCAGTCGTCTTAGGTGCCGCGATTCGCTGTGAAGAGTTGCATCCCATTGGCACACCAGAAACCTATGATTGTGGGTTCGAATCCCGGTTCGCCCGATTGTGTTTCTAGGTTTGTCAGCACCGTACCATGCTCGTGGGTTTCACTGAAGTGGTAACGTCTGATAGCTGCATCACTTCAGGCTTTCCTCCCACATTAAGCTGACACGCCATGATATAACTAGAATACTGTTAAAAGCGACGTTAAACCCAACTCACTCACTCACTCCAGAGACCATATAGTTATATGGTCTCTGCTCACTCCAAGGGATATTGTCATATGTGCAGTGTTAGTGAAACCATGGAATCTGTTTGGGCAGATAATCGAGACTGATTATGTAGGAATAAATTTTGTTTTTCTTAGAATTTTAAGAATTTTTGTTTTTTTTTGGGGGGGGGGACATTTGGTGTAGCAGCCATAAAATTCCAGTGACGGGACGGGAACCATGTTTCTGATCCAAGGTGTGATGACATTTCCATATGACCAAAGAGGATAGCCCTGCTATCAAACTGACAAGGTGGCGATGTCATCTGTGGGATAACTCCACTCCCTGCTACATTCCTGTCGTCAAGAGGAGACTCATCCCAGGCTACAAAGAAGGGGGCTGAGACCTAGTGTGCTCCAATTTAATACTAACATGTCCGTTTGAGAAGCTAGAATCACACACCTGTACCCACACCAGGTGAAACGGGACTAATAAAGTCTAATGACGTCATTCCTTTGGCAATTGGCACCAATGACGTCATATTGCAAGGGATATAAGCCATAGTATGTTTTTTATGGAAATAGAACTCTTCGTAAATGTGAAAAATGTGAATTGATTTAATGCCAAAAAAAAATTAGGTACTTGTGATATTTGCATTGTTTTGGCTATGAATCTTCCAGGGACATACTTTTCATTTTGAAAAAGTAAAAAAAATAGAAAAAAAGAAGAAGAAGAAAAATAGGTTCATTTTCGTGTGAACTTGCTCTTAAATGAACATGCCTAATGTAGCTGCTGAACAGTTTCTGAGTCCCATGATGGGATCTTCTGATCTAAAGGGGGCGGTCAGGTAGCCTAGTGGTTAAAGCGTTCGCTCCTCACGCTGAAGACCCGGGTTCCATTCCGGACATGGGTACAATGAGTGAAGCCCATTTCTGGTGTCCCCCGCCGTGATATTGCTGGAATATTGCTAAAAGCTGCATAAAACCATACTCACTCTGATCTAAAGTCAGGCACCTCATCCACATGACCAAAGTGGTTATCCCCATCAAGCTGACAGGCAAGGATGTCATCTATGTGATGACTCCACGCCCTCTACTTAGGTCCTTACTGGACTGAACAAAATAATTGGATGTCAATTGCTTTTCTGTGTGTTCTGCCTTGCCTTTAGCTCACACGACATATGGGTAGAAATCACCTGTCACAAGAAATAGCACCAGAGTTGATTGTCCCACCTCACATCATTGTCTGCTGGGTATTGGGCTTCATGACAACCACAAAGTTTGGTTTGGTTTGTTGTTTAACGCCGCACTCAGCAATATTCCAGCTATATGACGGCGGTCTGTAAATAATCGAGTCTGGTCCAGACAATCCAGTGATTGATATCATGATCATCAATCCACGCAATTGGGATCGATGACATGCATCAACCAAGTCAGCGAGCCTGACCACCCGATCCCGTTAGTTGCCTTTTACGACAAGCATAGTTGCCTTTTACGGCGAGCATGGGTTGCTGAAGACCTATTCTACCCCGGAATGACAACCTTTGAGAATTAGGCCTGACACAGTGACATGCTGATAACAGTTGCAGTCTGCAACCTTGTTCACAACTGTTCACCAAAACATGGGTAGGAAACTAGTTTCGGAAAGAGCTCTCTTTGTGTTTGTTCGTGCCATTTCAGGGGAACAATTGACTTGCCTTTGCATGTGTTTGTAATGGGTCCCACCAGTGGGGCAGGATACGCTATGATTTTCACGAACACCTGGTGTCATCACTTTTTGATTGTGATTCATAAACACATGCTCGTGATATAGTCAGAATTGTACAATCGGCTCTGCTTTATGCAGAGATTTCTATTGGATATGGAAAGGGTTTTGTCGCTTTATTTCAAGGCAAGTGACCAAGGACGTCCAACTTTTCCAGAGAACAAGAGAACAAACTGGTCTCTCCTGTGTCTTCCGGAAGAAGATATTTTTATTATTTTTTGCCTCCCCTGTCCCCCAATCTTTTGCAGAGATATCTTATCACTTACGAAAGGGATTTTGTCACTGATATTTATGTATAAGTTTATATATATAAGAAGAAGAAAAAATTGAAACTTTAACCATTAACAGGGTTCAACATTTTTTGCAGGTTGCCAATAGGACCTACCGGTATGCTTCAGAAAGATCAGTTCAAGAAAATGATCAAGACAACTATGAAACGTCAAAGGTATGTATTTCTCAATATCCTGACCTTTCTTTCTGACTGGTTTACCAATATGAGACTGAAATTGTGCACTTTCCACCAACAAGTTAGACGGTGGGCATGTTTCTATCTGTAAGAGGCTTCCTGCTTGTTCAAGATTTTGACCAGGTGAGATACAGTAAAATACTGTGGAACTATTTTGAAATGACTGGCCCTTAGTATTAATTACTGGCATTAGTCTAGTGGACCAGCATTATACTTGTCAAGCCCAGCCTAATGTTTATGGCCTCAACAAAAGAAGTGTGTGTGTTACATGATGTCAAAGACCAACATTAGTAGCTGAAAAGCCGAAAAGCCGAAAAGCCGAAAAGCCACAATGAAATGCTTTGATACAAAGGTGTCCCATGTTGTGTGAAGACCAGAGGACCAACAATTCATACATACTAAGCCCAATACTCATTTCATTAAGCTAGTGATTTGTTCATTGGTAAAACCTTGGACCACCGTCTTCCATGGCTTAATTCTCCTTATCTTATACTTTTTATGAGACCTCTTCTTGCACAGAACCTTATAAAATATTTATGTCATTTAAAAATGTCTAAACTGACAAGTCACAAGTCAACATAGACTTTGAAAAATCTAAAAATCTGTCAGAAATAAGAAGACCAAAACGACTCCAAATTACACTAAACTACGTTTATAACGAACATGCTTATAACAAACTGATGGATATAAGGAACATATTTTTGGTCCCGGCCATTTGCTGAATACATGCTTATAAGAAATTCAGTTATATCGAACTAAAATCAGTGGTCCCTTTGAGTTTGTTATGATGTAGTTTACTGTATTCTAAGTCAAGCTGATAGACTGATCACAACATTCTTATTTATAAGGGAAGGCCTTTTGGTCTCTGGCATAGCAATTCTCTGGAGTTGCTTGTCTTGACTGTGCCAGGATATGCTGATTAAGACTGGGTAATTATGATGGTTTGTCCGTTTGTCTGTGGATGCCCCCAAAGGAGGACAAGTTCATGACCTGTGTTTTCCTCCCACATTAAGCTGACAATACTCGCTCAGTTGCTCGACAAAAAAGCTTGTCTTTTTTTTATAACATTTGTTGACATTAAATAAACATATTCCACAGCTTCCAGCCGTCATACTTCATTTTGGTCCAAAAAGACACAATGACATGCAGTTAGATGCTTTGGTCTTACATATGATATTGGTGAGAATATTTGTTTAAAGTTTTTCCCAGAAATTTTCTTAGGAATTTTGCTTGGATACAAATCTGACAGAATAAGAGTTAATATAAAAGTACAAGGAGAGTAGAATGAAATTTATGTGTTTTAGGACCAGTGTCATTAAGAGGTGAGAAGTTTATTCAGAAATATTAATGGTATAGTGGAACTCACAAATGTGACAAACATACTTTGATGGCAAATAAATGAATCTTTACAATTCAGAACAAATTGCACATGATTATAGACTGTGACTTGAAATGCTGTTTTAAAAGGATAACATTATTTGATCAAAATGATTTTGCACCAGGCTTAGAATTGCTGGCTTAAGAACCATCCATGGATTGGAATCCAAACGATTTTCAACCATTTGATATCGACGAAGACTGGAACTCTGGTTTCCGTTATGACAGCCTAGTAAATCGAGTATCATTGCTGTCAGATATCAAACTAAAACTTTTCACTTTTGATAGTTGAAACTTGATTAAATTGCTTCATGGACAATGTATTTGCAGCCCGTAAGACCTGTCTTTGACTTACGATGTGAAAAATCCTCCTCGGCACGAGTCACGATATGATCGTACGCATTGACCGAGCGCCGAGTAGCTCTCAGATCTGCCGAAAGGGCGTTATAAAGATGGATTATGGTCTGAAAGACTCCACAAACCTGCAGTATTTAGTTAAGCTTGTCTGTTTGAAGTTGTGTATATTGTGTGGAGATTGATAAAGGGTTCCTGCTATGAGACAAAACAGATTGCCGATTTGAAGTTCATCGTCTTCATTAATGGCGCCGCTATATGATGTCTAATTAAATCATTGTAATCATTTTGTCTGCAGGTTTTTACCAAATCCCATCGCTGCTGATTTATCCTTCACCCCGTGATGCCTGAAGGCTGCTGATACGATATCTAATACAACCTGCGATTACTAGGACCACTTAAACGTAATGAGAATTTGTCTCGTACTCATCACTTTCAGTGTTTTATTGGGAATTTGCCTGTAACAATTATGACATGATCAACAACTATGTCATAAAATGATGTAGTGAATGTTAATCGTTGTGAGAGCTCTTTTGGTGACTCGTTGTGGTGACTATAATTTATATTTTGTTTTTCGTATATGGGATCAGTAATGAATTTGATCATACTTGTATTTTGTGTGTTTTATATGGAAAGATTACATGCTAGTAGGCAGACATTTTATAAGCAGCTGTTGTGTAAAAAAGTCTAAACATTTCTATTTATGATTGAGTTTCTTTCATGTAGGTTATCAATGCTGTATTTCTGTAAAGTGGATTTGAATTTGCAGCAAATAAAAAGTTACGTTGGAGTGGGGTGATGTGCTTGCAAAATGGCCGGCGACAGGACGAGGGAATTAAATAAATAAATAAATAAATAAATAAATAAATAAATAAATAGATAAAAGGTTAGGTAAGTGAAATGGGGTTTAACATCGCGTTCAGGGTTTGTTTTTTTCACTTTTATCGCAAGGTGTGTTTATGTGTGTGCATGTGTGTGAATGTGTGTTTAGCTGCTTGTGATAGTCTGAACTAGCAGACCAATTCGGACAATCAAACACAGCATACTGACTCCAGACCGACCAGTCTGTCTCTAATCCCCTTAATGTCCATTGCCAGGCAGGGTAACATCAAGTACTATCTTTTCTTCAGGGTATCAATGTAAATAATACATATAGTAGATTACTTTGAAGCACAATGCTCTATACAACATATGCATGGTCAAAGCATGCGATGTTATTGTCTCAGTCAGTGGATCAGCATTCCAATTGAATTCTCAGCTCCCTGGGGGGCACAGAGGGCCCAGTTGTTTTCACACACAATTTGCTGTGCATTTAGTTGAGTCAGTCGTACCAGTTTCCTATGATCATGGGTTTGAATCCTAAATTCTTGGTTTGCAGCACCTGACCCTGTGCATAGGTTTCACTCCAAAGTGGATCTAAGCCATGGATCACTTTGATCTTTCTTATCAGTAATTCTAATATTGATAATAGCAGTGTTAATCCCTACTTGGTCGGCCAATAGTGGAAGGTTCTGTATTTTGCACCCTGGTCACTAGCTGAATAAGGGGCGGTCGGGTAGCCTAGTGGTTAAAGCGTTAGCTCATCACGCCGAAGACCCGGGTTCGATTCCCGACATGGGTACAATGTGTGAAGCCCATTTCTGGTGTCCCCCGCCGTGATATTGCTGGAATATTGCGAAAAGCGGCGTTAAACCTCACTCACTCACTCACTCACTCACTAGCTGAATACGATCTCAGCAGCTTGTGTCTGGCTGAATAACAACATTGGTGTCGTTGTACAAAACAACCTTGGTGCTACGACTGTCGTAAGTCTATGTTAAGGTTTGGGAGTTATGATCACCTTAGAGCTAAGAACAGCCCCCTGGTCAGTAGCAGGACACAATCTCGGCACCTGAAGCTTGCAGAACACGATCTCAGCACCTGACACTTGCCAGCCTGGTGCTTTAGACCTCTTGCCCACTCTGCCCCAATGTGGTATAGTTGGAGTATTGCTAAAGACTGAAAATGTAGATATCAAATCACTCACCTCTACTATCAACACATAGAATACATTCGAACATGTCCCCAGCAACCTATTCTGTTCTTTAGGATCAGACTTTGATACTTTTTTCCCACCTACTTGACATGTTAGATATAGGAATACACAAGGCAGGGATTCTCTATGTGTTTGAAGTAGATACGCTCCTCAAACAGCGTTCCCGTTTACCGGTAATTACAAGTTTTTTACCAGTAAAATTAGGCTTGGACCGGTAATTCATGTGACTGCCATTGAACTTGCAAATAAAGTACCTCATAAATCTTTGTTGTTGAACAAAACATCGGTGATATTCATATAAGTACGTTTTTGGAACAAAGTCAGCTTGTCTGTTACCATTACCATTTCAATGTTAAATAACCATTTGTAGTAACTTCGTTTTACAATATTACTAATGAGAGACAAAATTGTGCCTAAAGTTTGTGTGAATGCGTATAGATCTAACGAAGTTACTTCAGCGATGAC
The DNA here is from genome assembly GCF_023055435.1 of Haliotis rufescens. Taxonomy (NCBI): domain Eukaryota; kingdom Metazoa; phylum Mollusca; class Gastropoda; order Lepetellida; family Haliotidae; genus Haliotis; species Haliotis rufescens. The sequence goes on along the minus strand of NW_025963846.1, from coordinate 2,059,571 downwards.
ATCATTGCATTGAACATGATGTTGAAAGAATTAAAAACGAATAATTTTCATACGTTTTATATTTGTTGAAAGTTGGGACTGGCAAAATTTAGGGGGAGGGCTGGTCATTTTTAGAGTTGCCAGTCCACAAGGACTGGCGGTTTCAAAAGACAACGGAAACACTCACTGCCTTCACTGAACTGTTAAGAACTGACCATTCCGAATTGAACCGAAGGAGGAGGAAAAAGCACACCTGTTCAATAGTCTTCCACTAGAATTATGTGGCAGCTGTTATCTAAACGGAATTCTTCAAGACACCTGAAGCCAGATGATCACTGCTTCTTTCCTAATGATGGCTCTCACTCACATGGTTTGTTACAGATCTCAAGAATTTCTCATTGATACTGTCATCCTGACAACATCTTACATCCTTAACAAACTGTAACAAACGGGAACTGCTCACATTTTTTTTTTTTTCAAATGTCTGCAATTTTCCCAGTTTGACAAAGTTGTTTGGTTGGCACAGCTGTGTTTGAGAAAGAAATCTTTATCAAGTTAAAGATCCTGATTAAGCCAAATAGCTAACTATAGACTCATTAGAGGTGTTGTATCTTCCTCCAACCGTGCATTCAGGTTTGTAGGCCATGTCTTGCAAATCTTACTTGTCAAATGTCTGAGCCTGTGAAGCCGAATTTGGGTTGTTGCATTGGGAATTAGGTGTCCTCTTAAGGAAAAGCTTCTTTTAAAAGCTTTGTTTATGATGAAATTAGGTGTAAGTAAAAATGTCAAAACCATTTCCAATGTCTTACAAAATCTCTGCGAAAAGCAGTCTATGTATTGTTCCAACTATATCCTTAGCATGTATCTATGAATCAGTATCTCGAGTACAGGCAAATACTTTCTTATAATGGTTGGTCACTTTTGTGGTCAGGTTATTTAAGAAATAAACGACAAGTGGGACCATCGTTCTTATATGAGATATCAACATTATGTAGAGCCTCTTTAAGGATGTTGATAAAATGTACAAGCGTTAAAGATACATGTATTATGCCAAATTTTAATAATGATGACTCCCTGAAACGAATCCAACCTCGGATGTGTCGGACAAGTTCATTTTTATGAACAGATGGTATTTCCTGCATTCACACAATCCTCACGTTGTTTATCTGTACCATTTCTCCTCGTACCGATTGTCATATTTGTCCCACTTTTGGATGCGATTGTTCAGCCACTGCATTTATCTGTGTATTCCAGCTTCATCTATGGGAAACAACTTTCTTTACACTTCCCTCTCAAAAATAACGTTGTCCATTAAATGTTGTCATCAATTATGAGCGCATATTCAAATCTCCAGAAATGACGTCATGATAAACAATGTTTTATTGTGAAATAAACCGAGCTGTGTTCTTCATTGTTCTTTGCCATTTATCGCGTCGCTATCTTATATACGCTGATAAAGTACTGTAAGGTATACAGTTTATCATGGACGCATGAAACTCTCGTGTTTGGTGAAAGATTTCAGCATGACAGGCAAGAACGGGACAGTTTATATCAAACCGTGTGATCTGCTTTGAATGTGACTGGTGGAGTTTTTTTCATCTGCAGTGTAGAGTTTGTGAAACCTGAGTATTTACCTGTGTTCTAAGAAAGATAGAAAATATGTGCCAGTGCTTCAGAGGGATATAAACATACAGTCACATGAACAACAGGGTTTGGGGGCACTCACTCTTGTAAGGGGGTACCCTTCCAATCACTTGCTTTGGGCTATTTCCACTCATCTAGAGTGTCCTTTTCTCCCCCAAGTCCAAACCAGAGCTCAGGTCGCAGACCACCGTCCGAACTACCGCAGCGGCCCCAGGACCCTCGCCTAGCTCTCGGTCGTCCCTCTCCTTGTAAATAAGCTAGCACCAGAGCTCAGGTTGCAGCCCCGGACCGCAGACCACCGTCCAAGCCTCATAGCGGCTCCAGGACAGCACCTAGCTCTCGCTCAGCCCTCCTCTGTGATAAAATCAGTCAGCTCCCAAGTTCGTGCCAAAACCATTATATGAATGTGTTTGTTATAATGTACATTCAATTTTTTGCATTCTACCTCATTGCTTGTTGTGTTTGCACAAACCATGTGATCTGCTTTGAATGTGATTGGTGGATAGATAGAAAATATGTGCCAGTGCTTCAGAGGGATATAAACATACAGTCACATGAACAACAGGGTTTATATCTTGGTGAAGTACTAAAGTGCTCATGGAAATGAAAAAGACTGTTTTGCTGGATTTAATAATCGACACAAAGCATTACGTAGATGTAAATACGAAATAACAAAACAACTGGAAAAGTACTAGTGTGGATTTGCTAGTTTTATCTCAGTGCTCAATACAAAATGTACTTTACAGGAGGTAATTTGTAGGCACTTTCAACATTCAAAAATAAAACTAAGTCCAAATTGACATGGCAGAAACAGGCTATAGGCATTATGCAAATTAGCCTGGAAAAAGTTGTCAAAACAACAATAAAAATAACAGCTATGTTTATGTACATAATAATAATGACATGTAAGTTGTAGTTTGAGAAGGGAATATGTTACTTTTACGTTCTGATATTTTGACGATGATTCACTATCCCATAATGCCACTCACAAATCACTAACCACTGACAAATCACATGCACGTGGGTTTCAAGCACCTGTTTTCACCTGTCGTAAAGGTGTCATAGGTCATGGACATTCACCTTGATCTACTAACACCTGGTTATGCTCAGTTTCACAATAGTCTGTTTTGTTCATATTTTTACACACTTTTACGTGTAAAAAGACATAAAAACCTTTGATACGCTGTATTTGTGCCAAGGCCCAATTAGTACTAATTGAGTTGTTTGAATATTTATATATTTTGTATATTAACTGCATTTATTTAAAATTTGAGATCGAAAAAACAGTTTTTTTCATTTCCGTGAGTACTTTAGCTGGCAAATCGTCCTCTATCTGTTAAACTGTGATGGGATAAAACCAGGGCCCACTTGCACAAAGCGATCTTAGCGCTACGACTATTCTAAGCCTATGTTAAAGTATGGGAGTTATGATCATCTTAGCGTTAAGATCGCTTTGTGCAAGTGAACCCTGGTGTTTGTCAAAGCGTCTACATTGATATTGTAACATTGCTTTTTCCAACCTCACAACACACAAAGTGGTGAAAACAGTTTGTTAATTTGGGATGTATTTTTCATTCTCCAATTCAGTATTTTTGTCACAGATTATAACACATGTGTCTCCATAGATAAGTTAGTTTGGTGGAAATTTGCTTTTGTTCACCCAGAAGTTAATGGATACCCATTAGGCTGAAATATGACCTGAAAACAATCTTCTTGCACCAAACAGGCAGCTTTTGTTGCATACTCCCCTGGGAGCTGAGACTGCAATTGGAACGCACCCTGGTTCTCTTGATCTGGGTAATAATGTCAAGAACTGAAAGCATATCGCCTGTGATATGGAGCAAGCATTGTAAGTCCTCTATCACTGACCCCTGAAACTAATGTGATTTATGAGTTAGAGATTAAAAAATGTGTATATATTGACAGCATTCTTAGTAGCAAGTGCTGGCAATGGTCAAGAGTTCATGTGACTAGCTTTCCAGCAAGTGACTGTTATTATGATTTTGCTCAACAGCTGTCGCTCAATGCTGTATTTCAAAAACAGGATTTTAAAAAATCTTGCAAATGATGGCACCAACAATGGCAAACATGCCTGACTGAAGCCAAATAGATACATCAGGGGTTTTATTGAGTATTACAAACAAAGTGCCCTTGGCAGGCTAATTTGGAAAAAATAATTATTTTGTTCACCACTGCAAAGCGATAATATTTGTTAAAACTTTATTTACTTGACATGGGACGTTTTTAATTCCAATTGCTGAATGTTCACATATATTTGTTGAAGACTTGGGGCTGATTATGACAGTCTTTGTTGGTTTTGTTGGTTTGTTCACACCACCCTCAGCAATATTCCAGCTATATGGCAGTCTGTAAATAATCAAGTCAGGACCAGACAATCCAGTGATTGACATCATGAGCATCCATCTACAGCATCTGAGCAGGTCTAGATACATCTCTGAATTAATAACAGAATATCAAAGGCTTCAGTTTAAGAAACAACAAATTTGTGACTTGACCGTATTATATTTTTGTGATAATTATGTCTCTTTCTCTCTCAACATATTTCAACGAAACTTGACATCTACATTGCTCATTAGCTTAACTGGTGCCTTTTGCTATTTTCAAATCATTCTGAATTATATTTTCTTATTGTTGCATGGAAACATAGTCTCAAACATGGGAGGGGTTTGTTTTCAGGCCATAACTTGAAAACAATCAACATATTTCAACAAAACTTGACATATACATTGCTTATCAGCTTAACTGGTGCCTTTTGCTATTTTTAAATTTTTCTACATTATATTTTAATGTAAATTTATTATTTTTGTTTGTGCGGAAATGACAGCCCCGGACATACATCCATTTACTACACTCCCGGCGGTTTCTTTCATCAATCGTTATGCTATAAATGTGCTCTAATTCTCTTCCGGCCCACCCCCGTGTTCTCTGTCGTGTTGGTTGATTCATCTACGCATAATTACTTCCCGCTGCCAATTATATTCATGCCCACGTGTACCTACATGCTTTCGTTCTTAAACTTGTTTGCGTCCATTGTCCATCTCAGCTACATGATGTACCCACACAATTATAGGTTTCTCCTAAAAACATACCTACATGTTTCACCCATGCATATAGTCATTGTTTATTCTTAGTATCTGCGTTACGTACATTTTTAATTATTTGATGTCTGGTGCCAAATTCCATATGTGTTAAGGGTGCATCACGTACTTCTAAACTTCCGGCAGGCCGCGCATGCGCCTCCAATGTTTATTCGCTGTTTCATCCGCCATGTTGTCGCGTGCTTCTCGGCCCTCCAGCCGCCCCATTCTACCTCCTTGGAGTCGTGCTGGTTGTTGCTTACATCCATAACTTCATTCCTACTATTCCATTAAAACAGCGGGCTTTTATTTCATAATCCCCCCAAGGCTTTTATTTCATAATCCCCCCAATTCATATTCAAATTCAAACATATTTTCAAATCCCTCTTCGCAGGCCGGCTACTGCCCCTGCTCACACAGCTCTTGTCAGGCCGGCTTGCCCCTACAAGCAGCTGCTTCCCCACGGTTGTCCAGGCCGGCTTGCCCCTACAAGCAGCTGCTTCCCCACGGTTGTCCAGGCCGGCTTGCCCCTGCAACCCACGGTTGTCTAGGCCGGCTTGCCCCTACAATCAGCTGCTTCCCCGCGGTTGTCGAGGCCGGCTTGCCCCTACAATCAGCTGCTTCCCCACGGTTGTCCAGGCCGGCTTGCCCCTACAAGCAGCTGCTTCCCCGCAGTTGTCCAGGCCGGCTTGCCCCTACAAGCAGCTGCTTCCCCACGGTTGTCCAGGCCGGCTTGCCCCTGCAACCCACGGTTGTCTAGGCCGGCTTGCCCCTACAAGCAGCTGCTTCCCCACAGTTGTCCAGGCCGGCTTGCCCCTACAATCAGCTGCTTCCCCGCGGTTGTCCAGGCCGGCTTGCCCCTACAAGCAGCTGCTTCCCCACGGTTGTCCAGGCCGGCTTGCCCCTGCAACCCACGGTTGTCTAGGCCGGCTTGCCCCTACAAGCAGCTGCTTCCCCACAGTTGTCCAGGCCGGCTTGACCCTACAATCAGCTGCTTCCCCGCGGTTGTCCAGGCCGGCTTGCCCCTACAAGCAGTTGCTTCCCCACGGTTGTCCAGGCCGGCTTGCCCCTACAATCAGCTGCTTCCCCACAGTTGTCCAGGCCGGCTTGCCCCTACAAGCAGCTGCTTCCCCGCGGTTGTCCAGGCCGGCTTGCCCCTACAATCAGCTGCTTCCCCACGGTTGTCCAGGCCGGCTTGCCCCTACAATCAGCTGCTTCCCCACGGTTGTCCAGGCCGGCTTGCCCCTACAAGCAGCTGCTTCCCCACGGTTGTCCAGGCGGGCTTGCCCCTACAATCAGCTGCTTCCCCACGGTTGTCCAGGCCGGCTTGCCCCTACAATCAGCTGCTTCCCCACAGTTGTCCAGGCCGGCTTGCCCCTACAAGCAGCTGCTTCCCCACGGTTGTCCAGGCCGGCTTGCCCCTACAATCAGCTGCTTCCCCACGGTTGTCCAGGCCGGCTTGCCCCTACAATCAGCTGCTTCCCCACGGTTGTCCAGGCCGGCTTGCCCCTACAATCAGCTGCTTCCCCACGGTTGTCCAGGCCGGCTTGCCCCTACAATCAGCTGCTTCCCCACGGTTGTCCAGGCCGGCTTGCCCCTACAAGCAGCTGCTTCCCCACGGTTGTCCAGGCCGGCTTGCCCCTGCAACCAAGCTCATAAAACATTAACCATTCGTAAGCAACAACCGAGCCAGCTCCCTATTCTTGTGCCAAATATAATAAATAATTTTAGTCTACTTGTTGTTTTGTTATTTCTGCACAAATGTTTCCATTTTCAATTAGTCTCAAATGAAGGTAGGGTTTGTTTCCAAGCCAGAACTTGAAAATCTTTCAAGTTTCAATGTATTTCAATGAAACTTGGTGTATGCATTGCTCATCAACTTAACTGGTGCCTTTTGCTATTTTTTTTTTCTTTCTAAATTCTATTTTGTTACAGATCCATGGAAACAACTTGGACTTAGTCAACAACTCTTGGCTTTGTTTCTGAGCCATAACCCTCAAACTAATGTATATTTTTACACGAAATTATACATGTACAATGCTCAACTATTGCTCTTTCATTTTGGAATTTTGGATATTCTTAAGAGTCTTTCTTAACTGTTCATGATGGGTACATCTACTTGCACAATACAATCTATCATCCAAACTGCTGTACCCGTGAAGATCCGGGGTAGAATAGGTCTTCAGCAACCCATGCTTGCCGTGAAAGGTGACTATGCTTGTCGTAGGAGGCGACTAACGGGATCGGGTGGTCAGACTCGCTGACTTGGTTGATGCATGTCAGTGTATCCCAATTGCAAGGATCGATGCTCATGATGTCAATCACTGAATTATTTACAGACCACCGTCATATACAGTCAAGTCTCGTTAATCCGACACTCGTTAATCCGACACTCGGCTTTATCCGACACAAATGATGGGAACCGATTGATTCAGCGCTATTTAGTCCCGTTAATCCGACATTCTCGCACTCCGACTCCGACACACCTAATTTGCAACGAATTACCGAAATCACTCATTTATCAGTCTTGTTAATCCGACACAGTGGTCAGCGTACTCCGTGGTCATCTGCCTGCGAGTACACAACCCCGTGTTTTGACACGCACTGGTTGCAGAGATTAACTTTAACAATTAACAGGAAAAGCTATTCAAACCTGTATGTACCAAGCTTTAATGATTTCATTACAAGGTACACACGGTTATTATCTATCGTGAAGATGTCCGATTTTCGATCACAAATCACTTAATTTCGTTAATCCGACATACTCATTAATCCGACACAATCATGTGCAACCAACGATGTCGGATTAACGAGACTTGACTATAGCTGGAATATTGCTGAGTGGGGCGTTAAAAAATAAATAAACAAACAAACAAGTTCAATAGTGTTATCTGCCATAAAGAGTAAACATCGACTGTAATGCTACTTCATTAATGCATTAATCAGATTCCGAACTAGTATTTCTTTTGCTTTTATTATTGTTTGATTATGCAAACACATTTGCAGTAACATCTTGAACTAAAAAAAAATGTATGAAAAAAATGAGGGGAGACCTTTGTCTTTATGAGTAAAACACATTTCTGCAGCCACATATATCAAGACATTTTATATCCTTGCAGTTGTTTTCAGTGTGTATCACAGATAAAAGAAAATGTTGTTATCCTTGAAAAAGATGACTCAAGGACCTATTGGACTCGGTGCACATAGTTTGAAGAAGGCGACCTGTTTGTGCCAGGTCTATTTCTATCCGTACACGTACTTCTTATTGCAGGTGAGAGATTGATGGTGACCTTTATAAGGGGAGATTAAAATGTGAATTCTTCCTAAGTACAAAAGGACCAAGGCATCTTTGTATCTGTTTCTTATAAAGGAGCCCTGTTTTTTTCCAAATGTAATAAATATTGCCAGTTTTTGTGTGTGTAATGATGCAGGTCGTTAGTTGTAATCCAGCTCACTTCACCTTGTAAGATTAATGCTGGCCCTTCAGTCAGCTTCTTGCTGGGAGTCTCAGATAGCTTCTTGTTGCAGTACAGGGGCTCTGATACAGTTTGCAATACAAGGGTACTGATACAGTTTGCAATACAAGGGCTCTGATACATATTGCAATACAAGCTAGGGCTCTGATACAGTTTGCAATACAAGGGAACTGATACAGTTTGCAATTCAAGGGCTCTGGTATATTTTGCAATACAAGGGCTCTGATATATTTTGCTATACAAGGGCTCTGATGCAGTTTGCAATACAAGGGCTCTGATACATTTTGCTATACAAGGGCTCTGATACTTTTTGCAATACAAGGGCTCTGATACAGTTTGCAATGCTAGGGTACTGATACAGTTTGCAATACAAGGGCTCTGATACATATTGCAATGCAAGGGTACTGATACAGTTTGCAATACAAGGGCTCTGATACATATTGCAATACAAGGGCTCTGATACATATTGCAATACAAGGGCTCTGATACATATTGCAATACAAGGGTACTGATACATATTGCAATACAAGGGTACTGATACATATTGCAATACAAGGGCTCTGATACAGTTTGCAATACAAGGGTACTGATACAGTTTGCAATACAAGGGTACTGATACAGTTTGCAATACAAGGGCTCTGATACATATTGCAATACAAGGGTACTGATACAGTTTGCAATACAAGGGCTCTGATACATATTGCAATACAAGGGCTCTGATACAGTTTGCAATACAAGGGCTCTGATACAGTTTGCAATACAAGGGAACGGATACAGTTTGCAATACAAGGGCTCTGATATATTTTGCAATACAAGGGCTCTGATATATTTTGCAATACAAGGGTACTGGTACATATTGTAATACAAGGGAACTGGTACATATTGCAATACAAGGGCTCTGATACAGTTTGCAATACAAAGGTACTGATACATAATGCAATACAAGGGTATTGATACAGTTTGCAATACAAGGATACTGATACAGTTTGCAATACAAGGGTACTGATACATAATGCAATACAAGGGTATTAATACAGTTTGCAATTCAAGGGTATTGATATAGTTTGCAATACAAGGGTACTGATATTGTAATACAAGGGCTCTGATACATATTGCAATACAAGGGAATTGATATATTTTGCAATACTAGGGCTCTGATAGATGTCTCAATACTAGGGCTCTGATATATATTGCAATACTTGTGTTCTGATACATTTTGCAATACAAGGAGTTGATACATATTTGTAATACAAGTGTTCTGATACATATTGCAATACAAGGGCTCTGATTTTTATTGCACCTGTCATTGTAGTCTGATGGCCTGGATTGTTGCTCATAATTTCATTCACTGGTTTTAAAGTAAGTGCTTGATAACAGTGTTAGAACTTACACCGAAACATCACTCCTAATTGTTATGAAGAAGTTGTTCATCCATATGTCTTATCCTTCCTCAGAACTCCAACTTCTTAATGCCTCTCAAAGAAGAAAATATTTGTGGCAGTCGGTAAATAATAGAGATTGTATGAAACAATCCAGTAATTGATATTATGAGCAACAATATTATTGCTGAGAGTGCCGTAAAACATGTTACAAGCAGATAAACCATTGATATAGAGCAAGAAGCTCTCTTGGCTTGAAAGATCTGTTCATTGTAATTTAAAATATTGACTGATTCTGGTATTCCCTTTGTAGATAAACAGAAACCCATTTGTCAGTCATGCAGTTTGATGAAGGTATCAAATGCACCATTATTGTGAAAGGTTGGAAATGCAGGCATTGTAATCTACTCACAGAGAAGAAAGTCACTGAGTTAAGACAAAAATCAATGTTGTTCTTGTTGATGTCCTTCTGCACGTTAAATAACATTATCCTGCTCTTTCTTGCATATGTTTATCTCAATAACAAGAGTATAATTACATACTAACTTGGTCTTTGTCTCGGTGAGCCATGAGTTTTTGTTTTTGTTTTTGTCATTAATGCTCTCTTTCTAAAGCTTTTTGCATGCCTATTGATCATGAGATTGTGAAGTTGCCCAAACCAATAGCTTGAACATTGAAAGAGCCCTGAAATATTTAAACAACTTGCTTTTGATAGCCATATTTCGTCCCGTGAAGATCCGGGGTAGAATTGGTCTTCAGCAACCCATGGGTCCGGCTCGTTGTCTTGGTTGATGCATGTCATCGTATCCCAGTTGTGTGGATCAATGCTGATGATGTCAATCACTGGTTGTCCGGTCCAGACTCGATTATTTACAGACCGCCATAAAATAGATGGAATATTGCTGAGTGCGACGTTAAACAGCAAACAAACAAACTAACAAATGATAGCCATATTTCAAAAGATATTCAAGAACTCTATACTGAGCAGGGAGAACACTGTATGAGTGACCCCTGCTTGATGCCTGTGAAATGTGTTACCTGACCATTTGGCATATTCACTTCGCTGTTTGGCGACTAGATTAATGAAATGCATGTCCCGGAGCTAGTAAACAGTTCATCTCGGACCAACTCCAGCACATTTATCAATCACCTAAATATTACTTGCCCATGTAAGACCTATTAGGACCCGTGAAGATTCCGGGCTAGAATAGGTCTTCAGCAACCCATATTTGCCGTAAAAGGTGACTATGCTTGTCGTTAAAGGAGACTAAAGGGATCGGGTGGTCAGGCTTGCTGACTTGGTTGATGCATGTCATCGTATCCCAATTGCGTGGATCGATGCTCATGCTATTAATCACAGGATTGTCTGGTTCAGACTCGATTATTTACAGATCGCCGTCATATAGCTGAAATATTGCTGAGTGCAGCGTTAAACAACAAACCAACCAACCAACCTATTATGAGCAAACCTAGCCCTCATCAAGAGAGGAGTAATTTCTTTTCTATTTGTTCGTTTCTTTGAACGAAAAGCTACCAAATCACATACATACGTTTTTCGTTAAATTGTTCCGTCAAGGGCAATGATAGGGAAAAAAAAAAGTCCTGTCTCTGCTAAGTGGTGTTTAACTAACAATTCACTTAGATAATGCACAGTCAAAGACAACGGCGCCATAGTTTAATGCTGCTTAATGGAGATGGGAACAAGTTTAATGTAACTCCTCGGTATTCCTGTTTCTTTAATTTCTCCTCTTTTTCACATGATGCAATGGAGCCAAAATAATTGACAGGTACATACAACCATTTACATATATTGATATATTAAACTAACTATTGACTATTTATCCTTTCTGTGCAAAATGTTGATCAACATGTTGCCATTGTTTGTGGACTGCCTCCATCCTGTAGTGGATAGAGCGCCGATTGAAGGTTGATGGTTCGATCCCAGGCCGCATTATGTCAAAAGGCTTTGAAAGATGGTAGTTATTGTGACCACCTGGCGCTGGGAATGAAGGGGTTAAAACAAGGAGTGGTCTGTATACTTTGTTGAGTAAGGTACCGATGTTAAACTGTGGCATGGTATATGTCAGAGGACATTACTGTACTAGCACTTTAAAAGAAACGGCATTTGTCTGGTCTAGCATAGACAGGCACAAACAGGGACAAAGACACAAACGGCAGTTGTGAGAATCCTGTTATTCTTGCACAAGGAACAACACGTACCACTCCATTATTCCATAGCCTCTTGTTTCGCAGGCTCTGCATTCATTGAAAATATAATGGATAAGTGGATGCATTTATTGTCTCCATGGCAATTCCTTCTTCATTCTGATAACTAGAATCATTTGAGTAGACATATCTGATACCAGATACATTTTCATGGCTCCATTGATCACTTTACATTGACAATTCGATTGTTTAAGTAGACGGGGAAATGTTGTAGGAACAAGTTGGTGGATCACCGGCTGCAGCAAAGTTTCTTCTTTTTTTTTACCACATCAACTGTCTAGCACCATTGTATGCTTTGGGTGTGGATTAAGAAAATATAAATACCGTATTCGACGTAATAAGTGCCCAGGGCGCTCTCAAAATTAGAAATAGGGGGCTCTTATTAGAATATTATTTTGGTGAAAAAAAAACAGAGTTGAAAGATCAATTTTGTGGTTTATGCTGACAGCCTGAAGGGTTTCTGTACGACAGATATATTTTTCCAGAATTTAATTGCCCATAATCAAGGGTGCATATAACACACGAGTGCGTTTTATAAGCGAATAAATAAGTCTTGTGCACATTGATCAATCGGAAGGGGTGCTATTTGGGATTGTTCACTAGCCAATATATTAGCAAATGTCACCGTGGGCGCTTATTAGAGCAGGGCGCTTATTACGTCGAATACGGTATGCTTTTGTTTTATTTATTTTCACATTGTTTGATCTGCGACATTGTTTGCCTGTATCTTTTTTTTAAATTATTTCAGTTTCTTACCAATGGGGTTAGAAATAACCGAGTTCATACAAGTCATATGTGCACTTCTACAATCTCTATAAGTGTTGTGATGTATTTTGGGTCAGTATGTTTTGTACCACAAAAAAGTGTTCCCATCCCCCCCGAACATAAATGTTTATTGAACAAAACATGCAGTTCTTCACATTTATTAGTGCGAATCTGATTTCAAGAACATGTTTGCACATTTGAATGAGTGAGGCATATTGTACCATTGACAGAAGCTTGACTGATGTTTGATAAGCTTGACTGATGTTTGATAAGTTTTAAGTTCTGTACACAAACATGCAGGAGCTATTGGGAAAAAGTTGCTTGTAATCATCAATATACATTGTTTAATCCCATAAAAGTGGCAACAGTCGTGATAAGAATGTTATTTGTGTTGGTATCACACAAAAGCTCTAATTGTGCAGAGCAATCCGAAAATTGCAAACGAGAAAGCAATTTCAACAGTATTTTAGCTCCTCAAACACGCCCTGGCAGCTGTATAATAGTCTCTCAGAAATGTTTTCCAAATCACTGTTCTTATCATGTTATTTCATCTTTTTCTGTTTATTTCCTGCTATTTTTCTATTTATTTTACCATCACAATTCTTCATAAGTAGACATACGCAGTGAGTTATTCATGAATTACTGTTTATTTACTGTGGAAAAAATGAAGGTTATCACTGTGTGGTCGGATATAGACTGACGTTAATCGCAGAGGCTATTGGACAAATATTGTTCAACTCTATTCAGTCAGTTGTCAGATTGTTCTGTAAATATTTGTTTGGATGAAATGACTGCAATTTTGATAATTTATTGTCCATATTTCTGAAAAAAGATAACAATATGGAAATAGATGCTGCACCTTGTGCTCCCCATCACTGTCAGTGTTGGGATGTTAAACAAGTTTCTAACTGTCCTGTAATGGATACCTGCTGTTAAGGTGCTGTTGGTTTACACAGAATTCTGGGTTATGTTAGCTACGAGTTTAGTCAACATTCAATACTTTTGTTAGTTTGTTTTTTAACACACACTCAGCAATACTATATGACAGTGGGCTGTAAATAATCTAGCCTGACCAGACAATCCAGTGATTGATATCATGAGCATCGATCCACACAATTGGGATACGATGACATGTATCAACCAAGTCAGCAGGCCTGACCTCCCGATCCTGTTAGTCGCCTCTTGCGACAAGCATTATCGCCTTTTGCTGTAAGCATGGGTTGCTGAAGACCTATTCTAGGATCTTCACGGGTCAAGCTTTCAAGAACTTGCAATGTGCCATCTTTCAGCTTCAGAGGGAATAGGTAGATGAAAAATAAGGAAGAGGTTTAAAAAAAAAAAAAAGTGACATGCCATAACATGAAGAGTTACTTCCCTTCTTCAAAATACCTTTCTGATAACAAATACTGTGTTTTTCTAATGTTACGGGAAATTCGGGGGTGTTTTTCCAGAGTGTATTATATTCAGACGGACAAATGGTAAAAATAGAATCCATTTTGTTTAACAATTTTTAAGCTGGATGATAATTTAGGACTTGCGGTGGTGAGGAACTTGAAAACAGTCTTACAAATTTGATTGTCTTGTTTTCTGATTGTTTGGAAGAATAATGTTGGAGAACTAAGAAAACAGAACCTTGGTGCCATTCTGATGATGTACTGTTACATCAACTTGCAACAGAGTCAGTTTATCTATGAATTATTAATGAAGGTGAATGATTATCGCATGTGGAATTTACATGGCAAATAACTGTTTTTCATTTTTGTGAAATTGTGGTACAATCAGTTCGCAAATTACGTACGTTTCATATGACGTTAAAACATTTTTCAAGGTTCAGATTGTGTTTTGATGACAAAATGATGGAAATGGTTTTCATGGATGGTCGTCACAGTTCTGGAAGCAATGATGTTAATGAAGCATTGTCCCCTCCTCAGACTGATGGATTCTGCAGTGGTAATTCCAATACAGAATTCTTAAGCTTTGCCAAATTTCAGCATTGAGAATATTCTTTGTTTCCATGCAAATTCACCAGCTGAATGATGCTTTGAGCATCTGCTTTCGGATGTAATTCTAATCTGCTTGAGAATTTTATGAGGCGATATTTGAACTTTGAAGCCTTCGTTTTGTATTGAAATGTTGATGCTAGAAACTCTACAACATACAAGAAGTGTTTTTGCAGCAATTAGCGACAGAAATTGTGTTTCTAATGTACCAGATAAATACGTGTGTAAATATCTCTCGTTTGCATTCAGCACTTTTTTCTTGCTTATTCAAGAATTCCATGTGTTTCAGTAGAAACAGTGGTTATCTGTGATGAAAAAGTATCTTAAGACTCTGAAACAGATTCTTGATTTGAACATGTTTTGTTTTGTTTGAAAATGGATTAGCAGGCCATAATATAATGGTTTATTTTGGCGCTGTAATGACTTTCAGAGTATACAAATAGCTTATCACGCAAGTGTGTTTTGGGCTAGCAAATATCCTGTACATGTATTAGGAATGAGCACTGTTTTTAGCTTGCCCTAACGACCTAAATACATAGTGTTTATTCTAAATACAGGACATTTACCCTCCCCGAACTCACAAGTGTGATAACTTCTTTATCATATAATGTCAATCTTTAGTTCTGTCGTTGACAAACCTATTCTCCTCTCTCATAAGTTTTCCTGGAATGTGTGCATTGAAAAATGTATCATCCTAAGGACAGTTATTTGACAGTTACAACGGTTGATATATATTTTTTTTAACATTGGTTTCATTACACGCAAAATAACAATTGCCTAAACATATTTTTTCTAGTGGTCATTAACGGCAATCCATCGGACAGCCTGTTAGAGTAACTGCCCTTTATCAAAGAAAGACTCTAGTCTATGAGGCATCATTTTGGTATAGTCTTCCTGGCCTGTCAAAACATTAGGGACATCTTCCCGAGGCAAGGGAGTTAACTGAGTTTAGTTTTACTTTACTTGTTTAACTTCACTGGAATTTCACGGCTTGGTTGTAGCACCACCAGTGGCTATTACGAGTTATGTCCCTTCTATGTCCCTCCTATTGACCAATCAGATTCCACTTTTCAGATTACTTGCATTAGCTTCAAACAAAATAGCGGCACCCAGTCAAAAGGATCTGATCGATAATCAAGGTCTGTATTGTAATAAAATGGGTCTTACCTTGCAAAGTGCATCAAATTACTTAAGCACTTTGATTAAAGACAACAAAAGATTTGGAAAATACCTGTCGACGCCGAATTGACGGTACACATGCTTTGCAATTCCTGCAACCGACGAAAATATGCACGGCAGTTTACGAACCAGTTATTGATTTTGTTCCGCGATTTTTATTTTGGATTTTGATGTATAGACTCATTAGTCCAGCCAAATAACATGACTCCAGAATTCGAGCCAAGTTCAGCAAGGGTGGAAACTAGACTGTTAAAGTCTGTAAACTCCCTTGCCTCCGGAAGATGCATTAGGAAATGCAGTCAGATATCCACACAGTGTCAAAATGATACGAGGTAACATTTGGACATATGTAGCGGCCATAAAATTTCCGAGTCCCGTGATGGGATTCGAACCACGGACCTTCTAATCAGAGGTCGGACGCCTTGTCCACATGACCAAAGAAGTTAACCCCATCAGCAAGCTGACAAGGTAAGGATGTCATCTGTGGGATGACTCCACGCCCTGCTACACATATTTCAGTCAAATCCAACTGTCATACACATTATGGAAAAGCCCCAAAGGCACAGAAGGCTACTATATACAAACAATGATACGGAAACTGATCCCGCTAGTGTCCTCACTAATTTGTTGCCCAAACTCATAAAATGCCTCGGCTACGTCCCTGTTAGACACTGATCTGCGGTATTTAGGCTATTATTTTAATACTGAAAACAAATTTCCCAGTAATTTGTCCAGATGGTTAATTCTGACTTGATCACTGGTGTGGTGCCATGTTTGTTTGTAACCACTAAAGGGGGGCACAGGTGGCCCAGTCGTCTAAGGCGCTGCAATTCGCTGTGCAGAGTTGCGTCCCCTGGGCACGCCAGAAACCTGAAACCAGCAACTCTGCACAGCGCCTCAGATGACTGGGCCCCCCGTGCCCCCCGAGGTTAAAGCATTTGCTTGTCACACTCAGGACCAATGTTCAGTTCGATACATGGGAACAATGTGTGCAGCCAATACCCCCACTGTAATATGTTTGGTGAAAGCAGGGGGCACGGATGGCCCACCGTCTAAGGCGCCGCGATTCGCTGTGCAGAGTTGTGTCCCCTGGGCACGCCAGAAACCTATGATTGTGGGTTCAAATCCCGGTTCGCCCCAATTATGTTTCTATGCTTGTCAGCACCATACCCGTGCTTGTGGGTTTCACTGAAGTGGTAAACGTCTGGGACCTGCATCACTTCGGGCTTTCCTCCCACATTAAGCTGACACGGCGTGATATAATTGGAATACTGTTAAAAGCAGCGTTAAACCCAACTCACTCAAATTGTTACCACTAAAGTAGTCTTCCAGACCTTTTTTACAGTATCTGCATGTATATCTGCATATGACCACAATGAATACAATTTTTGTCTGTTTTCTATTTCTTGTCGAGAGAACTACCCAAAAATGAATTCTGTGTCATTTGCTTAATCACAGAGCCCAGCATTGCTAAACAAGACTTCTTACCATGTGATGTGTTTATATAGAGTCAGAAGTCAGTAGTGTTGGAGGAGGTAAGTTTTCAATCCAGATTTAAAAGCAGAAAGAGAGGGAGCACTTTTTAGGGTCAGCAGAGGATTGCTCAGAGATGCATCAGATGAGCTGAAAGATTTCGATCCAAATGGTTTAGTTTGTAGGCAAGAACATTCAGGAGTTGAATGAAGTTGTCTTGTCGGAACATATTTTGAAGTCAGTTCTTGAAGATATGCAGGAGCAATCTTATTTTCTGACTGAGATGTGAGGGACAGAATTCTGAAGTCTATCCATTCATTGCAGAGAATGGGTTAAATAAGACATTTGTTTTTCTTCTTTGAAACAATGCATGATTTTGAATTTTGTGGAGCCTCAGTTGAGCGAGCTGTAACAGTAGACCAAAGGCGAAAACACTTATGTTCTTAAGAGTGGCAATGGCGTCTTTAGTCAGAAGAGTGTGGATTGAACCCATGTTACGAAGATGGAAATAGTGTGTTTTGCAGAGGTAGTTCGCATGACTTTTCATGATAAGACCAGAGTCAAGACAGAAACCAAGATTTGTCTCAGTTGGAGAGAAAGATGTGGTCAACTGACATCATGGTGGTCACTGCATTTTGAATCCTGGAAGATTGAGCAACATGGCTTCAGTTTTGTAATCGTTAAGGTGAGGTGAGGTGAGGTGAGGTGAGGTGAGATGAGGATTAACATAACGTCCAAGATCATTGCACTTTTATAGCGACGTGCATGCACGTGTGTGTGTGTGTGTGGCTGCTTGTACTTGTCCGGACTGATGCCGATTTATAGTGCTAGCCCACTGAAATACCATGCCACAGTTTAACATGAATACCCCACTCAGACACAGTATACTGACTCCGAGCTGACCAGTCCTTGTTTTATCCCCTTAATGTCAAGGGCAAGACAGGGTAACAACAATTACCATCTTTTTACGTCTTTTGGTATGACGCGGTCGGGGATCGAACCCCGGACCTTCCGCTCTCCGGGCGGACGCTCTACCACTATACCACGAGGCTGTCTGTAATCGTTAAGAACCAACATGTCTGTAATTGATGTCAGGGTACAAGTGTGCCTGATGATGTACCTGTCTTTCTTTCTGTCAACTTAAGGGCCAGCCATTTGATACAGTCTAGGTTGATGGAGCCTGGAAAAGTAATCTTTTCCCGAAAATGCAAGTAAAAATACTTTGTCCACAGGTTAAAAAAAAAGAACATCGTTCACTTGCTATGCTGGATGTTGTAATACCTATAATTAAAACACATCTGTGACGTCATTCAATATTGTTTGAGCGCTCCATTATTTTTAGGGATAGGAGAGTTGATTTGTGTTCTCTGCTGCTGTTGCACGTCCTCCGTCACGAGCTGATCTTTCCACTGCGTGTTTTATCGCTCTTTTAAATGTTTTGTCAAAGTGTAAGAGTTGAGATGTGTTTTAAGTAGGGGAATCTCCTCGTAACTCTCCACCTATTAGAAGTAATGGGCCTCTGCTCTCTTATTTTGTAAGGAATGGAGAGTAATGAGGACATTCCCCTCTACGTAAGAGACGAAAATTGTTTGTCTTGAAATGCTGACCTCAACATGACCAATTAACACTTTGCTGCCATTTGGCCACTTGGTTCCAATTTTGTATCACCATTTAAAAGAGAAACATGAGGTAACGTGTAAGATTGATCAAGGGAAGGACGACTGACATTGATTATTGACATTGATGATTGATGATTTACATTATTGATTAATGATGATGATGATGAATAAACCAAGAAATATACGTCTGGCCTGTTATGTTCCAACATGTCTAATTGTAGCACAAGCTTTCACTACGGAAGTTCCATCGATCTCCGTCAGGCGATGAACAGACTCAGCTTTCGATTATCAGTGGACTTTATAACCTTTATGAAACAATGACATTAATCAACCCTGTCAACATCTGCAGGGTTGTCTGTGTGATGCATCGGCACTTTCATTCCATGTCAGGGAGCACAGGTGGCCCAGTCGTCTAAGGCACCGTGATTCGCTTTGCAGAGTTGCATCCCTTGGGTACGCCAGAAACCTATGATTGTGGGTTCGAATCCCGGTTCGCCCCGATTATGTTTCTTGGTTTGCAGTACCATACCCATGCTCGTGGGTTTCACCCAGGTGGTAAACGTCTGAGACCTGTATCACTTTGGGCTTTCCTCCCACATTAAGCTGACACGCCGTGATATAACTGGAATACTGTTAAAAGCGGCGTTAAACCCAAATCACTTGCTCCTTCATTCCATGTCAAGAAACAGAATGAGTGAGTGAGTTGGGTTAGATGCCGCATTTAACATTATTCAGTTATTTCATGGTGTGTCAGCTTGAGGAAAGTCCTGATTGATGCAGGTCTCGTCTGTAATTTACCACTTTGGTGAAACCCACAAGTACAGGTGAGGTGAGGTTGAGTGGGGTTTAATGTTGCGTCCAAGATTTTTGCACTTATGTAGCGACTTGTGTTCGTGCATGCATGCAGACTAATGCTAATTTTATAGTGCCAGCCCACTGAAATACCATGCCGCAGTTTAACATGAATACCCTACTCAGACATGGGATATTGACTTTGAGCCGACCAGTCCTTGTTTTAGCCCCGTAATGAATACCAAATGCCAGGCAGGGTAACAACAAGTACCATCTTTTAACTTCTTTTGGTACGAGTACAGGTGTGATGCTGACAAGCCTAGAAACATAATTGGGATTCGAACCCACAAACATAGGTTTCAGTCGTGCACAGCTAATTGCAGCGCCTAAGACCACCGGGCCACCTGTGCCAACTGTGCCACCTGTGCCCCCTGAAACAGAATGACTCTTGATAGCAGTTGTCTATTGTTCAAAGGACAAGGTATGATAAAGGCATTTTTGGCCTACGAGCAGTGTTCATTTCAGACGTTCAGTGTTCAAAATTCCTAACGTCGCAATAAATAAATATAACTGTGCCCAAATGGAGCAGCTTAATATAGAAAAACTCATATTCGTTTTCGATAGTACCTTCGACTTTTGACTTTAATTCAACACTTTTTTTTTATTGATCTTTTTCAAAATCGGAAGTAAATATGTCTTAGCGATTGGAATACATTAATCACTTAACGTAACGCAACCCATGCTTGCCGTAAAAGGCGACTATGCTTGTCATAAGAGGTGACTAAAGATATCGGGTGGTCAGGCTCGCTGACTTGGTTTATGCAGGTCATCGTATCCCAATTGTGCGGATTGATGCTCATGATATCAATCACTGGATTGTCTGATCCAGACTCGATTATTTACAGGCTGCTGTCATATAGCTGGAATATTGCTGAGTGCAATGAAAACAACAAACCAACCAAACCAACTATAAAGTAACACTGACAAGTTTCATTCCTGATGGACAGTAAAAATGGTAACATTCTCTTAGTATTATGGGGGCGGTCGGGTAGCCTAGTGGTTAAAGCGTTCGCTCGTAACGCCGAAGACCCGGGTTCGATTCCCGACATGGGTACAATGTGTGAAGCCCATTTCTGGTGTCCCCCGCCTTGATATTGCTGGAATATTGCTAGAAGCGGCGTAAAACCATACACACTCAGTCAGTTACTTTATTTCAAAATGTTTGTGTGACCCCTGATTTCATCAAATGTCCCCAATTCTTAAAAAGCTAGGGGTCATTGCCCCACTTTTCCAGTTCCTGAAATGAACACTGCACAAGATATGCATTATTATAGAAATGAGGTAAACCTTCACAATTTATTATGGCAATTATCAGTTGTGTTCATATGAATGAGAATTACTTTGTTCTTTTGGATAAATGTGTGTTTGTGATTTAAGACATTAGAAGCGTAGGAATGAAATGTGTCAAAGTGACTGATATTAGGGGGTTTCAAGAAGTTGTTTTTTTAAATTTGAAGGTGACCAAGACTTTGACAAAAATTAAATTTCTCAGCAACTGTATATAAAAACAGTACACACATATGTGAAAAAAATATCTTGGATCACAGATTTCCTACTTTGATTTTTTTCACTCCTTTTAACCATTCCTGTATTTTTGATAAAACCAGGAACCCATAGCATGCACGTGTTATAGAGAATAAAGGCTAGTCGTCAGCCATTTGAACATGTCCGATCACTTTCATACAACCAGTTCAAAGGTTTCCACAACTTTGAAATTTGACATTTCCAGTGGTCTCAATAGGGCCCTTATCCCACCTCGTATTTGAGGATTTATCTCACTGATTAGATGAATGACACTTAGAAATGAATGTCATAGAAATAGGCTTCGTGCCCTAAAGTATGCAGCTTCTATTTTGTGTTCAGCAGCCTTTTCAATAAGCACTGCCACCTGATGATTCAACTCCATGTGCGTCAATCAGTGTTTGGGTTCTGTTTCATAAAAGACAGTTTTACTGAGTCCCTGTTGTGTTCACCTGGTGACTTGTTCCATGTCGTCCATGCAACTGTTCCATTTCTTCAGGACCCGTGAAGATCAAGGGTAGAACAGGTCTTCAGCAACCCATGCTTGCTGTAACAGGCGACTATGCTTGTCGTAAGAGGCGACTAATGGATTTGGGTGGTCAGGCACACTGACTTGGTTGATGCATGTCATCGATCCCAATGGCACAGATCGATGCTCATGATGTCAATCACTTGATTGTCTGGTCCAGACTTGATTATTAACAGACCTCTGTCATACAGCTGGAATATTGCTGAGTGCAGCGTTAAACAACAAACCAACCAACCTACCATTTCTTAAATATACTCACCGCCAAAAGGAACACGAATCATAGAAACGTATAGAGAAGTAAGTCTGTTAAGAAGAAATGTTTCCAATGTGTAACACTTAATGACAAAACTAACAATCAGTCAGGTGTTACCACATGGTATCTTTATTCTTATCAGGATATACTGCACATGATTTCCAAACTTAAACATGCTAATCCTGCACAAGACGAATGGTGCATCTCGAGTCATGGATCTTTGACGTCACATGTGATGCGTTCATGAGCTTCGGTTCACACACCACAACAGTATGTTCGTTTGTGCATCAAACCTTTCAAATATCTCTTGAATATGAATAAGTCTTCATTTATTAACTAATGGTATTTGCATTTCTTTTGTCAGTGAGTATAGGATGGTGGGATAGCTTTGAGGTTAAAGTGAGTGTGTTGGGTTTAATGCCGTTTTTAACAGTATTCCAGGTATATCACAGAGTGTCAGCTTAATGTGGGAGGAAAGCCCAAAGTGATGCAGGTCTCAGATGTTTACCACTTCGGTGAAACCCACGAGCACGGGTATGGTGCTGACAAACCTAGAAACACAATCGGGGCGAACCCACACTCATAGGTTTCTGGCGTGTCCAAGGGATGCAACTCTGCATAGCGAATTGCAGCGCCTCAGACGACTGAGCCACCCGTGCCCCCTGAGGTTAAAGCATTTGCTTGTCTCACTCAGGACCAATGTTCAGTTCGATACATGGGAACAATGTGTGCAGCCAATACCCCCGCTGTAATATCTTTGGTAAAAGTGGGGGTCGTCTAAGGCGCCGCGATTCGCTGTGCAGAGTTGCGTCCCTTGGGCACACCAGAAACCTATAATTGTGGGTTTGAATCCCGATTCGCCCCGATTATGTTTCTAGGTTTGTCAGCACCATATCCGTGCTCGTGGGTTTCACCAAAGTGGTAAACGTCTGAGACCTGCATCACTTCGGGCTTTCCTCCCACATTAAGCTGACACGGCGCGATATGACTGGAGTACTTTTAAAAGCAGAGTAAAACCCAACTCACTCACTCACTCACTCACTGGTAAAAGCGGCACAAGACTGTACTTAATCCCATTTCTTATCAAAAGGGGGTGGTTCGGGTAGCCCAGTTGTCACAGCATTGCTCATCTGGGTTTGATTCCCACGTGGTGTAATGTGTGAAGCCCATTTCTGGCATCCTCCTCAAACATATAGCTGGAATACTGCTTAAGGCGACTTTAAAACCCTTACTCATCTTGAAAAAGCTGGTCCAGTGTAGCTGATTTTCATCAATATATCTCAAAATATCTATATGTAATGGAAACCTGTTCAAAGCCAGAAGAACTCGGCAGACACTGTAAAAAATCCTTTTGTGAAAGGTTTTTAGTTGTTTGTTCATGTTACAAACACACCTAAACGTGACATATGTGTCTGAATCACAACAGTAACCTTTTCATCCCGGTGAAGAAATTTTTAAATGATTGGACCACATTAGACTGAATTGCAGAGAGCTCAAGAAATGTTAGCATGGATGTGAGTTAATGTCTGTGGGTTTTCTCTGTCGTCTATCCATCGGGGCGGTCGGGTAGCCTAGTGGTTAAAGCGTTCACTCGTCATGCCGATGACCCGGGTTCGATTCCCCACATGGGTGCAATGTGTGAAGCCCATTTCTGGTGTTCCCCGCAGTGATGTTGCTGGAGTATTGCTGAAAGCGGCGTAAAACCATACTCACTCACTCGTCTAGCCATCTGTCATTCCATGTGAGAACACTGTACTGAGAAATCTTAACGACATTTCACTTCAATAACCACAGAGCTGTGTCCTTGGATGTGCCAGAAATCTGTGATCATGGGTTCGAATCCCGGTTCGCCCCGATTATGTTTCTAGGTTTGTCAACACCATACCCATGCTCGTGGGTTTCAACGAAGTGGTAAACATCTGAGACCAGCATCACTTCGGGCTCTCCTCACACATCAAGCTGACACGCCGTGTTGTAAGTGGAATGCTAAAGTAGAGATAATTTTATGGATAACAACTTCTTTATTTACTTTAAAGGCGACGTTTCGGTAGAGGTCCTTATACCGTTGTCAAGCCATCTCTACTTTGTCATCTGTCAACTTCTAAGTAATGTCTATCAAACAGTTCAAAGCAGTGTTAAACCCAATTCATTCACTCCAATAAATTATTAGATTTTCATATTTTTTAAAAACTGGAAGGCAGGAGGCATTATATTTTCTGTATTTTATTTTAGCTTTTGACTGATGTGGTTGACAAGTCTATTACTTCCTAACAGACTACGGGATCAGATGGTCAGGCTCGCTGACTTGGTTGATGCATGTCATCGATCCCAATTGTATGGATCAATTGTATGTCAATCACTGGACTGCCTGGTCCAGACTCGATTATTTACAGACTGCCGTCATATAGCGGAATATTGCTGAGTGCGGTGTTAAACAACAAACAAACTTCCTAAAATGACATGTTTTTATACATGCAAAATCTGATCAGTAACGGGTGTAGAACAGTCATTTTGACCGGTGGTATATTAGTTTTAGCCATTTCTGATTGTTGTCGCGCCTATTTTAATAATTTCACAAGTTAAGAAACAAGACCAGGGTTCTCACTAAGTATATAGAGCTGACTGACTATTAATAACATCTGACTGCATATCTAAATGATGATCCCTTGAAGATCAGGGTTAGAATTGGTCTTCAGCAACCCATGCTTGTCGTAAGAGGATAACAGAGTCGACGACTTGGTTGACGCATGTCATCATATCTCAGTTGCGTTGATCGATGCTCATGTCAATCACTGGGTTGTCTGGTCGAGACTTGATTATTTACAGACCACCATCGTTTACCTGGAATATTGCTGAGTGCAGTGTTAAAAACATGCATGCTACATGACAAATTAAGTCTGGTTTTATTATAGTGAGTGAGTGAGTATGACTTTACGCCGCTTTTAGCAATATTCCAGCAATATCACGGCGGGGAACACCAGAAATGGGCTTCACACATTGTACCCATGTCGGGAATCGAACCCGGGTCTTCGGCGTGACGAGCGAACGCTTCAACCACTAGGCTACCCGACCGCCCCGATTTTATTATAAGTAAAGACAGTAAGGAAACAGCACGTTTAGTAGGGTATATTAAATTACAGGCAATAACATGATGTGATGGTGTTTGATAATTATTTTATAATGGCCTTGTGTTCCTGTGATCATGTCGTTTATATTCTATTTGGAGTAAAAAAAAACAATTGAAAAAACAGATTCATTAATATGATGAATCATTGTAAAATTTACCAACAAATTTAGATTCAACTGTTTATGTGGGAGCTTGTCCTGAAGCTGACAGCACAATTCTGGGTGTCTATAAAGGCCACGGTACCCAGAAATGTTCCACAACTTGTAGCATTTACAGTATAAGAAACCTTTCTTTTCTTTTTTTCATTTATTGACGTAACCTCGATTTTAAAGAGAGGTGTGGCATTTGGAATTTTTTTTATCCACCTTGCACAATAGAAGACTATATGTTTTCATGGTATTAACATTTGATGATAGTCCTTTATATTGCAAAGAAAAGTACATGAACTTTTTTTATGGCATTTATGTAAGCCGAGATGAAATGTTTGGAGGATTATAAGTAGCACAGCACTTGGCTGACCAAGACTTTAAAACACATGTTGAGTTTTTATTTTTGTTAGAATTGAAAAATAAATTCTCCAAGCAACTTCAACCAGCTTGCTGGGAATGATAGTCTGTAAATAATCGAGTCTGGACCAGACAATCCAATGATTGACATCATGAGCATCGATCCACACAATTGGGATTGATGACATGCATCAACCAAGTCAGAGAGCCTGACCACCTGATTAGTTGCCTTTTGCGATCAAAACTTGTAAACTTAATTTCTGGTGACAAGATATACCGTATTCGACGTAATAAGCGCCCCGCTCCAATAAGCGCCCAGGGCGATATTTGTTAATATATTGGCAAGTGAACAATCCCAATTAGCACCCCTTCCAACTGATCAATGTACACAAGACTTATTTATTCGCGTATGATACACACTCGTGTGTTATATGCACCCTTAATTATGGGCAACTTAATTCTGGAAAAATATATCTGTCGTACATAAACATTTCAGGTTGTCAGCTTAAACCATAAAATTTATCTTTCAACTCAAATTTATTTTTCACCAAAAAAATATTCTAATAAGAGCCCCCTATTCCTAATTTTGAGAGCGCCCTGGGCGCTTATTACGTCGAATACGGTATTTATACATCTATCTTCAGAGGTTCAGGGCAATTTATCAAAAGCAAATGCCATCTGAAGTGTACTGAGAAAACAAAATGTGAAATGCTGGACTTTCTCATTGATAACATCCATGTGCAATTTTGGGGTAGAACATTTAGCCAAGAAGTAGGCATCCCCATGGGCACCAATTGCGCTCCCCTTCTTGCTGATCTGTTTCATTATGCATATGAATCAGAATTTCTGCGCAGCGTGGCAATGTCAAGACATGGTCATTTGGCCAAGAAATTTTAACTTAAGCTTCAGGTATATCGATGATCTGATATTGTTCAATAACCATCAAATAGGAGACCTCTCAACCCTCCCACATTTTGCATGAGACTATTTCCTCTCAAAACACAATTTTTCATTCATTTCGAAATTTTGCCTCCATTGTCCCATGAGTAAAAACAAAGAACAGGAAGTTCACAATTACGGAAATCTATGAGTAATCGGATTTTCCAAATAAAATCTGTATGCATGTGATACCCGATCTGTCCTGGAGGCGCCCAGATTAGCGACCCTCATCACGGTCACCTGCCTGGGCCCGGTTTGTCCTGGATGGGCCTTTGTCTTGTGATCAACTGGTCATTAAATCCATATGGTGAACGATTTAAGAATTTGAACTGTAACAAAAACTCGGATAGTCTTAACACTTGTCTGAAGGGTTGATTTGAAATGAATAATCAGCCGAGTACTTATCTCTTCCGACCCATGAAGATCCGGGGTAGAATAGGTCTTCAGCAACCCATGCTTGCTGTAAAAAGCGACTATGCTTGTTGTAAGCGGTGACTAACGGGATTGGGTGGTCAGGCTCGCTGACTTGGTTGATGCATGTCATCATATCCCAATTGCATGGATCGATGTTCATGATGTCAATCAGTGGATTGTCTCGTCCAGACTCAATTAATTACAGACCGCCTGATTTTACGCCGCTTTTAGCAATATTCCAGCAATATCACGGCGGAATGGGCTTCACACATTGTACCCATGTCAGAAATCGAACCTAGGTCTATTGCATGACAAGCGAACGCTTTAACTACAAGGCTACCTGACCGCCCCTCCAGTCGGGTTAAATCTCATAAACAGGGATGTTACGATATACCCAGGATTTTATATAATCTCCTGGGGATATTTGCTATATGATATGTTATGCAAGATAGCTACGCGATAAATCGCAAAGGACAATGATGAATGAAGAGTGGTTTATTTCACAATAAAACATTGTTTTATCATGTCGTCATTTCTGGAGATTCGGACATGTGCTCGCAACTTGATAATTTATTTTTTAGAGGGGAGTGTCTAGTAAGTTGTTCCCCGTAGATGTAGCTGGGCAACATAGATAAACGCAGTGGCCAACGATGGCATCAAAAGTGAGAGAGAGACATGCCAAGGTATTGGGAGAAAAGGTACAGATAGTTGATGGAATATTTTGAGAATATGCAGGAGTGAGTGAGTGAGTGACTATGGTTTTACGCCGCTTTTAGCAATATTCCAGCAATATCACGGTGGGGGACACCAGAAATGGGCTTCACACATTGTACCCATGTCGGGAATCGAACCCGGGTCTTCGGCGTGGCAAGCGAACACTTTAACCACTAGGCTACCCGACCGCCCCAGAATATGCAGGAAATCCCAACCTGTGCATAAAATAGATTTGTCTGACATTTCCGAAGTCGGATTCTAATGAGGGAGTCATCATTGTTAAAATATGGTTAAATATCTCAAAGCGTGTACATTTTATCATCATCCTTAAATGTTGACAAGAAATACATGACAAGTGGGAGTTGTTTATTTTTTAAATAATATCCTTGGGATTTTATTAATACAACTTCCATTTATGTTGTAATATATGCATTTTGGATAGAAATTTATTTGGCATTGAACACAATGCAGTAGAATAGAAAATCAAATGACAAATGTTTTCTTTAATATTCCTGCAGACATGCAACCATCATATCTGTCGCCCAGTGAGTGTACCAGTTGGCTGCAGAGGCGC
Source organism: Haliotis rufescens (assembly GCF_023055435.1). Classification (NCBI taxonomy): domain Eukaryota; kingdom Metazoa; phylum Mollusca; class Gastropoda; order Lepetellida; family Haliotidae; genus Haliotis; species Haliotis rufescens. Next base: position 2,031,304 of record NW_025963846.1, on the reverse strand, counting down.
TGATAGATCACAATGCTTTTGAGGATGTCTTTTTCAAGTAACCGTACGCAGCAACAGACAATTTACGCCCGTTTCCTAAGGTTCATGGAAAGTGTGTTTGAAACATAAAAATGTTGATAAATGTTGTTTTAAATTTCTTTTTTCAGTTTATAAGTTAAACAAAACACTTACCACAGGTTTTTATGAGATTTCAACCCACATCCTCAGGATAAATCCTCGAGGCTGACGCCCCTTGGTTTCGGGTTTTAAGTCTCATAAATCCCCTCTGACGTGTTTTATCCTGCACATAAAGATTCAGAGTGACAACACACTCTCCACAAGACTGTATTCAACTTTCCAATAGTCAACTTTTTGTGCAGTGACAACCAAAAGAATTGAGTACGATCAAATGTTTATTATATACAAGACATGGCATAAGATTCGGGGGCTGACTCGGTGTTGGAAAGGTAACGTACCCTGCGCGTAAGTAGTATAAAAAGGCAGCCCTGTGGGTTGCATAAGTAAATTTGAAATATATATGAAATTGCTTTAGAACCCTGTGGGTAGATCTAAAAAGGTTATACCAAATAAGAAAGGTTGCCCTGCGGTCAATGTAATTTAGAGACCCTGCGGGTCAGTAGAAAGGGGGATACCCTGCGGGTATGAGTAAAAATGAAAATACTTTCGGGGCCGCAAGCCATATAATGATAGTTTACAGAATGATTGACTTGCAAAGCCCAAAGCGATTTTATATTTTTGTTTGTGCAGTGACCAACATAGCCTTTCCCCTATTATTACTATTGATGTCTACACAACAGATGTATATATTTGTCACCTACGCAGGGTTTTTCCATTTAATTTCAGTTGTCATTTATCATTCAGATAATCACATTTCTTCTCTGTATCAGGCTGACGCCCCTTGGTTTCGGGTTTTAAGTCTCATAAATCCCCACTGATGTGTTTTATACTACACGTAACAATTCAGAGTGACAACACACTCTCCACAAGACTGTATTCAACTTTCCAATCGTCAACTTTCCCTTTATGTCAAGCTATATTCCTGTAGCTCCAGCCCTCTGTGTCCACATTTCACTACCTTTGAGATACAATCGAGCATGGTCTTTCTGCCAAGATTTCCAAGAGCGTCATTCAACTCTTGCTCAGAAGTTGTTTGATCAAGGTTACAACATTCAAGACCTCAGTAAAGCTTTCAAAGTTTTATGGTAGACGTTTGGAGGACATTTCCAATCATATGATCCTGTGTTTTTTCAGGTAGACAATTGACTTGCCTTTGCATGTGTTTGCGATGAGTGCCACTGGAAGAGCAGGATACGCTTAGTTCTTCACGAATACCTGGTATCATCGCTATTTGATAGTGATTCATAAACACATGATGTATTAGGAATAAACGCTTCATCACAAATACCTGGTATCATCACTATTTGATAGTGATTCATAAACACATGATGTATTAGGAATAAACACTTCTTCACGAATACCTGGTATCATCACTATTTGATAGTGATTCATGAACACATGATGTATTAGGAATAAACACTTCTTCACGAATACCTGGTATCATCACTATTTGATAGTGATTCATAAACACATGATGTATTAGGAATAAACGCTTCTTCACGAATACCTGGTATCATCACTATTTGATAGTGATTCATAAACACATGATGTATTAGGAAAATACACTATGTATTAAGCTCGCCGAGGCTCGCTAAATACAATGTTTATTCTTAATGCAGGATGTTTACCATCCCCAAACACACTTGTGTGATAACATCTATGTCCTCCAACATTAAGCAGGCCACTTGATATAAAAATACCCACAACAACCACATGTCTTATGCTCCATCCAAGGAAATATCCCTTTAAAGCATCCTCCTGTCACGGCACATGTCTGTACTTTTTTAGTCTTTATATACCTTGTGAGCAATAAGCTTGGCATCTATTTCTGCATCTCTTTTAATGGAATGTCTATTTCGGTACATATTGGTGTTTTGATCCAACCCAAGCATTCATTTGATATCCAAAAGAGTCGTGTAGCACAAAGGACAGCAGTGAGCAGAGCACATCTAGACATGACCAGTGGATAATTTTATTTTGATGAGAACAAATATTTTAAATCCATTGATTTCATGAAATGTTTTTGCCGTCGTCAGCTTTGGACATTATTTTTATAACTCATCCGTTTCATGAGTGTTCTATATGCTAATGTTTTATGAATTATTGTTATTATTGTCATTTTCTATGATGTCCTCTACATATTTTGAGTCATACCATGGATAGACCTCTATGTCAAACCACAAGCATTGCTAGGTGGTAATAAATTGTTCGAGCAACTCCGTCATGTCGCTTAAGATACTGTGTTTGTGCCAGAGCTCGTCATCCACCGACAATGTGTTGGACAGTCTCATTAAATTCATTGTATAATCTACATTTCATATTTACACTTTGATGCAAAATCACACATTGACAGTTTCGAGTGAGAAGTGACTGGTCCTGAGCAGCAAACAGAAAGCCTTCTGTTTCACATTTCAGGCCAGCCGACCTCATCCAAGCAAAGATCTCTGCAGGAATGCGATACTCCTGAACACACTGCACATAAACTTGATGCAGAGTCGTTCATACTACCTCTCCCTCAAAAACTGAGTCCGAGCCGATTTGATATGGCACTTCGCTTGGTTGACACTCATTTCTGTACTGTCATATTACCTTCCCCCCAAAACTGAGTCCGGGCCGATTTGATATGGCACTTCGCTTGGTTGACACTCATTTCTGTACTGTCATATTACCTCTCCCCCCAAAACTGAGTCTGGGCCAATTTGATGTGGCACTTGGATTTAATGTGCAAATAGTCTTAAGTAGACATTTGTATCAAGAAACATATAATTTGCAAAGCAAGAATTAAATGGCTTAGATGTCATTTCCCACGTTTTACCAACAAAAACTTGATTCAATCGTCTTGTATGGACAGATCTGACAGACATCTACAAAAAGCCAACATTACTGTATCTGGTAATTGTAGACTTGGTGCAATTTTCCCCCTTACGTGTTCATCATTTCAGCAAGATAAACGTACAAACTCAACAATCTGCGTACAAGTAAAACGGATACATAGCTGCTAAGCATCACCATATAGATTATATAGGAGGTAGATGCTGTACCCAAGTCTACATATCAGCCGATGAAAACATATGTCATGCACGGTTGTGTTGGTAGCTTTGGGCCACGCCCCCAAACAGATCTGTTTTGGAAGCCAATTATGAAGCATGTGATTTCAGCACTTTCATTTGGACATTTAAATACTTTTGACAAATGTTATGAATTGTTTTCTCTCAGAAATGGACTTCATGTATCCAGGAAACTGATCTTTCAACAAAATCGCAATCAACTTTTTCACTATGGTTTCCCTTTGAAGGCAGGCAGTGCAGTCTTTCTGAACTGGACTTGCATGAGGGGTTTAGACGGTAGTCTGGATGAAACAGGTCTGATTATGCCTTGTTGGTTGTAGTACGGAGTATGATATTGTAGGTAAGATCTTCATTACCTGTGACATTACTCATGCTCTTTGATCACGGGTGGCCCAGTCGTCTATGGTGCCTTGATTCGCTGTGCAGATTTGCGTCCCTTGGGCACGCCAGGAACCTATGATTGTGGGTTTCGAATCCTGGTTCACTCTGATTATGTTTCCAGGTTAGTCAGCACCATACCCGTGCTCGTGGGTTTCAGTGAAGTGGTAAATGTCTGAGACCTGCATCTCTTCGGGCTTTCCTCACACATTAAGCTCACACGCTGTGATATAACTGGAATAATGTTAAAAGCGGCGTTAAACCCAAATCACTCACTCATACTCTTCGATCAGGTTGATACCGGTCAGGGCAATTTCAGGATTCAATTTCAGGATTCAAGGGAAGGGGGGATTCCACTTGAGTTTGGGGGAGGGTCTGCCATTATAACAATGACTGGACTTCATATATTTTCTTAGATCGCCTCCTTGTTTTTGTGGATAAAGCATCTGCCCAAAGGGCAGAAGGTCATCTGTTCAATTCCCTGCCTCATCATACCTTAAGACGTTATTAGATATTAATTATTGTTACCCTGCCTGGCATTAAGGGGCTGAGGGTAGGACTGGTTGGCTTGTAGTCAGTATACTGTGTAAAAACTGCGGCATGGTATCTTGTAGGGCTGTTACGATTCACAAACGTATTCGGTGAATCGAACCGCATCCATTCGTGAATTGAATTCGTTATTTCTTGGCCACCAGAATCGAAATATTTATGAATATGCAATCATTTGTGTTGACATACCCTGTACCTAAAAATATCCTTAAAAACATTTTCATATGATATGCATAGATTTCTTTCAAAGACAGCACTCTGATAATATTTAATTTGACAGTATTGTGGTCACGGGTCATTGTCGCTTTTGAGCAGATACTAGTACCTGGATAAGTGCAATATATAAATGTTTAATATATTAATAATGAACAAACCATGTCAAATAATTTATGTTGTTAATGTTTCACTGAATATAACAAATAATACATCAACTGCTGACTTGTTATTGTATTTGTGAATTAATATTCGTATTTGTTTCCCTATATTCGTGATACGAATCGTATTCACCTCATAGTGTATTTGTTGCAGCCCTAGTATCTCGGTGGGCTTGCACTTTAAAACTGGTGTTGGCCCGGACTAGTACAAGCAACCACACCAACTAGTGCATGCACGTCACTTTTTGAGTGCAGTAATCTTCAATTGCAATTTTTGTAAACCCCACTTCACCTCACTTCACATCATGAGCCCCATTTCACCTCACCTCACCTTAAAACCCATTTCACCCCACCTCACCTCACCTTAAAAAACCCATTTCACCTCACCTCACATCAATCATAAGCCCCATTTCACCTAAGCTCACATCATAAACCCATTTCTCCTAACCTCATCTCATAACTCCATTTCACCCTACTTCACCTCATCTCATAACCCCATTTAACCTTACCTCACCTCACCTCCTAAACCCCATTTCACCTCACCTTACATCAATCCTAAGCCTCATTTCACCTAAGCTCGCATCATAAACCCCATTTCACCTCACCTCACCTCACCTCACCTCATAAACCCTATTTCACCTCACCTTACATCAATCCTAAGCCTCATTTCACCTAAGCTCGCATCATAAACTCCATTTCACCTTACCTCACCTCATAAACCCTATTTCACCTCACCTTACATCAATCATAAGCCTCATTTCACCTAAGCTCACATCATAAACCCCATTTCACCTCACCTCACCTCATAAACCCTATTTCACCTCACCTATTACATTTTGACATAACTGATTATATATGATGTCGACAGTGACATGTCTGACTCGGCAGTAGCCTCAGACACGTGTGTCAATTCTGCCATCGCAGCTATAGGCTACTGCTGAGCCAAGGACACTCTCAGCATTTATACTGTAAACACATTGTTTGTTAATGAGAACAGCTTACCCACATGGCAGGGAGATGGGTGAGTGAGTGAGTGAGTGAGTGAGTGAGTATGGTTTTACGCCGCTTTTAGCAATATTCCAGCAATATCACGGCGGGGGACACCAGAAATGGGCTTCACACATTGTACCCATGTCGGGAATCGAACCCGGGTCTTTGGCGTGACAAGCGAACGCTTTAACCACTAGGCTACCCGACCGCCCCGGAGATGGGTGAAAGCTAATCTAGCTTTAAACATGTCAATTACATAATACATTGGGACCCGTGAAGATTCCGGGGTAGAATAGGTCTTCAGCAACCCATGCTTGCCGTAAAAGGTGACTCTGCTTGTCGTAAAAGGCGACTAACGGGATCGGGTGGTCAGGCTCGCCGACTTGGTTGATGCATGTCATCGATCCCAATTGCGTGGATCGATGCTCATAATATTACTCACTGGATTGTCTGGTCCAGACTGGATTATTGACAGACCGCCGTCATATAGCTGGAATATTGCTGAGTGCAGCGTTGAGCAACAAACCAACCAACCATAATACATTGGTCCTTTGTCCAACACTTTAGTCAGGAATCCAGAGTGAAGGAAGTCTGGGGTGGACAGATTTTACTTTGTTAAATGAACAAAGTAAATTCAGGACCATTAATTTGGTCAGGTACTGACAGGGAGCCAGAATAGGCAAAATCTGGTTTTGACAGATTCCAATGAACATATATTTCATTTGATTCTAAATACAGGAATTTGTCAACATCTAGGTGTATATTTGGCTGAAAGTCTTTAGTATTTCACCACAAAAGTTTTGCCGATCATTAAAAATCTTGCGCGACTTTGGTCGTATAGCTCAACAAAAACTGCAGTAGTTGGTCACAAATACTTAAATTCATTGCACTGTATTCAGTGTAAGACTTCCACATAGTGGTAAGGAACAGACCCTTCCAGCAGAAGAAACACATCACAGCTCTCAAGAATTTAGCAGACAATAGATCTCCGACAACAAGAAGCAAAAACTCCACTTTCCACTGAGCAGCTTCAGCAGGGGATGTCGAGAAAATGTGGATGTAAATGAAAATTAAGAGTTTCTTCAGATTACCGGAGAGTCAGTTAAGGGAGTTGTGAGGTGCTTTTACTGTGTCTCAGCCTTGTATTGATAGTGAGAAGTTACAAAAATGTAGAAATTCATTCCGTTGTTTCCATTTGCTGGGTAACATACGATAGCCCATTTTCCTTGGCATCTGTGTTTGTGGGTGAAGTTGGGAAAATCCATGCTGATATATTTTGTGTTTCTCATGCCCAGCTTTAGATGAGGTGGCCATTTAGAAGATCAATATTAAATTGAAAACTACCTTTATGTTATTTACTGAGATGTTTGAAAAAACGGTTCTAAACCTATATCTTGTTCTCAGGAATTACGAATCGTCTAAGGCACCAAGATTCGCTGTGCAGAGTTGCATCCCTTGGGCACGCCAGAAACCTATGATTGTGGGTTCGAATTCCAGTTCGCCACGATTATGTTTCTAGGTTTGTCAGCACCATACCTGTGCTCAAGGGTTTCACCGAAGTGGTAAACATCTGAGACCTGCATCACTTCGGGCTTTCCTCCCACATTAAGCTGACATACCGTGATATAACTGGAAAACTGTTAAAAGCAGCATTAAACCCAACTCACTCACTCACTCACTATTTATTAGCTGTTTGCAAAAACAGTTCTAAATCTCAGGAATTAAGAATTTCGGACATTTTCAAAAAGAGCACATGATCAACTAACAAGCTGTATCAGAGTTTGCAGCTCAAAGAGATAATGGGTGGTGGGGTAGCCAAGTGGTTGAAGTGTTTGCTGGTTACGCTAAAGTCCTGGGTTTGATTCCTCACATGGGTACAATGTGTGGACCCTTTTAGTTGTGCCACAAGACATTATAATGCTGGAAGATGTCTAAACTGTGTGTAAATCCCTTCTGACTCAATGTATAGACTGAGAAGTGGAGATAACACAAGACCAAAACAACACAGCTAATAGGCAAAGCAACATCCCTTCTTCAAGTATCTGGGGCTGTCGGGTAGCCTAGTGGTTAAAGTGTTGGCTCATCACGCCGAAGACCCGGGTTCAATTCCCGACATGGGTACAATGTGTGAAGTCCATTTCTGGTGTCCCCCACTGTGACATTGCTGGAATATTGCTAAAAGCAGCTTAAAACCATACTCACTCACTCGCTCACTCTTTAAATATCTTTCTGATAAAATACGACAAGATTCTTTTTTTATGAATCTGGAAACATGTTCATTTTATTTCAAGAAGCGGAATCATTTATATCGCATACAATTTTCCGTCATAAGGTTTCAAATTCCCCCTTTTGCGCATTCACTCTATGTCTTTCATATGCATGTTCACAATAGCCAATCTTTCTTCATTCCCCTCCTGAAAATTCTTAACGTCGCGTCCAAGATTGTGTGTAAACTACGAGTGAGTGAGTTGGGTTTAACGCCGCTTTTAACAGTATTCCAGTTATATCGAGGCGTGTCAGCTTTATGTGGGAGGAAAGCCTGAAGTGATGCAGGTCTCAGACGTTTACCACTTGGGTGAAACCCACGAGCACGGGTATGGTGCTGAAAAACCTAGAACCACAATCGGGGCAAACCGGGATTCGAACCCACAATCATAGGTTTCTGGCGTGTCCAAGGGACGCAACTCTGCACAGAGAATCGTGGTGTGTAAAATACGAGAAGGGGTGCTAATGATCTGGTAATGGAGGTCATGTACACCACTACTTTCTTTGATTTTCTACGTTGTGCAGAGTTCACATGTTCTAGTGACTTTGATGCAAGAACCAACATAAGCCTATCTGATGTCACAGTAGAGCATATTACAGGGATGTGGACTAGTTTTCAAAGCTTCAAAAACAGACATTTTTAGACAGGGTGTGACCATTTTCTTGTTTGCTAACCACACTACCATTTGCCCCTTTGCCAATCTGAACCACTTGAAACAAGTAAGACTATCACATGGCGCCAGGGACAGTGATCCTCTGTTTGTTGACTGTGTTGGGAAAGCCATATCCTGTACTGTGTCCCTGCAGTGGCTTAATATGACTGATCCATGCACGTCTCAAGGCAGCTAAATACTGTGAACATTTCTATTTTGGGGTTGTGACTTCTGATGCTACTGTACCATGGAAGACCATTTCATTAAGACACTGGGCAGATGGCAGTCAGACTGTTTTCCTAGATATATTTGCACCCCAGAGGTGGTTATTAAAAATGCTCAGTTGTCTTTAGTTACATGTCAACAAGACTCCTTGTCATGGTGAACACTCTGACTAGCTACGTTGAATCAGTTGTTTTAGGGTTTGATTCCATTGCATTATGCTGATGTGTCTTATGATTCCTCGGTTCATTTGTTGCCATTTGCCAAGTTGGACATACTTTAGGTATACTACTTTACTTGTCACAACTTGCACAACTTGGGGGATCTCATTCTTGTAAGGGGTATATCCATCCAATCTCTTGCTTTGGGCATTTCCCACTCGTCTTGGAGTGGTCCTTTATCCCCCAAGTCTACACCAGAGTTTATGTCGAAGCTCCGGTTTGAAGACCATTGTCCGAGTTGCTGCAGTAGCCCAGGACCATCGCCTAGACCGTGGTCATTTCCTTCTTTGTGATCAAATATCGCCCATGCTCATGTCGAAGCCCCGGTTTGCAGACCACTGTCTAGGTTGCTGCAGTGGCAACCAAGACCATCACCTAGATCTTAGTCGTTTCCCTCATGCTGAAATATCGCCCGAGCTCATGTCAAAGCCCTGGTTTGCAGACCACTGTCCGAGTTGCTGCAGTAGCAACCAAGACCTTCACCAAGCTCTCAGTAATTTCCCTCCTTGTGATTAAGTATCAGTCAACTCTTTATTTTGTATGTTGTTTTATCATGTGTAGTCAATATTTTTTATTCCATCTCATTGCTTGTTGTGTTTGCACAAACCTAGTGATGGACCATTTTTTATATTTTTGAATAGAACAGTACCGGTACTTCAGATCTGACATGAGAAGAGAAACACAAATTATCACAGATTGCTAAACTCTTGAGTAAAGACTACAAGAATGAGCTTTCTCGCACCATGAGAGGGAAACCTTGATGGTGTGTATGGCTCTGTGTTGCACTGGGCGGACTATCAATGCTACATCACACTGGCAAGCAGCTATGCCTGAAAAGAAGTTTATATATGTGCCACGATAAGCATTCTGACATAATCTATTGACTGGGTCTTTTGTTACTGTGTGCAATACGTTCCCATGTCAAGATACAGGCTGTCTTATCTTTTCAAAGGAAAATGTGTTGTTATAAATCAACTTGGTATCCATGTTTGAAATCTTGACTTAAATATTTTGTTATCTTGATTTTAACATTCTAGACCCTGGCCACTTGGCACCCCAAATTAGTTTGATCATTCACAATCTTCTGTCTGTCTGCCAACTCACTGTCTATTTTTGTTTACAAATCGAGCAATTAACTCTTTCCCTCATTGCATGAAAAATATTGTCATGGTTTTTCTATGCTTGTCGTAAGAGGCGACTAACGGGATCGGGTGGTCAGCCTCGCTGATTTGGTTGATGCATGTCATCGGTCCTAATTGCCTGGATCGATGCTCATGATGTCAATCACTGGATTGTCTGGTCCAGACTCGATTATTTACAGACCGCCGTCATATTGCTGGAATATTGCTGAGTGCGACAAACAAACAAACAACATTTTAGCAATACATAAAAGTGACAGAACCCTTTCCATAATCATAAGAAATCTGTGCTAAAAGCAGAGTCAATTTTACTATTCCAACTACATAATAAGCATGTGATTTTGAATACCGTATTCGACGTAATAAGCACCCCGCTCTAATAAGCGCCCATGGCGATATTTGCAAATATATTGTCAAGTGAACAATCCCAATTAGCACCCCTTCCCATTGATCAATGTTCAGAAGACTTATTTATTCGCGTATGATACGCACTCGTGTGTTATATGCAACCTTAATTATGGGCAATTAAATTCTGGGAAAACTGTCGTACATGAACACAAAATTTATCTTTTAACTCTTTTTTTCCCCACCAAAATAATATTTTAATAAGAGTCCCCTATTTCTAATTTTGAGAGCGCCCTGGGTGCTTATTACATCGAATACGGTAACTGTCAAATAGTGACGATAACTGGTGTTGTGGAATAGGTGAGCGTATCCTGCTCCATTTGTGAAACTCATCTCAAATACATGCAAAGGCAAGTCAATTGTTCACCTCAGCATATGGTACAAGTTAATATAGGGTGAGTGAACGAGTGAGTTGGGTTTCACCCTTTTAACAATATTCCAGTTATATTGCGGCATGTCAGCTTAATGTGGGAGGAAAGCCCGAAGTGATGCAGGTCTCAGATGTTTGCCACTTTGGTGAAATCCAGAGCACGGGTATGGTGCTGACAAACCTAGAAACATAATCGGGGCGAACCAAGATTCAAACCCATAGTCATAGGTTTCTGGCGTGCCCAAGGGATGCAACTCTGCACAACGAATAATGGCACCTTAGATGACTGGGCCACCCTTGCCCCCCTGAAATAGGGAATTGCATCGGACATCGTTTTGTGTGTCATGTTGATTGTAGGATTCTGACTATATCAAAAGCATGTGTTTATGAATCACTATCAAACAGTGATGATGCCAGGTGTTCGCAAAAGGTGAGTGTGTCCTCCCCCACTGGTGTCACTGGTCACAGACTGATGAGGCGGTTTCACTGGCCTCTTATAGTTGGATGAATAAGTGGAAGGGAATTAGCTATTTGACCATTATAACATCTTGACCTATACTGTAATTGGGCACTTCATAGCTAAGTGACTCTTTAAACTGATTATTTTCTTATGTGTGTGATAGACATGTCTTGTTGATGAAGGTCATATGAACAATGGTTCCAGGTTTCCGAGCTGGTTATTTTCTTCATAATGTAGAGCATTTTGTCGGACAACAGCGGAGGAATGTGTCTATTTATCTTGTATCTGAGGCCTTGTATCAGCAGAATTTTCCCCCATTTTATGTAGCACTGTGAGCATTTACCTAGGTATGGAGTTAAGCGCATAACAAATGTACTTCTTTTCCTCCTTCTTTTCCTTCTACTTATTCTCCTTCTTTTCCTTCTACTTATTCTCCTTCCCCTTCTTCAACTTCTACTTATTCTCCTCCTCCTGCATCTTCTTCTACTCCTTCATTTCCTTCTTCTACTTATTCTCCTTCCCCTTCTACTTCTTCTCCATCTCCTTCATCTACTTTTTCACCTTCTTCTACTCCTACTCCTCTTCCTTCTACTTCTTCCACTCCTCTTCTACTTCTCCTTTCCCTCCTTCTACTTCTTCTCCTTCTGTTACTCCTCCTCCTCTTCTACTTCTTCACCTTTTCCTTCTACTCATTCTTCTACTACTCTTCTTCCTTCTACCCCTCTTCCTTCTTTTACTCCTCTTCCTCCTACTTCTTCTCTCTTCTACTCATGATATTCCTTCTACTCCTCCTTCCATCTACTCCTCTTCCTTCTTCTACTTCTTCTCCTTCCCATCTTCCTGCTTCTAATTCTTCTACTCTTCCTTCTTCCCCTCCTTCTACTCCTACTTTCTCACTCCTTCTCCTCCTTCTTGTTTTTCTTCTTCTCCTTATAATATACACCAAATGACAGTCTTATTAAACCACTGCACCCAACTGCATGTTCCAACTTGTCTGTCTTGTTCGTGATGTTAAAGATAGATGAAGATCATGTTGATGATGTGTTAAGAGATGGATGTGACCATGTTGTGACAAGCTCCTTCTATTCCTCCTCTTCCTTCTTCTCATCCTTCTTCTACTCTTCTTCTCCTTCTCCTTTTCTACTCCCCCTCTTCCTACTTATCCTCTCCTCTTCCTTATGCTTCTCCTTCTACCACTCCTTTTCCTTATGCTTCTCCTTCTACTACTCCTCTTCCTTATGCTTCTCCTTCTACTACTCCTCTTCCTTATGCTTCTCCTTCTGCTACTCCTCTTCCTTATGTTCTCCTTCTGCTACTCCTCTTCCTTATGCTTCTCCTTCTACTACTCCTCTTCCTTATGCTTCTCCTTCTACTACTCCTCTTCCTTATGCTTCTTCTACTACTCCTCTTCCTTATGCTTCTCCTTCTACTACTCCTCTTCACCCTACTTCTTCTCTCCTCTTCCTCCTACTACTCTTCATCATCACCCTCCTCCTCCTTCTCCTCCTTCTTGTACTCCTTTCTTCTGCTTCTCATTTCCTTCTTCTACTTCTTCTCCTTCCCCTCCTCTTCTTCCTTCTTCTCTTCCATCTAATTCTACTCTTCTTCCCCTTCTTCTACTCCTTATTCTTTCTTCTTCTTCTCCTACTCCTTCTACTTCCTCACTCCTTCTCCTCACTCTTCTTTTTCTTCTTCTCCTTAAAATATACACAAAATGACAGTCTTACTAACCACCGCACCCTACTGTATGTTCTGACCTGTCTATCTTGTTCGTGATGTTAAAGATGGATGAAGATCATGTTGGTGATGTGTTGAGAGATGGATGAAGATCATGTTGATGATGTGTTGAGAGATGGATGAAGATCATGTTGATGATGTGTTGAGAGATGGATGAAGATCATGTTGATGATGTGTTGAGGGATGGATGAAGATTATGTTGATGATGTGTTGAGAGATGGATGAAGATCATGATGAAGATCATGTTGAGAGATGGATGAAGATCATGTTGATGATGTGTTGAGAGATGGATGTGATCATGTTGATGATGTGTTGAGAGATGGATGAAGATCATGTTGATGATGTGTTGAGAGATGGATGAAGATCATGATGAAGATCATGTTGAGAGATGGATGAAGATCATGTTGATGATGTGTTGAGAGATGGATGTGATCATGTTGATGATGTGTTGAGAGATGGATGAAGATCATGTTGATGATGTGTTGAGAGATGGATGAAGATCATGTTGATGATGTGTTGAGAGATGGATGAAGATCATGATGAAGATCATGTTGATGATGTGTTGAGAGATGGATGAAGATCATGTTGATGATGTGTTGAGAGATGGATGTGATCATGTTGTGACAATCGAGTGTTCCTTCCCTATCAGGAGGGAAAAAAACTGGCAGTCTACTGTTTCCTTATTGGCTGATAATTGGGTGGTCGGGACTTTGGTTTCATTACTGCGCCTAGAGATGTCACTGACTTTGTATTGTTATCTACATTTCTGTGTTACTGGTTAAGTAAGCAGTCTGTGAAGTGTTATTAATAAGAATTGACTTAACTACAGTAGGGGGCACAGGTGGCCCAGTCGTCTAAGGCGTCGCGATTCGCTGTGCAGAGTTGCGTCCATTGGGCACACCAGAAACCTATGATTGTGGGTTCGAATCTCGGGTTCGCCCCAATTATGTTTCTAGGTTTGTCAGCACCATACCCATGCTCGTGGATTTCACCAAAGTGGTAAACGTCTGAGACCTGCATCACTTCGGGCTTTCCTCCCACATTAAGCTGACACGCCGTGATATAACTGTAATACTGTTAAAATCGGCGTTACACCCAACTCACTCACTCTTAATTTGATAACTGAAATTAGGATATAATTTCCTTAATATGGGTAACAATATCAGATCTGATAAAGTCCTGTTAAGTGCCATGATTACCTAAGGCCCGTACCATAAACATGGATAGTGTAGCACTTCTTGAAAATAGGTCTTGATAATTGAACTGCCAAACTTGATTGACAATTAATTATGATTTGATTTTTGGATCGGTGTTACATGATGGGTTGGTGATTTTCGTTTGATCCTGGCCTGTGGAAATGTTGAAGAGAAACTGCACTGAGACTGCAACTTATGATAAAGCAGACATATCCTGGGTCTATTGACTGCGAGGGAGAGACTCCCTGATTGACAACTCAATTGATCACTGGAACCCTTGGCAACGGGATAATTATTTCCCTTCAAGATCTGAGGTACAATCTTATGAATTTCAATAGGTTTTGTGTGGATTCCCCTTCCCACACTCATCCTCCTTCTATTGAGGAAATAGAAATTAATTCACAATTTACAACTGCAATGCCACCGAGATGGCGGAGATCTTGGAGTGGCGTTGAGGGACAGGGAGAAGTCTTGACATGTTTTTCTTGAGTTGGCCTGTGTTGAAATGCGTGTACGCTCCTGTAGATTGTACATGGTTGTCAGGTCATATTTATGATTATTTTCGTATAGAGCAGAACATAGAATAGAACAAACAGATACAAAAAAAATTGATTTATTTTATATATATTTTCATATGTCATGTATGCCATGTGAAGATTCAGGTTGAGAATAGGTCTTCAGCAAATGCGGTAAAAGGCGACTATGCTTGTCGTAAATGGCGACTACGCTTGTCATAAGATGCAACTAACTGGTTGGGTGGTTGATGCATGTCATTGTGATCCCAATTGCGTAGATCGATGCTCATGATGTCAATCACTGGATTGTCTGGTCCAGACACAGTTATTCACAAACCAATATTGCTGAGTGAGACAAACAAACAAATAAACAAACAATTGGGATATGATTACCAAGTCAGCGAGGCTGACCACCTGAACCCATTGGTTGCCTTTTACGACAAGCATAGTCACCTCTTACGGCAAGCATGGGTCTTGGATCTTCATGCCTTGAATACACATCCTGCATATGAATGGACAATTTGATAATATGTCGTTGTTTTACCTATATTAATTCCCAATGCATATGTGGAGGTGATGGGGCATCCTTGTGGTTGGAGGCGGTCGGGTGGCCTAGTGGTTACAGCGTTTGCTCGTCACGCTGTAGACCCGGGTTGGATTCCCGACATGGGTACAATGTGTGAAGCCAATTTCTGGTGTCCCCCACCGTGATATTGCTGGAATATTGCTAAAAGCAACGTAAAAACAAACTCACTCGCTCACCCCTAGTGGTTGTGGCAGACAGTACAATGACTGACTTTGAAGATGGATAAAAGTGACAAACTCTTTCCATATTCATGAGAAATCTCTACTAAAAGCAGTGTTGATTGTACCATTCCGACTATATCATAAGGATGTGTTTATGAATCACTGTAAAATAGGAATTCGCAAAAAGGTGAGCATATATGCTGCCTAACTGGTCACTACAGCAACAAACACATGCAAAGGCAAGTCCATTGTACGATTCCGACTATATCATAAGCATGTGTTTTTGAATCACTGTCAAACAGTGATGATAACTGGTGTTCAGGAATAGGTGAGCATATCCTGCCCCATCAGTAAAACTCATCACAAGTACATGCAAAGGCAAGTCAATTGTTCACCTGAACATATTGTACAAGTCAAAATAGGGAATGGCATCTGAAATCATTTTGTGTGTCATGTCTACTTCATGACTTTCTTCTGATATTTTCTCAGTTAAACTGCAGAATAAGAACCCAAAGCAAACCTGCAAATATCATCGTCTGTTGACAAAAAATGATAGAATCAATATTTGATGTTGTCAAGCAATAAGTCTTACTTGTGTAAGAATATGAGGGTAAAAACGAGGAAATTTTATCACAATCAGGATTTGGTATTCTCTAAAGTTTAGGCATTATTCTTGGTTGATAATGTCAAAATTAATTTCTTTGAATAACAACTAACAATTAAGGTGAGCTACAGTGCCCTATGATAATTTTTGTGAAGATAATCTGTTAATTGGAGACATTTTTATAACACTTATTGAAGCACACACTTCAGATATTTGCTTTAATTGGGAATGGTTTAAAAGGGAAGACCATAAAATATTGTTGAAAATCGTGTCTTGCAAGTGATAAATTCCCCCAAGCAAAGAAGACCCATTAGTTAGAGCACCAATAGAGGTTTTACAAGAAAATCAGTTTTACAAGATGTGAAAACCCTGAAAACCTTCCAAATTGAATATCTGACAAATTATATAAAACCCACAAGTTTAATTTTCACATTTCACATGTTTTCTTCCGACATGAAGTGCGCACTCCTATCATGTGGTGACTTGAAATAATTCCTCAATAATTTCTGTAATTTGACAAAAAGCGTCGCTTTGAAACAGGGCTTAGATTTGCGGAGAAATCAGGCAATGTTGAAATTTCTTCTCGAGCAAATGTCTGAAGCACTGTATCAACTTAAAGATCTAAGCCGCTGCTAAAGGAAAGAGCAAATCCATTGACATATGCTTATCAAAGGTTTTCCTGTCATTGACTTTTGATGTAAGAATACTACAAAACTTCTAATCTGATGAAAAGCGTGTGGCCCATGTAATTTGGAAATCTGTAATGGAGTCACTTTCAGAGAGACTGTTGTCATTTACGAGGTTTCCCTTGATTTCTATTGGAACACGGCTTGAGTCATTTGGCTTCACAGAATAGTCAGAATTTGAGAAAATGCTTTGGCCAGGGAAGCTGTTGTTTGTTAAAAAGACGTGACTCTTGGCACTGAGAAGGAATCTAGAATCAATCTGGCCATGCGTTCCCATTTGTAAGGTGTTTTGATCTGTTTTGTTGACGGATGTGTGGTTGTTATTTTGTTCCTCCTTTTCCAAGTAGTTGCTGTTAAAAGTTGTGTACCATTAAACCTCAAATGGTTTCGTCAGGGTCTTTTGCTGATCAGATGCGTGTTTGGGATGAAGTGAATGGCCTATTGAGAGGGAACTATGTCAATTGGCAGTTCTTGCAAGTTGGGTTGGTTAATCAGTCATTTAGAACTGGCTTTGATATTCTTAACTTAAATTTTATGATGTAGATAAAGTTAGCAGTTCATGGTGATCCACAAATGTCTTCTTTCACAAATGGACCGCCTCCGTGGTCTAATGGTAGAGCATCCGCCCGGAGAGCGGAAGGTCCAGGGTTCGATCCCCAGCCGCATCATACCGAAAGACGTTAAAAGATGGTACTTGTTGTTACCCTGTCTGGCGCTCGGCATTAAAGGGCTAAAACAAGGACTGGTCGGCTCGGAGTCGGTATACTGTGTCTGAGTAGGGTATGAATACTAGGGTAGGGTATACAACTGCGGCATGGTATCTCAGTGTGTGCTAGCACTATAAATCGGCATCAGTCCGGACTAGTACAAGCAGCCACACACACACACATACACGTGCATGCATGTCGCTATATAAGTGCAATAATCTTGGACGTGACGTTAAACCCCATTTCACCTCACCTCTTTCACAAATGGAAGAGGGTGGCCCAGTTGTCTAAGGTGCCATAATGTACTATGCAGTCTTACATCACCTAGGAGTGCCAGAAAATGGTTCCAGGCTTGTCAACACCATACTCGTGCTTGTGGGTCTTCTTGAAGTGGTATAAATGTCGAGGACTTGCATCACTTGAGAGTTCCTCCCACATCAGGCTAGCACTCCGGGATGTCACTGCAATACTGTTCAAAGTGGCCTTGAACCAAACTCAATCACCCACCCACAAAAGCCACACAAGCCACACCTTTGTATTTGATGGTTTACAGATTCAGCGTTACAAACGAGCATGGTTTCTCTTTTATTTCAACAGCTTTATATTAAAGTGAAATTCCATAATGGAGAAGTCGAGAGAGAGTGAGTTAGTTCTATATCCTGAATCAACGCCAACAGATTCGAGTGATTTCTCCAACTTAAGTGGTTGATAAATCATTTTTATTTTATTTTGCATAATGACCTATACAGGCCTCAAAGTTTAAACTTTTACCAAGTAGCCATATGGCTACAAGTATTTTTTTCCAGGTAGCAGTGGTAAAATCATGAAGTCAAGCCAATATTGTAGGTAGCCAAAAGCATTTGAAATTATCTTTATCAAATAACTATTACTGTATTCGACGTAATAAGCGCCCAGGGTACTCTCAAAATAAGAAATAGTGGGCTCTTATTAGAATGTTATTTTGGTG
Organism: Haliotis rufescens; assembly: GCF_023055435.1. NCBI lineage: Eukaryota > Metazoa > Mollusca > Gastropoda > Lepetellida > Haliotidae > Haliotis > Haliotis rufescens. The sequence continues at coordinate 2,012,934 of NW_025963846.1, read as the reverse complement.
AAGAAAACAGAGTTAAAAGATAAATTTCGTGGTTTATGCTGACAGCCTGAAATGTTTATATACGAGGGATATATTTTTCCAGAATTTAATTGCCCATAATTAAGGGTGCATATAACACACGAGTGCGTATTATACGCGAATAAATAAGTCTTGAGTACATTGATCAATTGTAAGGGGTGCTAATTGGAATTGTTCACTAGCCAATATATTAGCAAAAATCGCCGTGGGCGCTTATTTCGTCGAATACGGTATAATATGTACAAGTTACAGCACCAGTCTTGAAATTGTATCTTAATGGAAACTGTACTTGAATTTTGTTACTTGTGACTTGAACAATGATGCAATTTATGTTACTAGACTATATAGGTATGTCCTTGCTTATCCAATGAGCATTGTTAACTAAAATAAAGTATGAATTACATTAATTTATATGTATTTTGGTTCATTGTTGACTTTTAGAAGGAATTATTTGCGAGTACAATTATTAGTAGACATGTTTTCCAATATCAGCTGTCATTTATATTTGTGCCTACAGATGTGTAGCAATAGAATTTAGTCGCCACAAGATATTTTTATAGGGAGTCATTTGGCTACTTCTGAATTTTAGACAGTAGACAAACTGAAAATTAGGTCGCATTGGCTACCATTTTATTCACAAGATTGAGGCCTGCTATAGTTGCATCAGTTTTATTTGTTTAACTATTCATGTTAAACTGCGGCATGGTATCTCAGTGGGCTAGCACTATAAATCAGCATCAGTCCGGACTAATACAAGCAGCCACACACACATACACGTGCATGCACGTCGCTATATAAGTGCAATAATCTTGGACGCGACGTTAAACCCATTTTCACCTCTCCTCACCTCACTGTGATTGATATGCACATTCGTATGATATGATATGATATGATATGATATGGTACTTGTTGTTACCCTGTCTGGCGCTCGGCATTAAGGGGCTAAAACAAGGACTGGTCGGCTCGGAGTCAGTATACTGTGTCTGAGTGGGGTATTCATGTTAAACTGCGGCATGGTATATCAGTGGGCTAGCACTATAAATCAGCATCAGTCCAGACTAGTACAAGCAGCCACACACACACACATACACGTGCATGCACGTCGCTATATAAGTGCAATAATCTTGGACGCGACGTTAAACCCCTTTCACCTCACCTGTTTAACTGCATGTTCAGAATGGCCTGTGAATACCTGGCCTCGGAATCGACTGCAACAAGGATATCATCATAATGGTTTACGTAATGGAGAAAACACTTGAACGAAAAAGTTCAAGTAATTTCTCTGACTTAAACCATGTTATGGTTGATGTATAATTTCTCTCTTGTTTTGCATAATGACCTCCAGTTGTGTCAGTTTTGCTGAAATACATGTTTAGAATGGCCAGTAATCAACTGCAAGAACAATAGCATGACGTCATCAGAATGGTACCATCTGAGGAAGGAAAATGTGGATTTTGTATGGGAAATATGGTACATGTATGATGTCCATAGTCCATGCATAACAAATGGTCCCGTGAAGATCCAGGGTAGAATAAGTCTTCAGCAACCCATTCTAGCCATAAAAGGCGACTATGCTTGTCGTAAAGGGCGACTAATTGGATCGAGTGGTCAGGCTCGCTGACTTGGTTGATGCATGTCATTGTATCCCAATTGCTTGGATTGATGCTCATGATGTCAATCACTGGATTGACTGGATTATTTACAGACCGTCGTCATACAGTTAGAATATTGTTGAGTGCGGCGTTAAACAACAAACAAACAAAGTGTGACAAATGCAAACAGGCTGTGGCTAAATTTTCATTGACTCTTGTTGTCATCGTCACATCTCACTTTCCATTGTCTAAGTTGTCATAGTTTGCTCTGCAGGGTTGCATCCCTTGCGCATGACAGAAACCTCTGATTGTGGGTTCAAATCCTTATTCTCCCAATTATGTTCCTAGGTTTGTCAGCACCAAACCTGTGGGTTTCATCAAAGTGGTAAACGTCTAAGACCTGTGTAACGGCCATAAAATTTTCAAGTCCCGTGATGGGATTCGAACCACGGACCTTCTGATCTGAGGTCGGACGCCTTGTCCACATGACCAAAGAGGTTAACCCCGTCAGCAAGCTGATAAGGTAAGGATGTCATCTGTGGGATGACTCCACGCCCTGCTACATACTCCCCCGTCAACAGAAGGCACGTCCTGGGCCGCATAGTAGGGTACTGAGGCTTATTTTGCTCAAATTTAATATGAACGTGCTCAGCCCCACGTTGGGTGCCAATGTAACGGCCATAAAATTTCCGAGTCCCGTGATGGGATTCGAACCACGGACCTTCTGATCTGAGGTCGGACGCCTTGTCCACAAGACCAAAGAGGTTAACCCCGTCAGCAAGCTGATAAGGTAAGGATGTCATCTGTGGGATGACTCCACGCCCTGCTACACCTGCATCAATTCGGGCTTTCCCCCCACATGAAGCAAATGCACCGTGATATAACTGGAATACAATTAAAAGAATTTATCTTTCTATATGACTACAGGAACCAGTGACAATACACCATTGGAGCAGCTTCCTGTAGCCATTAAACCAACACTTCACTAAAGTCTTTCCTCATCATGAAGCAAACAGATTTCTCCATCAACACAAAAACTCTTGCAAGGAATAGGTGTAGGACAATTTGAACAAAGTCTTAGGCCATGCTAGGTCCTTGTATGACCAGTTTCAAGATGAAGTGAGCTACAAGTTTCATTGGAGAGAAGCACTGCCTGATGACAGAGGAGTGTAAACTCAGATTGCATTAAGATGCTTGGCTTTATTGCTTCTTAGGAAATTCTTCTTCAAGTGAGGCTACTGGTAGTTTTGGCACTGAAGCTGAGCACCAACAACAACTGGACGGGAGAGAAAAGCCAGGTGTGCTTAGACTGCTTAACCTTCGACACAGTTGTGTCAACAAGATGCTCAACTATTTAAAATATTTTCACTACTGCCAAAATAAGGATGGCATGTGCCTATTCTCAAGTGGCAACTCTTCATAACAAGATACATTATTCATGGCATTTTTCAGGAGCGTCATAGAAACCATGTCATGTCGTTTACCGATTAAGAAAGTCTGTGGTCATGTTCTGTCCAATTTCTGCCGAAAGCGTTTGAGTCTGCTAGGCTGACCTTTTTAACGTTGTCGGTTTAAGTTGATATAGGCGTTAATATCCATACCTTATGAAAGTATTCAAGTACTTCTAATAAAAATGGGGGCGGTCGGGTAGCCTAGTGGTTAAAGCGTTCGCTCGTCACGCCGAAGACCCGGGTTCGAATCCCGACATGGGTACAATGTGTGAAGCCCATTTCTGGTGTCCCCCGCCGTGATATTGCTGGAATATTGCTAAAAGCGGCGTAAAACCAAACTCACTCACTCACTCACTTTAATAAAAATGTAATTCTGAGCAGAACCATTCAATATATCACTAAAATGATTGACGTTATATTTACTAAAGAAAAATGAAAATAAAATTACCAGATTATGAACAGATATATTCATATCAGCAAGGTCATGTGTTTTTGTTTTTGTTTCTCTTTAATGCCAGATATGAAAATGTCTACCATTCTGGGATAATTCTTGTGAGAATATAGAATCCCACTGACCCTCGTCTTCCCGAGGCAAGCGTGTCCACTAACTTAGATCAAAGGCCACATCAAGGGCACTTTTCTTGGTTCGACCCTGTGCCACCTTGTGTAGATCACAAGTTGTGCCCCTTGTATTGAAAACACGATGTCCAATCAGATCGCAGTTCTTATCACGTATAGCTTCGCCAAGATTGAGACTACCATTGGCAATCACCTAGCTGATTAGATAATGAAAACATTTGCTATTTCATCCCTGACACAAAAACACAGGCAATCATTTGGGGTTTTAAAAGATGAAAAAGACATATTTGTGTCAACAAAGACAGGCAATGGTAAATCTCTTTCATACGAATGTGTACAGTTGTGGATGTTGGTCGTTGATTTTGTGAAACCTTCTCTAATTGGACTATCAATATGTGTGCTGGTCCAATCATATTTAACACAGGGAAGTGGGCTTGATGTGGCAAGGGTGGCAACAAGACTTTGATAGAAAAGGCAAGTGGACGCTCTTCCTTCGGGAAGAAGATTGCCCTTGACTCAAATCTATCCCAGGGAAACATTTCCAGAAGTTGTCATCCCTTCTCTGTAGTGGTTTGGTAGCCTCGTAGTTAAAGCATTCGCACATCACACCTAAAGCCTGGGTTTGATTCCCTACATAGGTAAAATTTTAAAGCTGATTTGTGGTTTCCCCTACAATGATGGTGCTGGAATATTGCTAAAATGGTCTTAAACTAAACTCACTGTCCTGTAGATGCTCATAATTATTTCTGAGATAACGTTCTTCTGAAATTCCATACAGACTTGCATTCCACAGATTGTATTCATAGTTGTACAATAATTCCAGATTTTATTTTACACTCCAGAGGAGGAACAGCTTCAAAAGCAAATAACACCCACTACTGAAGGAACAAGAACAAAAATGTAAACTATTCTCTTGAAGTATTTGCTGTGTGTCTCCATAATGAGACAGCATTTCTACATTAGCCCTCCACCTATACTTGTTGAGATTGTGTCAGAAAACAGAACAGTTACATGTCAGACTCTTGTGAAGGAAATTAAGGTCAAACAGGCTCGATGACCAAGCTCCTAACTCAAGTGTTTCTCAAGAAGGATATATCGAAGCAGAAGAGGGCTGATTTTAGAGTTATCAGCTGGCTCGAGACTCTTCTTCTCCACTTCTGCACATCGTCCTTAGATTGAATTGGTTCTTGTAAAGGATTCTTTGATGCTTAGATTTAGCTGTTGGCATGAAATTGTTATAATGGCATATTTTATTAATTTCTATTTTACTTTTGTTTACAATTTGATGGTGTTTGATAAGGTTTTCTATGGTTAACCAAGCAACCAACTTTTTACTTGATGATGGTCAAATAGTATTAGGTAAAGGTTTGTACAGGTGCAGTAAGATTATCACTTGGTATGATGGGTAAAGGTCGGTACAGGTGTACTAAGATTATCACTTGGTGTGATGGGTAAAGGTTGGTACAGGTGTACTAAGATTATCACTTGGTATGATGGGTAAAGGTTGGTACAGGTGAAATAAGATTATCACTCGGCATGATGGGTAAAGGTTGTACAGGTGTACTAAGATTATCACTTGGTATGATGGGTAAAGGTTGGTACAGGTGTACTAAGATTATCACTTGGTATGATGGGTAAAGGTTGGTACAGGTGAAATAAGATTATCACTCGGCATGATGGGTAAAGGTTGTACAGGTGTACTAAGATTATCACTTGGTATGATAGGTAAAGGTTGTACAGGTGAACTAAGATTATAACTTGGTATGATGGGTGAAAATAAGATTAACATTTGTTTTTCAGAATATCATCTGTTATGACAGTAATTTAAACTGGCAGCTATGATTGTGTATCAACGTACCCAAACAGTGCGGAATGTTGCTCATAATATCAGTCACTGGATTGCCTCGTCCAGACTTGATTATTTACAGGCTGCTGTCATGATGCTGGAATTCTGCTGAGTGTGCCATTAGGAAACAGACACAGACTTTTGTTTAACTGAATATTTTTTGTAGAAAAGTTGGTTCACATTTGATGACCTATTTATCATAGCATTAACCAGCTAGACATAAGACCACACCAAATCTGACATCAACAAGACACAGTGTGTTATATTAGCTGGTTAAAATCCCATCACACAACCTTTGATATTCAGCCAGCAAGACCTATGGCCTTAAATAAGGAAGATAAGATTATTTGTTCAATGAACTATGCATGATGTATTTGATGTTACTCGTAGATGTATAGCCTTAAACCTTTCCAAGCAGCTAATCACTCAAACTTCCCAGAAAATATCGAAACATACGGTTTACAACCATTTAAGGCTGACATCTAAGCCAAGATTAAGAGAACATCATCGTCTGGCGGAGATCATATGATGTCACAATGACACATCAATGGTTGTTAATGATGTAGTTTAGTTCTTCTTTGATCCTTGTGCTCTTCTTTTTTTTCTCTTTTTTAACACAGGATGTAAACGTATTCTTCCATTTCTGTACAAGATGACATAATGTTTGGTAAGTAGGGAATGATCACTGCCAGTTTAAATTACTTTCATGACAGACAATATCCTGGAAAACAAATCTTATTTTTTCCCATCATACCAAGTGCTAATCTTACTAGAACTGTACTAACCTTTACACCTCCTCCGTGGTCTAATGGTAGAGCGTCCGCCGGGAGAGCGGAAGGTCCGGGTTCGATCCCCGACCGCGTCATACCAAAAGACAATAAAAGATGGTATTTGTTGTTACCCTGTCTGGCGCTCGGCATTAAGGGGCATACTGTGTCTGAGTGGGGTATTCATGTTAAACTGCGGCATGGTATCTCAGTGAGCTAGCACTATAAATCGGCATCAGTCTGGACTAGTACAAGCAGCCACACACACACACATACATGTGCATGCACGTCGCTATATAAGTGCAATAATCTTGGAAGCGACGTTAAACACCATTTCACCTCACCTACTAACCTTTACCCATCATACCAGACCCCTGAAGATCCGGGGTAGAATAGGTCTTTAGCAACCCATGCTTGCCGTAAAAGGTGACAATGCTTGTTGGTAGAGGCGACGAAAGGGATCAGGTGGTCAGGCTCGCTGACTTGGTTGAAGCATGTCATTGATACCATCGATCGATGCTCATGATGTCAATCACTGGATTGTCTGGTCCAGACACGATTATTTACAGACTGCCATCATATAGCTGGAATATTGCTGTGTGCAGCGTAAAACAAACCAAACCATCATACCAAGTGATAATCTTAGTACAACTGTGGGGGCATGGGTGGCTCAGTTGTCTATGGCGCCGCGATTCACTGTGCAGAGTTGCATCCCTTGGGCATGCCAGAATTCTATGATTGTGGGTTCGAAACCCGGTTCACCCCAATTATGTTTCTAGGTTCGTCAGCACCATACCCATGCTCGTGGGTAAATGTTTAAGACCTGCATCACTTCGGGCTTGCCTCCTACATTAAGCTGACAATTCGTGATATAACTGCAATGCTGTTAAAAGCGGCATTAAACCCAACTCAATCACTCACTCTCTACTACATCTGTACTATGTTTTAGTGGTTAATATCTTTGACCTGAGGTTGTGACTCTTGGTATTCCTCCCACTCTAAGTGATGATACAGAAATACTGGTTGCAACAGCATTAAACCCAACCCACTCACTCACCCACTCCAACACATCAAGTTATGGTCCAGCCCTTGAAGCATTAAAACACTCATTTACTTTTCGTAACATGCCTGACAACACATTCCATTATCTTAAGCATGCCATCTCATAAAAAAGGTATTACTATCCTAAACCCGCATCTATTGCCCCACCATCATGCTAGTCCGTCTTCCACTTCTGTGATTATGAATATTGTACAGTGCCCATGTCTGTGACATACAAGCAAAAACCATTACCATAAACTTATATTTTGTTCACTTGATTTCAGTATAACAGTGTGGGCTGGTGTCAGCTGTCAGATCTAAGGGACGGCAGCCTCTCCCTCGTCATTAGAAACTCATCTTGAAGCTGCTTAACTATCGGTTGCAGCTTTTCTGGCACGTCATTAAAGATCTACAAAGCAATCCAAGTAGGCGATACAATATATACATTTTTTTAAGTCAGTCACTTTGCCAAGGAAATGGCCGTGTTTAAAGGGTTTGAAATGCTGTGTTTTGCTCTATCTGTGTCAGCGTACACAACTTTGGAAGTCACTCCAGCCGAAGGAGTCTCTTCACTAGTCCAATTCTTGACCACTTGGACGCAGTCATGTTGGCAATTTCTATGATTAGGACTAATTTTATTGCCTCTAGCAAGTAATTGCTTTGAACCAATTTTCTAGCATACCTATCGTTTCTACATTTAAAGGACTTCCGTCTAACGTCAGTGCGGAGGTATATCAATTAGGAGGTACAAACACAACAACTTGATGACCAGCTCTATACAGAGGATCATTCCACAGGATGTTCGGATGACAGCCCTGAGTTGTCATTGTCTTCAGTAGTTCCTTTGTTCCTTGCTAGGGTCCCTCATTGTCAGTGAGGACGGAGTTTGAAGGGTTTGTGTGCTAGTTTGTGGTCTCGGAGGAACGTAGTCAGGTGATCCTGGACTGGGAAATGGAAAAAAAAATGAAAAAAGGAATAAAATGTCTTATACGATTTATTGCTTCCAAGCCAATAACAAATCACTGTTGGGTTTTAAGAAACATTTTTTAGATTTTGTAGTCACTTGAAGTCTTGCTTTGTATTGTATGGTGTTTAAAGTATGAAAAATACAAGGATTTTGAAGTTGTTATGAAGAGAAATAAGTGTTGTTATTTTTGTGTGTGTGTTTGTTTGTTGTTCAGAACATAACAATACTGTTTTTTGTAGATAGAAATTATCTAAAATACGAGGAATAATGATTCTATGGTAATGCTTCTATTCACACTATTAAATAGTGAAGGTATCTATGTTAAAGACATTTATATTAATAATTTTTTTGAATGCATACACTTCGACCTAAAAAAATAACCTTTCATTAAATAATGTGATTTGTCATGAATGCAATGGGCCATTTAATTTAATTTAAATCTTCTTCTTTTTTAAATTTAGCTGGAGTCAAAGAGTATAATTTACATTTTCATGGTTTGTATTGGAATCAGTTGCAGTGATGAAGAGATTTTGAATTTGAAAATAATAACTTAAAAGTTTTGACCCTTACAAATCAATTTTAAGTTTATTATATGAAGGATAGTAGTTTAAAGTTTTATTTCTCTTCAGTGAAAAAAGGTTCAAAAAGTCACTGGAGGTGAATTTTGATCCTGCACTGTACAGTCTGTGAAGACTATGTGTCTATGAGCAGTGATGTGTGTCAGATGACATCATCCAGGTTTTATTGAAACGTGGAACTTGACAGCTTACACGAAGGCTTACACGCACAGAGTGAAGGCTCTTGGCTTCAGCTGCAAGGTTGTTGATGTAAATGTAGATGTCATCAACTTCTTCATGATAGTGGGGGCACGGGTGGCCCAGTCGTCTGAGGCGCCGCGGTTCGCTGTGCAGAGTTGCGTCCCTATGATTGTGGGTTCGAATCCCAGTTCGCCCTGATTATGTTTCTAGGTTTGTCAGCATCATACCATGCTCGTGGGTTTCACCGAAGTGGTAAACGTCTGAGACCTTCATCACTTGGGGCTTTCCTCCCACATTAAGCTGACACGCTGTGATATAACTGGAATACTGTTAAAAGCGGCGTTAGTCCAACTCACTCACTCTTCATGATAGTCTCAGGGACTCCACAATCTTTTACCAATTTCCAGTATTATGTACCATATATGTTGAAATTTCTGTATTTCTGGTCATTGTTGACTTTTAGAAGAAGAATTCGCGATTATAGATCGTTTAGCAGATGTGTTTACCACGATCAGCTGTTCATTTCATTGACATGAGGGAAATGACAATCTGTCGTTATCAGATTTCTAGGTCAGGCCACAAAGTTAAAAAAAATTCAAAGGAGCCGCTTGGCTCCCAAATGCTTTTTTCAAGGAGCCAAATAGAATTTCAAGGAGCCAAGACAAAATGTAAGGAGCCAAAAGTAATGACTTGTAATTTAACCGAGCTTCTGCATAACAAAACACAAAAAAAACCATTAGTTTGAATAATCAGTTTTATATCATGAACAACAACTGTTGTTGAAGCTTTTGAGTTTTTCAGACAATAATTACTTTTAATATTGTTTCAATTAATTTCGGCGAAATCGTGTGTGAAGCGATCCGAAGATCGCACAACTAACGGTTATTAACAGAAACCACGGTCAGATTACCGCTATTGACGCCTTGAAACGAACTTTAGTTGACAGAGAATGGATACATATGTCATAAATGCCATACTTTGACTCGTTAAAAGTCATATTTGTTTTTGATGGACGATTCTATGTCAACACGTAATTCTCGCGATCACGGGTGAGCCTTGACGGTGACTGGTCAGACTGTGTGTTCCATGTAAAACCATGTAATACCCAGTAATAGCAATCAGCTGCTTCACTTAGGGTTACTATTATTTCAAATATGTTTAGAAAAAGCTGCATCTAAATTAACAAGATATTGGAATATATTATTCCTGATAAAAAAATAGTTTCAGATATAATTTTTGCCGATCCTTGCATTAAAACCCTGTAAAGTTATATTATTGGGTGTGTCTTGACTGAATCACCGGTAAATTCCAAGAAAATGTGTGTACAGCTGATTGCTGTGTCCGGCTTAGTTTACGAGAAGATACACATGGTAATCTTAATCCCTGGATATAAAACAATGCCTAGCAGAACAAAAAAATACAATTTAAACGGTAAATCAACATGTCTGGTGATTTTTTATCTCACATTTCGAATTTGTACTGACCAAGTTTCTCATCACCCGTTCGTTTGCCGGACTTCGCTAAAGGGGTAGATATATCTACGGTGTAAGTTTTTTTTTGCGCTTGGTAGATCTATTCAAATTTTTTTCAGGGGTGGAAATTTAAAAAAAAAACTTCACTTGCCATCGGACAAGTTTAAAGACAATTTTCACTTGCCCAAATAATTTCAAAATAAAACTTCAAATCAATAGATCTATGTGTTTATCTCTTTCAACACCGTAGGCCGGTTTTCCGGCCAAGCCGTAGTCACGTCAAAATAGTATATATATTTATGGACCTACCTATAATATCATTCATTTATTAAATCTATCACATTTCACAATGTCTGAAATATGTATTCCACATCAATTTATCATTTTTTATCGATAAATTAAAAAATTATTCACTATTTCCTGCGATGTTATTGAAAATATAATTCTCGGACACACATTTCGACAACGGGTCCACATCGAACATGTGAAAGAGCAAAATAAAGACGTTTTAAACAAATCTTTAAATACATTATACAAAGTAATAAATAAAATCAACAAAAATATATCTAAACGTAATCAAACTTACATCTAAGTTATTATTTCCATCTTTTCGTGCGATCGCGTGTAATGTAAGTCAAATGACATCTCGGCTTTCGTCGCCTTAATTTGGCTTAAATTCTCAGCTCGGACAAGATGTTTAATGCAGAAATATATGCATGAAAAATCTATGTCACAGCTCATAACCTAGCACGATACATTCACGAAGTTCCATATTTTTAATATATATCGTGATTTCCTGCCTTTTAGTTCAGATTAACACAATTTAACAATAATCTTTCGCCAACTTCTGAAATTGATCAAACACGAGCTTGGTATCACCGCTGTAATTTGATTGGCTGCCTGAAGTCATGTGCTCAAAATTGACCAATCACGAAACTTGTAGCAGATTTCGGCAAGAAAGCGTCATTAGAAACCAATTTTAATCTAATGAAATCGCTTGTTATAACTACGGAAAAAAACAAGGCGATGTTACGAAAGCGCGGTTACGAAATTTCTCTCAGCCAATTTATTGTACCAATTTTAAAAGTAGTTAGACTTGTAGACAGTGATAGTAATTTCCAATATTACTTGCCTCCGGACAAGTTAAAGTAAGTGATTTTGTTGCCCCACCTTGTATTTCTACTTGCCCCGGGAGTCGGGAAATGGCAAATTTTCACCCGTTTTTCCAAAAAAAATACTGAATCCGCTAGAGAGGGGTGCGCACTATACTAAAGAAAATACGGTATTCATCATTTGCCGATTGAAAACGATTTGTTGTTGTTTTGACTTGCGCAAATATGGAAAAATACTTCGTGTTTTTGAACGGCGAATCGACCGCCACAGCTGTCACCTGGGCGGATGTCGTACAGCGCATGCGTGGGGACTAAACTCTTAACATCGTTAGTGCATTACTTAATAACGGAAAGTGCTTCCTTCATTCCAGGTATGGAGCTTCATATCGAAAGCGAAAACAGAACACATGGCCCAGCAGTGATCTAATCGATGTTATTATGTTCTGATATCGATTTTTTTCACTGAAGTTACCGCACTTATATTAAAAACGATCTTTTTTAATATCTTATGACAATAGATATTTAGTCGCCAAACTTAATTAAAGACAAGGAGCCAGTTGGCGACTGACATGAAAATACCAGTCGCAAAATACAAAACTAGATCGCCATGGCGACCAATTTAGTCGCAACTTTGTGGCCTGTAGGTCTTCGACAATGTGAGTTTAGATAGGAATTGAGTATTTTCAAAGTGATCAGACATGAAATAATGACAGTTTGAAATGGTTGTACAGTCTGCTGGCCAAAAATAAGAAAGAAAAAAAGATATTATGTACATTCAAAAATGATATTTTATAAACATGGTGCTTTCGTCAATTGCACTGTCTATTTCTGCCTGTATTGTGTACCATATCGAAAGAAATACTGTTAATTGTCATTTAATTAGAAGTGACATTTCATCATATGTTCGGGGTGGCCGGGTAGCCTAGTGGTTAAAGCGTTCACTTATCATGCTGAAGACCCGGGTTTGATTCCCGACATGGGTACAATGTGTGAAGCCCATTTCTGGTGTCCCCCGCCGTGATATTGCTGGAATGTTGCTAAAAGTGATGTAAAGCCAAACTCACTCATGTTGTTGATGTTTTTTAAAAGGTCAGTGTCACCAGAATGTAAGTCAATGTTAATAATGTTTTAAATACTTCTTATACAAAAAAAATGTTTGTATTACTTGATTTGTAAAACTCTCAAGTAATTATGTTTTTGAATGATTGAAGGTTGCAAATTGGTATTTAAGTTATACATAAGTTTCGTAGTTAGAGTTAGAGGCTAGGTATCACTTCTTACCAGGACTTGGTCAATAATATTTTCACAGTCAGATCTCTCAGTCTGTTTACATATCCCATCATTGGTGTCAAATGTTCTAACAATGAGAACTAACAAATATCAAGATAGCTCACTGCATTATATATGAACGCCTCCGTAGTCTTGTGGTAGAGCGTCAGCCTGGTGAGCGGAAGGTGTGGGGTTTCGATCCCAGAGATTCAAAGATGGTACTTGTTGTTACTCTGCCTGGCACTCGGCATGAAGGGGCTAAAATTAGGACTGGACGGCTCGGAGTCAGTATACTGTATCTGAGTGGGGTATGTTAAACTGCAGAATGGTATCTCAGTGAGCTAGCACTATAAATCAGCATCAGTCCGGACTAGTGCACACGCACACACACAGGCACACGCACACGCACACGCACGCACACACACACACACACATGCATGCCCATCGCTATACAAGTGCAATAATCTTGGACGTGACGAAACGAAGACGTGACGAAATTCACCTCACCTCCCCGCATTATATCAAAGTATAGTATGGATGTTGCCCAAATGAGGTCGTTCAACACAATATCACACTCAATCAAGTTTAATATCACCTAATGAAGGTGAGCTTCTGTAGCTGGTTCTTCTCAGCATCCCAATATGGTAACCATGATGTTTATTAATTTGTTACCTATAGGTACTTGAGGCAAGTTGTTTTTCATTATTGTTTACCACATTTTTATGTTCCAAGACAGCACAATTGTTATTGCTTAATAATGAAATACTTGATTGAGTCTCACTGCAGTCCTTGCTTGTTTGTCTCTAGGTCGGGGATTCGGTTGGAACATTGATTCCAGATCATCCCAAAAGTCATTAACACCACACTGATCCATTGAGATGTTTGCAACTCCATGTTTAAAGGGATGTCGTGTAAATGAAGCAGATATTTGGTAGGAACACAAAACACTCTGGAGTTCATTATTGTGATATCTATTGATCAATCCGATCTCATTTTTCATGGCAGATTGGTTTTCCTTTCATGTTACTACTTGTATGCAGATGAAGGGGTGTCATTACCATATTTTATTGCATTGACCTTGTGATCAAGGTTATCAAGGTTATAATGTTCAAGGCCTCAATAAAGCTTTCATAAAAAAATTAAGCGACTAAACCCTGTGACGCATCTGTGATGTCCAATGCAATTTCCTGTTTTGGCTGGTACCATTTGTTCCCATGTTTTTTTGGGTGAACAATTGACTTGCCAGTGCATGTGTTTGTGATGGGTTCACCGATGGAGCAGAATAAATTCTCCTTTTTGAGAACACCTTGTATCATCACTATTTAATAGTGATTCATAAGACCCGTGAAGATCCGGTGTAGAATAGGTCTTCAGCAACCCATGCTTGAGTAAAAGGCGATTATGCTTGTCGTAAGAGGCGACTGACGGGATCTGACTTGGTTGATGCCTGTCATCGATCCCAATTGCGTGGATCGATGCTCATGATATCAATCACTGGATTGTCTGGTCCAGACTCCATCATTTACAGACCTCCATTATATAGCTGGCATATTGCTGAGTGCGGTGTCAAACAACAAACCAACAACAACCAACAAGTGATTCATAAACACATGCTTGTCACCTAGTTGGAATCGTACAATCGACTTTGCTTTTGGCATAGATTTCTTACGAACACAGAAATTGTTTTGTTGCTTTTATGTCAAAGGGAGTCTCTTTGGTGCAATAGATGCACATTAAACCCGAGGTTCATGATTATATGGAATCTAGTGAACAGTAAAATTTGTCCTTTCTTGTAGTTCGAAAATTAGTGGGAAATTCAATTCTGTTCAAGATATTGGGTTCCTGATGTGATCTTGTACAGATAATTTGCCAAAGGAAATTGATACCAGAGTCAATATGCTAAGGTAAATAAGTTCCTCCATGTTTGCTTATAATCAGCAGTCTTGTTGAAGTGCATGTTATATTGGCCAAGCTGATTCTTATTGACTTTGTGTATAACTTTGGCTAACTTACCAATAATGATAAATAAATATATTGCAAGTGATTCCATGACATGAGATTGGCTAGCCAAGCCATTTTTTAAGTGTTTCTGTTTCCATGAACTGAAAATAATTTGGGCCAATGGCACAAGCAGACTGTCTTTTCCTGATCGGCTGAAAATAGAATGTCAAATTATTTCACTGAACGATGTCACTGAGACATGAAGACCCGGGGTAGAATAGGTCTTCAGCAACCCATGCTTGCCATAAAAGGCGACTATGGTTGTCGTAAGAGGCGACTAGTGGGATCCGGTGGTCTGGCTCGCTGACTTGGTTGATGTATGTCATCGATCCCAATTGTGTGGATCGATGCTCATGATGTCAATCACAAGATTGTCTGGTCCAGACTCGATTATTTACAGACCGCCATCATATAGCTGGAATATTGCTGAGTGCGGCGTTAAGCAACAAACAAAAAAATGAAACAAAACTGGTTTACATTTTTTTGTGTCTGTCAAGTTATTAATGTGGACATATTCATTTATAAGTATTCACTTCAATATGTTTTTTTGTTTATGGAGTCCTAACCGATGTGAACACTTTGTGTAAATTCGCTACGCAAATTTACACCTGTGAACACCAGTTTGCAATTCACTATTTTGACTTGGACCGTATGTGTTCCTGTGTTTGATCAGATGAACATTTGACTTGCCATTGCATGTGTGTGTGATGGGTGCCGTCAGTGGGGCAGGATATGCTCACCTTTTGTTAACACCTGATATCATTACTATTTGATAGAACGCCTCTGTGGTCTAGTGGTAGAACATCCGCCCGGAGAGCGGAAGGTCCGGGGTTCGATCCCCGGCCGCATCATACCAATAGATGTTAAAAGATGGTACATGTTGTTACCCTGTCTGACACTCGGCATTTAGGGGCTAAAACAAGGACTGGTTGGTTCGGAGTCAGTATACTGTGTCTGAGTGGGGTATTAATGTTAAACTGCAGCATGGTATCTCAGTGGGCTAGCACTATAAATCGGCATCAGTCCACGTAGCCACGCACGCACGCACGCTATATAAGTGCAATAATCTTGGACGCGACGTTAAACCCATTTTCACCTCACCTCACTATTTGATAGTGATTGATATGCACATTCGTATGATATGATATGATATGATATGATATGGACTGTTATGATTTCTTATGATTATGGAAAGGGTTTTGTTGTTTTAATATACTGTATTCGACGCAATAAACGCCCAGTGTGCTCTCAAAATTAGAAATAGGGGGCTCTTATTAGAATAAAATTTTGGTGAAAAAAAACAGAGTTGAGAGATCGTAAATTTTGTGGTTTATTATACATAAATAAATAAGTCTTGTGCACATTGATCAATCGGAAGGGGTGCTAATTTGGATTGTTCACTAGCCAATATATTAGCAAATATCGCCTTAGGCGCTTATTAGAGTGGGGCGCTTATTACAGCGAATACGGTATATACAGTTTAATAGGTATTATTTTACATTGTGTTTTGCATTGATTTAGCAATAGCCCAAAAGGAACCACCAAATAAGTGCTTCACACATTTTCCATGATGGGAATTGAACTTTGATCACTAAGCTACCCTACCACCCGGAAATTGGTATAATGTTGATGTATGTTTAGATAGGTGGCACACAGATGGTAGATGTCAGTGAATGGTTATGAAGGTAGCTGGGTGGATGTAGAAATTTGTTACATAGATGGTGGATGTTTAGTGAATGGATATGAAGGTAGCTGGGTGGATGTAGAAATTTGTTACATAGATGGTGGATGTTTAGTGATTGGGTATGAAGGTAGCTGGGTGGATGTAGAAATTTGTTACATAGATGGTGGATGTTTAGTGATTGGGTATGAAGGTAGCTGGGTGGATGTAGAAATTTGTTACATAGATGGTGGATGTTTAGTGATTGGGTATGAAGGTAGCTGGGTGGATGTAGAAATTTGTTACATAGATGGTGGATGTTTAGTGATTGGGTATGAAGGTAGCTGGGTGGATGTAGAAATTTGTTACATAGATGGTGGATGTTTAGTGATTGGGTATGAAGGTAGCTGGGTGGATGTAGAAATTTGTTACATAGATGGTGGATGTTTAGTGATTGGGTATGAAGGTAGCTGGGTGGATGTAGAAATTTGTTACATAGATGGTGGATGTTTAGATGAAAGGACATATAGGTGTACTCAGGTGTAGACAAATGGGGAGATAGATGTACTTTGGTATGTGGGTGGATTGGTGTTTAGTTTAAATAGGTATGTGGGTGGATTGGTGATAAGATAAATATGTGGAATTGGTATTTAGATAAATGGGTATATGGGTGGATTGGTGATTAGATAAATGGGTATATGGGTGGATTGGTGATTAGAAAAATGGGTATGTGGGTGGATTGGTGTTTAGATAAATTGGTATGTGGGTGGATTGGTGATTAGATAAATGGGTATGTGGGTTGATTGGTGATTAGATAAATGGGTATGTGGGTGGATTGGTGTTTAGATAAATGGGTATGTGGGTGGATTAGTGATTAGATAAATGGGTATATGGGTGGATTGGTGTTCAGATAAATGGGTATGTGGGTGGATTGGTGTTTAGATAAATGGGTATGTGGGTGGATTGGTGTTTAGATAAATGGGTATGTGAGTGGATTGGTGATTAGATAAATGGGTATATGGGTGGATTGGTGTTTAGATAAATGGGTATGTGGGTGGATTGGTGTTTAGATAAATGGGTATGTGGGTGGATTGGTGTTTAGATAAATGGGTATGTGGGTGGATTGGTGTTTAGATAAATGGGTATGTGGGTTGATTGGTGTTAAGATAAATTGGTATGTGGGTTGATTGGTGTTAAGATAAATTGGTATGTGGGTGGATTGGCGTTAAGATAAATGGGTATGTGGTGGTTTGGTGATTAGATAAATGGGTATTTGGGTGGATTGGTGATTAGATTAATGGGTGTGTGCGAGGCTCGGACAGTGGTCTGCAGACCGGGGCTGCCACCTGTGCCCTGGTGTAGACTTGGGCGAGAAAAGGACACTCTAGATGAGTGGGCAATCAGTCAGCCCCTGATAATAAAGGCAAATTGAAAAAATCTACATATTTATAAAGCAGCAGCAAATTGATACAATGATGAAGACCTAAGCCAGTGAAGACGGGGTGGGCAATTATTGTAGTGAATCTTGTAGACCTTCTAACTTTAGGAGAGGAATGGAGAGAGAGAAAGGGCCTATGGGTAAATAGGCTCTAGTGAGCATGTGTATGCAAGATATGTGCGCATGCGCAGAGGTGGAATTTTGAAACCTTACAAGGGATAGTTGTAGGGGTAAAATAAACACATACGTGTAAATGAATCTTAATACACTGGACATGCATGTCGTAAGGAGAAACAAAATACATTGAATTTGCACAAACCACAATATAAAACTATCACACCATATTGCGTTTTGGACCTGAAGCTTACAGTGTTTTGGTAACCGTTTTCACCCCAGTAATTCTTTGATAACATTTGTAATTTTTGGATCAAATCCAATTTTCAAGTGTATACTTTCCTTTGCCCCGCAGTATATTACCAATGTATCATAAGTGAATTGACAAATAAGTGCACATGAGGAAATGGAATAGAATGTTTGAAAGATGTTGATGTAGACAGGTCAGGAAATGAATAAATGTGAAGAAAATTGTGAAGGTGGACAGACATGTGATTTTGTGAAGTTTACGTATTTACAAATTATGTAGACAGAGCTGTGAAGTGGCGACTCCTACGAGAAACATATAAAACAGTGAATATCAAACCAACACTTAATGAATCAATATGTCACAATCTACTCTTGGTTCTGAAGCATTCGATCATGATCTGGATATTTTAGAACATAAAAAGCGGAAGTGTATCCGTCTTTCCTGTAGCTTCCGAATGTCTGTCAGTCAAAAATGGACTTTGAAGCCGGGCAAGTCCTGAGTCCATCCAACAGGAAATTATAACTGTTTTGCAATTGACAATCGGAGTAGTGGTCAAAACGACATGATGCCAGAACTGGATGAGGCCTGAAAGTTGTAATCAGCTTTGGCCAGGTTTATAGGGCCATGAAATTGAAGATCATATGTTTGAAATAGACGCCACTTCTCTCAAAAGAATGGATAATGGACCCATGTTTCTGTCTCTGTAAGTGGTAGATCTTACAAGTGCTTGTCTGGCTGAAAACTTAGCATAGAAAGAGTCATCATAACTCGAACTGTACTGACATGGAAAAAAAATATCTGCATGTCAGATTCCATTTAGAGAAAACATAAAATAAATGGAGACATTTTTCTTGGAATATTCTACGGGCTTGTCTTGTGGTGCCGCTTTCAAAGATAGCCTGGATGTCAGATTGGGCAATGTCATTGAAGTCTTGTACGTCATGGGGATTATATATTCAAAGTGTTAAAAATTGTTGTCATTTTTTGTTTTGGAATCGTAGATTTGTTCAGAATTATGGTGTTGTTTTTTGCTAAAATGGGATCTGAGCCTGTGAAATTGGTGATTTCATGTTTATTAATATGTTTTTTTGGCTGCATTTTCTTACCTTTACTTTCGAGAGAGAGGTGAAAGTCTATCACCCATGTATATCGTTAAAGGTGAGATTTTTTGCTTTCAATCAAGCAGATTGAAAATGTGCAACATTTACCTGTCTAAAAACAAGCCATTTTTTAGGTTCATTAAAGATTATCTAACACTTTTTATTTGCCTTTGACTTGATGCAACTTTGAAATAAACATGGAATTGACATATTGAAATTTGCATGTTGAGGAAGAAGCTCCGAGTGTGTACATGGAAGAGGTGATGAACAGGAGAAATTATTAAAGAATTTTTCGGCTTGTAAAGAAGCGAAAGACAGATGTCAGCTTCCAAGTGACCTTGTGGTTGAGAATATCGCGTTTTGTGTGATTCTTGCATCTAGGGAATGTTTCAAGTGCGAATGTGAAAAGGTATGACCTCAATGCTATGATCTGTGATCGAATGGAAATCTTATTAAGGTATAAAGAAAATGACACGAACTGAGTTGAAAGAAATGCAACGAGATGGTTGTAATTATTAAAAGCTTTTTTTTTAGTATTCAAAGAACTTATTTACTTGATATGGGCAACTTTTGTTGTCATAAAATTATTGATGGAGTGTTGGAAAATATTGGAGCCATGAAACATGCAGTTGAAAAGGATATGAAATTATGTGAAAACTATTTTAAGGCTTTATTGAGGTATGAAAAGGACGGATGAAGGAGAGGATGAGAGAGGATGGCATAGGTTAAGAATTGCTAGGGTGTAAACTAATTGTGGGATGTGGAAGAAGGATGTTTGTTTGTTGTTGGATTCCTCACTCAATAAGATTCCAGCTGTATGATGGAGCCTGTGAATAATCAAGTTTGGACCAGACAGTCCAGTGATTGATATCATGAGCACCAATCTAAGCAATTGGGATACAATGTACGATGAAATGCACCAACTAAGTTAGCAAGCCTGACCACCCGATCCATTTAGTTGCCTGATGATCCGTGAAGATCTGGGGTAGAATAGGTCTTCAGCAACCTTTGCTTGCCGTAAAAGGCGACTATGCTTGTCGTAAGAGGCGATTAACAGGATAGGATCTTCAGGCTCGCTATCATAAAAATAGTTGTCATGTGTGCTGTCTCAGCTGACCAATGATACTTGACACCTATGAGTAGGAGTGAGTGAGTAAGTATGGTTTAACGCCGCTTTTAGCAATATTCCAGCAATATCACGGCGGGGGACACCAGAAATTGGCTTAACACATTGTTCCCATGTCGGGAATCGAACCTGGGTCTTCAGCGTGACGATCGAACGCTTTAACCACGAGTCTACCTGACCGCCCCTGACACCTATGAAACACCGGAAACAAACTAACGTGATCAGTTGAGAAAGGAACATGAGATATTGTATCCCAAAAGGCTCGATATATGAAAATATTAGTTTCTTTCGAAGACACATGACATTGAACAAGTTTCTTTGTTCAGCTGCAGATATATGGGATATTGTTCCTTTATGTGGGTATTGACGGGTACATTCAGATTGACTGAAAATTATTAAGATGTTCAAAAGGACTTAAAAACATCACAATACACTAATTATGCTAGGATTAGAATCCAAAATATATAGAAATGTACGACTTTTGTTTTCTTTTAATTCTATCATTTTCAGCCACTGGGTGAAGAAATTAAACAACAAAATGTTTGGAGTTTGTTATCACAATAAATAAATGGACAGATTTTCAGTCAGTTTGTAACATTACTGAATATTTAGGAATTTAATAAATTGACAAAGTGAAAATTTAAGTCATTTTACACATTGACTGTAACATATATGCACAATCAAATTTGACTTATCAGAACGTTGTAACCATTACCGATGCCACCCCCAAAAATACCTACATCTCCTTATTATTTCCAGGGGTGGTCGGGTAGCCTAGTGGTTAAAGCGTTCGATCGTAACGCCGAAGACCTGGTTCGCTTGCCGACATGGGTACAATGTGTGAAGCCCATTTCTGGTGTCCCCCGCTGTGATATTGCTGGAATATTGCTAAAAGCGGCGTAAAACCCTACTCACTCACTCACTCACTCACTCACTCATTATTATTTCAAGACAAAACTGTATTTCATATTGTTGATCAGGGTGACGATACACCCTTATACTATCATTAAAAGTGACAAATGTCACTTACGGTTGTGCAGCACAGGTCGCAAACTAGTCAAAATATCTTAGATATAGTCGTGGAATGCTTGGGGAAAAAAACAATAACAAAGGCAAAAACCAGTCCTGGTGAATTGTCAGATATTAGTGCTCCTTTAACCCCTCTTTGAACATTTGAATATTATTTAAGTAATATCAAGTCAGTCTTTGAAATTAATGGCTATCCAGGCCCTTTAAGTTTGTTCCTAAAGAATGTAAATGTTTGACCCTTATGACAAGGACCCCTTGGGTCAACAGCTTCATTCCGAACACTGTTACACTCTCACACCTTCAAGAAGAAGGCTGCGGTTGTTATTTTTGTTTGTTTTTGTTTATTTGTTGTTTAACGCCGCACTCAGCAATATTCCAGCTATATGAACGCAGTCTGCAAATAATCAACTCTGGACCAGACAGCCCAGTGATTGACATCATGAGCATCGATCCACGCAATTGGGATCGATGACATGCATCAACCAAGTCAGCGAACCTGACCACCTGATCCCGTTAGTCGCCTCTTAGACAAGCATAGTCGCCTTTTATGGCAAGCATGGGTTGCTGAAGACCTATTCTACTCTGGATCTTCATGGGTCTGCTGCAGGTATTAAACGTTGACCAAAAGCAAAGATATGGTGCTGGCACATCTACAAACATGATCAGGGCAACTGGGAATCAAACCAAAGGTTGAATCATAGGTTCCTGGCTCCTCTGAAGTGACACAATTCAACACATGGACATGCAGCCCCTTTCAGTGATCACATCCAGTACCTGTATGCTACCGTATTCGACGTTATAAGCGCCCAGGGTGCTCTCAAAATTAGAAATAGGGGACTCTTTTTAGAATATTATTTTGGTGGAAAAAAACAGAGTTGAAAGAAAAATTTCATGGTTTATGCTGACAGACTGAAATGTTTATATACGACAGATATATTTTTCCAGAATTTAATTGCCCATAATTAAGGTTGCATATAACACTCGAGTGCGTATTATACGCGAATAAATAAGTCTTGTGTCCATTGATCAATCAGAAGGGTGCTAATTTGGATTGTTCACGAGGCAATATATTTGCAAATATCACCGTGGGCGCTGATTAGAGCAGGGTGCTTATTACGTCGAATACGGTAACTGTTATTGCAGAAGAAGAACTTTTATTGTCATTTAAGTCTATGGTTACTGATGAGATCACTGATGATCTTTGAAGGATTAAATCTTACCTTCTCATGCATGGAATCACAATGAAACGTCTGAAGCAGTAATCATGCTGGCTTGTTTATTTCCGAGCAATTTAAAATTAAATACATTGTAAACCCATTAACCATTGGATTGAAGGGAAGTGGTTACTTTTCATTCAAATTCACAGACAGGTTTCCTCTTTAGGGACAAAGATGAAAAAAGATGTCTTAAAATAAACGATGCACAGACTATGTTTTGTTCCAACCCTTAATTTGTGGGTAGGTTATTGGCTATTGTGATGTTTAATTGATGACTTTTTAACCACACAAATTATCCAGTCTTTTACCATGATCTATGTTCAACCTAGCCATGTAATTTAAAGTTGTTTTGAAGTCCAGATACCATGCTCAGACATCAGATCCTGTTCTGTTTGGTCTTCAGCCTCGCATCTGAGGTAGAGTCGAATAAACACCCATGGATGAGGAGGGATCGCATTGTTTCGTTCAAACAATTTTTCAAACAATTCTTACGAGATATATATTATTGTTAAGTTGCATGTATCAAATCTAATGTTTCTTTGGTTTTATTTGGTCGGAGCAAATTTCTAGCAATTACTGACGCAGTGTTGTATTTTTATGGTGTTCAATGTTAGCTTCACACGTGATATAAATACTTACAGAGCCATGCTACTGAAATGTGTTCAGAGTTACCTGCCCCGGAATTGTTGTTTATAGCTTCAAGAAAGTTTATTTGTTATTAAACAATATTCAAACCATCCTAACTAAGCAAGGATACAATTTCTCTCAATTTTCAACAAGGGCAGTTAACTCTGAACACATTTCAGTGGCATGGCTCTGTAAGGATTTATAACATGTGTGAAGCTAACATTGAACAGACCGGAATTGTTGTTTATAGCTTCAAGAAAGTTTATCAGTTATTAAACAATATTCAAACCATCCTAACTAAGCAAGGGTACAATTTCTCTCAAACACTGCGATAACTTAATGCAGTATAATTATGAAGTAAATTTTTAGCAAAGATAGAAATTGAGACAATGTTCACATGTGATATAAATAATAGGTCTTCAACAACCCATGCTTGCCATAAAAGGCGACTATGCTTGTTGTAAGAGGTGACGAACGGGATGAACAACCCTTGTTTTCAACCCTTCTGGCATGGGGAGGCTCTCTGTGTTCTTCAAGCTAAGCTGAACATAACACTTTTGGTAAAGTTTTTTACCCTATCTTCCATGAGATGCAATGTGCCAGCTTTATAGCTTCATTAAGATGTATCGGAACCTCTTGGAATCGAGCACATCATTACGATGAGATGCAACACAGACAAGATAATACAAGAGTGTTACACCTGAAAGGACATATGAATCACTAGCAATATCCTTATCATGATGGGCAAGCAATTACACAGAGATCTGTGAAAATCCGGGGTAGAATAGGTCTTTAGCAACCCATGCTGGCTGTAAAAGGCGACTTTGCTTGTCGTAACAGGCGACTAATCGGATCAGGTGGTCAGGCTCACTGACTTAGTTGATGCATGTCATCGATCCCAATTGCGTGGATAAATGCTCATGATGTCAATCACTGGATTGTCTGGTCCAGATTTGATTATTTACAGACCGCCGTCATATAGCTGGAATATTGCTGAGTGCAGCATTCAACAGCAAACAAACAAACAAAACGTATAAGCCATGCTGTTGAAATGTGTACAGAGTCACCTACCTTGATTTCCGAGATGCGGGCACGGGTGGCCCAGTCATCTATGGCGCCACGATTCGCTGTGCAGAGTTGCGTCCCTTGGCCACGCCAGAAACCTATGATTGTGGGTTCGAATCCCGGTTCGCCCCAATTATGTTTCTAGGTTTGTCAGCACCATACCGTGCTCGTGAGTTTCACGGAAGTGGTAAACGTCTGAGACCTGCATCACTTCGGGCTTTCCTCCCCCATTAAGCTGACACGCCATGATATAACTGGAATACTGTTAAAAGCGGCACTGGAATACTGTTAAAAGCGGCGTTAAACCCAACTCTCTCACTCTCTCACTCTCTGATATGCTTGGTTATGAAAATGATTGATAGAGGGAAATGAGCAGCTGAGGACATTTCTCTTGGCCCTCAGATCCAATCTTTTATCCTATTTTGTAATGATTAGATCTTATGCAATATGCCTGTTTCATTTCCGTGGCAGGGGAATGGGTGACGTCATGTATGGTGATGCAATTCGCTGTGCAGAGTTGCATCCCTTCCACACGATTCCCTGTTCGCCCCCTTCATGTTTCTAGGTTTGTCAGCATCTTACCCATTCTCATGGATTTCACCAAAGTGGTAAACGAAACCTTGGGGCTTTCCTCCCACATTAACTAAGATGCCATGATATAATGTTCAAAGCTGCATTAAACTCACAATATATCTGTTTCATTTCAGTAGCATGTTATTGGAATGAGTCATTTGAAGGAAACTAAGATTTGTCAGCACCACACCCCTGCTTGTGGGATTCATAAAATTGGTAAACTTTTAGGACCTGCATCACTTTCGCTTTCTTCCTAATCAAGGTGACATGCTGTGATATAACTGAAATATGTTTCAAAGAGATGTTAAACCCAGGACACAACAGGACAAAAAGGAAAATAAAATACTTGGTTTTGGTCATACCACAGCCTTACCTTACAACACCCTGATCAAACCTTATCCTTATGACCGCCTCCGTGGTCTAGTGGTAGAGCGTCCGCCCAGAGAGCGGAAGGTCCGGGGATCGATCCCCGGCCGCGTCATACCAAAAGACATCAAAAGATGGTTGTTGTTGTTACCCTGTCAAAATGAGACCACCTCCGTGGTCTAGCGGTAGAGCGTCCGCCCAGAGAGCGGAAGGTCCGGGGATCGATCCCCGGCCGCGTCATACCAAAAGACATCAAAAGATGGTTGTTGTTGTTACCCTGTCTGGCGCTCGGCATTAAGGGGCTAAACAAGGACTGGTCGGCTCGAAGTCAAAATACTGTGTCTGAGTTGGGTATTCATGTTAAACTGCGGAATGGTATCTCAGTGAGCTAGCACTAAAAATCAGCATCCGTCCGGACTAGTACAAGCAGCCACACACACACATACACACACAGGCATGCAAGTCGTTATATAATTGCAATAATCTTAGATGCGAAACCCCATTTCACCTCACCCACTTTAACCTCATACCACATCCTTACCATATCACATTCTTATTAAACAGTGTCAACCTCAAACCTCATCCTTACCAAACCATACCACACCCTTATCATAATGTTGTGTTAATGTCCTTACAACAAATAGCTACAAAATTGATGTGTGAATCAATACTCCCTCACTCACTCATAGACCCGTGAAGATCCGGGGTAGAATAGGTCTTCAGCAACCCATGCTTGCTTGCCCTAGAAGGCGACTATGCTTGTCGTAAAAGGCTACTAACGGGATCGGTTGGCCAGGCTCGCTGACTTGGTTGATGCATGTCATCGTATCCCAATTGTGTGGATTGATGCTCATGATGTCAATCACTGGATTGTCTGGTCCAGACTCAATTATTTACAGACCGCCGTCATATAGCTGGAATATTGCTGAGTAATAACAAACAAATAAACACTCACTCACAAACACTGATATGTCTGCATGTTCATTGCATGCGTTTGTGACGGGTGCAGAATACGCTGACCTTTTCGCGAACACCTGGTATCATTACGATTTGATAGTGATTCATAAACACATGCTCATGATATAGTCGGAATCGTACAATCGACTCTCCTTCATGCAGAGATTTCTATTGGATACGGAAAGGGTTCTGTCGCTTTATTTTATATATTATTAATACTCCTGAAGAGTGCTGAGGCTGCATTTTATTTTAAAAATACGTTTCCGTTTATGACTGTCAGGGGATGATGGGTTGGAGACATTCACTTGCAAGCATTTACAGCAAAATTAGGCTCTGGCTATTCTTGTAAGCATTGATGGTGAGGTAATTTTAAGTAAGGTAATCGGATCCAATGTAACCGGGCAATAACACTCTTTATTTGAAACAGTGCTCCGCGACAGGATTTTATGGGGAAGAGATTGCATTCAATGTGGAGACGATGAATTTTACTTAAATATTCTTTGTCAACAGAAAGGCGATAGCTTTATGTGATCAGTGTTTTTCTGCTCAACCAAATCACTCTATTAAACACCCACAAGGCATAATTTCAATGGGGCCATTGTCAGTGTGACAATCCAAGGCGAGTGAATATCAGCTTTGTTGACTAGAGAATATTTTTGCAGACAAATTGTGTTTTCTGAGCAAATATTATGAGCCAACTGCACTGTTTGACTAGTTAATAATAGGTTGTTAGCTTGGGCTTGGCCTGCTCATAATGCATTTGGATTGAAAAAAACTTTCATTCAGATCAAACGTGGGGAAAAACAATTAATTCATGGTTCTCGGGTTTTATTGGATTTAGATCCGAAGACTGCTTCAAGTCTAAGTGTATAGCACTCTGTTGTAATTAGCTTTGATTTCTTTTGCAAATTGCCAATTGCATAATGATGACTAAAACATAAAAATTATTGCTTATATAAAATCTGATTTACATGCTGCAAATTGGAAGTTTCTGAACTATTTTAAGTGATTTATGGTTTTGTATAATTGTTTTGGCTTTGTCTACAGATCCACTGACCTTAAAAATTGTAAATTTCAGGAAGGTCGGAAAAAGTCGAAGTGACAAGTTTTTTTTCAATTCTGTTGCCGACAAAGATCATTTTGACAATAAAAATAATCCAAGGGCTTTTTAAATCATTAAAACAGAAACTTTTCCAACAATAAATCATCATTTTGTATCCCCTTACGATCCAAATCAAACTTAAAGATGATTTTATTAATCATGTGCAATGCATTTTTTATGTATACTTTTTCCGACCTATTGACCAAATTTGTCACAATGAAAATCTATAAACCATAAAAAAGAAGGTCTGGACATTTTGTAATAAGCGTTAGTAATAATGTGTAAGAATTCCAATGCCATGTTTCCGTGTGTAAGTCTTAGTAGCTATGTGTAAGAATTCCAATGTCACGTTTCACAGTGTAAGTCTCAGTAGCCATGTGTAAGAATTCCAATGTCACGTTTCACAGTGTAAGTCTCAGTAGCCATGTGTAAGAATTCCAATGCCATGTTTCACCACTGTGTAAGTCTCAGTAGCCATGTGTAAGAATTCCAATGTCATGTTTCACAGTGTAAGTCTCAGTAGCCATGTGTAAGAATTCCAATGCCATGTTTCACCGCTGTGTAAGTCTCAGTAGCCATGTGTAAGAATTCCAATGTCACGTTTTACAGTGTAAGTCTCAGTAGCCATGTGTAAGAATTCCAATGCCATGTTTCACCACTGTGTATGTCTTAGTAGCCATATGTAAGAATTCCAATGCTAGGTTTCACTGTGTAAGTTTGTTGTTTGTTTTTTGTTTAATGTCAGCAATATTCCAGCTATATGACAGCGGTCTGTAAGTTATCGAGTCTAGACCAGACAGTCCAGTGATTGACATCATCAGCATCGATCTAAGCAATTGGGATACGAAGACATGCATCAACCAAGTCAGCGAGCCTGACCACCCGATCCCATTACTCGCCTCTTACAACAAGCATAGTCGCCTTTTACAGCAAGCATGGGTTGCTGAAGACCTATTCTACCCCGGATATTCATATGTCACTGTGTTAGTTGCTGGCCCAGCATCTTACAAATAATGCAAGTGATTCATATATCCCTTCAGGTGTACACTCTTGTATTATCTCGTCTAAGGTGCATCTCATCGTAATGATGTGCTAGATTCCAAGAGGTTGCGATTCATCTTAATGAAGCTTTAAAGCTGGCACCATGCATCTCAAGGAAGATGTCAAAAACTTTACCAAATGTTTTATCTTCAGCTTAGCTTGAAGAATGCAGATAGGCTCATCATGCCGGAAGGGTTGCAAACAGCTGCAATTAAGTTCAAATAGTATGAAAAAATATTCAAGCCAACCTTAGAATTTTCTGGCTAACATTATGATGACTTACAGCAGTAAAATTATAAACTAATATAAAGCGTCAATGCCATAGAGAATAATCAATCTCGATTATCAGCCAAAACAAGAAATTATTTGATGCATGATATTTTGAACACAGGGATGTCATCAGAAGATAGATCTTGAGCCATGTTTGTTGTTTCCACGCAATATGTACTTTAACTCTTTCAACACCGTAGGCCTGTACCGGCCAAGAAGCCTTGAGTCCCCAGACACCGTAGGCCGGAAGACCGGCCAAGAAGCCTCAAGTCCCCAGACACTGTAGGCTGGTAGACCGGCCAAGAAGCCTCAAGTCCCCAGACACTGTAGGCCGGTACACCGGCCAAGAAGACTCGAGTCCCCAGACACTGTAGGCTGGTAGACTGGCCAAGAAGCCTCAAGTCCCCAGACACTGTAGGCTTGTAGACTGGCCAGGAAGCCTCGAGTCCCCAGACACTGTAGGCCGGTACACCGGCCAAGAAGACTCGAGTCCCCAGACACTGTAGGCTGGTAGACCGGCCAAGAAGCCTCGAGTTCCCAGACACTCTAGGCTGGTACACTGGCCAAGAAGCCTCGAGTCCCCAGACACTGTAGGCCAGTACACCGGCCAAGAAGCCTCAAGTCCCCAGACACTGTAGGGCGGTACACCGGCCAAGAAGCCTCGAGTCCCCAGACACAGTAGGCCGGTAGACTGGCCAAGAAGCCTCGAGTCCCCAGACACTGTAGGCCGGTACACCAAAAAATTATTCAGTATTTCCTGTAATGTTATTGAAAATATATTTCTCGTACATACACTTGGGTCCACATCAAACATGTCAAAGAGCAAAATAAAGACGTTTCAAGCAAATCTTTAAATATATTATACAAAGTAATAAATAAAATCAACAAAAATTTCTCTAAATTTTGTCAAACTTACATCTAAGTTATTATTTCTATCTTTTAGTACGATCGCGTGTAATGTAAGTCAAATGACATCTCGGCTTTTGTCGCCTTGATTTCTCATCTTCCCGAGGCAAGAGAGTTAACTGACTATAAAAGTCCAGTTTCCACCCTTGCCGAACTAGGCTGGGATTATGGAGTTACATTTTGGCTGGACTAAGGAGTCTATGCATAGTCCAATCAAAATCGCCCACCAAAATCGAAATCCGGTTCATAAACTGTCGTGCAGATTTTGGTCGATTGCAGGATTTGCAAAGCATGTGCAGCGCCAACTCGTTGTCAGCAGATATTTTGCAAATCTTTTCATGTTTTTAGTTAAGGTGCTCACGTGATTTGATGCATTTCGTGATATAAGACCCGTTTTATCACAATATAGATCTTGATTATCGATCAGATCGCCCTGACTAGGTCCCACCATTTTGTGTGAAGCGAACGCAAGTGATACGAGAGGTGGAATCTGATTGGTCCGTAGGAGAGGCTTAGAAGTGGCATAACTGGTAATAGCCACTGGTGGCGCTACGACCGAGCCCAGTAATTCCAGCCCAGTTTGGCAAGGGTGGAAACTGGACTTTTAAAGTCAGTTAACTCTCTTGCCTCGGGAAGATGCGATTTCTCGGCTCAGACATGATGTTTGATACCAAAATATATGCATGAGAAATCTTTGCCACAGCTCGTAACCTAGCACGATACATCCACGAAGTTCCATTTTTTTAATATAGATCGCGATTTCCTGCTTAAAACGTTAAGAATAACATGATTTAATTGCCTGTTTTATCTGTGAAAAGACTGCAGGCGATGATACGATCGTGTGGATGAAAAAACAAGCTTTCTAGTGATGTGTCATATGGCAGTCTTCGACGAACGTGTTATTCATACGTAGCTTCGATAACGGAGCTATTTCTTCATGTTACTGAGCGGACAGCTGCTGTTATTGGGAAATGGGTGATGACAGATACTATTTTATAATTCTTTTTAAAATAATTTAAATTAATTTACGTAAACAATGAAAATAAAAAAGAAATAGGTAAGTAGATTTTATGAAATCTAAAATTTGCCAAAAATTGTCAAATTTTCATTTCCTTGGCCCTAAACCTGGACCTTATGAATGTGTTAGCTAACATTTTTTTATTTACAAAGAACTTAATTAAGTTGTAAATGCATTATCTAAATAAGGTGATAAACATAACTATCATATTTATAAACAATAGGATTAGACCTTTCAAATGGTGTATTACATGTAGTAGCAAAGATGTTTTACAAGCAGATTTTTTCTTTGATAAATGCTGGCTTCATCTATCACACAAGAGTCTCTGGGAACTCAGTGTCACAACAGTAAACGCTTCTGGTTGACTGGTGTTGAAAGAGTTAATAAGAGAAAGAGATATTTTGATGGTGAAGTGACTGTTGCAAGTGCACTATACAATCAATATGAGCTGTAATTTGACTAGCTTTAGTACCTTGTGTAATATATTTGTGAACAAGAGGGTACTCCCATCAAGATTCATTTGCCTTTTCTTGAGAGTGAGTGAGTGAGTGAGTGAGTTTTACGCCGCTTTTAACAATATTCCAGCAATATCACGGCGGGGGACAACAGAAATGGGCTTCACACATTGTACCCATGTCGGGAATCGAACCCGGGTCTTCGGCGTGACGAGCGAACGCTTTAACCACTAGGTACACGACCGCCCCCTTTTCTTGAGAGAAAATTGTAACTAGCAACTTCTTAAAGTATCAAATTTTATACGAGAATAATCAATTGTTTGATAGGCATTACTTAGAAGTTGAGGGAGTTTATTTATTTGTTGTTTGTTTATTTGTTGTTTAACGTCGCACCCAACAATATTCCAGCTATATGATGACAGTCTGTAAATAATCGAGTGTGGACCAGACAATCCAGTGACTGACATCATGAGCATCAATCCACGCAATTGGGATCGATGACATGCATCAACCAAGTCAGCGAGCCTGACCACCCGAGAAGCATGGGTTGCTGAAGACCTATATTGACCAGATCTTTACGGGTTCAGTGATATTGAAATAAATTAAATTTGAGGATGTAAGTACCATATTTGACGTAATAAGCGCCTCGCTCTAATTAGCGCCCACGGCGATATATGCTTATATACTGGCTTGTGAACAATCCCAGTTAGCACCCCTTCCGATTGATCAATGTACACAAGACTTATTTATTCGCGTATAATGCGCACTTGTGTGTTATATGCACCCTTAATTATGGGCAATTAAATTCTGGAAAAATATATCTGCCGTATATAAACATTTCAGCATAAACCATGAAATTTACGCTCTTTCAACTCTGTTGTTTTTTCACCAAAATAAAATATTCTAATAAGAGCCCCCAATTTCTAATTTTGAGAGCGCTTATTATGTCGAATATGGTATATCTTTTTAACAGAAGAAAGATCACATATTCTAAGACAATGTTAGAGGCCAGGACTGGAAAATTTTCAAATGCCAACTCAGAACTCATCTGTAATGTCTCATGAACAATTCATCTTATAGCGGGGGCACGGGTGGCCCAGTCGTCTAAGGCGCCGCGATTCGCTTTGCAGAGTTGCATCCCATGGCCACGCTAGAAACCTATGATTGTGGGTTCGAATCCTGGTTCGCCCCGATTATGTTTCTAGGTTTGTCAGCACCATACCCGTGCTTGTGGGTTTCACCGAAGTGGTAAACGTCTGAGACCTGCTTCACTTCGGGCTTTCCTCCCACATTAAGCTGACATGCCGTGATATAACTGGAATACTGTTAAAAGCAGCGTTAAACCCAACTCACTCACTCTCTCATCTTATAGCTCATTGACGCATAAATGCAAGTGATAAAAAACACACACAGAGAGAAATTGTTTATTTATGTGTCACATATTACATAAGCCAGGTATGTAAAACAAAAGGACATATAATTTAAAAGTAACGCCCAGCCATAAGGCTTATGAGACCCAATAAACAATATTACATATATAATAAAACATTTGAGTGATAGAGTGAAGTATTCAAGATCAGGGAAGAGTCCAGGATATTTTCATTTTTCAAAGAATTTTTGTTATTTGCCACATTCTGCAATATTCCAGCGAGATGGCGGTCTGTAAATAATCAAGTAGGATTGTCGGCACAACTTTATATTAGTGTCGGATTATTACACATGTAAGAAGTGCATCACTTCAGGCTTACTGAAGCACACACTCGTGTTCACTTAACAATTAGGTTCATGACCATCCCTTCCATGGATCGCATGGTTATTGCAACAATACCCCAACAAAATAGTAGAAAGAAAAATTGAATACCATTACATATGAACCTCTGCTGTGATAATGATGCAAGGTGTTAATTATTACAACTTTACCATTTAATCATGTGTTCAAGGGGATCCTCTTTCTGTTGTTTTGTCCACAGCATGAGATCTGTGAGCAAATTGGGATAAATTGGAGGATAATGGGTCTAAATGTTGCAATTATCTTAGACAGGAAGAGCAGCTCTAATTTGAAAATAACGCCCAGCCATAAGGCTTATGAGACCCAATAAACAATATTACATATATAATAAAACATTAGAGTGATACTATTCATTTCCTGCACAAAACAGTGTTGTACATGGTAATATTCAAAATTAACATAGTGTTTAAAAAGTGTGTGTCTTAAATCTTCATCACTTCATGATATTAAAAATAAATAAAAACTTAAGATAAACAAAAAACACAAACAAACCATATGCCCAGGATATATGGCGGTATTATACAAATGAGGTTACATAAATATCAATAGAAATATCTTCATAAAAAGTTCTGGCACTAATATGTTTTATTGCTACAATAATGGAAGAACACCTGCACACTGCTTATTGTGAATTCATTGTCATCAAAATGAATTTGCTTTGTCCTTCCAACATTTATAGTGGCATTATATAGACCCATGACGATGCAGATTGGAATCGATCTTCAGCAACTTTTGTTTCTTGTAAGAGACTAACGGGTCGGTACCGTCTGGCTCAGTGACTTGGTTGATGCATGTCATCGTATCCCAATTGTATGGATCGATGGTGTCAATCTTTCCAGCTTGATAACGGTGTAAGAATCTACATCGAAACATTGCAACATGCAATAAAACAGAAGCTGTTATCCACAAGGTTAAACATTATTATTAATCACTGGACTGTCTGGTCCAAACTCAATTATTTACAGACCAACGTCATACAGCTGGAATATTGCTGAGTGCAGTGTTAAAAAACAAATAATACAAAACTGGCATCATGTCACAGATAAATTTAAATATGGATTGAAGGAAAAACTGGAAATGGAACACGGAGTTCAGGTCAAGTCAGGTCAAAGATGAGGTCAAAGAATTTTTTTATATTGTGTTTGCTGGCATACAACAATTGAAGGCTTGATAGATACTGATCAATGATAGGGTTCGGCAGATATTTCCGAAGTTTAACAAACAAAGGCACTTGTACGGAGTCTTCATGTACTTGATTACTAAATTTGTAATGTAATTGAAATCTGAGATTGGGTGCTGTGGCTGCTGAGTGTGGTTAGCACTAGGATGGATAGTGAGATGGCGTGGATCATGCTCACAACATCGACCACCTGGTCTGCTACACAGGGTTTGTTGGGAACCATTGTTATGAAAGTGTTTATCCATCATGCTGATGAGTTTGATTCACTAAATGGGTACAATGTGCGACGCCCATTCTTGGTGTCCCTTGCCGTTATTCTCAGTCGCTCATACTGAAGACACAGGTGTGATTCACAACATGGGTACATAGTCTTGACATCCACGCTGAAAGCACTATTTTGATTCCCCGGTACAATGTGTGAAAGCTCGCTCGCTCACTCACTCACTCACTCACTCACTCACTCACTCACTCACTCACTCACTCACTCACTCACTCACTCGCAGTGCCTCCATGGTCTAGTTGGTACTTGTTGTTACCCTGCCTGGCGCTTGTCATTTATTGAAACTGTGGCATGGTATCTCCTTGGGCGGGAAGTATAAAACCAGCACCAGTCTCAAGTTCAAGCAACCTGCCGCCCGTCCAGCTGCTATGACGTCGCTATGTATATGAGTGCAATAATACCCCATTATTTCACCTCACCTCTCCTTACCTCATCTCCCTCTCCTCTCCTTGCCTTGCCTTGCCTTGCCTCACCTCAACCCACATATAACCCCACCCCATCCCACCCCGCCCTGACCCACACCACCTCACCTTTCCTCACCTCATCTCCCTCGCCTCGCCACGCTACGCCACGCCACGCCAAGCCACACCATGCCTCACCACACCTCGCCACGTCCTGCACGCCCCGCCCCACCCCATCCCACCCTACACTGTCCTGACCAACACCACCCCAACCCACACCACCTCACCTTACCTCACCTCATGTCCCTCGCCTCGCCTTGCCTCGCCTCACCACGCCACGCCATGTCCCGCACGCCCCGCCCCGCCCCACCCCACCCCACCCCACCACACTGTTTATATAGCTATCACCACCCTCAATGCCACACAGGGTCTGCCTTCCATTACTGGCCAATGCTCCCTGTGCAAGTAGCTCGGCCACATACAATTCTAATCATGTAATAATGATATACATCCATTGAGAGATTACAAAGTGCATTTAATATTTTTAATATTTTTAATTGCACAACATATCATCTATCTCTCGTCTCACGTAAGCATGTGTTCCAGTTTATCAAGTTTGAATCTCATTAGTTTTAATTAAATCAAAGATCCTGTGAATGAAAATTGACTATCTAATCAGTTGTTGTTTTAGATCCTTTTTAACTTTTCCTGGTAATTGAATGGAGTAAAACTGAACTGTTGGCATCTTTCAATCAGTAAGGATAAGAATTTATGGATGAACAACTTCTTTATTATATTTAAGAGCGACGTTTTGGTGAAGGTTCTCAGTCAGTGTTTGTCAAAATCTAGATTACAATAAAACTTTGCCTCTGTTGTATGAAGCCAGAAAAATATCCTAAAACGTGAAAAACTATTTCCATTTGCGTATTTCTCATCCACATCCCGTCATCAGAAAGCTACCGATACGGTCGCTTTGATGTGTAAAGCTATATTGTCATGCACCTCACTGTTGCAGATGTAGTAGTACATCTTTATAATTATGCAAAACAAATGTATAGCACAGCGAAAGGCTTGCATTAGGCCCGTCTGATAAGTAGGCCTACACGGGTGTGATCACTGAGGCAGAAACGGAATAAGGCGAGCAGAGCTAAGTAAGCTCGGGTAATTGGCTATTGTTTACAAACAAAGCTTCAGAACGGTTGACGTACTGGCCCTTTAACTGGTCCTTTCATTTGGAACTGATGGTGTTAGCCGTCTTTGTATTGTTCCGATTTGTAAAACTGATGAGTGATAGATAATGTTTCAGAAATTTCATATGTGAGTTTCTTGTAATATTTCTAGCACTATCTTCCTATGTGAACTTTCACATTTGTGAAACAGACGTGATGAACGTCCCTCTGCAATGCTATCACATTATGACACAATGGATGTCATCGAAATAATTCTGTGCCATCTGGACCTGCCAGTTTACCTGAATGTGGACCAAAAAAACACTAAATAAAAGTTGCTGTGAAAATATATTCGATTATATGAATTTAATGCTGGGTCAATTTCACCAAGCTGAATTGAATTTTATTTTTTCAAATTTGGGATTGAGTGAAAAAGATACTTATCAGAAAAAGTATTCAAGATCAGGGAAGAGTCCAGGATATTTTCATTTTTCAAAGAATTTTTGTTATTTGGTTATTTGTTATTTATCGCATGGTTATTGCAACAATACCCCAACAAAATAGTAGAAAGAAAAATTGAATACCATTACATATGAACCTCTGCTGTGATAATGATGCAAGGTGTTAATTATTACAACTTTACCATTTAATCATGTGATCAAGGGGATCCTCTTTCTGTTGTTTTGTCCACAGCATGAGATCTGTGAGCAAATTGGGATAAATTGGAGGATAATGGGTCTAAATGTTGCAATTATCTTAGACAGGAAGAGCAGCTCTAGCATGCTGGGCTCTCATTGGAGGCTTAGGCGTCAATCTGCGCTGATTCCTTTGCTCATTGGACACTACTGGATGGATCTGTTGGTCTCTGATGGTGTGTGTCCTTGTTGAGACCTGACGCTTAGGTGTCAATCTGCACTGATTCCTTTGCTCATTGGACACAACTGAACAGATCTGTTGGTCTCTGATGGCGTGTGTCCTTGTTGAGACTGGAGGCTTAGGTGTCAATCTGCACTGATTCCTTTGCTCTTTGGACACGACTGGACAGATCTGTTGGTCTCTGATGGTGTGTGTCCTTGTTGAGACTGGAGGCTTAGGTGTCAATCTGCACTGATTCCTTTGCTCATTGGACACTACTGAACAGATCTGTTGGTCTCTGATGACATGTGTCCTTGTTGAGACCTGAGGCTTAGGTGTCAATCTGCACTGATTCCTTTGCTCTTTGGACACTACTGGACAGATCTGTTGGTCTCTGATGGTGTGTGTCCTTGTTCAGACCTGAGGCTTAGGTGTCAATCTGCACTGATTCCTTTGCTCATTGGACACGACTGGACAGATCTGTTGGTCTGTGATGGTGTGTGTCCTTGTTGAGACCTGAGGCTTAGGTGTCAATCTGCACTGATTCCTTTGCTCATTGGACACTACTGGACAGATCTGTTGGTCTCTGATGGTGTGTGTCCTTGTTGAGACTGGAGGCTTAGGTGTCAATCTGCACTGATTCCTTTGCTCATTGGACACTACTGGACAGATCTGTTGGTCTCTGATGGTGTGTGTCCTTGTTCAGACTGATTGCTTCATTGTCATTGCTCATGAATGGGATCTGTTTTCCTCGGACGGTTTATTGTGAGTGGGGTTTTTGAGGGGCTATATAGGTCCTGTGTTATGTTTATATTGTTGGGGAAAGGACACATCTGGCTGTCAGGAGACCGACAGATCCTTAATTATGGTTGTCAGATTTGATCAGTGGGGTTTGTGTATTAGGTGGTCTCAATGAGGTATTTGACGTGTCAAAACAGGCCTTTATACTTGTGTCCCATTACAATATGTATAATTCATTGAATACCTTAACTCTATTACGTCATAGCCATTAATCCCATATTTTGAATCTGTATAAACCTGACCGCCTCTGTGGTCTAGTGGTAGAGTATCCAGCTGGAAATCGGAAGGTCTATGGGGTTCAATCCCCTGGCGCGTCATACCAAAAGACGTTACTTGTTACCCTGTCTGGCACTCAACATGAAGGTGCTAAAACAAGGACTGGTTGGTTCAGAGTCAAAATACTATGTCTGAGTGGGGTATTCATGTTAATCTGCGGCATGGTATCTCAGTAGGCTAGCACTTTAAATCAGCATCTGTCCGGACTAGTACAAGCAGCCACACACACACACAGATGCATGCACCTCACGTAATAAGTGCAATAATCTT
Organism: Haliotis rufescens; assembly: GCF_023055435.1. Classification (NCBI taxonomy): domain Eukaryota; kingdom Metazoa; phylum Mollusca; class Gastropoda; order Lepetellida; family Haliotidae; genus Haliotis; species Haliotis rufescens. The sequence goes on along the minus strand of NW_025963846.1, from coordinate 1,974,726 downwards.
AGATGCAACGTTAAAGCCCATTTCACCTCACCTCACCTCACCTCTATAAAATCTTGAGATATTTAATAGATGACCTCTTCGCTGTCAGTTATTCATAATATGTCTTTTGGGAAACCCTATCTCATGCCGAATGCTTTTGCACATGTGCGGGGCAGGAAAACCTCATGTTACAATATGTATTTCAGTACTTAATTTGTACAATTTTTGCACGAACATGCACCAAAGTCTGTGTGGCCTGGCAAACAAGAGATGATTTTCATGCCTTTACACACAAGAGAGCTGTACACTGCTTGGTGCTATCGCAACAACTAGTGATGTATAGTTGTCAGTGAAGAGGACTTCTGTTGAAAATTGAAAATTTAATTATTGTGTGGTTGCAGGATTTATGACAATGATGTAATAGAGGTAGATGATTTGTAAGAATTATTAACAACAATACCTATTGTGTTGATGTTTCAGTGGTAACATTCTGATAAAATGCTGTGGCAGTAGTTTTGTGTTTTGTCATAGTGCATTGTCTGTTGTCAGTCCACCCATTGCAAAGATGACATCTCTGAAACCTTGAGGCCTAAAATCAGACTGAAGCCTTTCTAATATAAGAACAGGATATGTATGGACTTTCTTAGAGATGTGGATAAACACAGCCCAAACATACAATACAAAACTCATGCTCCGGACTTGTTCATACTAAGATTTTCTCTCACAGTTTTTAAAAATCAGCCTCTATTTTGCCATTCTCATGTCATGCCAGAAGTCCAAAACATACACATGTTCAAAATAATGATAAACAATATTTACAACCATTTGAACATCCATGATAAATTTTCAAACCAATATTTCAAAGTTTTAACTTTAAAATTTGACATTCCCAGTGAGACAAAAAGGGCCTGTGGCTCACCTCCTCCTTCCAACTTCTGATTTTTACCACTGTATATTCTTCTTTACCCTTATGTTGTGACATATATGTTGCATCTAATGTTGCAAATATTCCTTAAAAGTTAAGGTGAGCTACAGAACATTTTTGACTTTATGTCACTTGATGTCTTTTGAAAATGACGCCTGACTCATCTTGCCCAAGTTACCCAGTTTGTCTTCAGTTTGTATCCTATTCTTTATGAGCTTTTCTAAAACCACACAGGCAGTTTTGATTATGCTTGATTTGTGGCAGTTCCTAAATGGTGTATATGCATTAAGTCTCATTTGCAAAAATGTTGCAGAAAAATATCAAATGTCAAACTGTCAGTTGTCCTGTTTTGTTTTATGAAGAATGTCTATGTCTTTGTCATAGTTGGGGCCAAAATGAACTTTTATCAGTTCTTGGAAAGTTGTTTAATTCAGAGACATGCTTGTTGTACATATGGTGACAGAACCGGGGATCGGGGGATCCGAGGATCCGGGGTAGAATAGGTCTTCAGTAACCCTGCTTGTGTAAAAGCGACTATGCTTGTCGTAAGATGCAACTAACAGGATCGGATGGTCAGACTTGCTAACTTGGTTGATGCATGTCATCGTATCCCAATTGCCTGGATCGATGCTCATGATGTCAATCACTGGACGGTCTGGTCCACACTCAGTTATTTACAGACCACCATCAAGGCTGGAATATTGGAGTGTGGCGTTAAAAAAACACCCAAGCAAACAAATGTTATACAGCTGGAATTTTGCTAAGTATGGCGTTGCACAACAAACAAACAAAGAAAATATGTTCCCAAAGGCCCAGGTGAGCTGCAGAACATGCTTGTGAGTTAGTTGCCAAGATAATACAATAAGAACTCTCTTCCTGCGTCATTAGTGTGTTTATCTAAATTTCATAATACGTTACTTACTGGAAGGCAAACATGGAACTAATGTGTGTATACATGATGGATGTTGACAATTACTCCGTGATAAGTTGCCTCCAGCTTTGAAAAGCTCTCACCACGAACATCTGCATGTCTGTAGACACGCAACTATGGCCTTCATACGTCAGCAGCTGTGTAAAAGACATGCTATATGGGGTATTGCATATACAACTTCATTTGCTGTTGTTAGGGTCCAAATTGGATCAAGCCAAAAGTGTATGGCAATTTAATAAGCTTCCAGACAGTATCCTTCGTACACAGACTTTCCATAAAAGTATTTCTGCACTTTTTTTCATCTTCGTTTTTACTGTCATTTGAGGGTTATCTTTTAAAATGCACAGTAGTCTCGTAGTCTTGAATATTGCTATTAAAAAGTACAAGATGTTTCCAGGTGATTTGGATGTTCATGATGAAGTTAATGTAGAAATGGCATCAACGAGACCACTTCGAACTTTAACTGCTTTGAACAGTATTTCAGTTATATCACAGCATCTGAGTTTGAATTTGGGGGAAAGCCTGAAGTGATAGAGAAGTGTTACCACTTTATTGAAACCCTCAAGTATGGATATGGTGCAGGCATAGTAATGTTCATGGCCTGGGCAAATCTGGCATTCAAACCCATCACAAGTGGATCCTGGCACAGCTAAGAACTGTAACTCATGTATATCACCTATGTATACCACTGGACCACCTATGTATACCACTGGGCCACTTTTGTATACCACTGGACCACCTATGTATACCACTGGACCACCTAGGTATGCCACTGGACCAGCTATGTATACAACTGGACCACCTATGTATACCACTGGGCCACTTTTGTATACCACTGGACCACCTAGGTATGCCACTGGACCAGCTATGTATACAACTGGACCACCTATGTATACCACTGGGCCACTTTTGTATACCACTGGACCACCTATGTATACCACTGGACCACCTATGTATGCCACTGGACCAGCTATGTATACAACTGGACCAAGTATATTTACAACTGGACCATCAAAGTTTACCCTTGGGCCGTCAGTGTATACCACTGAGTCATACATGTATACGCCCATGTATGCCACAGGTCCATGCTGTATACCACTGGACCACTCATGCGCCCTTTGTTTGGGCAAGGATAAGGATAGCTGGCTTATTTGAAATTACGAGATACTATTTTGTGAACCTATTGTAGATTGTTGTGGTTCATTTCTTATGAACATGAATAGTCATCAGGTTTTTACAGAGAGCCATATTTAAATATGGTTTACGTCTCTGCTGACTTAGTAATGAGCAAGCAATGTCTGACTTTATCCATCAACTTATTCTGTACATTGATTTCTGTCATGGGCCGGTCGGGTAGCCTAGTGGTTAAAGCAGTCTCTCGTCATGCCGAAGACCCGAGTTCGATTCCTGACATGGGTACAATATGTGAAGTCCATTTCTGGTGTCCCCCGATGACGTGCTATTGCTGAAATATTGCTAAAAGCGGGGTAAAACCATACTCGGCCTGCTCGCTCGCTCACTCACTCACTCACTCACTCACTCACTCACTCACTCACTCACTCACCCACTCACCCACTCACTCACTCACTCACTCACAGCACCTCCATGGTCTAGTTGATACTTTTTGTTACCCTGGCTGGCGCTTGTCATAAATTGGATAAGACATAGACAGTCTGTATACTGTGTCTGGGTGTGTGTTGAAACTGTGGCATGGTATCTCCATGTGCAATGCATTGTTCCTAAAAACAAAGGAAACAATTTGAACAACTTTAAGATATCAAGATACGAAAATGAGTGGGTGTTGTGTACTCTTCAATACTTTTCCAGCAGATCTTCCCTTAACCCCAATCCCCCAATTCTTTTCAACTATATCTTCATCGATGACTAACTTTTGCCATGTCATCCTAACCCAATAGCCCTTCTGGGACCTTCAATCTGTGAATGAGACCCAGCAAATTTGTTTTGACATGTTCACGAAACAGACACCAGAATCTGACTCATATAGAGGATATACTTGTGCTCATTTGATGTCGTGAAATTAGATTTCTTTGTACAGCAATATTGTTCAGTGACAATGGTAATGATATTATTTCAGTGATGAACTGGGATGAATGGCTGCCTGTTGTTTGAAGGCCCCAGAGAGTGGCTCACAGTGTCATTGATGTTTGTTGGTGTGTCAGAACTATAATAACATTGTTTCTGTGGGTCTCTTGTGATTGGAGTAACTAACTCACTTACCTCCCACATGAATGATAAACGGGAGTAGTACTTGATGAAAAAAAAGGATTGGATGAATGAATGTGTGACTGATAACTTGATGATAGTCAAATTGGTAGATGGTCGGATGGTCAGACTTATTAAAATGAGATGTATTACCCTAATATGATACTTCTCTGTGTGAAGGAGGTTTTGTCAGACGAACCCTGAGCGGACTTTGACCACCCAGTCTAAAGAAGGATGCCAATGTTCATCAGCCAGTGAGATGTCAGCTTTCTAAAACAAGTCAGTTACAATTCTTTCCCACCTCAATTTGGAGGTGAGGAGAGGTGGAATGGGGTTTCACGTCGCGTCCAAGATTATTGTACTTATATAGCGACGTGCATGCATGTGTGTGTGTGGCTGCTTGTACTAGTCCAGACTGATGCCGATTTATAGTGCTAGCTCACTGAGATACCATGCTGCAGTTTAAGATGAATACCCCACTCAGACACAGTATACTGACTCCGAGCCGACCAGTCCTTGTTTTAGCCCCTTAATGCTGAGCACCAGACAGGGTAACAACAAGTACCATCTTTTAATGTCTTTTGGTATGATGCGGCCGGGAATCGAACCCCTTACCTTCCGCTCTCCGGGGGGATACTCTACCACTAGACCACGGAGGTTGTCACCTCATTTCAGAAAATTGAGACTTTACAAAAGAAAACCCACAGAGAACATGGGCAGTTTCTCAACTGGCACTCCTGTTTAGGTTTGGATGCGCTCAGAATGACAGTGTGGATAAAAAAATCACAACATAATTAGAGAGGCCTTTATTATTTTCATTCGGAATTGCCTATGAGTGTTCATTTTTGAGATACAGAATTTGAGAAATAAGATGTACACCTCTGAATGCTTGTACCAAGAATTTCGAAACCTTGACACTGATTGACTGATAACAACGTTCACCTTATGTGACCTCCATGTCTTCACTCAGAGAGGCATGGAATCAGATTAGCAGATAGGATTTAACTGAGATTGTTTAGATGACTAAAGTCTATTAAAGCAGATATATTTTTAACTTGCAAAAACATATCCCTGTCTGGCTCTCCTCTCTCAAAAAAAAGTACCAGTGTTTTATGACTGTATTAATGACATGTTAAGGTATGAACTTGACATTTCTTCAAAATTCCATATCGACTTTTCGAAGTATATGTGCTCTGTTTAAAAGAATTGTGTCATTGTCATTGGTTCAAATCCTGGATTGTGTCTGATCATGTTCCTGGGTCTGCCTGCACCATACCTCTAATCATCACGGTAGCCAAAGTGATTATTTTACCATATTCGCCGTATTAAGCGCCTTGTACCTAAAGGCGTCCCCTGACCAACTTCTAAATCAATCTGAAAGTCATGTTTCCTTACAACCCGGGGTCACGGGTGGACCAGTCGTCAAAGGCGCCGCGATTCGTTGTGCAGAGTTGCGTCCCTTGGGCACGCCAGAAACCTGTGATTGTGGGTTCGAATCCCGGTTCGCCCCGATTATGTTTCTAGGTTTGTCTGCACCATACCTGTGCTCGTGGGTTTCACCGAAGCGGTAAATGTCTGAGACCTGCATCACTTCGGGCTTTCCTCCCACATTAAGCTGACACGCCGTGATATAACTGGAATAATGTTAAAAGCTGCGCTTAACCCAACTCACTCACTCACTGTAGCAACCCTGTATATGATTGAAAATTTATAATCCATATTTTCTTGTGTATGTTACAGATTTTTACAGAAAACAGCAGCAGGGAAGGGGTGTTCATTTGCCTCGTAAGTATTATAAAAAAAGGTTTTGTTGCATTGAGTTTGTTTGTTCACTACCACCTAATATCTGACAAAAATTGAAATTTGGTTTTAATAAGCAACCTATTTGTCTTTTTTCTCAGTGACCGGAGCCCTAATTGCAGTGAATTCCAACAAATTAATTATATATTTCATCACATGGCTGTAATATACCTGAAGGTCTGTTCAAAGAAGTGTTAAACTCACTGCTTCATGGATGAATTGTTACCACAAATCCAGTTAGCTGCAGTTAGTTAAACTTAGTGCTTCAGCTTAAACCAGTGCTTCTGTCCTGAATTTCCAACCTGTTTGGAGTAGATCCCCAGCAATCTATGCTGGTCCACCCTGAGGGGATTTCAGGTTTGAATAGGTCCCCAGCAACCTGTGCTGGTCCAACCTGTGGGGATTCTGGGTTAGAACAGATCCCAACAACCTTTGCCGGTCCACCCTGAGAGGATTCTGGGTTAAAACAGATCCCCAGCAACCTGTGCTGGTCCACCCTGAGGGGATTCTGGGTTAGAACAGATCCCCAGCAACCTTTGCCGGTCCACCCTGAGGGGATTCTGGGTTAAAACAGATCCCCAGCAACCTGTGCTGGTCCACACCTGAGGGGATTCTGGGTTAAAACAGATCCCCAGCAACCTGTGCTGGTCCACCCTGAGGGGATTCTGGATTAGAACAGATCCGAAACAACCTTTGCTGGTCCACCCTGAGGGGATTCTGGGTTAGAACAGATCCCCAGCAACCTGTGCTGGTCCACCCTGAGGGGATTCTGGGTTAGAACAGATCCCCAGCAACCTGTGCTGGTCCACCCTGAGGGGATTCTTGGTTAGAATAGATCCCCAGCAACCTGTGCTGGTCCACAACTGAGGGGATTCTTGGTTAGAACAGATCCCCAGCAACCTGTGCTGGTCCACCCTATGGGGATTCCAGGTTAGAACAGATCCCCAGCAACCTATGCTGGTCCACCCTGAGGGGATTCTCGGTTAGAATAGATCCCCAGCAAACTGTGCTGGTCCACCCTATGGGGATTCTCGGTTAGAATAGATCCCCAGCAACCTGTGCTGGTCCACCCTGAGGGGATTCTGGGTTACAATAGATCCCCAGCAACTTATGCCGGTCCACCCTATGGGGATTCTGGGTTAGAATAGATCCTCAGCAACCTGTGCTGGTCCACCCCTTTGGGATCCCGGGTATTTATTAGACCCCCAGCACCCAACCCTTGTGGTAAAGGATGACTTACGGGATCAGGTGGTCAGGCTTAGTGATTTGCTTGGTGTGTGTCATCGTATCCGGGCAGCGTGAATCATTGCTTACAATATCACTCACTCAATTGTCTGGTTCAGATTCAATTGTTTACTGACCACTGTCATTCAGCTGGAATACTGCTGAATGCAGCACTGAACAACAAACTTGAAAGCCCAGTCACTTGATTGTTTGATCCAGACTCGATTATTTCGATGGCCGCATCATGTAGCTAGAACTTTGCTGAGTGCAGCGTTAAACAGTAAACTTGATTACCCGCACTGGCATCACAGATGAAAAACTTTTTAAACATTTTTTTGTTTGGTCGTAATCCGGCATCAGTGCAATGCATCCCTTTGGGATAAATGTATTTCCTCAAAAGATTATGAAAATTGCTTATTTCCAAAAATAAACTTTGAAATAGCTATGCCAAATAACATTTTATGGAAAAAAATATCAAGAGTGGTTGCAATGATATTTAAAACAGTTTGAAAGCAGAAAAACCTCCAAACTAAATGACCCAAACTCATGAATTTAGAGGATCATTTGGAGAATATCAGCAGTGAAGAATTAATGAATTCACAGAATGAATGATGTGATTTGTCCGAGTCGAATGTTTGTATCCATAGCCATTACTGTATTTCACACTCAGGTGAGGCCGGATAGCCCGAGGTACTACTTTGATACATGGCGTGTTTTGTTAATTGCTTTGCATTTGGCATGTGCTGAGTAAATTAGCCTCAACCCTGTAAATCATTCAACAGACATTTCTATTGTAATCAGAAAGTTTCAAGCCACTGTATTTTCTTTTACATAAAATCACTTAATACTTTGGCTTCTTGCTAGCAACCACATTTGTTTGATGTTTTGAAATACATTTTTTCAAAAATTGCAACAATGAGATGAGGTTTCTGAAATATCCAAAGACATGCTGGATTTAGCCAAGTATTGTCGGCAAGGGTCTCAGAGCCAAACGGTTCATATTTAGATTGAGAAGAACTTGTTCGCTCTGTGAACTTATTCATTCTTTGGAAAAAAGATTTATTGCCCCCAAAAGGCATCTCATCAGTGATCATATTGTGTGTAAATTGTGCTTTGTGAGGTACTAATTTGGTGGCTGCTCTAACCTGTAAAGATACCCTGTGGGGATGCTGATTCCTGGCTAGAACAGGTCCCCAGTAACCTGTGCTGGTCCACCCCGTGGGGATTCCTGGTTAAAATAGATCCCCAGTAACCTGTGCTGGTCCACCCTGTGGGGATTCCAGGTTAGAACAGATCCCCAGTAACCTGTGCTGGTCCACCCCGTGGGGATTCCTGGTTAGAACAGATCCCAAGTAACCTGTGCTGGTCCACCCCGTGGGGATTCCTGGTTAGAACAGATCCCCAGTAACTTATGGTGGTCCACCCTGAGGGGATTCCTGGTTAGAATAGATCCCCAGCAACCTGTGCTGGTCCTCCCCATGGGGATTCCTTGTTAGAACAGGTCCCCAGTAACCTATGCTGGTCCACCCTGAGGGGATTCCTGGTTAGAATAGATCCCCAGTAACCTGTGCTGGTCCTCCCCATGGGGATTCCTGGTTAGAACAGGCCCCCAGCAACCTATGCTGGTCCTCCCCATGGGGATTCCTTGTTAGAATAGATCCCCAGTAACCTGTGCTGGTCCACCCTGTGGGGATTCCTGGTTAGAACAGATCCCCAGTAACCTATGCTGGTCCTCCCCATTGGGATTCCTGGTTAGAACAGATCCCCAGCAACCTATGCTGGTCCACCCTGTGGGGATTCCTGGTTAGAATAGATCCTCAGTAACCTGTGTTGGTTCTCCCTGTGGGGATTCCTGGTTAGAATAGGTCCCCAGTAACCTGTGCTGGTCCTCCCCGTTGGGATTCCTAGTTAGAATAGGTCCCCAGTAACCTATGCTGGTCCACCCTGAGGGGATTCCGGGTTTGAACAGATCCCCAGCAACCTGTGGTGGTTCACCCTGCCTAGTTAGAACAGATCAACAGCAACCTGTGCTGGTCCACCCTACTTGGTAAGAATAGATCCCCAGCAAGCTATGCTGGTCCACCCTGCCTGTTTAGAACAGATCCCCAGCAACTTATGCTGGTCCACCCTACTTGGTTAGAATAGATCCCCAGCAAGCTATGCTGGTCCACCCTACTTGGTTAGAATAGATCCAAGCAAGCTATGCTGGTCCACCCTGCCTGGTTAGAATAGATCCCCAGCAACCTATGCTGGTCCACCCTACTTGGTAAGAACAGATCCCCAGCAACCTATGCTGGTCCACCCTACTTGGTTAGAATAGATCCCCAGCAACCTATGCTGGTCCACCCTGCCTGGTTAGAATAGATCCCCAGCAACCTATGCTGGTCCACCCTGCCTGGTTAGAATAGATCCTCAGCAACCTTTGCCGGTCCACCCTACTTGGTTAGAATAGATCCTCAGCAACCTTTGCCGGTCCACCCTACTTGGTTAGAATAGATCCCCAGCAACCTATGCTGGTCCACCCTGCCTGGTTAGAATAGATCCCCAGCAACCTATGCTGGTCCACCCTGCCTGGTTAGAATAGATCCTCAGCAACCTTTGCCGGTCCACCCTACTTGGTTAGAATAGATCCTCAGCAACCTTTGCCGGTCCACCCTACTTGGTTAGAATAGATCCTCAGCAACCTATGCTGGTCCACCATGCCTGGTTAGAATAGATCCTCAGCAACCTATGCTGGTCCACCCTGCCTGGTTAGAATAGATCCTCAGCAACCTTTGCCGGTCCACCCTACTTGGTTAGAAGAGATCCCAGGCAACCTATACTGGTCCACCTTACTTGGTTAGAATAGATCCCCAGCAACTTATGCTGGCCCACCCCTTGGGGAAACCGAGTTAGAATAGATCCCAAGAATTGTGTAAAGCAATAGTTGGCTTGTGACACATATCAGTCTTTCAGAGTTAGTATTCCATACATATCATAAGACCTGACTTGCCGTGGGGATTACGGGTAAGAATATAGGTTTCAAGTAACCTATGACAAAGTGCCTATCAAAGTATTCCCAGTCAACTATGCTTGTCGTAAGAGGCTAATGAGTGGAGTTGGTGGCTCGATGATTGGTTGATCATATGTCATTGTATCCCAGTCATGTGGATAAGTGCAATCGATTTGTTTTTATGGTGCAAATTATACTTATCAATCACACAATCATAAAATCAATAATAAAATTCTTATCCACATATTTATTCCATGAAGTTTAGTTTTATAGTAGATATATGTTCATGAACTCTTGATAGCAGCTGTCTGTCTAGCTCAGCATATGCTGAACTGGTTGAGATCCGGTGACTATATGGCCATGCTAGTATTTTTAATTTTTTTAATTTAAACTACATATTTATATACTGCAGTTATCCAGGTACTGGTATCTGCTCAAATTCAGTTTTATTCATTCCCCGACCAGTGGATCTGTTTGCATTTCAGTTATCATTCTCAGCTCCCTGGGGAGTATACAACCCAAGCTGCCCAGAGGCGCTAGAAGGTTTTTACATCCACCTCACATATTGGGTACCCATTCCCTGCTGGGTGAACAGAGGCACATTTGAACTAAGTCACTTGCCCAGGGTGACACCACACGTGTTTACACTTGTGTTTCGGGTGTAAGTACGTATTCGTGTTTCCACCATCTGGTCATCTACCATCGGACGAGTGGGTTATTTTGAGTGCACAGGGTGATAATACTGTACACTTGGGGTAGTGACAACACTAGTATGTTCAGAGCTGCCAGGAAATTCAGTAAAGGCTCATGCTGTGTTAATTTGGATGAGCATTGTCATGCTGCAAAATGGTGCCTGGTGTTTGGCAAAATGGCACCGGGTGTTTGGCAAAATGGTGCCTGGTGTTTGGCAAAATGGCACCTTGTGTTTAGCAAAATGGTGCCTGGTGTTTGGCAAACCTAGTGTTTGGCAAAATGGCACCTAGTGTTTGGCAAAATGGCACCTGATGTTTGGCAAAATGGCGCCTGGTGTTTGCAGAGTCACGACAACATGAGGACGTAAGATCTTGTTGTGACAATGCACACCTGTTAAGTTGTTGACATGAACAAAAGATCTGTTCTCCCATAAGCATGAGAGCTGGTTCCCCACATCGTGATACTTCCTCCAGCGAAACTGTCAACTTCTTGTATGCAACATGTGGCGCCATGACACTCATTCCATTGCTGATGCACGCTGATCCGCGCATCTCTCCTTTGAAGTAGGAAACAGGATTCATCACTTAACCAAACACTTCGCCAACGTTGGTGAAGCCGCCGATGATGTAATGGACACCACTGCAGCTGCTTAAGTTGATTACCATTATAAAGGTCAAACAACTCAACATTGGCCTTTTTGCTTGGATTCCTGCAGCTTGTGACAGTATAGTAAAGTCTGTGCATATGTCGGACATGAACCAGGAATTTGTGTTGCAGTGTAGTTGCAGTGTAGGTTGCAGTGTAGGTTGCAGTGAGTGTCCTGTCTCGAAGATGAAGGACCCGGATATAGTGATCCTCGGATGTGTGGACTCTTGTGATCTTAGACATTTCCAGTGGTACCATGTTGCCGATATTGTGCATTTGGCAACACTGAAATGCTTTGCCCCTGAAGCTGTGATTCTCCATCTTCAAGTCCACCAAAATAGTGTTATTTCTTGCATTATTACTGAGGCTTGGCATGACAATTTTTATATTCACTTCATTAACTAAATGATTTGTGAAACAAGTATGAGTCAGAAACTTGTCCAAGAAACCCATGACAAATTTGATGACTTGCAGTTGAAAACTGCTTTTCAGCGCCAAAAAAACGAATCATACAAATGTGAAAGGTCATTGTTATTAATTCTATCTACAATTGTATTGTGAAACTTTATGAGTAAAAAATAATATGTAAAGACTTTATTTTCATGTAGTACTGCGAAAAATACTGATGAAAATATTGTTACACCTCTGCTTTTCGTATTTTGGAGAGTTTATCTTCTATCTCTGGTCCAGTCTGTTAAATAAAAGTCTAAACAAATCAATTTGACAATTTGAAAAACATCTTCATCTTTTCTTGAAAGGTTTCACACAAAGTGCTCAGATAATTCAGCCAGAAATGGAAAAACATGAAAACAAGATCATGAACTTCTGAGAACTTGTCATTGTCGATAACTTATTGATCGATTGAGGATGTCAATGTTCCAAATTTAGACCTCGATTCACAACAATAATGTAAAGCTGCTCTTTACAGGAAAATGTAGGTCGTGTGTACTTCATGCCAGTCATGAGGGTTGTCTAAACGGCTGGAGATTGAGTGGTCACAATGGGTATCAGTTATCGATCAATGGCCAGTGTCGAAAATCGATCCCAAATTTAGAGGTCGATTCACAACACTGATGTTAAAGAGCACCTTTGACAGAGGAGTAAAGGTCCCGAGGACCTCATGCTTGTCATAAGGGCTATCTGTAATGGATACTTAGTCACATTGGCTGCTGGCTGTAAATTCCTTATTGAAGGGCGACCTCTGTTATTCCACTGATACTTTTCATGGTGGCCTGTCTGTGGTCGTCATTGTCCCGTTGTTGATTCATTTTGCAGAGTGTGGCTGACCCGTGACATCCGGGTAAGAATTAGTCTCCAGCAACCCAGAGGCGAGTCAGGACCAGACAATCCAATGATTAATATCATGAGCATCGATCAACACAATTGGGATCGATGACATGCATAAACCAAGTCAGCAAGCCTGATCACCCAATCCTGTTAGTCGCCTTTTACGGCAAGCATGGGTTGCTGAAGACCTATTCTACCCCCGGTCTTCATGGGTCATCAACAGCAGTAATGTGACCGTGGTTGCTGTGAGTAGGCGTAACGGTGAGTTGGGGCAATCGGACAGTCAGTTCACACACGATTTCTCTGAAATTAATGTAAACAATATTGAATGAAATTTTGAATAAAATTTATCAAATATATTACAAACATAGTACAGATATACAATAAACACGTTTTTTATAGCCAGAAAGTGTAATAATAGGATTAAAGTGCGTATTTCAATTGCGATTTGTTGACTGGTATAATTTCCGATGTAACGTTCTCAAAGTGATAAGCTGGTAGGTCTATTTTTTTTGCGGTGGGGATAAACAACGTGTCAGTGAAAAACTGGAGTTATTTAAAAATGTACGTACATTTTTGGAGACATGTGTTGCGTGCAATACCCGAGTTAGCGGTATATTGATTAAGGGCGTTATAGCAAGGGAACACTGTGTGTTTAAAAATGTTCACTCATTTTTTGTTTTCAATGAAGGTATTTTGAAGGTTTGGTTTCTGTCATGTTGTTTGAATTTGTAACTATGAATGATTTTATCAAAGAACTCTTTCTGCAATCTAAACCCTTGGCTTTAGGCGATTGGCGCCAATTACAACTTGTCCTTTTAGATTTCATTGTATTGTAGATTTAAATTGATTAGTCCAGTGATGTACAAAATCCATGTTCAATTTCTTGTAAAAGCATTGACAATTCCTTTGTACAAATGATTTTTGTCTTTGAAATTGGATTATTTTTGCAAAAGGCATAAAATGAAGTGTCCTTCTGAGAAAGCGCTAAATTTTCTCTTGCAAATCTAAAAGTTTGCTCCTGTGGAATTTCATAATTGATACATGAATACGAATGTGTTCCATTTTCCCTTGATCCTGTTTGATTTCAAAACATGTACATCTTTCTTGTCACTCAGATAACATACAATTAGATTAGGTGACAGTCCTTTATTGACGAACTGAAGAAAGCTTTGTGAATCCTGAAGCGCCGTCATCCATTTTTGATGTTGGGTTATGGACCGAACTACAACTCTGCCCGGATCAAAGGATCCTGTCATGAAAAAGATTGGACAGAATAAACTGTTCCATTTATCACGAAATATTCCTAAATATCCAGCTGCTTAGTCCTGATGGATAAAGAGCTTCACTGATATGACAGAAGTTTCTTTTTTCTGTGATAGCCTTATTTCACTTACCACTCTCTTGAGAAGAACCCACTTCATTAGATCCTGCCTTGTTTTCACAAATGTGGGGATAATTTCTGAAAAGGTTTGTGATTCCTTTGTTGCAGACACAAATCAGTAGGCTGTTCCAAGCTTGGAAAGACTAGACAAATTCCCTTAATCATCAATACTTGCCTAGTGTGACCCCTATATGGCTCACAGACATTTTCTACATATCCAGAAGCCCGCATAGAACAAATTATACCAGCTAGAACATATATATATCTGTTAGTTCACATGACCTTTCAGTGTCTTTTTGTCCTTGCACGGATGAAGCATGTGTTTAAGTCTTCATTGGTGTCCAGAGCGTCTCCGTGGTCTTGTGGTAGAGCATCCGCCCGGAGAGCAGAAGGTCTGGGGTTCAATCCCCGACCGCGTCATACCAAAAAACGTTAAAAGATGGTACTTGTTGTTACCCTGTCTTGCGCTCAGCATTGAGCGGCTAAAACAAGGACTGGTTGGCTCGGAGTCAGTATACTGTGTCTGAGTGGGGTATTCATGTTAAACTGCGGCATGGTATCTCAGTGAGCTAGCACTATAAATCGGCATCAGTCCGGACTAGTACAAGCAGCCACACACACACAACCGTACATGTACGTCGCTATATATGTGCAATAATCTTGGATGCGACGTTTAACCCAATTTCACCTCACCTCATTGGTGTCCACAAGAAATGTATTTGTTGGAGAGGGTTAAAATACCATTGACTCAAATCCCAGATATAGAGAATTGCCATCGTGACTAAGGCTTGGTAGATAAAGGAAAGCATTTGTATACTGTCTCCCTGTTGGAAGAAAAACAACGTACTTTAGATCTGTCCAGTAATACCATTAAAAGTGATCCACGGAACCTTCTCATGCCAATCGTGAGGAGCGTGTTAAAATGGGCAACAAGAGTGCTGTATTTACCTGCGATTGTGTAATGTTTGATTTGGATGCTGGATCGCATGTTCATCAGAGATAAATCGTCTGCTTTTCCTCAGAATCCTCGGAGAGGCTACATGCATTTAGTTTGTGTATAGCTCGACAAAGTTTTTGCAGTCATGAAAAATAGCATGTAGGTGTTTGGGTTTTTTTACCTTTGAGTTAGAGTATTCCTGTTGAAGATTGTTAAACCATGCATTTTCTTGTACAAAAAAGGAAATGTAATAAACATAAATTGAAAAACATTCAGTCTAAATTGTTTTTACCATGAGAGTGCAGACAGAGAGAGCTTCTGTGTGATCACCAGTACTTAACAATGTGAAATATGATGGCTATTGCTCTTAATAGGGATCAGGGTCTCTCTCCTTATTATTTGATTATTTTCTTATTATCAGAAATGTATTTAGAATGTTTTTGTTCCTGAAATTGAAGTTGATGGTGCATGGATGGAAAACAATATGTTAAAGTCAATGAATCGGTTCCAAAGGTGAAAAAATGAGATTGTTGTGTACGAAGTCAAAAGAATCTGTTGGTATTAATGTAGTAATTAGTTGCAGTAAATGTTCAACTTGGCGCCTAAAATTTACTGTAAGTGTCGTAAATGAAGCATTTCAAGACAACAGGCAAATAAAAGGTTTCTTCTTGAAATGTTTGTCTTGTGATCTTGTCAGTGCTTTATTACATTTCAAATGTGTGGGACTGAACGGTTGTTTAGAGGCGAGATAAGAGTGTTGGTTGGTTGTGAAGGAGGGTTGAAGGTAGGGTTGGGATCACATCAATGAGTGTGTTGTCTCTTTGGTCGTGACGAGCCCCATCTAACCCATTGCTTGAACACTTCTTACATCGTGTCACAACTCAGTGAACACAATGCTTGAGATAACCATCCTTCATTATGTTTATGGGCCATTTTATGTGCAGTTTTAAATGCTTTTGTCTCACGTGAACAATGAAAACGTAAATTCGGTTGTTTTGGGAATATGTTGTTATCATGAATGCAGTAAAATAACTTTGGAGTTTTAAAATACTGCTTGTTTTGAGTAACCTTGACAGTAGAGCATGGATACAACGAACTACAAGGGACTGAAGAAATTAGTTTGTTATATACGTTGTTGGTTATATACGTTTTCCCTCGGGAATGTTTGCCATCTTGGATAAAACAAAACTCAGTACACATAATTGCAGCATTGACGTGTATTAGCAGTGATAACCTCATAGCATTCAATTGATAACATTTCTAAGCATTCATTTAATGACATCAAATTCATAACATTTTTTGAACATTGTTTATCAAATACATGTGCATATGTATTTAGCATTGCCTGGACCACGAAGCAGAATGTTTTCGCTTCTCACAGCTTGAAACCATTTGAAGAGGGCGTCTTCTATGTCTTGTTTGTTTTGTAGGCAAGATGAGACCAATTACATGTACAGGTAAGATTAACATAATGCGAGTTTAACAAGGTTGAATCGTCACCACTGATTGTGTTGATTCACCACAGTTAATTGTCAGTGACACTTGACACTGAGTGAGATTTCTCAGTTCGCTATACACGTCACAAATTAGTGGTATTTGGGCCTGTCGGGGATTTGATATGAGTTTGCTGTAGAGAGTTCGTTATATTTTTATGTGATAATATTTTGGAGATAAATCGTGAATTTTATTACAGTTAGTTGTATCCATGTTCGTATATCCGTGTTCTACTGTAGGTAAGCCTGCTGGATGAGTAACTATTAGGACTTCAGATGTTGGTGGACAAATAGAGAAATATTAGGTTGGTTGGTTGGTTGGTTGGTTGGTTGGTTGGTTCACGCCACACTCAGCAATATTCCAGCTATATGACGGCGGTCTGTAAATAATCGAGTCTGGACCAGACAATCCAGTGATTGATATCATGAGCAACGATTCACGCAATTGGGATCGATGACATGCATCAACCAAGTCAGCGAGTCTGACCACCCGATCCTGTTAGTCGCCTTTAAAGACAAGCATAGTCGCCTTTTACGGCAAGCATGGGTCGCTAAAGACCTATTCTACCCCGGATCTTCACGGTATAAATATTAGGAAATGTCTCAAAAATTTCCTTGCAATTCACCTCGGGCCAAATTTAATAACAATTATATTGGTTTACAAATTTCCCTGACCTTAAAATAATTAAAAGTAGGAGGAAAGAAAAATGTAAAAGCATATTTCTTATTCCTCCGAATGCCAATTTATGTGTTCGAATCCAAGATTTTCCCGGGGTTACTGTATCAAGGTTTGTCAGCACTGTGGTCAAGGGTTCACTAAAGTTTAAGACCTGCATCACTTTGGGATGACACATGATGTAGCTGCAATTCTGTTCAAAGCAGCGTTAAACTCACTCACTCACTCTTGTAAGGTAGATGTTAGGTTTCTGCAATCATTGTAACTGAGGAAGATGTCCAACCCCATACATCTGGCCTTTTCTCAGAATTTCTTAAAGGACAAGTATCGTGAACATTGCAATTGTGTAGATTTCAGTAGGATTTGATCTTTAAAATGGAAATAGCCTAAAACAAATAATATAAAACACAGGCTAAATCATCACCAAAACGAAGCAATCTGACTCTTTAAAATGTCTTCCCATTGTTTGTCGTGCTGTGCTATTTTTAATGATCACTCGAACCTGTCCACTTCCGCCTCTGATTATTTTAGTAGGATTACGGGGGTTTTCTGTCTGCTCGCCCGTTTGATTACTGTGTCCATAGCTTATGCCAAGAATTACTAACAACTTAGAAAATGCCATCAGAGGTCTACTCAGGGGATTAATCCTTGACAGGCATTCATTGGGGAAGAAGACCGAGGGCAGCAGGTGCTTTAGGCATGCAAATGTAGCGGCCATAAAATTTCCGAGTCCCGCGATGGGATTCGAACCACGGACCTTATGATCCGAGGTCGGACGCCTTATCCACATGACCAAAGAGGTTAACCCCGTCAGCAAGCTGACAAGGTAAGGATGTCATATGTGGGATGACTCCACGCCCTGCTACATACTCCCCCGGCAACAGAAGGAACATCCCGGACCGCATAGTAGGGCACTGAGGCTTATTTTGCTCAAATTTAATATGAACGTGCTCAGCCCCACGTTGGGCGCCAATGTAGCGGCCATAAAATTTCCGAGTCCCGTGATGGGATTCGAACCACAGACCTTCTGATCCGAGGTCGGACGCCTTGTCCACATGATCAAAGAGGTTAACCCCGTCAGCAAGCTGACAAGGTAAGGATGTCATCTGTGGGATGACTCCACGCCCTGCTACACAAACTTGATGTTACACTCAACAATGTATGCAATGTTGTTATTTTTGTAGGATCAACAAAGATGGCCACGCTTTTTTTGATTTGCTCTTGACTCTTGTTTGTGTTGCAGCTGACACTTCCTGACATATCTGTTCATTATTGGGGTGGTTGGGTAGCCTAGTGGTTAAAGTGTTCGCTCGTCAACCGAAGACCAGGGTTCGATTCCCGACATGGGTACAATGTGTGAAGCCCATTTGTGTTGTCCCCCGCCGTGATATCGCTGGAATATTGCTAAAAGCGGCGTAAAACCATACTCACTGTTCATTATTGTTGTTGTTGCTTTAAGTGTTTAAGAGGTCGCCTTCTGCCTTTGCAGTTTCGGCTGACCTGTCCCTCTTTGGGACTCGTGTGTGTGAGTAGGGTACACATATCTATTGTGAGTTTGGTATTCGCAGAATTTCTGTTTTTGTATTGATATGATTTCTTTTTTCATGTATTGATATATTTCATTTTTATCTTTGGCTGCTCTGTTTATATAATTGGAGTTGCTGTCCATCTCTCAGAAATAGTTAGTTTGGCCTTCGCTATTGCATCTCTTGGCTTTAGATCTACAAGAGATCTAACTGCATTTCTTGTTTTAACTGTGCCCGGGCTGGGGCGTGGTCTTGACATTCCAGTAACAAGTGAGCAATGAGTCAGGTTGATTGCAAGATGGACAAACTTTGTCATAGTGCTTTTTGTGACCGAGTCTGAGGCGTGAGGTGGCAATTTCAAATTTCCCTTCATGGCTTTTGGTGGATCTTTGGTTCAGCTATTCAGCATGACAAGGAAGAATGTATAGTAGATGGACTCTGCAACCAAGAATACATATCAGCCAATGGAAACATTTGTCACACACACACACACACATACCTGTACTTGTAGGACCGCCTCCATCATCTAGTGGTAGAGCGTCCACCCGGAGAGCGGAAGGTCTGGGGTTCGATCCCCGACCGCATCATACCAAAAGACGTTAAAAGATGGTACTTGTTGTTACCCTCTCTGGTGCTTGGCATTAAGGGGCTAAAACAAGGACTGGTCGGCTTGGAGTCAGTATACTGTGTCTGAGTGGGGTATTCTTGTTAAACTGCGGCATGGTATCTCAGTGAGCTAGCACTATAAATCGGCATCAGTCCGGACTAGTACAAGCAGCCACACAAACACACACACGTACATGCACGTCGCTATATAAGTGCAATAATCTTGGACACGACGTTAAACCCCATTTCACCTCACCTCACCGCTGTACTCGTAGCTTCAAGCCACGCCCCCAAACAGGTTCGTTTATTAAGCTGAGTACGGATCATGTGATTTCAGCACTTGCACTTGGACCTTTAAATACTTACTTCTCTGGGATATTGATTTCAGGTATCTAGGATATTTATATTCGCTAGCAATATTTTCACTTTACTTGTCTTCAAGTCTTATGAACCAGCAAAGTTTCGGTGGCCAATGAGCAGACATAAGAATTTATGAGCAGACATAAGAATTTATGAGCAGACATAAGGGATTTTGGGATGATGTGACATGATGTAAATTGCCATTATTTTAACCCTTGTTTTTTGGAGGGGGGGTGGGGGGGGGTCCATGCCCCCAAACCCCCCTATATTTGTGATTCCTAAAAAAAAACAGTTTTGCTGTTCTCGTGTGTGAATGAGGCTGCCACAATGGCGATGATATGATGGTGTCTACGTGCTACCTTTTAATAGTTGTGATGATGAAACAGTTGTGAACACACAATGCCAAATGTTACATTTGAGATAACACTTTCTTAGTAAATTACAGATTCTAGTACTTTTTCGAGAAAGTGTACTTTTCCTACATGTAACGTTTGTTACATTTGACCACTTTCTAAATGTCATCGTGTGTTCATAGCTTTCGGCAGAGACCATATAATATAATAGTCTATTATAAGGTCTCTGCTTTCGGCTATGAGAACTGTGCCAATTTACACTTGTTAGAGGGGTATGCAAAGTATGTGATCTAGACTACCAGTTGTCAGACTTTCATTTTTGTGGAAGCCTCGTGGCTGAATGGGTTAGATTGCTGACTTTGTGTGTTGGTGATTAGGTGCCTCACTCTGGCAGTGTGGGCTCGCTGACTTCGTTGATGCATGTCGTCGTATCCCAATTGCATAGATCGATGCTCATGATATCAATCATTGGATTGTCCGGTCCAGACTTGATTATTTACAGAATGCCATCATATAGCTGGAATATTGCTGAGTGTGGCATAAACAACAAACAAACAAAGAATCCATATGATATCACCAAAATGTACAAGAAATAATGCCAGGAGTTTGGGCTCGTAGACTCAAAAGTATTTGGTCCAGTCTCCTTCAGCATGATTATTATGCTTAAAATAAACATTGTTCCCACCCTTACACGCCCTTTATATGTTTGCTGTAGGTTTTCTGAACCAAGAATGTTACAAGGGGATATCAAAAGGTTTTGAGCCTCACACAGAAAAAGTAAAAGAATTGGATTGTTACTACTTTATTTTTCAACATAGTCCCCTCCCAACTCCACACACTTGTTCCACCTAGTTTGCCAGTCACTGATGCCCGATCGGTAGAAGTCAACATTCTGGTCCCCTAACCAACCCTCCACAGCAGCAGTAAGCTCATCGTCATCTTCAAATCTCGGGGCCCCGGAGGTGTTTTTTCAGCCTGGGAAAGAGGTGGAAGTCACTGGGGGCTAGGTCTGGAGAATAGGGTGGGTGAGGGAGGAGTTCATAGCCACATTCTTGCACAGCTGTCATTGCAACACGGCTCGTGTGGACTGGTGCGTTGTCCTGGTGAAGCAGAATCCCACGACAGATTTTTCCACGGCGATATCCCCTCGTATATCAGCAGTGAGTGAGTTGGGTTTTAACGCCGCTTTTAACAGTATTCCAGTTATATCGCGGCGTGTCAGCTTAATGTGGGAGGAAAGCCCGAAGTGATGCAGATCTCAGACGTTTACCACTTCGGTGAAACCCACGAGCACGGGTATGGTGCTGACAAACCTAGAAACATAATTGGGGCGAACCGGGATTCGAACCCACAATCATAGGTTTCTGGCGTGCCCAAGGGACGCAACTCTGTACAGCGAATCGCGGCGCCTTAGACGACTGGGCCACCCGCGCCCCCTTATATCAGCAGAATATTGTTGACTGTGCTGTAAATCACTTATAAGATGAAACCACCATATATTACCAACATGTATGGGGAGAGAGGTAAAACTATTTTCAGTAGTTTTCTCTGAGGATTATTATTTCTGCCTCATTCCAATTGTCCACTGTTTGCGAAAAGGTCCCTGTGCAAGGTGATGGCATGACAAATGTCAAATACTTGACGATGAGATCATCCATTGTTCGTGACAAAAGTGATTTAGAGTGCTGTAGACTAGCTGCGATTTTGTCTCCACTTGAGACACACAAAAGCATCATGTTTTGTATGTATTCTCAGATAAATAGACTTTGGGTCATGGAAAGAATAACCTAGTCACAAATGACATTTACAGATTATTGCCACAGATCATCTTTAATTCTTTGAAACAGTGGGTTATTATCAAAGTCTGTCTTGCTGTGCTTGAAAATCATTTAGTCTGCAGTTGAGCCTAGTAAGCTAAAGCAAAATGAGTGAGTGAGTGAATATGCTTTTACGCCACTTTTAGCAATATTCAAGCAATATCACGGCGGAGGACACCAGAAATGGGCTTCACACATTGTACCCATGTCGGGAATCAAACCCGGGTCTTTGGCATGACGAGCAAACACTTTAACCACCAGGCTACCCGACCACCCTAAAGCAAAATAAAAAATTGTTTCAACATCACAACACTTAATTAACACCCAGATCAGACAGGGGAGAGGTCCGTCTTTCATGTGATGAGCAGTGCAGACAGGAGCAGTGCTCCGTTCTGATCAATCAGACAGTTTTTTTTGTGAGACTGTAAGCAAATATGAAGAATTTGCAGTGTTCTCTAGCAAGAGCCCCCTTTTCCAGACCAATTCTGGCTGTGCTCAGACCTAAACATCCAGAGCAGCTTCTTCAAATAAGTGAGTGAGTTTGGTTCAGTGATGTCACAGGGAATCTATGGGCATTCCTGGTAAGAATATAACTCTTCGGCAACTTAAGCTTGTAAGGGGAAACTAAATGGATCGGGTGGTCCAACTCGGTGACTTGATTGATAACATGCCATCATTTCCCAATTGGGTGGATCGATGCTCATTATGTCAATCATGGGCTTGTTTCTCAGTTTACGTATAGCAAATAAAACAATTAGAAACAAAGGAGCCTATTTTGACAATCTTTGCCATAATTTTTATGATTTTAATCGAAAAATTACAGAATTGTGACGATAAAGTCAACTATTTTGGAAAAAATATGAAAATGAATTTGTTCAAGAATCAGTACCTTTAGTAGTTTACTCGTCGCACTGTGTGTAATTTGCTTTTAGATTAACGTGGAATCCTGTCCAGAGGTACGCTGTAGAAAGCTCGTAATTAAGATATTAGAATATAAAATAGCTACGTGATAAATCGCAAAGAACAATGGTTTATTTCTCGATAAAACATTGTTCTATCCTGACGTCATTTCTTGAGATTCATACTTGTGCTCGCAAATTGATGAGAATGTTACTTTTGAGCGGGAAGTGTCTGGTGTAGTTGTCAAGGTGGATAAATGCAATGGCGGAACTGTATTGGGCTGAGGGATTGGTTGACAACAAATTTTATCTTACCACCATTCATTCATACAGATCCAGAATATATGTCCTAAGTTTCACCAAGTAAAACGCTTTGATTCAGCCATTTTAACAGCAAGCAGATGACGCAAACTATTGGTTCATTTCAGCTCAATGATACCTATGCAAGATTGTGTTCTGATTGATTATTTTTGTCAGTGGGTATGTGCACAGGCTACATGGGGTTTTCATGGAAAATAATTGCCTGCTCCTTAACCAATCAGAAGCTAGTATTTTAATGTAAGGGGAGATAAGTATGTATGCATGGTGTGCAAGCATGTATAGTGTGTGCATTTAATGCATGTAATATTGTAATACTTGTGTGTGTGTAAGTGTGAGAGGGGGGCATTGTGTGTTTGGGGGTGAATGTGTATTTATGTATCAGGGTTCTCTTACTGTGTGGGTAGGGCGGTGGGGTAGCCTAGTGGTTAAAGTGTTCGCTCGTCACGCTGAAGACCGGGGTTCGATTCCTGTCATGGGTAAAATGTGTGAAGCCCATTTCTGGTGTCCCCCGCCGTGATATTGCTGGAATATTGCTAAAAGCGGCGTAAAACCATACTCACTCACTCACTCACACTTACTGTGGGTGTGAGTGATGGAGGGTATTAGGGCTGGGACGGGTAACTCGGGTACCCAGGTTGGGTGGTTCCTGAATAGGATCCGGGTACCCACAGGACAATCCGGACCTGTGGTTAGGCACGTGATATATTGTTTTATGACAAAAACTCACTATAGCTCAGTGGTTACACTTCAAGTCGCTAAAGTTCACATTTCTTTCCGACAATGAACACATTCCTTTTGACTTGTATATGTGTGAGTAAAGATAAAGCGTCAGTCAACTTCCGTGTACGCATGATCTGATCGTTTGATACATGTATCTAAATAGTTTTTGCCAGGGCTACGGTAAAACAATTCCCAATCAGACATTTCGTTCCAAGCTCTTGAGACCTTCAGTGGGTACCCAGGTAGAGTCGGGTAATGGGGGATCGGTACCCGGGTAGTAGATTTGGACTTGTCCCAGCCTTCTGGGTATATGGTATGTATTGTACGAAATATCATTTTGACCTGTATGTATATTATAGTCTGTGTATGTTTGACTGATTTTATGTCATGTAAATGCGTGAATGGAATATACATCTGGCGTAGAATTGGTCTTCAGCAACTTATGCTTGTCGTAAGAGGCACCTAACGGGATATGGTGGCCAGGCTCGCTGACTTGGTTGATGCATGTCATCGTATCCCAATTGCATGGATCGATGCTCATGATGTCAATCACTGGATTGTCTGGTCCAGACTTGATTATTTACAGACCACCATGGTATAGCTGGAATATTGCTGAGTGCAGCATTAATCAACAAACAAACAAACAAAACAAACAAATCTTAGGCCCGTGAGGCCAGCTACTGTTCGCCCACCATATTTCTTCTTCTTCTTCTTCTTCTTCTTTCAAATTTATTCAAGGCATCATGATGAGATAGGCATGTTGTAGAAGACTTTTCAAACATAGGTTTCTTCTGAAACAAGATTTTACATGGATGTTTGATTTGTTAAACACCTGAGAGGAATATTTACAGAATTTTGGGACCTATCAATACAAACGAAACCCATTCAATGCAATTGATGTGGAATTTGAACAATTCTTTTTGGATTGTGCCTTTAAAATCCATCTACTCTGTAACACAGACAACTTTAATTTCAGACTGGACTTTATAACATCTGACTTGCAACCTGAAATTGAGTAGAGAGTGTTTGCAAAATAAGCCTTTTCCCAAAGCTTCAGATGTTGGGGGAACTAACGAGTTTTTTATTTCAATTTTCTTTTATCGGTTTACATTTAATTGCCTTGCACCTAATTTGCCTTTTGCCCAGCTTTCAAGACCAAAAGGTCATGATAATTAATTATACATGCATCTACCCCTTAGCAGAGGATGATGCATAGCCTTGTTAGACTGTTTGCATGTAAATGAATGTCAATTAATTGTGCTAAACATATTTACGTGACCAAAATTCCTTGTGAACAAAGCTTGCAGCATTTTTATCAAGGGAAAAAGTACAAGATTTTTGAGAATACGAGATTGATTATATCATTTTTTTGGCAAAGTTCACTTTTATTACTGACGTAAGCACCATCCCAAATGTCAATTTTTCTGTACCTACACTTTGCTTAGTCATAGTTCTTGTGAGTTGTAGATTTTACCTCTTCGACTTGCCTCAATTAGTAGTCATCACATCAGGTTTGTGTCCCCACAGGGGGCAGCGATTTATAAAAGATCAGATATGTTTGTCATACGGGTCAGGTTGATCGATAATGACTCGACTAGGAACTCGTTAGAAGAGATAATTTGAACGGAGCCTCCAGTTAGAACGATAGCCCCCGTGATCAAATGTTCATCTCTTTGCTGCCGATGTGCCGGTGGCTTGGAGGGCTCCGACTTTTTGCAAAAATAATGGGAGAGATGTGGGGTGTTTGTCTTCCCGTTGGGTCGACTTTGTGAAAATTAGGTCAATATTGTCGTATAGAATTCGCAGAAGCATTATCATTGCTGTGAAATAATTCTGTTAAATTGTGCTTCATGATCAGCTAAACGAATGAGACTTCTTTCAAAAGACCACCATCTTGGAGCATTGTTTGTGTCACTTGTTTACAACCTTCAGCCTCGATTGCTTTAAAACACTGACATTTAGTATGGGTATTTGATTATTTGAAGGTCTGGAAAAATCATTCTAGATCCTGTTTTTCAGTATTGAAATGTGTGTATGATTTTCTAATCATAAGTGTCTGACACCATTGGCTAGGAGTGAGTGAGTGAGTTTGGTTTGATGCCGCTTTTAGCAATATTCTCTCAATATCACAGCGGGGGACACCAGAAATGGGCTTCACACATTGTTCCCATGTCGGGAATCGAACCCGGATCTTCGGCGTGACAAGCGAACGCTTTAACCACTAGGCTACCCAACCACCCTCCATTGGCTAGGAGTGGGGTTTGAGGTATTTGGAGGGTGGGGTTAGGAGTGGGGTCATGTAAGGGGGATGTGTTGGGGGTTGGGAGTTGGTATATGGTATTGTGGTTGAGGGTGGGGTGTGGTGGGTTAGGGGACAAACATTTGTTACAAGCCCCAAACAATGTATTGCAATTCTGTGGCATCGGGCTAATCTTTGGTGACAGCATTGCCTCGTTATACTGAAGACCTGGGTTTGATTCCCCTCATGGGTACAATGTGTGAAGCTGTTTCTGGTGTCCCCTTATTGGAATATTGCTTAAAGGCTGTGTGCTCTCTCTCTCACTCACTCACTCACTCACTCACTCACCCACCCACCCACCCACCCACTCACTCACCCACTCACCCACTCACTCACTCACTCACTCACTCACTCACTCACTCACCCACTCACTCACTCACTCACTCACTCACTCACTCACTCACTCACTCACTCACTCACTCACTCACTCACTCACCCACTCACCCACTCACCCACTCACTCCCCTGTGAGGATCCGCGTTAGAATTGGTCCCTAGCAACCTATGCTTGTTGTAAAGGGCAACTAATTGGATCGGGCGGTCAGACTGGGTTGATGCACCTCATCGTAGCCCATTTGTGCACATCAATCCTTACATTGTCTTCATTATTTACAGTCATGTAGCTGGAATATTGCTGAGTGCAGTATTAAACAACAAACAAACACAACTGATTCAGTACCTTTCCCCAAATTGACCCAGAGATACCCAGAGATACCCAGAGATACCCAGAGTGACCCAGAGATACCCAGAGATACCCAGCGATACCCAGAAATACCCAGAGATACCCAGAGATACCCAGCGATACCCAGAGATACCCAGAGTGACCCAGAGATACCCAGAGATACCCATAGTGACCCAGAGATACCCAGAGATACCCAGAGTGACTCAGAGATACCCAGAGATACCCAGAGATACCCAGAGAGATGCAGAGTGACCGAGAGTGACCGAGAGTGACCCGGATGAGCCAAGGAACATTGACATACAACTGCTGTATGATGTTCTGTTCTCCGTTCTAAGCAATTAACACTTTCTTGTGTGTGACTGCCAGCGAGACAATGCCACGACATTGCAGTGTGGGGACTTGTTTCGACACCACGAGAGCCTGTTGATGTGTTTCTTCATTTTCTTGTTATCTCATTTAAACATCAAATTAGTACATTTAATGACATAAAATAACACTTTGTGACGCTTTTGTGAACAAGTTGGACAAGGTTTGCCCCTTGAAAAACCTCAAAACCTCCATGTTACCTAATGAGTTGCATTATCTGAGTAAAAGTGTGTGAAACAAATATAAAATCACTTCAAAGATACACGATAAAACCCTATCAGGTTACAAGAATGGAAATGTCAAAGCGCCATCAGCATTGAGATGCTTTGCTGTCTTGCTGAAAGTGTTGTGTTCTGTTACAGTTTCTACTGTCCTCAAAAGTTTTGTCATCCTTGAAAAAGTATTTTCTGCTTCTAGAAGGCCGCTGGGGAAGTTTTACAGTGATTGTGTGATTGCTTGTGTGAGTAGTAGAATAATGCTTATGTGAGTGCTCGAGTCAGTTATTGCCTGAATACAATACAATGAGTGAAGACTTGTGTGAGTGACGGAGTGAATGCTTGTGTGAGTGAGATTGACTGCTTGTATAAGTGACAATGAATGCTTGTGTGAATGACAGTGAATGCTTGTGTGAGTGACAGAATGAATGCTTGTCACTGACAGTGAATGCTTGTGTGAATGAGATTGGATGCTTGTGTGAGTGACAGAGTGAATGCTTGTGTGAATGATGGCGCGAATGATTGTGTGAGTGAGATTAAATGCTTGTGAGTGACAGAGTGAATGCTTGTGTGAATGACAGTGAATGCTTGTGTGAGTGATAGTGAATGCTTGTTTCAGTGACAGAGTAAATGCTTGTGTGAGTGACAGAGTGAATGCTTGTGTGAGTGACAGAGTGAATGCTTGTGTGAATGATGGCGTGAATGATTGTGTGAGTGACAGAGTGAATGCTTGTGTGAGTGACAGTGAATGCTTGTGTCAGTGACAGAGTAAATGCTTGTGTGAGTGACAGAGTGAATGCTCATGTGAATGATAGTGAATGCTTGTGTGAATGACAATGAATGTTTTGTGTCTGTGACAGAGTAAATACTTGTGTGAGAGACAATGAATGCTTGTTTCAGTGAGATTGAATGCTTGTGTGAGTGACAGTGAATGCTTGTGTGAGTGAGATTGAATGCTTGTGTCAGTGAGATTGAATGCTTGTGTCAGTGAGAGTGAATGCTTGTGTGAATGACAGAGTTAATGCTTGTGTGAGTGACAGAGTGAATGCTTGTGTGAGTGGCAGTGAATGCTCCTGTGAATGACAGTGAATGCTTATGTGAGTGACAGTGAATGCTTATGTGAGTGTCAGAGTGAATGCTTGTGTGAGTGACAGAGTGAATGCTTGTGTGAGTGACACTGAATGTGTGTGTCACTGACAGTGAATACTTGTGTGAATGACAATGAATGCTTGTGTGAGTGACAGAGTGAATGCTTATGTGAGTGTCAGAGTGAATGCTTGTGTGAGTGATGGCGTGAATGATTGTGTGAGTGACAGAGTGAATGCTTGTGTGAATGACAGTGAATGCTTGTTTGAGTGACAGTGAATGCTTGTGTCAGTGAGAGTAAATGCTTGTGTGAGTGACAGAGTGAATGCTCATGTGAATGATAGTGAATGCTTGTGTGAGTGACAATGAATGTTTTGTGTCTGTGACGGAGTAAATACTTGTGTGATTGACAATGAATGCTTGTTTCAGTGAGATTGAATGCTTGTGTGAGTGACAGAGTAAATGCTTGTGTGAGTGAGATTGAATGCTTGTGTCAATAAGATTGAGTGCTTGTGTCAGTGAGAGTGAATGCTTGTGTGAATGACAGTGAATGCTTGTGTGAGTGACAGAGTGAATGCTCCTGTGAATGACAGTGAATGCTTGTGTGAGTGACAGTGAATGCTTGTGTGAATGATGGAGTGAATGATTGTGTGAGTGACAGAGTGAATGCTTGTGTGAATGACAGTGAATGCTTGTGTGAGTGACAGTGAATGCTTGTGTCAGTGACAGAGTAAATGCTTGTGTGAGTGACAGTGAATGCTTGTGTGAGTGACAGAGTGAATGCTCATGTGAATGCTTGTGTGAGTGACAATGAATGTTTTGTGTCTGTGACAGAGTAAATACTTGTGTGAGTGACAATGAATGCTTGTTTCAGTGAGATTGAATGCTTGTGTGAGTGACAGTGAATGCTTGTGTGAGTGAGATTGAATGCTTGTGTCAGTGAGAGTGAACGCTTGTGTGAATGACAGAGTGAATGCTCATGTGAATGCTTGTGTGAGTGACAATGAATGCTCCTGTGAATGACAGTGAATGCTTGTGTGAGTGACAGAGTGAATGCTTGTGTGAGTGTCAGAGTGAATGCTTGTGTGAGTGACAGAGTGAATGCTTGTGTGAATGATGGAGTGAATGCTTGTGTGAATGACAATGAATGTTTGTGTGAGTGACAGAGTGAATGCTTGTGTGAATGACAATGAATGCTTGTGTGAGTGACACTGAATGTTTGTGTCACTGACAGTGAATGCTTGTGTGAATGACAATGAATGCTTGTGTGAGTGACAGAGTGAATGCTTGTGTGAATGACAATGAATGTTTTTGTGAGTGACAGAGTGAATGCTTGTGTGAATGACAATGAATGTTTGTGTGAGTGACAGAATGAATGCTTGTGTTAGTGAATGTTTGTGTGAGTGACAATGAATGTTTGTGCGAGTGACAATGAATGTTTGTGTGAGTGTCAGAGTGAATGCTTGTGTCAGTGATAAAGTGAATGCTTGTGTCAGTGTCAGTAAATGCTTGTGTGAGTGACAAAGTGAATCCTTGTGTGAGTGTCAGAGTGAATGCTTGTGTAAGTGACAAAGTGAATGCTTGTGTGAGTGACAGTGAATGCTTGTTTGAGTGTCAGAGTGAATGCTTGTGTAAGTGACAAAGTGAATGCTTGTGTGAGTGACAGTGAATGCTTGTGTGGGTGACAAAGTGAATGCTTGTTTAAGTGACAAAGTGAATGCTTGTGTGAGTGACAGTGAATGCTTGTGTGAGTGACAAAGTGAATGCATGTGTGAGTGTCAAAGTGAATGCTTGTGTGAGTGATTATTAAATGCTTGTGTGAGTGACAAAGTGAATGCTTGTGTGAGTGTCAGAGTGAATGATTGTGTGAGTGACAGATTGAATGCTTGTGTGAGTGTCAGAGTGAATGATTGTGTGAGTGACAGATTGAATGCTTGTGTGAGTGACAGATTTAATGCTTGTGTGAGTGACAAAGTGAATGCTTGTGTGAGTGTCAGAGTGAATGATTGTGTGAGTGACAGATTGAATGCTTGTGTGAGTGACAAAGTGAATGCTTGTGTGAGTGACAGTGTCTCGCATATGGTTCAAGTCAAACTAGGGAATTGCATCAGACATCATTCTTGTCACTGATGTGTCCAATTTGGAAATGTCCTCCACATATCTACCAGAAACCAAACCTTGCTTTACACAGCTAGAAGCTAATAGACCCATGAAGATCCGGGGTAGAATTGGTCTTCAGCAACCTATGCTTGCCGTCATGGGCGACTATGCTTGTGGTAAGAGCCGACTGACGGGATGGGGTGGTCAGGCTCGCTGACTTGGTTGATGCATGTCATAGTATCCCAATTGCATGGATCGATGCTCATGATATCAATCACTGGATTGTCTGGCCCAGACTCGATTATTTACCGACCACCGTCATATTGCTGGAATATTGCTGAGTGTGGCGTTAAACAACAAACAAACCATAAAACTTTTTGAAAGCTTTGGAACTGCTGGAATATTGCTCAACATAAAGGGAAGGTTGACATCTAGGAACCCTCTTGTCATACAGTCTTGTGGAGAGTGTTTTGTCACTCTGTATCGTCAAGCACAGATCTAAATATGAAACAGATGAGGCGGTCTCACTGGTCTCTTTTATGTCCAGGTCAGGTGGGTAAGGGGCGGTCGGGTAGCCTAGTGGTTAAAGCGTTCGCTCGTCACGCCGAAGACCCGGGTTCGATTCCCGACATGACCCGTTATGGTATGTCCTGAGATCTTCGTTTAGCGGTAGCGAGAACTAAGATCTGATTTTAATGAGATTGAACCAAAACCGAGGAGGTGTGTTTTGTCCCATACATCTGCTGCCAACTGACTGTATGATAGCATTAGAAAGTCAGTCTGTGCGTTTAATGAATGATGCCAAACAATTGTAAAGCACAGTGACATTCATTTTCTGATTCATATTTGGTCTTTATCAGCAATGCTATGTCAGTGTATGGAGCTATTTGAACACACATTATTGACATCTCAGACATTTTGATTGGCAGTTGTTTATTGCAAATATATGCTCTTACCTTTTCATGGCCAGGTCGTTTCAACACCAGTAGTGGCCAAAAGATTATCTAGTCCGGAGGCCAGATGTTTTGTTTTTTTATTTGCTGGTTTAGAGGTATTTGAAAACAAATATGGTATTTCACACCACTGGTTTGTTCTTCAAATGGTTTTGGGAATGTGGTGCAGTCATAGAAACTGGCACAAGTCCTGTAGTCTTTGCCAAACTGCCCAATAGTTAAGGTATTATCATGATATAAGATTAATACTAAGTTTTCCTATAACAATTAGATCCACATCAAGTGCTTTTATAACTTATCATAATATAATATTTATACAACATTTCATATAATTATAGTTTAGAAAGCAATACATATCATCAAGTAAAATACATATACAAAATATCAGTAATTTCAGTCATAGCTTTGTAGATAGATGCTAGTTTAAGGTAACGAGAACACATCTCCTAGACATACTATTCAAAAAGACAAGAGTTATGTCTACATGGTTTAATAGATTTAAAGCTTTCAGATAAATACTAGCCTAAGGTATCAAGATCCCATCTCCCAGACATAATATCCAATTAGACAAAAGATATGTCTACATAGTCTTATATTTGGTTCGTTCGTTCATTCTGAGATTTAACGTGCGCTTTTCGCGTGTAATCAATTACACTTTAGCGTATCTCGCACAAGGGGAAGCACTTATACTATTGGGGAAAAAAAGCGTAATGAATAAATAAAGAAGTGCGACCCAAAAAAATGTAAATGAGGGAAACCTAAAATGATAATCTAGGGGGGTGGGTTTTGGCTGGGAGGGAGAGGGTGATAAGAGAATAATAATAATAATATGGAAAAAGTTGGGCTTGGGTGGGGGGGGGGGGGGGGGGAGGAGATTGCCTTGAACTATTTTATTTAAGTAAATCTGTCATCACCTATATTAGAATAACATTCAGCAATTACTTCAATTTGGACTCATTAAGGATTAGGATTAGCCCCCATACAAGCTCATCTATAGTGACACCATAATCTCTTTCAAAGCACCCGGTAAATATGTCAACAAGATTAGTGCCAGTCCAACAGGATTAACAGGATTAAGTATTCCCCTCTGTCTAGCCATTCATTTAGCATAGGGCACACCCTATCGTGTATCAACCAATCATATTCCTTTTTATTGTTCCAAGTTTTGTTAAATAAATACTGAAGCAAAATGTTAGGCAGAAGGGGTTTGTCTCTCTAAACCAAGCAGATCTCTCTCCCACAGCCCAGAGGGTTGTACCGACTCTCTGTGGCACCCCCAGCTATATTTTACGATATTGTAAATTGCTCATTGTTAATTGTTCTTGTAAATAAAATTGTGATAAGGCTCCTGTGACTCCGGCTCTTTGCTGACTAATTCCCCCAAGAAAACCAGCATGCCATTTGGAAGGTTTTGTTCATCCGAACATACCATAATAGTATCATGAGGACTTGTAGAAATTTGACGTTATTAAGGGTTTTGCTACATTTTATCATAATAAGGACTAGTGGACTAAAACTGTTAGTTTCTAATGCTGTGGTGTCATGTAAATATAATACATCAATACCAGAGAATAACGGTTTGATTATCGGCCGAAACGGATTCTAATGGACGTAAAAGGCACAAAGAAGGTGAAAATTATATGACTGGATCGCTGGAAATCTGTGAAGACAGCAGGTGTTTGTAAAAATGGTACATATGTCTCTACCTACCAGTGGGAGGTCCTCAATCGTTCCTGCTATCCACTGTCCAAAGGGCCAGCAGAAATCAGCCCTGTGACATATATGAAACACATACTAATCCAGAAATATCTGTATGACTTCAGAATTTATCTGGTTTTTGTGATGTCAGACAAGACCATGGAATTCAAATTTATGTTTTCGATTGACCTATGGATGATTAAATGCATATATTCAACAGTGTCTGTCTTTACAAAACACATTTCTTCAACTCTTTGTCTTGAACTTTAAACCAAAATGTCAAACTATTAAAATTTATTTTTCCTTAAAAACTACTATGGAAAAAGTATCTACTTTGCCAGCTTCACGGATGCAAATATAATCTTATTAATGCATTGGAAAATAAAACTGCACAGTGTTAAGTTTCTCATCTACTTAGGCTTGTTATTGTAGGGTAGAGTCAGTCGAGTGTGTTAGAGGGGGTTCAAAACAAATAATGTAGGCTATAAACTTCTTGAGGGCAGATTGAACATCTTCCTGCAGCTTTCATATCAGGCAGTCACCATGTCTCACAAGTTATTACATCGGAGAAAATTCGTACTGGGGATGTTATGCAAATGTTTAGTTGTGGTTTTACACTGAATTAGGCGAGGTTGTGAGGTGAAATGGGGTTCAACAACACAGTCAAGATTATTGCACTTCTGTGGCGATGTATGTGTGTTAGTCCTATTATCTGTTCTTTTAAGAAGTATATATACAGAAAAGACATTTCTATTTGATAAAAATCAAGTCTCTGAAATGATAAATATTTCATTGTTATAATAAGAGTGAGTGAATGAGTTGGGTTTAACATCGCTTTTAACAGTATTCCAGTTATATCGCGGCGTGTCAGCTTAATGTGAGTGGAAAGCTCGAAGTGCTGACAAACCTAGAAACATAATAGGGGCGAACCGGGATTCGGACCCATAATAATAGGTTTCTGGGGTGCCCAAGGGACGCAACTCTGCACAGCGAATCACACACAAGCAGCCACACACACACACACACATGTGCATGTACTATATAAGTGCAATACCCTTGTCAGCTTTTGTTATCACACCCACCTTCTCAGCAATAAGGGGCTAAAACAAGGACAGGTAGGTGCGAGTCCATTTGCTGTATCTGAATGTGGTATTCATGTTAAACTGCGGCATGGTATCTCAGTGAGCTCGCACTCTTAATCCGCATCAGTCTGGACTAGCTAGTACATGCAGCCTCATACACACACACACACACACACACACACACACACACACACACACACACACACACACACACACACACACACACACACACACACACACACACACACACACACACACACACACACACACACGCATGCATGTCGCTATATAATTGCAATAATCTTGGACATGTTTTTAAACCCCGGCCATTTCACCTCACCTATTATGAAAAGAGGGAGCACAGGTAGCCATGTTGTCAAAGGCACCATAATTCATTGTGTCCCTCAGCCATAAAACCGTGATCATGAGATCAAATGGTAGTTGGTCAGGATAATGTAAGGATAATAAAGCTTTTACAGCACAAGTTGTTTTTGTTTTTTTCACAAATTATTTGATGAATTTTTATTGCTCCATGCTGGTGGGTTTCACAAAGTTTGCAAATGTCCTTGACATTCATCATTTTGGGTTTTCCTCCCACATCAACCTGACATCCCCTGATATTCCTGAAGAACTATTCAAAGCACTCACTCATTCACTTAGATTCAAGGAAAGAAAAGGTCCACAACACACAAGCTTGACATCAGAGCTGGCTTAAATGAAGAGTTGTGACCTTGCTTATTTTGTGTCATATTGCCCCAGATCATGATTGTGTCATATTGCCCCAGATCATGATTGTGTCATATTGCCCCAGATCATGATTGTGTCATATTACCCTGGATCATGATTGTGTCATATTGCCCTCGATCAAGATTGTGTCCTATTGCCCTGGATCATGATTGTGTCATATTACCCCAGATCATGATTGTGTCATATTACCCTGGATCATGATTGTGTCATATTGCCCTGGATCAAGATTGTGTCCTATTGCCCTGGATCATGATTGTGTCATATTGCCCTCGATCAAGATTGTGTCATATTACCCTGGATCATGATTGTGTGTCATATTGCCCTGGATCATGATTGTGTCCTATTGCCCTGGATCATGATTGTGTCATATTGCCCTGGATCATGATTGTGTGTCATATTGCCCTGGATCATGATTGTGTCATATTGCCCTGGATCATGATTGTGTCATATTGCCCTAGATCATGATTGTGTCATATTGCCCTGGATCATGATTGTGTCCACCCGTGAAGATCCGGGGAGGAATAGGTCTTCACCAACCCATGCTTGCCGTAAAAGGCGACTTTGCTTGTTGTAAGAGGCGACTAACGGGATCGGGTTGTCAGGCTTGCTGACTTGGTTGATGCATGTCATCGTATCCCAATTGCTTAGATCAATGCTCATGATGTCAATCACTGGATTGTCTGGTCCCATCTGTTTACACACTGCCTGGAATATTGCAACAAACAAACAAACATGATTGTGTCATATTACCCTGGATCATTTTTGCGTGCAGAGATGTCAACCATTACGCTTTTGAGCCTTAAATTACGCTTTTATCCTCCCTAAATTTCGATTTTTGAAAAAAAAATCACAAAGTATTTGCATGTAAAATATATCACAGAGCAAATTGTTAATGCGCCGATCACGTGAAGCATTCTACAGGGAACCAATTGCTAATTTCTTTGGAATTTGAAACACCACATTGGTTTTCTGCAATACAGTTAACATTGACACATGATGAATTTTATGAATGTGTGGAGCCTTGACCACAGGTTTCGACATGGATGCGGTGTTTCCGACACCATTTTGTCGTTTGTCGTTGGCCCTGCACAACAAGAAATACTTTTTGTAAGTGATTTATGATCTATAAGTACCAGAGTTATTCAAAATATGTCACTGATGAGGTTGTCGCATGCTGTTCTGGAACTTCTTTTCTTGACATCCATGTTTTTCGATGTTTGGATTCACATTCGATTTCGAGGTTCAGTCATTTTTAACCATACAAATACAAGTGGAGTAATTTTTTCTGCTTATTTTGAGCTTTATCGCCCTGTTTTTAGAAAAGTGCGGTTTGTGTGTGCAGCTCTATTACTGGTACTAGCATCAGTGCATGTGTACCCATGATTCACGTACATGTATAGGCCTTATGAAAAAGCCGAAACAAAAGCCAGCATCATGGCATGGTATCATGGTAACAGTAGTCTTTTTCACATGAAATTGCGCTTTTTTTATCCAACTATGATTGTGTTTTCATATTGCCCTTGATCATGATTGTGTGTCAGTCATATTACCCTGAATCATGATTGTGTGTCAGTCATATTACCCTGGATCATGATTGTGTGTCATATTGCCCTGGATCATGATTGTGTGTCATATTGCCCTGGATCATGATTGTGTGTCATATTGCCCTGGTTCATGATTGTGTGTCATATTGCCCTGGATCATGATTGTGTGTCATATTGCCCTGGATCATGATTGTGTGTCATATTGCCCTGAATCATGATTGTGTCATATTGCCCTGGATCATGATTGTGTGTCATATTGCCCTGAATCATGATTGTGTCATATTGCCCTGAATCATGATTATGTGTCATATTGCCCTGGATCACGATTTTGTCATATTGCCCTGGATCATGATTGTGTCATATTGCCCTT
This sequence comes from Haliotis rufescens, assembly GCF_023055435.1. Taxonomy (NCBI): domain Eukaryota; kingdom Metazoa; phylum Mollusca; class Gastropoda; order Lepetellida; family Haliotidae; genus Haliotis; species Haliotis rufescens. Next base: position 1,937,795 of record NW_025963846.1, on the reverse strand, counting down.
GATCATGATTGTGTCATATTGCCCTGAATCATGATTGTGAGTCATATTGCCCTGAATCATGATTGTGTGTCATATTCCCCTGGATCATGATTGTGTCATATTGCCCTTGATCATGATTATGTCATATTGCCCTGGATCATGATTGTGTCATATTGCCCTGAATCATGATTGTGTCATATTGCCCTGAATCATGATTGTGTGTCATATTGCCCTGGATCATGATTGTGTCATATTGCCCTGGATCATGATTGTTTGTCAAATTGCCCTGAATCATGATTGTGTATCATATTCACCTGGATCATGATTGTGTCATATTGCCCTTGATCATGATTGGGTCATATTGCCCTGGATCATGATTGTGTCATATTGCCCTGAATCATGACTGTGTGTCATATTGCCCTGGATCATGATTGTGTCATATTGCCCTGGATCATGATTGTGTCATATTGCCCTTGATCATGATTGTGTCATATTGGCCTGGATCATGATTGTGTCATATTGTCCTTGATCATGATTGTGTCATATTGCCCTTGATCATGATTGTGTCATATTGCCCTTGATCATGATTGTGTCATATTGGCCTGGATCATGATTGTGTCATATTGCCCTGAATCATGATTGTGTCATATTGCCCTGGATCATGATTGTGTCATATTGCCCTTGATCATGATTGTGTCATATTGGCCTGGATCATGATTGTGTCATATTGCCCGGAATCATGATTGTGTGTCATACTTCCCTGTATCATGATTGTGTGTCATATTCACCTGGATTGTTGTTCATGCTATTGCATTATAATTATCACAAATACATGAAAATATCATGTACAGCTGCAAGGTTGATGTTGAAATTGAGTACTCAATCTGCTAAATATCAATACCCCAAGTACAAAAAATCAGATAAATGTGTTTTTGTTGAAAAAATAGAATAAGAAATTTTTAGGCTTTGGCAGAATGAGATTTGTTAAAGGCCCGCAAGTATTTCTTTATTAATTCATTAGTATAAAGCTACAAGAAATATCGACAGAGACATACAGTCTGTATCAGACTAATTCATTTACAAACTCATATCATCGTTACGGAATTAAGTGTAGGGAATTTCACCACTAAGCATGTCATTACGTTATCATGAACAGAAAAACGTGAAGAAATGTTCCAATTAATTGGCAAATTCTAAGAAAACAAATTTCCTATCTTGCGTGATTTGCGCTGGACAAAGAAAGGACTGTGTAGAAGTTGACAATTACTTCATAGCAAGAAGCAAAATTGGCAAAAATGATTTTCTGAAACCGCAAGATCTTTGAACGGATAACAAGTCTCTTTAGACAGCCTTATAACCAGAAGCCATTATAACCAGGCAGTTGTACCAAGCATATAGTAAAATCATCACAGCAGAAAATTTGAAAGGCCAACCTAGTTAGGCATTACATCAATACTAAGAGACAATTCATTATCCGGTGTAATTGTTTGTGTCTTTTATCAATTACAAACCCTATACCCCATTTAACTTCTGTGTCAGTTTAGAACTTAAATCACTGAAGGTTAGATTTAACATTTCAGTTTATGGGATGGGGATTGGTTTTTGTTCTTTGAACTGAGATGGCGACTTTGATTGAAGTCATTGGGTGCTTGCTTTTTTAAAAGAGCCCGCAAAACTTGAAGTCTTCATCAGTGTATAAATTGATCTTAGTTGTGGGTAAAAATAACATGGTGTTGATACAGAAGTTCTCTGAGTTCTTTTTCTGGGAGACTTTTGTTGTTTGCTTAAGAGCGTCTTCTTTGACAACACAACACGAGTATTTGTACTTTACTAAAGAAGTGTGATCCTTGATATGACATTTGTTGCATCTTTTTTCTTTGGGGTTAGAGAGGTTTTCTTTTTCTTTCGGTGAGAGTGAGAGAGGGAGAGGATTCTTTCTTTTGTTCTTTCTTTGTGTGGGAGGGAGATTTCTTTCTTTGTGTGGGAGGGAAAGTTCCTTCTCAGTGTGGGAGGGAGATTTCCTTCATTTTGTGGGAGGGAAGGTTCCTCTTTCTTGTAGAAGAAAAGTTTCCTTCGTTTTGTGAGAGAAGAGTTTCCTTTCGTTTGTTGAAAGGAGATATCCTTCATTTTGTGTGAAAGAAGGTTCTTTCTTCTTGTGGGAGAAAAACTTCCTTTATTTCATGGGAGAAAAGTTTCCTTCATTTTGTGGAAGGGAGATTTTCTTCATTTTGTGAGAGAAAAGTTTGCTTCGTTTTGTGGGAGGAAAGTTTCCTTAATTTTGTGGCAGAAAAGTTTCCTTCTTGGTATAAAAGTTTCCTTCATTTGTGGGAGAAAAGATTCAGGGAGATTTCCTTCATTTTGTTGAAGGAAGATTTCCTCCATTTTGTGGGAGATATGTTTCCTTCATTTTGTGCTAGAAAAGATTCCTTCATTTTGTGGGAAGGAAATTTCCTTCATTTTGTGGGAGGGAAGGTTCCTTCTTCTTGTGGGAGAAAGGGAGAAAAGTTTCCTTCATTTTTGAGGGAGAAAAGTTTCCTTCATTTTGTGGGAAGGAAATTTCCTTCTTTTTGTGGGAGGGAAGGTTCCTTCTTTCGCTGAGTATTATATGAGAGAACATTTTACTGCTGATTATATCCTTTATTAAATCATGGTCTACGTCTTCTAGTTGTAAATAATGTTCCACAAAGTGATCTTGGCACTACAATTGAAGGCCTATGTTAAAGGATAGGCATTACGATCACTTTTGTGCTTACATAGCTCTGTGGAGCGGGGCCCAGGTGGGTTCACATTTGACTTAACCTCAATATGTCATTTGATTTGTATAATAATATATTTGTGTGAAGGGAATGACATACATTTACATGATCGGCAGGTTCTGGCCTTGACCTCCTCAAATAATCGTATTATTTTTAAAAAAAATGTTTACTTTGAAGATGCTCAAAGCAAATAAGTAAAGACTCCTATTGATTTCATGGTTTTCTAATCATGCTGTGTATTAGATTGTAAATTCAATTTTATGAGATAATATGCAGACCTCAAGGCGCCACATCACTCTACCACTATCATCTGATTGCACAATGACTGTAATTACAAAATATTGTATTTTCTTTGCCCTTGTTGTGGAAAATGTATTTGAGACCAACTCTGTCACAGGTTGACCCGAATCATTTTAACAAGGATAAAATTTGACGGTTTGGTTAATGATATTTGATAATCAATGTTAAACAAAATAAGATAATCTTGGTAATGCCTGTCAACTCTAGGGAGTTTATATGTCAGGCCCACTCATGTGGTGTCAGTCAGTGGGACATCGGTGCACATTGTTTCAGAAACCACTGAATCACCTTTGAATTTGTTCAAAAGTTTGGAATCCCATTTTCAATATGGCCATCACAGCAGCCATTTTGGAAAAGATCATTTTTGGATTTTGTTTGGTCATTTTGTGTTTCAAAAATGAAGTACATTTTACAAGGCGTGCAGAGATTTAGATTATGACATATATTGTCATGTAAAATAAGCTGGAAATAACAATTAGCTGTACACATACTTTTTCTAGTGATCATCATTTAGTTGAAAAATACCTAGTACGATGAACTCAAAAGAATTTTTGTGCAGTGATTGGAAGATAGTCAATCTGAAACTGTTATTGTGCCAGGATTTATATACCATATTTTCTTGAGTATAGTGCGCACCCAAGTATAATGTGCACCCCCCTCTCACGAATTCAGTATTTTGAGAAAAAAATATTTGGAATATTGTGCGCAGAAAAAAATTAAACGTAACCTTCGAAAGCGAATTCCGGTAAACGAACGGGTGATAAGAAACATGGTCTGTACAAATTTGAAATTCGAGATAAAAAATCACCAGACATGTTGATTTACCATTTAAATTGTATTTTTTGTTCTGCTAGGCATTGTTTTACATGCAGGGATTAGATTACCTTGTGTATTTTCTCGTAAACTAAGACGGAAACAGCAATCAGCTGTACATGTTTTCTAGGAATCTACCGGTGATTTGGTTAAAACTTACCCAATGATTTTGATGCAAGGATTGGGAAAAATTGTATCTGAAACTTTTTTTTTCAGGAATAATATATTCCAATGTCATGTTTTTTTAGTTGCAGCTTTTACTAAATATATTTAAAATAATAATTAATAACCCTAAGCATAGCATTTCGGTACTCACTTCTTGTTATTCTGGTTGGTACATTTATAATTACAATCGTAAGTATTTTAGACTGCCTCCGTGTTCTAGAGTTGTAGTGCGTTTGCCTAGAGAGGAGAAGGTCCTGGTTCGAACCCATACTGAAAGCTGTTAAACTATGGTACTTGTTGTTGCCCTGCCTGGCACTTGGCATTAAGGGGCTAAAACAAGGACTAGTCGGCTCGGAGTCAGTGATATTCAGGCGATAACCATTAAACTTGGTCAATACAAATTTGAAATTTGTGATTAAACGTGACTAGACATGATGATCTATTATTTAAATTGTATTTCCTGTTCAGCTTGGCATTGTTTTATATGAAGAGATTAAAGTTACGGTTTGTTTTGTCTCATAAACTAAGCCAGAAGCAGCAATCAGACAACACAGGACATTATCACAATTTTGATCCGACACAGCAGAATCTGTCACGACATAGTCACGATTGTAATCCGATTAGACAAAATCGGCTGAGTTTCCCGAATGTTACGGGATGCTCCATACTGTCGGGAGTGCTTGGCCGACCTCTCTTGACATTTCCCGATCAGAAGGACTCTGTTACGAATGTATACAACTGCGTTCAGACAATGATAGGACATTCCAGATCAGTGAAGATAGTAATCCGACTTTTTCACTTTTCGTGTCGTGGCGCTGTCTGATCTCAAACTGGAGCCATAATCGGCACTGTGTGAATCTGGCCTAACTACTGGGGTGGAATTGTGTTCTGATATGCCTGTAGAAAAACAGGTGTGTTTGGAATCTACTAGCAATCTATTGACAATTCTAGTGAATCTCAATTGAATCCAGCGCAGAAAGATTTCAATTGGCTTCGATTTTAACAAAAGTATGAAATGTTATGTCGTGTGTGTTTTGAACCGCAAATCCATAATTTGCTGGAACAGATTTTGTGAAGGGCAGTTGTAATTCTAAACGAGAAACTATTGCCAAACATTCAAACATTCAGTGCCAGGAGTGATGTAACTTTACTCCATTAAAAGCGCCTAAGAAATCTTTGCTTAATGCTTTTGAGGACCAGATGAGAAATAATTCAGAGAAAACAAATTCTGGTCTTAAAATCAAAATAATCACTGCACACACAATTGGCAAAGAGGAGTTGCCTTTCGCAAAGCTCAAACCATTACTGGCTTTACATCACTAAAATGGCCTTGACATTTCTTACACATTATGTATTGACTTAAAATGTGCAGTGTTTGTTGGTGTGATTGCTGACATGATATTTTATCATACCTCCATGTCAGAATGAGGAGATCTGATTGGGCCACGTGATCTTGATAAAATACTGTGCATCCCGCCTTGAGGGTAATAAATTTCTCAGCGGGGGAATAAATCTCTTATACCCCGCCATGAGCTAAACAGGCTGCACGTGAATTTCTGAGAGGCAGAATAAATCCCTCATACCCTGCTTCAAAACAAAAAGCTGCATGCTTTTTCTGAGTCAATGGAAGTCATGGACATAGCGCAGGCTAACCTCAGCTCAATCGAACAGCTGTTTTCTATCAAGTTTGTTTGTATTTGTTTGAATTATTTTACAATGTCATTTTAAAACATTTCAGTTAGATCAATTTACCGCCTGATGCATAAAACCCCAAGTGATCCTGCTTCAACTTATAATGGGTGGCCCAGTCGTCTAAGGCGCCACGATTCGCTGTGCAGAGTTGCGTCCCTTGGGCACGCCAGAAACCTATGATTGTGGGTTCGAATCATGGTTCCCCTGATTATGTTCCTAGGTTTGTCAGCACCATACCCGTGCTCGTGGGTTTCACCGAAGTGGTAAACGTCTGAGACCTGCATCACTTCGGGCTCTCCTCCCACATTAAGCTGATAGCCGCGATAAAACTGGAATACTGTTAAAAGTGGCATTAAAACCCAACACACTCACTCACTCAACTTATAATGTATATATAAATCTGGCTACTAATTATAACCACTTAGGAGTAAAGTCAAGCAATATGAGGGCATTATCAAGTTTCTCTGATTTCTGATAACATGCGGGTGGTTTAATGATAATTCTTTCCATTTTAGCTATAATATAGAATAAAGCTACCGGTGCTTGTAGTATGAGGCAACTAAACAGATCGGGTGGTCAGGCTTGATGCCTTGTCATCGAATGCCAATTGTGTGGATTGATGCTCATGATGTCAATCACTAAATTGTCTGGTCCAGATTTGATTATCCACAAACCTCTGTCATATTGTTAGAACATTGTGATTTTAAACAAACAAACAAACAAACAAACAAACAAACAAACAACAAACTATTGCTGTGCTCTGAATTTCTGATAATCATTTCACTTGACATTATCTAAATATCTTGTTGACCCAACCAATCTGCTGTTAAGGTCTTTGTACTCAGGACACAGATGGCTGAAAAACATTTCTTGTATCTGTGATGAAAATAAACCTTTGATATATTATATCCTGAGTGTGTGGGTAAGTTATCGGTCATCAGTAAAGTATACTTGATGTGTTTGTCAAGTTTGAACTTTATCTTGGATTAGTAACAGTATCTTTTCAAAACAAACTCTCAGACATGAAGATATTTATGTGGGCAAAAAATGGGTTGTTATGAAATGTATTTGCTGTAATACTGACATATTTTTTTGGAGGGAGTAAATAGCCTCCTTCTGTAATATCAGATTGGATGTCATTTAATGGATTCTTACCACACAAATACATGAAACTTTAAAACAACAGTCATCATTGTTGTGACCTTTACGTAGAGGGGAATGTCCGAGTAACTCTCCATTCCTTAAAAATAATGGAGCAGAGGCCCCGCAGCGGCCGAGGCCCATTATTTTTAAGGAATGGAGAGTTACGAGGATATTCCCCTACTTAAAACTCATCCCTACTTTTACACTTTGACAAAATATTCTGTAGTTGAAAATATTTGAAAAATTCAAATGCTGCTTCAAGATAATGTATAGTTGACAAGCAACTCTCCATTCCTGAAAAATAATGGAGCGTTCAAACAATAGAATGACGTCACAGATGTGTTTTAACTCTGACAAGACACTTAGAAACATCCTCCATGCTAATTGTAAAGGTCCTAACACTGGAACCAAGTACTGTAAATCGTGAAATTAATGCGTCTCCAAAAGAATGCGACCACTGGACCCTAGCCAAAAATGCGACTCAATATGAATGCGACACCTCCTCTCAAGCATCAGTGGATTTCTGTCTAAAGATGTCCTCAGTCAGGTTTGGAATCCTCACCTTAATCCAACCTTACATTTATCCAATCACACCCCAAATAGCACCGCTTATTAGCCCTGAGTAGAGTACTTCCGCTAAAACAATACATGCGTACTGGCTCGTGTCGGCCTTTGACACAGTCACAAAGAACAAAGGGTGGCGTCTGTCTGGACTTGCTGGTGTGATCAGTGATGACATAACTGAGTAGAACTTTGCATGGGCTTCACACATTATACCCATGTAGGGAATCGAGCCCGGGTCTTTGGCATGCTGAGCGAACGCTGTAACCACTAGGCTACCCCACCGCCCCTTCTAACACAGAAGAAAGTGCTTGGAGCTGACTCACTCACTCACTCACTCACTCACTCACTCACTCACTCACTCACTCACTCACTCACTCACTCACTCACTGTGGGTATTGTTTGATGCTGCTTTTAGCAATATTCCAGCAATATCATGGCAGGGGACACTTTACATGGGCTTCACACATTGGACACATGTAGGGAATCGAACCTGTGTCTTCCCCATGATGAGCGAACGCTGTAACTGCGGGGCTACCCCACCACCTCTCCTAACACAAAAGAAAGTGCTTAAAGCTCACTCACTCACTCACTCACTCACTCACTTGGAGCTCACTCACTCCTAACACACTGAAGAAAGTGCTTGGAGCTCACTCACTCACTCACCATTCCTAACACAGAAGAAAGTACTTCGCTCACTCGCTCACTCACTCACTGAAGAAAGTGCTTGGAGCAGCAACAAATATTTTGGTTGACGTCAGCTATATATATATATACTAACACTGGAACATTTGCATTTATCCTCTGAATAGTTACAAGGTATTACCTAAATATGCCATGCAGCATGATGTCCTGTTTGGCTCCACAGTGTTTCATAAGATCTACCAGAACCAGTAATTATGATTCCTGCCTTGGTCTCCATTACCAAGCCAATCAGGTCATCTCGTTTCGGTGATGCTCAAATTATTTTCTGAAATTAGTTGAGAATTTTGCGATAATGCATTGCCATAGCAACCAACAAGGCATTTCCGGTGAAGGGACTCAGGGAAAAACCTTGCCTTTTTAGGAACATTATGTTGCAAGAGTAATCGCCAGGCTGGCTGCAGGATGACGTCCTGTGACCTTTCCTTGCATAGCTGAAATCCCAGGCTGCACAAGAAAGGTTGGCAGAGTCTGAATAGACGTCCTAAGACTAGGCCTAGGAACTAAAGTGCAGAGCTTGTGCTTATTTATAAACCCAAATTCGCCATATTAGCAGCCTGACAACTAATTCAGATAATGACCCAATGCCAACAGAACAAGTTGACAATATTCTGAGCAGAAAACTTCTCCATTAGGACAAACCATTCAGACATTGTATCTGTGATTCCATGTTTGACAACATCACATCAGCAAGATTGTGACCATCTCACCTGCAACCACCACTACCACCGCCACCACTTCCACCACCACTCCTACCACCACCCAGTCACTACCTCAACCCGTCCCTCCATTTTAACCTCTACCTTCCTTCACTTTTCTGTTTCTTGACTCTCTTCCCAAATTCCCTGTGTTTTCAACCCCTCACATCAGCAAGATCACCACCACCCCACCAGCAACAACCACCATCCAGTCACCCCCTACCCTTTCCTTCTGAAATTCCCTCCCAAATTCCCCTTTTTCAACCCATCACATCATCAGGATCAACATCACCCCAGAAGCAACAACTACCCCCCCATCACATCTTACCCAACCATTTTCCTCGCAAATTCCCCATTTTCAACCCATCACATCATCAGGATTGAGCAACATCACCCCAGAAGCAACAACTACCCTCCCATCACATCTTACCCAACCATTTTCCTCCCAAATTCCCCATTTTCAACCCATCACATCATCAGGATTGAGCAACATCACCCCAGAAGCAACAACTACCCTCCCATCACATCTTACCCAACCATTTCCCTCCCAAATTCCCCATTTTCAACCCATCACATCATCAGGATCGAGCAACATCACCCCAGAAGCAACAACTACCCTCCCATCACATCTTACCCAACCATTTCCCTCCCAAATTCCCCATTTTCAACCCATCACATCATCAGGATCGAGCAACATCACCCCAGAAGCAACAACTATCCTCCCATCACATCTTACCCAACCATTTCCCTCCCAAATTCCCCATTTTAAACCCATCACATCATCGGGATCGAGCAACATCACCCCAGAAGCAACAACTACCCTCCCATCCCATCTTACCCAACCATTTCCCTCCCAAATTCCCCATTTTCCACCCTTTACATCATCAGGATCGAGCAACATCACCCCAGAAGCAACAACTACCCTCCCATCACATCTTACCCAACCATTTCCCTCCCAAATTCCCCATTTTCCACCCTTTACATTAGTAAGATCTCCCAAAATTCCCTGTTTTCAGCAAGACTTACAACCCACCCAGCCCACCTGAATAAGACCACCACATCCCACCACATCCCACCACACTCCACCACACCACACCCCAAGCAACAACCAGCATCCTGTTCACCCCTCCCCCTCCACTCCCTTCTCTGTGATTCAACATGTGTTTTCAACCCCTCACATCAGCAGGATTGCCACCACCTCCCCACATTAACACACTCCCCAACACCTGACATCAGCTGTGCTTGACTCATTCCTGGAGGCCAATTGTCCAGCACTGAAGAGAGAGTAATAAATGTTTATGAGGTCGGCAGTGACCAGATGGGCAAGGCTAGGCAGATGTGAACCAAGTTACCCTGCCGATTCCGGTTCTTGTCCAGGCAACCAGAAGCAAATTAAAGGTTCACGGCTTGTTTAGGAGACAAGGAGATGATCTTGTTAGTAATACATCATAATTGCAATATCTTTATAGCTGGTTCACCCGATGTAACTTTCTGTAGAATTATGTTTGTATGGTGCTTCTGGTTAGGATTGCCAACAAATTCGAGGCAATAGGTTTTCAGACGAGGACGATAAGTTGAGCCCTACATGGTCTAAGCCATTTGGATTTGTGTGAACTAAAAGGTGCGCCAGTGTGCCGTTGGTAAATAGCTGATGGGGGTTTTCAGTGCTGATGCATGGCACCATGGGAGGTTGTTATGCCCTGTGTGTTCCCTTCAAACTTGTTTACTGCCCATGTATGTGATTATGACTTGCTCCTGGAAATTAAGATGCTGTAAAAGGAGATGCTGAAGATGGAATTATTGGAGTTGGTACATTCAGCACTACTTGAGCGTCATGATCAGTTGGTAAAAAAGTTCTGTAATTCTTGATGAGTGGCGTAAACGTGCAGTCCAAATTTGGAATTATTGAGCAAAGAGAATGATTAATAGATTAGTGATTTGTTTTCGGAACGGTTCATAATATTTCGAATGGTTTACAGGCATTGTGGTAATTGACGGCCTCTGTGGTGCAGTGGATAAAGTCCGGAAAGCAGGTCTGTGGTTCGAACCCCGGGCTTATGAACTGTGGCGTGGTATCTCAGTAGGACAACACAGTAGAACCAGTGTTAGTCGAGACTGGTACAAGCAGTCATGCACGCAGTCACACACGGCACGCAGTCAAGTGATTGACATCATGAGCATCGATCCATGCAATTGGGATATGATGACATGCATCAACCAAGTCAGTAAGCCTGACCACCTGATCCAGTTGGTCGCCTCTTACGACAAGCATGGTCGCCTTGTATGGCAAGCATGGGTTAAATACGTACTGTCATGTTAATTTTCGATCTTAGTAGGGGTACTTATATATATTACTTACCGATTGGGCTAGAATTTGGTTTGGGGGCACTAAGAGCAGGGCCCTTGATATGGTGAATATGGTCTGTTATTTCTTTGGTCGGTTAATATGAAATAATGTAAATCATAATATGCTGAACTTCTATTTTCTCTAATCCAAAACTGGAAGAATAAATGTGCAAATGAAAAATATAAATTTTGTATCATTCAATTTTTTTTTTGATGTTGCGAGCAACGACAGGGTGAATTCATTAAAAATGTTCCACTTCAATTATTTATTGTGTAGGGTCAAAGGTGGTACTTGTCAGAGTTTTTTCCACTGTCAATTATTGATGAAGAGTATGTTATATGAAGTGGCACAGAGTGACAGTTATTAAGCTACTTTTTCCACCCGACCTCTCATTACGTAGAACTAGTGTTTGGTCAGACCGGCTGTCATGTGTGATTTGGTTGAACTAAACTGAACCAATTAGTATGACAGATTGATTTCGGTAGGAAGCAAACACAAGACTCTTGAATTGAGTGGATACTTGAGTTTTCTTGAGAGAATTCCAAAATAGCTTAAGAGATCCTGGACAAGACTTCATAGCACATGTAAATGTTGGTCATTAAAGCTGGCGTTATGCTGGAAAAGATAGTGATGAAAGAATGTGTGGTTCCATGGGAATATTTGCATGAACGCTTTAGCGAAGGTTACTCTCTGTTATTCAATATAAGAGAAATTGGTTCCAGCCATGATATGTATCCTCAGATTGACAAACCATATTACTGTTTATGTGCCGATGACCCACTCCATCTTAAATATAAGACTATGATGTGTGTGCTCTTTTAAGTTATCAAATACTATATTAGTTCTTTAGAATCTATTTTGTCCAATTAGATTTGTTTTTCAAATCTATCATCTACATATTTTAACTCTTTCAACACCAGTCAACCAGAAGCTTTTACTGCTGTGACACGGAGTTCCCAGGTGATAGATGAAGCCTACATTGATCAAGGATATTATCTGCTTGTAAAACATCTTTTCTGTTACATGTCATACACCATTTGAAAGGCCTAATCTTACTGTTTATCCATCTAAAAGTTATGTTTATCATGTTTTTTAATTCATACATTTACAACTTTATATTTGTTTCAAATAAAAAAGCTAACACATTCATAATGTCCAGATAAAGCACCAAGGAAATAAAATTTGACGATTTTCAGCAAATATAAGATATCATAATATCCAATTACCTATTTCTATTTTATTTTCATTGTTTACATAATTGGAAAATTGTTTTCAAAGAATTTAAAATATTATCTGTCATCACCAATTTCCCGATAACAGTGGCTATCCGCTCAGTACCATGAGGAAATACCGGGAAATACTTCCATTTTCAAAGCTTTGTTTGAATAACACGTGCATTGAGTTGTTCGATATTTGACATAATTAGAAAGCTTATGATTTCATTAATATGACAGTAACCTCCCATATGTTTTTTTGTTAGATGTAACATGCGATTTTATTGGATTGAATTTGATTTCTAACTTCGCTTTCTTGCCGAAATCTGCTACGAGGTTCAAATTTCAGCGTGTGACCTAAGGCAGCCAATCAAATTACTGCAATGGTTACCGTCCTTGTGTATGATAAATTTCTGATTTAGATGAAAGGCACACTATTCTGAATGTTTTAAGCAGGAAATTGCGACCTATATTAAAAATATGGAACTTCATGGATGTTTAGTCCTAGGTTACGAGCTGTGACAAATATTTCTCCTGCATATATTTTGGTATTAACATGGTGTCCGAGGCAACAAAATCTGAGATGTCATTTGACTTACATTACATGCGATTGCATAAAAAAAATGAAAATAATAATTTTAATGTAAGTTTGACAACTTTTAAATATATTTTGTTGTTGAACTTTTTATAACTTTATTTAAGTTATTTAAAGATTTGCTTGAAATGTCTTTATTTTGCTCTTTGACATGTTCAATATAGACCCGTTGTCGAAGCATGTGTCCAAGAATTATTTTATTAATTCCAAATAAACTTTAATCTGTCAATTGAATTGAAATACATATTTCAGACATTGTGAAATGTGATAGATTTAATCAATGAATGGTTTGACGGGTAGGTTAATAAATTCATATTCATGTCCTTTGTTTATCTTTATGATAATGTCACACCAAAAGACATTAAAAGATGGTACTTGTTGCTACCCTGCCTGGTGCTCGGCATTAAGGGGCGAAACAAGGAATGGTCTGCTGGGAGTCAGTATACAAGTGTGTCTGGGTGGGCTATCCACATTAAAACTGTGGCATGGTAGTTTTGTTGGCTAGCATTTTAAAAACCAGCATTACCCTGGACTTGTAGAAGCATCCACACACACACATGTGCATGCACATTGCTATGCAACTGAAATAATCTTGGACGTGATGTAAGACCCTACTTCACCTCACTTCACGACCAAATCCAGGATAGAATAGGTCTTCAGCAACCTATGCTTGCCGTGAAAGGCGACTAACGGGATCGGGTGGTCAGGTTCGCTGACTTGGTTGATGCATGTCATCGTATTCCAATTGTGTGGATCGATGCTCATGATGTCAATCACTGGATTGTCTGGTCCATACTCGATTATTTACAGACAGCTGTCATATAGCTGGAATATTGCTGAGTGCGACGTAAAACAACAAACAAACAAACACCTCACAACCCTACAGTGTTTATTTACCCAGAATGTTCGCGCAGACTTCAGCTTCAACAAACACCCACAAAAGTAATTCTTCATTCTTTAAAACGAATAATCAAAATCCAACAAGGAAAACCCTCACAGAACATTTCCTTCTGAAAACATAAAGATGCATGTCAATATACCAGGAATATACAACATGTAGATAACATGTCAATTTCACAAGTCCCACGCCGCTGGTAGGACCGCAGTGTACCCAACGTCCATGTTGGTTGGTTGGTTTTGTTGTTTAATGCTGCACTTAGCAATATTCCAGCTATATGACGGCGGTCTGTAAATAAACGAGTCTGGACCAGACAATCCAGTGATTGACATCATGAGCATCGATCCACGTAATTGGGATCGATGACATGCATCAGCCAAGTCAGCGAGCCTGACCACCCAATCCTGTTAGTCGCCTTTTACGACAAGCATAGTCACCTTTTACGGCAAGCATGGGTTGCTGAGGACCTATTCTACCCCGGAATCTTCACGGGTCACACGTCCATGTACACCTGTTCCATTGTTCCTGAGACCGCCTCCATGGTCGAGTGGTAGAGTGTCCATCTGGAGAGAGGAAGGTCGGGGATTTGATCCCCAGCCGCATCATACCAAAAGACCTATAAGGATGGTACTTGTTACCCTGCCTGGCGCTCAGCATTAAGGGGCTAAAACAAGGACTGGTCGGCTCGGAGTCAGTATACTGTATCTGAGTGGGGTATTCATGTTAAACTGCGGCATGGTATCTCAGTGAGCTAGCACTATATATCGGCATCAGTCCAGACTAGTACAAGCAGCCACACACACACATACACGTGCATGCATGTCGCTACATAAGTGCAATAATCTTGGACGCAACGTTAAACCCCATTTCACCTCACCATTGTTCTGAAATAAATCAAACAAGACCAATATCTCGCCTTCCCAGGTCAACTAAGATTGTCTCGTGAAATGCACACTAGCACTTGTTCTGTATCTTTCATATGGGCACTCATCAAGTCCATGATGAATTAGGGACTCTGTTCATTGATTAGGTATTCTTGAGCTATAAGTCGTTTATTGCTGTCAATAAAGCATGCAATATACACTCTATTCCTAGAAGCAATGTATTCCACTTCATTCAAATATTCAATGATGGTTATCCATATAACCCTGACTTGCATGTGGCCTAAAAGACTTCCTGAAGGGAATGGTATAGTTTATTTGGGTCTCTGTAATAGGTGGGGAAGGGGGAGTGTGTGTAGGAATTATTTTCTTGGTGCTACAGTGACGGATGCTGAAACATGGAACGGGTTTCTTTACATATGACATATACACTTTCAAGACGTGACAGTCTCCAGATTTGTATCAATGTGATTAAAAGTTATAGTTTTGAAACTATTTTCGAAAAATATCATCATCTGACAAAACTGCCATGATTTGTATTGAGATGAGATTTTAACTGATTTTTCTGGCAGGTTAATGCGAGTTTAGAGTTTCTAATTTACGGCAGACAGTTGATGGTGGTAATTGTTACGGCATGTCCGTGTTTATAGCGGCAGAGTGGGAATATGACTTGAGTTGGCGCAGGAAACACGAAACATGGTCATTTCTCATTCCTCTAATCACAATGGTGTGAAATTTCAATTCATTTTGAGGAGTCATTTATTGGGCTGCAATGATGTTCACACTCTAATGACAATTTAGGAGAAGTTTCAATTTGGTTTAAGGGAAATTGTGAGTGCCATGTTAGAGTTAGTGTCTAAATGTCAGGTTATTGGATCGTTGATTAACGAAAGTCAAATTTATATCCTCAATATCATCTTTCCACTCATCCCTTGTTTCTTGGTTGTCTGTCTCCTTTGTTCTGTCCATCCATTATTCATTTCTTTCGTTGTCATTCTTCTCTTCCTTCTTTTTATTTTGACATTTCGGGGAGAAATGTCACAAAGTCTCAGCCATTAGAAGAGGAATCTGAGCTGATGTGAAGATACATAATCCATTTGGAACACTTTCAAAAATGAAATTGGGACACGGCCTGAAATTTATTGGGTGAACGGGACAAGGGCTCAAATTATAGAAATGGCAAAGAAACGGCACCGAATCTGATGGCCTAATTTGTAGTAATGGTGACACTAACAAATGGCGCCAAACTACACGGCAGCACATAAACTAAGTTTGGTTTCTTGTACATGGCCACAGCATATTCATGCACAGTAACTCATTTAAGTCCTATTATGTATTGGTTGTTCGGATGGATTTGCAACATGGTCAAAACTTGATAAACGAAGACCTATTGCTTTCAAGGTCACAATTTGAATTTGAAAAAAACCTGATGGTGGCATATAAACAAAGTCTGAGTGAGTGAGTATGGTTTTACGCTACTTTAAACAATATTCCAGCAATATCACGGCTGGTGGCACCAGAAATGGGCTTCACACATTGTACCCTTGTCGGCAATTGAACCCTTGCCTTCAGCATGAGTGAGTGAGTGAGTATGGTTTTACGCCGCTTTTAGCAATATTCCAGCAATATCACGGCGGGGGACACCAGAAATGGGCTTCACACATTGTACCCATGTCGGGAATCGAACCTGGGTCTTCGGCGTGACGAGCAAACGCTTTAACCACTAGGCTACCCGACCGCCCCTATAAACAAGGACCTATTGCTTTTATCGCTGGAATAGCTCCTCTGCCCAACCTGTATTTGTTGAAAGGTGATTAAATGGATAAGATCATCATGCATGGTGACTTTCTGGATTGTGCAACTATGCAACTATTGTTGATCACACCTTTGTGGAAAAACCGCCTCCGTGGTCTTGTGGTAGACCGTCCGCCCGGAGAGCGGAAGGTCCGGGGTTCGATCCCGGGCCACGTCATACAAAAAGACGTTAAAAGATTGTACTTGTTGTTACCCTGTCTGGCGCTCGGCATTAAGGGGCTAAAACAAGGACTGGTCGGCTCGGAGTCAGTATACTGTGTCTGAGTGGGGTATTCATGTTAAACTGCGGCATGGTATCTCAGTGAGCTAGCACTATAAATCGGCATCAGTCCGGACTAGTACAAGCAGCCACACACACACATACACGTGCATGCACGTCGCTATATAAGTGCAATAATCTTGGACGCGACGTTAAACCCAATTTCACCTCACCTCACCTTTGTGGATTGATGCTCACACTGTTGACCACTGGTTTGACTGGGTCAAACTTAGAACTCCTTGGAGATCTGTAAAGATCTGGGGTAGAATAGGTCTTCAGCAACCCATGTTGTCGTAAGAGGGATTGGGTGGTCAGGCTCGCTGACTTGGTTGATGCATGTCATCGATCCCAATTGCGTGGATCGATGTTCATGATATTAATCACTGGACTGTCATTATTGTGATATCTATTGATCATTCCGATCTCATTTTTCATGGCAGACTGGTTTTCCTTTCATGTTACTACTTGTATGCAGATGAAGCGGTGTCATTACCATATTACCTTGTGATCAAGGTGATCAAGGTGATCAAGGTTATAACATTCAAGGCCTCCAAAAAGCTTTCATAAAAAATAAAAGCGACTAAACCCTGTGACACATCCGTGATGTCCAATACAATTCCCTGAGCCATATTTTTTTTCGGTGAACAATTGATTTGCCAGTGCATGTGTTTGTGACCGGTGCACCGGTGGAGCAGGATATGTTCACCTTTTCGCGAACACCTTGTATCATCACTATTTAATAGTGATTCATAAGACCCGTGAAGATCTGGGGTAGAATAGGTCTTCAGCAACCCTTGCTTGCCGTAAAAGGCGACTATGCTTGTTGTAAGAGGCAATAAACGGGATCGGGTGGTCAGATCGCTGACTTGGTTGAAGCATGTCATCGATCCGAATTGCGTGGATTGATGCTCATGATATCAATCACTGGATAGTCTGGTCCAGACTCGATTATTTACAGACTGCGATCATATAGCTGGAATATTACTGAGGGTGGCGTTAAACAAAAATACAACCAACCAACTGTTTAAGTCATCATTCCAAGATTATTAGTTTTCATTTGACACATGAATCACGAACATAGAAACCTCGCGATGCACTAAAGTTGACGGTTAGCACAGGATGCCCCCATTACCAATATATAACTCTTGTGAAGGTAGTATGGGCTGCAAGCGACCTTGGCAGTGAAGTGGACAAGGTCAAGGTCAACCATCCCTATTTCCAAATCTTTCTTTAATTGCTTTGATCTTTTAAAAAGGTTTTGAAGTATTTTTTAAATAAGATAAATTGATTATAAATACCACCCTGATTTGATTAAGGTCTCTGACATCTCAGTGAAAGGTTGTCTCTTTGTATGAGACAAGAAGTTGGACGCGCATGTGTGAAAGGGTGTAGATTGACAGTGAGCAGCTAATTTCCTTGCACAGCTCTTGTACCTGACACCGACACTGACACGACACATTTTTTAAAAATCTATGCAAGAACACTAAACAGCGTTAGAAATGTGCACTAGTCTTATAGTCCTTGCCAAACTGCCCAATAGTTAAGGTATCATAAGGACCAGTAGAAATTTGCTCTTTTTAAGGGTTTTGCTGTATATGCTATCATTATAAGGACTAGTGGTCTAAAACTGTTACTTTCTAACGCTGGTTAACTTTGTTATAACAGTTTTATACACTTTGTAACTGTTTTCCTTCGATAAATGCACAAAAATGTAAAATAATCCTCAAATAAACTTTTTTAGCAATCAAATCATTGTAGATAAAACTGACAAAACCTTTCCCATATTCACAAGAAATCTGGGGGGCACGGGTGGCCCAGTCGTCTAAGGCGCCGCGATTCGCTGTTCAGAGTTGCGTCCCTTGGGCACACCAGAAACCTATGATTGTGGGTTCAAATCCCCGTTCACCCCGATTATGTTTCTAGGTTTGTCAACACCATACCCGTGCTCGTGGGTTTCACCGAAGTGGTAAACGTCTGAGACCTGCATCACTTTCGGGCTTTCCTCCCACATTAAGCTGACACGCCGCGATATAACTGGAATACTGTTAAAAGCAGCTTAAAACCCAACTCACTCACTCACAAGAAATCTCAGCCAAAAGTCGATTGTACAATTCCGACAATATCATGAGTATGTGTTTATGAATCAGTGTCATATAGTGATGATACCAGGTGTTCATGAAAGGATGAGGTCCTCTGACGTACAATTTCGGGAAAATGGAGAAGCAATTAATAGCCAATTATAATCAATGATTGATTGTTTGGAACAAACCGATTACGACCAATGATCAATGAGAAAACCCCAGTTGATTGCCACCACTAGGGATGACACGCGACCTTGAACATAAGAATGACCATAAATATTATCTCCCATCTGTCAGGTGACCAGATATGTGAAAACTGCGCGAACTGACACTGACAAATAGACAATCTGTGTGACAGCACCTTCAGTGCTTTTGTAGGAACTAGTACTGATTGAAAAACATATTTTTATTCAAACCTGACGAACACAAAATATGTGTGGGAGTATTGTGCATAAAAATCATATCTAATACGCAGAATTCCTGCGTCATGTGAACGCCTGAATAATACTTTCAAAATCCCTGTATGTAGCCCTCAATTTACTTCTTTAACGAAAAGTAGAAAAGCATTTGTCTCATTCCTCGACTCCCAGATTATATAATTCCCAGGTCTCAACGCAGATTAGTTTATTGTACTGTACAATGTTGCCCAGGCCTATCAAGGTGCCATGTAAACCCCACTGTGGATGGCGCCAATGTTGATGGCACCAATGTAAAAGAGATTTGGCGCCAGCTTGTAACTCCGGATGTAATGTGCATTTTGAAAGTTTCAAGAGTCATGAAAAAGTTTCTCCGCATGGGCCTTGGTCTGTTGAGTCTCATTTCTTTGTCCTAGGACCCAAAATTCTTTGTCCCAGGACCCTAATTTCATTGTGAAGTAGGTCCATTACCAAAAAATGGTGCAGGAATAGCATTTTATAACTGTGAGAATGGATCCATTATTTTTTTTAAAAGAATGTTAACCATCGTTCAAACCCATGGCATCAATATCAGCGGATATAACTTTTCAAGTCATTGGAAAAACATGACTGTTCGTAGGTCTTCTTTATGGGCAAGGTGCTTATCAATTTAAGTCAAATAAGCCCTTCCTGGTAACATCCAATTGCAAACCAACACAAGCATGACTACGAACAATATAAACGAGTGGCAGCTTCATTCATCATGGCTTCCTGTGTCTTGGGAATTGGAAGAATGAGATTAAACAGTACCACAACAAGGTTGCATATCAGTTTATCAGTCTACACTGGTCCCCTAGGGAGTCTTTTCCCATGCTTACAATCTCCGTAATTGGGTGTGTGAAAAACGGGTATTGTACCGTCAAATCTCTTAACAATGCGCAGATTTTGGTATCTGCTTATGCAGTGACAGTTTTGTATCATTTCTCCTGGCAGTTGGTTGTTAGGGTGATGCATCATCTGAGATGGAGTTATCAAAGAATACAGTGTAAATCTTGTCAGACTGCGTAATGGATTATGTTCCAAACATGACTTGCTGATAAAGAACTAATCAGAAAATTGAATCATTTCTCGCTGACTGACTTTATCCTGATTATCCTGCTTGTTTTGTCACTTTGGAAGACACATACATTTCTGTGGAGCTGGAGACAGGTTTTCTGTTAGCTTACCTCATCCTGAACATGTTTGCCCTTTCCTTCAAGTTTTCAAAGTCAACTTTCCATTTCTGTCGAGACCGCCTCCGTCGTCTAGTGGTAGAGCATCCGCCCGGGGAGCGGAAGGTCCGGGGTTCGATCCCCGGCTGCGTCATACCAAAAGACGTTAAAAGATGGTACTTGTTACCCTGTCTGGCGCTCGGCATTAAGGGGCTAAAACAAGGTCTGGTTGGCTCGGAGTCAGTATACTGTGTCTGAGTGGGGTATTCATGTTAAACTGCGGCATGGTATCTCAGTGTGCTAGCACTATAAATAGGCATCACTCCGGACTAGTACAAGCAGCCACACAAACACACACATACATGCACGTTGCTATATAAGTGCAATGATCTTGGACCTGACATTAAACCCCATTTCACCTCACCTCACCTCACCTCACCTCACCTCACCTCACCTCACCCAACCCACCTCACCTCCCCTCACCATTTCTGTGACAGCAGCTCTAGCCTTGGTGTCTTCACATGGAAGATATTCCTAAATTTGATGCATCAGTGTACCATATCTTCCTCTATTTTATAAGGTACACAATTGATTTGCCTTTGCATGTGTTTGTGTGCCCCCAGGGGAGCCGGATTGTCACTTGTTCACAAACACCTGGCATCGTCACTATTTCAAAGTGATTCATAACACATCGTTATGATATAGTCGGATCATACAATGGACTCTGCTGATTTTTCAAGATTAATTGAAAGGGATTCGTTGCTTTTATTTTGTGCACATTTTTACAATTTAATCATTTCTGCAGGTTCCTTTTGAACTTGACAATTTGATTAGTTCTGTGTTTTGGGGTTTTGTACTTTTGTGCAATTTGGTAAACAGATTACAGGTCTTGTGGGGATTCCAGGGCAAAATAGGTCACTGGGACACATGCATCACATCGTGTTTCATGAATTAATCATGGTTCTCTATGGACATTTTTGGGTTGGAATAGCTCATCTGCCCAACCTGTATTTGTTGAAAGGTGATTAAATGGAAAAGATCATCATGCATGGTGACTTGCTAGATTGTGCACCGCAGCACTATGCAACTGTCGTTGATCACACCTTTGTGGATTGATGCTCACACCCATGCTTGCCATAAAAGGCAACTATGCTTGTCGTAAGAGGCGACTAACGGGATCAGGTGGTCAAGCTCCCCAGCCTTGGTTGATGCATGTCATCGTATCCCAATTGTGTGGATCGATGCTCATGATGTCAATCCCTGGATTGCGTGGCCCAGACTCGATTATTAACAGACAGCTGTCATATAGCTGGAATATTGCTGAGTCTGGTGTTAAACAACAAACAACCAAATCCAGGACAAACAACATGATTTAACGTGCTTCAAGGTCACAGTTTCTAGAAGGGCCTTGCGAGGCCTCCTTCTACGACTTGACTTGTGACTTATCTTCTTGTCCAGCGTGGATGGGATACCTATCGGGGAAGACCTGTGAAGATTCTGGGGTAGAATAGGTCTTCAGCAACCCATGCTTGCCATAAAAGGTGACTATGCTTGTCGTAAAAGGCGACTAACGGGATCGGGTTGTCAGGCTCGCTGACTTGGTTGATGCATGTCATCGATCCCAATTGCATGGATCGATGCTCATGATGTCAATCCCTGGATTGTCTGGCCAAGACTCGATTATTTACAGACAGCTGGCATATAGCTGGAATATTGCTAAGTCCAGTGTTAAACAACAAACAAACAAATCCAGGACAAACAACATGATTTGACGTGCTTCAAGGTCACAGTTTCTAGAAGGGCCTTGCGAGGCCTCCTTCTACGACTTGACTTGTGACTTATCTTCTTGTCCAGCGTGGATACCTATCGGGGAAACACTGACTTTTCAACTTGGAATCAACACGTGACAATATATCGTGTGTCTCGCTGAACCACCAACTTTTCATGGCGACATGGCTGTCAAAGACCTCATATATTAAGACCCTGAGACCTCACTCTGTTTGCCTTTAAACTGTGTGTGCAGGAGACTAGACACTTGACTTGAAGCAGTGCAGTGTTATTTCTAATAAAACTCATAATTCCCCAAAGTGCACTTCATAAATATTTCATAAAATTCAGGTGAGCTTTGGACCCCTTAATTATACTTTGATGTATGGTGTTTAAATGTTTAGGGATCTGTTTGGTGTGAAATTTTGAGATATTATCTCTCAACTTTTTCAGTTTTCTCATTAAAATAAATCCAGTGAGAGAAGGTTCCTCTCTATTAACTTGAAAATCTCATTAATCTGTATCATGTCACACGTTTTTGACATAAAGATGTGTCTGCGATAGGCTTGAGCTATTTAACCGATAACAGAACTGCATCCATCATCACTACAAAACAAGTACATAGAATGAAAAATGCAGTGAAAATATGTCCTTATGCTACAAGATGGGACCTTTATTGGCCATGCTGTTGTCCTGGTCAGAAAGTGCAACTATGCTTGCAGTAAAAGGCGACCATGCTTGTCGTAAGAGGCGACTATGCTTGCAGTAAAAGGCGACTATGCTTGTCGTAAGAGGCGACTATGCTTGTCGTAACGGGCAACTATGCTTGTCGTAAGAGGCGACTATGCTTGTCGTAACGGGCAACTATGCCAGTCGTAAGAGGCGACCTTAAAGGATCTGGAGGTCATTATATAGCTGGAATAGTGTTGAATTCAGAATCATGATCTGCGTCTATTTTTATGATATTGTGTCCCTTGGTATGTATTTGTTACAGTGAATAACCGAGAAGATTGCCATATTGACATGGATAGATGCTCACAATATCAATCACTGGATTGTCGAGTCCAGATTCAATTATTTACATTCTGTCTTCCTGTAGCTCTAATACTGAGGAGTTTGGTGTTAGACAAACAGATAAATACAAGTCCAACATTTATACTTGTCAAAATGATCAAACATTCAAATGTGATTGCTGAAGGCAGAACTGTCATGTCAACTTATATCTCAATCATATGAGGCAACTAACGGGGCCGGGTGGTCAGGCTTGCAGACTTTGTTGATGCATGTCATCGTATCCCAATTGTGTAGATCGATACTCATGATGTCAATCACTGGATGGTCTGGGCCAGACTCGACTATTTACAGACTGCCGTCATATAGCTGGGATATTGCTGAGTGCGGCGTTAAACAACAAACAAACAAACAAACAAATCTTAGGCCCGTGAGGCCAGCTGCTGTCCGCCCACCATATTTCTTCTTCTTCTAAATGGATGGGGTGGTCACACTCGATGACTTGCTTGGTTTTGTATCCTAGTACCTCATGATATCAATCATTAGTTTGGCTGGTCAGGTCTGGATTATTTACAGGCTACTGTCACATCGATGCAATATTGCTGAGTGTGGTATATAAAATAAGATGTGTTTTCTTCATGTCTTAGACCTGCACAGATTTCTTACATTGGGTGTGATTTGTTTATTGTTCTAGATTTTCTCCATCAGGTTGTTGCATTGTTAAATGAATGGGAGTGTAGGTACAATCTGATTGGCTGAAAAACATTGTCAACTGGAACTGAATCTGGGAAAACTTTCAGTGAGTGAGTGAGTGAGTGAGTATGGTTTTACACTGCCTTAAGCAATATTCCAGCAATATCACGGTGGGGGACACCAGAAATTGGTCTTGCAATTTCGTTTGTTCCAGTATGTTAACAGTAATTGAGATTGTTCCTTCATCATGAAAATTCAACTTATCTGTTTCTTTAAGTGTCCTTTTAGTGTTTGCATGTTTGCTAAATTTTGAGTTGAATTTATATTTGTTTTTAATTAACCTTTTTCAATAAGTTTATTGTGTGTGTGTCTGTGTTTGTGTCTCTGTGTGTGTCCGTGTCCATGTGTGTGTCCGTGTCTGTGTGTGTGTCTGTGTCCGTGTCTGTGTGTGTGTGTGTGTGTCTGTGTCCGTGTCTCTGTGTGTATGTGTCTGTCTGTGTCCGTGTCTGTGTGTATGTGTCTGTGTCCGTGTCTGTGTCTGTCTGTGTGTGTGTATCTGTGTGTGTCTGTGTGTGTGTGTGTCTGTGTCTGTGTCCATGTCTGTGTGTGTGTCTGTGTCCATGTCCATGTCTGTGTCTGTGTCCATGTCTGTGTGTCTGTGTCCATGTCTGTGTGTCTGTGTCTGTGTCCGTGTCTCTGTGTGTATGTGTCTGTCTGTGTCCGTGTCTGTGTCTGTCTGTGTGTGTGTGTCTGTGTGTGTGTGTCTGTGTGTCTGTGTCCATGTCTGTGTCTGTGTCTGTGTCTGTGTCTGTGTCCGTGTCCGTGTCTGTGTCTGTGTCTGTGTCCGTGTCTGTGTGTCTGTGTCTGTGTCCATGTCCGTGGCTGTGTCTGTGTCCGTGTCTGTGTCTGTGTCCATGTCCGTGTCTGTGTCTGTGTCCATGTCTGTGTGTCTGTGTCTGTGTCCATGTCCGTGTCTGTGTCTGTGTCCATGTCCTTGTCTGTGTGTCTGTGTCCGTGTCTGTGTCCGTATCTTTGTGTCTGTGTCTTTGTGTCTGTCTGTCTGTGTGTCCGTGTCTGTATCCGTGTCCGTGTCTCTGTGTGTGTCTGTGTCCATGTCCATGTCTGTGTGTCTGTGTCCGTATCTTTGTGTCTGTGTCCGTGTCCATGTCTGTGTCTATGTATGTATGTCTGTGTGTGTGTGTCTGTGTCCATGTGTGTCTGTCGGTGCCTGTGTGTGTCTGTGTACGTGTCTGTGTGTGTGTGTCCGTGTCTGTGTGTGTGTGTGTCTCTGTGTCCATGTGTGTCTGTCGGTGCCTGTGTGTGTCTGTGTCCGTGTCTGTGTGTGTGTGTCCGTGTCTGTGTGTCTGTCTCCATGTCTGTGTGTGTGTCTGTGTCCATGTCCGTGTCTGTGTGTGTGTGTCCGTGTCTGTGACCATGTCTGTGTGTCTGTGTGTCCATGTCTGTGTCCATGTCTGTATGTGTGTGTGTGTGTGTCTGTGTCTGTGTGTCTGTATCCATGTCTGTGTCTGTGTGTCTGTCTCCATGTCTGTGTGTGTGTCTGTGTCCATGTCCGTGTGTGTGTGTCTGTCTCCATGTCTGTGTGTGTGTCTGTGTCCATGTCCGTGTCTGTGTGTGTGTGTCCGTGTCTGTGTCTGTGTGTGTGTGTCTGTCTCCATGTCTGTGTGTGTGTCTGTGTCCGTATCTGTGTGTCTGTGTCTGTGTGCCTGTGTGTCTGTGTCCATGTCTGTGTGTCAGTGTCCCTGTCCGTGTGTGTGCCTGTGTCTGTGTCAGTGTCCCTGTCTGTGTGTGTGTCTGTTAGTCTGTTTGTCTGTGTCCATGTGTGTGTGTGTGTCATCCACTCTTCAATCATTCACTGAGTCTCACTGACCAGAATATAGGACACATGAACACTTCTCTCAGACATACTTTCATTCCAATTGACATTTCAAATATATGGAGCTGTGATGTACTTTTCTGCAGGCTTGATGTTAAACGAAATCTAAGAACAAAACGCTGCAAGGATAGTTTGACAGTTACGATGGTATTACTTTCCCAATTCCAGGTCGTACAAAGAATAGCTGGAATCATTAGCATTATTTTCCACTCTACTGATCCTTTCTGTCTTCGTCATTGTCAGCGGAGAAACGGTTTAATATCAGCGCCATGATGAATACACCATCGTCGATAGCTAATCAGTCTCTCAGTGGCTTTGGACAAAAGCTCGGACAAAACCTTGTCAGTCGCCAAAACAACAACTCATTTTAAAATTCCATGCACACAATGACAGTACCTTTTTTAATGGAACCAAGTTTAGAAACACAGCTGGTGAAACAGAAAAAATGGTCACATTTCAAAATTGTACATTTCATCAAAAAGCTGTTTTTCCAGTTCTTGATTTTGTTGTGACTGAGACCGGCTTTCACATACATATTTGCTCTCAAGAAGACCTGAAAGCTGAAAGCACATTTGTGGCCTTGTAAATAACTCCCAGCTTTGGAAGCATGGGAAAAAAGCCTATGATGCAGAGTCGCAACCCAACATATTCTGATGTTATTTGGCCATTAGCTCCCAAGTCCTGAAAGATGTAGCACTCATTCTGTTATTTGAAAGATAACCTGGGCAAAACATATGGATTTATGTTTCATCATTCCTTTCATGTTGTGCACAGCGTCCTCGATAGATCACAATGGCTTGTGGTTTATTTGTTGTTAGTGTAATGAATTTGTGCCTGTTACTTCTCCAAACACAATCAGTACGTTGGGTGGAAATTTTATTGCACCTTACACAAAGTGAGGAGTGTTGTTTCATGCACTGTTTTGTCAAAGGAATCGCTGTTATTACCATGATGAAACTCTGTGATGTCCCCCCCCTTCTCCACACACACCCCCCTCCCCCTCCCTCTGTGATGTACCCCCTTCTTCACATCCCCCTCCCCCTCCCTCTGTGATGTTCCCCCTTCTTCACATTCTCCCTGCCTCTGTGATGTTCCCCCTTCTTCACATCCCCCCTCCCTCTGTGATGTTCCCCCTTCTTCACATCCCCCCTGCCTCTGTGATGTTCCCCCTTCTTCACATCCCCCCCTCCCTCTGTGATGTTCCCCCTTCTTCACATCCCCCCTCCCTCTGTGATGTTCCCCCTTCTTCACATCCCCCCTGCCTCTGTGATGTTCCCCCTTCTTCACATCCCCCCTCCCTCTGTGACACACACACACACACACACACTAACACTAACACTAACACACTAACACACTAACACACACTAACACACTAACACACACACACACACACACTAACACACGCACTAACACACTCCTCCTCCCTCTCTCCCCCCAATCCTCCCCCCACCCACCCACCCCCAAATTCATGCACGTCATTATAAGCACAATAATCTTGAATGAGATGACGTAAACTCCATGTCACCACCCTCTGATGATGTTGTATTTGAGGTATCTCATTTTCTTATGATTCCCAATTTGTGATATTTTATGATTCTAAGAACCTTTTTGTATTGTAATGGAATGTTTTATTTTCAGAACTGACCGTTAAAGGACAAGTTTCCACAAGAAGCATGTGTATGTATAAGCCAAGATGTTACTGTCAGTGGTCACTCTGTTTAACTGATACTGTCAGGGATGAAGTGTAGGATCCGTAGCTGAGCTGTCTGCTGACCAGTGTTCTGACAATACTTGCTTATGCAGCCATTTTCTGGACATTGCTGATATGGCTATTAGCCGTAATTGTGCTCATGTCCTTGTTTGTTTGTTTGTTTGTTTAACACCGCACTCAGCAATAATACAGCTATGTGACGGCAGGCTGTAAATAATCGAGTGTTGACCAGGCAATTCAATGATTTATATCATAAGCATCGATCAATGCAGTTGGGATACGATGACATGCATCAACCAAGTCAGCGAGCCTGACCACCCGATCTCGTAAATCACCTCGTACGACAAGCATAGTCGCCTTTTACTGCCAGCATTGGTTGCTGAAGACCTATTCCACTCCAGATCTTCACGGGTCCCATGTGCTGGCATCAGCACTTGTCAGTAGTAGCCATATCATCAGCATCAGCTGATGCCCAATAATGGCAAAGCCAATTTTTCATTGAACAATTTAAGATATTAAATATTTTGCAACAGATTGCAGTCATGTCAGCGTTTGACATTAACTTTCACACATCCAACATGACAGTGACCTCAGGATGGGAGATTTAATGGTGACACCTTTCATGCAGTTATCAATTATAAATCTGTGATGTGAAATGTTTTCTGACCAAATGACCCTATTAGAGACATTTCCTCTGGCCTCATGTTTTGTGAATGATTTCAGGGATTATTTTGTCACGACAGTTTGCCTTTAGAATTCAAATCTGAAATATCACACACACACACACACACACACACACACACACACACACACACACACACACACACACACAAACACACAAACACACACACACACACACACACACACACACACACACAAACACACATCGCTCGTGAACGAAATACTCTTGGACGCGACATTAAAGCCCATTCCACCTCACCTCAGGGCGGTCGGGTAGCCTAGTGGTTAAAGCGTTGGCTCGTCACGCCGAAGACCCGGGTTCGATTCCCGACATGGGTACAATGTGTGAAGCCCATTTCTGGTGTCCCCCGCCGTGATATTGCTGGAATATTGCTAAAAGCGGCGTAAAACCATACTCACTCACTCACTCCACCTCACCTCATACTGGCCAGAAACAAAAATATCTGAAAACACCCAAGCAAGTCTACATTTCTTCACTTTCTGAAATTGAACAGATTCTCTAGGTTCATTTTTTTTATAACAATGAAATATTTATCATTTCAGAGACTAGATTTTTATCAAATAGAAATGTCTTTTCTGTATATATACTTCTTAATAGAATAGATATCACCCGATTTTTTCATGTGACTCTAATTATCTGATTAACTGTAGTCATATGAAAAAGTAAGGCATTTTTTTATGTTCTTCTAGCAGTATCATGATTAAAAAAGGACTTACTGTTACAAAAAGTTTCTACCACTGACTTGGAATGCAATGACCATGTTTTCTTGTGCTCAATGCTCACTTGTTTCTATTATTGCTGCTGTGGATGTCTTTTGATGACTTACACGATATATTCCCTCTACTCCTCCCACACCAACCCCATTCTCTACTCCCCATGAAAGTAGGCCCTGTGCTTCCCATGTAGACTTGCACTTAATTGTCTCAAAGCAAAGTGCAAAGTGCATCTCTCACTGTCGAGGGCACGGGTGGCCCAGTCATCTAAGGCCATGCAATTCACTGTGCAGAGTTGTGTCCCTTTGGCACACCAGAAACCTATGATTGTAGGTTCGAATCCCGGTTCGCCCCAATCATGTTTCTAGGTTTGTCAGCACCATACCCGTGCTTGTGGGTTTCACCGAAGTGGTAAACGTCTGAGACCTGCATCACTTTGGGCTTTCCTCCCAAATTAAGCTGACACGCCGTTATATAACTGGAAATACTGTTAAAAGCGGCGTTAACCCAAATCACTCACTCACTCACTCACAGTCAGCTCAAGTTCAAGGAACTATTATATCATGAATTGGACTGCAAAGGAAATCTTTCACAAGTAATATGATATTTTAAGCTTTTTTTACTTGATCTTTGATGTTTAACCTCAGTAGACAATGATGGAGCTCTTTTCCTATCAATTACTTTGATGATGGACCTATTTGAATATAAATATAGCTACAAGTCCCTTTCCATATCCAATAGAAATCTCATCTTAAAGTAGAATAGTACGATTCCGACTATATCATGAGCACGTGTTTATGAATCACTATCATAAAGTAATGATACCAGGTGTTCGTGAAAAGGTGAGCATATCCTGCCCTACCAGTGGCACCCATCACAAACACATGCAAAGGCAATTCAATTGCTCACTTGAAAAGCACAGGAACATATGGTACTAGTCAAATAGGGAATTGCATCAGAAATCATTTTTGTCACCGATGCGTCAAATTCGGAAATGTCCTGCACATGTCTTTGTTGGTTGGTTTGTTGTTTTACGCCGCACTCAGCAATATTCCAGCTATATGACGGCGGTCTGTAAATAATCGAGTCTGGACCAGATAATCCAGTGATTAAAATCATGAGCATCGATCCACGCAATTTGGACCGATGACATGCATCAACCAAGTCAGCGAGCCTGACCACCCGATCCCGTTAGTCACCTTTTACGACAAGCATAGTCGCCTTTTACGGCAAGCATTGGTTGCTGAAGACCTATTCTAACCCGGTTCTGCACATGTCTACCATAACACATGTTACCAGTCCACACAAAAAGCAAGTCTTCTGCAACCGAGACATGGATAAATTCTGTGGAAAAATGACATATTTACTAACATACAGACTCATAGTTCACCCTCTATGAATAAACATTAATGTGTTTTATTCCTTTTGTTATTCCATAGAGAGTCTTTGTCATTCAGTATCTTTTCATCAAAGGCAGAGTTACAGATAAGCAACATATTTGCGTAAAATGGCCTCCAAAAATATTCAAAACCCAATTACTTTTAATCAACTTGTGTACAGAAACGCATGCATTAAATGAAGAACTCAAATTATAAAAACAGCTCGCGTAAATACCCAATGAAGCTTTTGCGGCATGCGTACAAAGGAGCTAAATTCTGAAACACAATTACGAGCTAATTTACTTTCCGAGTCAAGCCGATATATTTGGAACAGTTATATACATCTAAAACATTATTTTTTTAATTCTTAAAATGTTCACTATGATGAATACATGAGTGAAAACATATTGGTTACCCAATAAAAAATCTAATAACCCAATTAAAATTCATGTAGAAAACCTTGAGTAAAAACTCAATTGATCAAAAAGTTATCTGGAACTCTGAAAGGACATAAACAGATACACAAAACAGTACTCTTTCTTAATCAACAGAGGCCCATCAGTTTGGGGAAGTTATAATTAGGTGATAGATAAATGTGCTTGAGTTGATCCTGGTGGAATTGTATACTTGCCCTGGACATGAATTTCATAACCCAAAGAGTCACCAAAGAGTGAGGTGCCCGTGCAAGGTGCACAGGGAACACATTTGCCATGCATCGTGACGAGGCAACTCACACAGTGTTATCACAGTTGGGCATAGACCTAAGCAGAACCGGGTTAGAATTGGTCTTCAGCAACCCATGCTTGTCCCTGTGAAGAACAGGGTTAGAATTGGTCTTCAGCAACCCATGCTTGTCCCCGTAAAGAACCTAAGTTAGAATTGGTTTTCAGCAACCCATGCTTGTCCCTGTGAAGAACAGGGTGAGAATTGGTCCTCAGCAATCCTTGCTTGTCCCTGTGAAGAACCTGGCTAGAATTGGTCTTTAGCAACCCTTGCTTGTCCCTGTGAAGAACTGGGCTAGAATTGGTCTTCAGCAGCCCATGCTTGTCCCTGTGAAGAACTGGGTTAGAATTGGTCCTCAGCAATCCTTGCTTGTCCCTGTGAAGAACAGGGCTAGAATTGGTCTTCAGCAGCCCATACTTATTGTAAGAGGTGACGGGAACGGGGGTTCAAGCATGCTGACTTGGTTCATGCATGTCATCGCATTCCAATTTTGTGGATTGATGCTCATGATATCAATCACAGGATTGTCTAGTCCAGGCTCGATTATTTACAGACCGTCTCCATAAAACTGTAATATTGCTGAGTGCGACGTTATCAAATTCCCCATTTCAACAACAGCACCACCTGAACTCATGTTATATTCATTATTGTTCATTTCACCATCATCAAATACCTTTATAGATGTCATCCTATTGTTGTAAGATTTCTTCAAATAGTTGAAAAAGCACAAAGTCAGTCACTAGCATCCATGGTGGGGGCATTCCGGGGAATGTTCTTGACCTTCCGGGAGCATGCCCTGGACTTTCTAACATAACTAAACAGTGTTAAATCACCAAAGATTTATGAACATCCAATTAAAATGCATCTAATGTTGATTTATGGCTGGTTAAAAGTCACAATTTTCAAATGTCACTGACTTCAGTTGCTTGCATGCTGCACGTGGTCTTTCTCTTGCCCGCTGTCTTCATTGAAGTTATATACCACGACCACTGCATTTTTTCTCTATAATGTATCCCAATGTTGTTGTTTTTCTATGTTGTATTTGGGCCAGTCGGGTAGCCTAGTGGTTAAAACATTCGCTCGTTACGCCGAAGACCCGGGTTCGATTCCCGACGTGGGTACAATGTGTGAAGCCCAATTCTGGTGTTCCCCAGTGTGATATTGCTGGAATATTGCTAAAAGCGGCGTAAAACCATTCTCACTCACTCACTATCTTGTATTTCTTGCATTTAGATAGTTCATAAGTTAGCTGGGGGCACGGGTGGCCCAGTCGTCTAAGGCGCCGCGATTCACTGTGCAGAGTTGCGTCCCTTGGGCACGCCAGAAACCTATGATTGTGGGTTCGAATCCCAGTTCGCCCCGATTATGTTTCTAGGTTTGTCAGCTCCATACCCGTGCTTGTGGGTTTCACCGAAGTGGTAAACGTCTGAGACCTGCATCACTTCGAGCTTTCCTCCCACATTAAGCTGACACGCCGTGATATAACTGGAATACTGTTAAAAGCGGCGTTAAACCCAACTCACTCACTTACTCACTCATAAGTTAGCTAAAACACTCATCGGTTTGGGTTGGAAATGTAAAGCCCAGAGGGCTTTTACTCACTCGCAATGTTACAATTTCAACCACGACTGAGAAGGAGTGTTCTAACTATAACATAAACCGTTCACCTCGAGAAATCACCGTGTGCAAATCAAATAGCAAGGACAATTTATCTTAAAAGCTCTGGATTTTGCCCATGTGCAGTTAAATTGTCAAACATGTCTATTCAGATACCCCCCTGTCATGTCAGGTTATACTGGATCGGAACCATCTGGGAGCTGTGGCTCCCTTGGAGACAGCATCTCACAAGTTGCCTGGATTTGCTGACTTTCCAAGACAGGTAACCTGATCATATGTGATCAAGATCTCTTTGTCTTGGAGATCTACATGTTGGCATGCTGTCGTCGGAGGCCTTTTGGGGGGTGTTATTGCTGTCTGTTATATGAACGTTGACACTGGCTCCTACATTATTAGGTGGCCTTAGCGCCTGTTTAGTTTTATTTGTGAGTGTTGATGTTAAGCATGTTAGGTGACAGTTTGACGTTTTTGTAGATGAACTAACTTTGTGATTGTTCTTGTTTGTCGTGATTTTTGTCTCAGTGTGAGTTTCTTGTACGGCCGGTGTGATTTAATCCATTTTATGTCAATTAAAATTAATATTTTTAGCATGAATTCCTTTATTACAATAGTACGGAAGCGTAGTAGGGCCATGGTGAATTTTTGTTGTTGTCTAAGTATCTCCTACGTAGGACTTAGTATCTCCTACGTAGGATTTAGTATCTCCTACGTAGGACTTAGTATCTCCTACGTAGGACTTAGTATCTCCTACGTAGGACTTACTATCTCCTAGGTAGGACTTAGTATCTCCTACGTAGGACTTAGTATCTCCTACGTAGGACTTAGTATCTCCTACGTAGGACTTAGTATCTCCTACGTAGGACTTACTATCTCCTACATAGGACTTAGTATCTCCTACGTAGGACTTAGTATCTCCTACGTAGGACTTACTATCTCCTACGTAGGACTTAGTATCTCCTATGTAGGACTTACTATCTCCTACTTAGGACTTACTATCTCCTACTTAGGACTTAGTATCTCCTACGTAGGACTTACTATCTCCTACGTTGGACTTAGTATTTCCTATGTAGGACTTACTATCTCCTACGTAGGACTTAGTATGGACTAGAATAACTATCTCCTACGTAGGTCTTAGTATCTTAGTATTACAATAGCACAGAAGTGTAGTAGGGCCATGGTGAATTTTTGTTTTTGTCTAAGTATCTCCTACGTAGGACTTAGTATCTCCTATGTAGGACTTACTATCTCCTACATAGGACTTAGTATCTCCTATTTAGGACTTAGTATCTCCTACGTAGGACTTAGTATCTCCTACGTAGGACTTGGTATCTCCTACGTAGGACTTAGTATGGCCTAGAATTACTATCTCCTACGTAGGACTTAGATATTAATCACTAACATGAAAGAACTACCGGGTTCGATTCCCGACATGGGTACAATGTGTGAAGCCCATTTCTGGTGTCCCCCGCCCTGATATTGCTGGAATATTGCTAAAAGAGGCGTAAAAAAAACCCTCACTCACTCACTCACTCCATTATGCAACAAGCAAACGTCATTTTCCAACAAGACAACACCCGACCTCACGCACCAAGACTGACAGGAATCACAACATCCAGGTCCTGCCATGGCCCTCGATCCAGGTCTCTAGATTTAAACCCAATCGCACATTTATGAGATGCACTGGATCAACGACTGCGAGCACGTCAGCAACAACCACAGAACCTCCGACAGTTGGTGCAAGCACTGCAGATTGGATGAACATTCCCCTGGCCACAATTCGGGATCTGTTTGCTTCCAAGGGACGACGATGCCTGTCAGTTTTGGACTACAACGGTGGCCATACAAGTTAATGAGAACAGATGACCTTCACCTTGAAAGAGACCGCCTCCGTGGTCTAGTGGTAGAGCGTCCGCCCGGAGAGCGGAAGGACCGGGGTTCGATCCCCGGCCGCGTCATACCAAAAGACGTTAAAAGATGGTACTTGTTGTTACCCTGTGTGGCGCTCGGCATTAAGGGGTTAAAACAAGGACTGGTCTGCTCGGAGTCAGTATACTGTGTCTGAGTGGGGTATTCATGTTAAACTGCGGCATGGTATCTCAGTGAGCTAGCACTATAAATCGGCATCAGTCCGGTCTAGTACAAGCAGCCACACACACACACACACACACACACACACACACACACACGTGCATGCACGTCGCTATATAAGTGCAATAATCTTGGACGCGACGTTAAACCCAATTTCACATCACCTCACCTCACCATGAAAGTCTGCTGTTCCATGGGTGCCATTTGGAACCCTGGGTCAATGACAATGCTGTCTGCCAATTTTGAACAACCGATTACCATCTGTTACAAAAATTAAATTATTAGATACATAAAATATACAGCTAAAATCATTATTCGTTTCTTTTTAGGCAGAGAATATAACACAAATTACAGAGGATTGATTTTAGATCAGATGAATTCAAATGTATCCCAAGAAGTCTTTTAATTGGGAGTGACATTTCTGTAACCGTTCTATGTCATGTGATCTTCACGAAAACTGCCCTGTACTGAAATTTTGTGGTGTAGTACTTTGTAATGAGTGAGTGAGTTGGGTTTAACACCGCTTTTAACAGCATTCCCGTTATATCGTGGCGTGTCAGCTTAATGTGTGAGGAAAGCCCGAAGTGATGCAGGTCTCAGACGTTTACCACTTCGGTGAAACCCACGAGCACGGGTATGGTGCTGACAAACCTAGAAACATAATCGGGGCGAACCGGGATTTGAACCCCCAGTCATAGGTTTCTGGCGTGCCAAAGGGACGCAACTCTGCACAGCGAATCATGGCACCTTAGACGACTAGGGCCACCCATGCCCCCCTTTGTAATCAAGTCAAAGAAGAGTCTTGTGAGTTCTGAAGGTGAAACTTGTAGACATTAGTTCCTTGGAGGACAATAGAGCACTGCAGCTACACTCTATTGTTGAGGCTGTATTTGTGAACATACTTCTACCTTGGTGAGTCGACAGCCTCCGTGGTCTAGTGGTAGAGCGTCCACCCTGAGAACGGAAGGTCTGGGGTTCGATCCCCGACTGCGTCATACCAAAAAAACGTTAAAAGAAGGTACTTGTTGTTACCCTGTCTGGCACTCGGCATTAAGGGGCTAAAACAAGGACGGGTCGGCTCGGAGTCAGTATACTGTGTCTGAGTGGGGTATTCATGTTAAACTGCGGCATGGTATCTCAGTGGGCTAGCACTATATATCGGCATCAGTCCGGACTAGTACAAGCAGCCACACACACACACACACGTGCATGCATGTCGCTATATAAGTGCAATAATCTTGGACGTGACGTTAAACCCAGTTTCACCTCACCTCACCTTGGTGAGTCATGCATGCTTTCAGTATTCAGTAAGTCCTCATCAGTCTGCCCTATCTATCAGTTAGGTATTGGCACGTTAGTGGCAAACTCTTGTTAGGTATTGGCAGTTGCAAGATGACTTTATACTGTTGCTGACTTTGTTTTCGTGTGTGGAAAGTGCTTGATTTAGTGTGTATGTTTCAAGACATGATTTGGCCTGTATTGATCGAGAAATTATTTTTCTACTTCAACTTTTTCGGGGTTGTTTAAGATCTTAAAGATGAGTATAATCTAACACTGATCACCTTCATCTGCAATCATCTGCCTCCATCTAACCTCATCATATTCACATACCTACATCCCCTAACCTACCCTCATCTACCCACATCTATCCTGGACTACATACATCCCATGAAGATCCTGGGTAGAATAGGTCTTCAGCAACCCATGCTTGCCATCAAAGGCGACTCTTCTTGTCGTAAGAGGCAACTAATGGGATCAAGTGTTCAGGCTCGCTGACTTAGTTGATGCATGTCATCGTGTCCCAACTGCGTGGATTGATGCTCATGATGTCAATCACTGGACTGTCTGGTCCAGACTCGATTATTTACGGACCACCGTCATATAGCTGGAATATTGCTGAGTGCGGCGTTAAACAACGAACAAACAAACAAACAAAACATTTACCCTCATTTACCCTCAAATATATACATCTACCCAGACCTACCCTTACCTTCTCACATCTACCCTCATCCACAATGAGGGCGGTCGGGTAACCATAGTGGTTAAAGTGTTCTCTCTTCAAACTGAAGACCCGGGTTCGATTCCCGACATGGGTACAAAGTGT
Organism: Haliotis rufescens; assembly: GCF_023055435.1. Classification (NCBI taxonomy): domain Eukaryota; kingdom Metazoa; phylum Mollusca; class Gastropoda; order Lepetellida; family Haliotidae; genus Haliotis; species Haliotis rufescens. Next base: position 1,900,887 of record NW_025963846.1, on the reverse strand, counting down.
GAAGCCCATTTCTGGTGTCCCCCGCTGTGATATTGCTGGAATATTGCTAAAAGCGGCGTAAAAAAACCATACTCACTCACTCACTCACTCACTCATCCACACTGATCTACAGTCATCTACCCTGACCTACTCTTGCCAATTCATCTATCCTCATCTACCATGACCTACTCTGACCTACCCTTGCCAATTCACCTACCCTCATCTACCCAACCTTCATACATCTACCTTGACCTACCCTCACCTTCTCACATCTACCCTCGTCTACATTCATTTACCCTCATCTACCCTAACCTACTCTGACCTACCCTTGCTAATTCACCTACCCTCATCTACCCGACCTTCATACATCTACCCTGACCTACCCTCGGGGCGGTTCGGGTGGCCTAGTGGTTAAAGCGTTCGCTCGTCACGCCGAAGACCCGGGTTCGATTCCCGACATGGGTACAATGTGTGAAGCCCATTTCTGGTGTCCCCCGCCGTGATATTGCTGGAATATTGCTTAAAGCGGCGTAAAACCATACTCACTCACTCACTCACTCACTCACTCACTCACTCACTCACTCACTCACTCACTGACCTACCCTCACCTTCTCACATCTACCCTCATCCACACTGATCTACAGTCATCTACCATGACCTACTCTGACCTACCCTTGCCAAGTCACCTTCCTACATCTACCCTCACCTTCCTACATTCACCATTATCTACCCTCACCTGCCCACACTGACTTGCCAATCTTGGACCAGTGGAAACTGCTGAAGGTTCCTGTAAGTTTTTGGTACAGCTTAAAAAAAATCATTGTAAACATTGTCTTTCTCTGAAACAGCAGCCAAATAGGCTGAATCTTCTCATTGATGTATCGACCTTCAGGCTTCATTTGCACGTTTTAAATGTTTTTTCTTCCAAACCACAACATCCAATAAGGTGAAATTTGGTAGGCAAGGTAATGACTGTTATATTTAGTTCGTTTCAAGTGTTTACCTCGGCTTCACCAGTGTGCAATAAATGTGATAATCGGTCACTTTCACTTCGCTCCTCCCCAGGATTAATTGGAACAGATGATATACCCTGCTGCAAACTTTATCTGCCAAAAATCTCTAGCATCAGGACTCCAGATAATGTTTAGAGCATTAACTCACAAATTATCATTCTCATGGCTTATTGAAAGTCTTTGATTTAGTTTTTAATTTAATTTTACTGCTTTTGGTTCAGTAAATTGGGTATTTTTACAGCCATGAGTAGATATTTAAAAACAATTCTGAAAATTTGTTTCAGGTGATTCTTTATTATCCCCCCCGGCATATAATGCGGGGGGATATAGCGATCAGCCAGTCTGTCTGTCCGTCCGTCCGTCCGTCCGTCCATAATCATTTCCTTTTCCGGAGCAGAACTCGAAAATAATTCAGTGTATTTGATTGAAACTTGGCATATCTATCAGTCACATACTGAAGTTGTGCCTTTTGCTATTTAGGAATTTTAGAAATTTTTATTTTTTACGCTTCCATGGTAATAAGTTGGACTTAGGTTCTATAAGGGTGGCGTAACTCAAAAACTGTTAAATACTTTCTTACAAAACTTTGCATGTCTACCAGGCACATACTGAACTGGTGCCTTTTGCTATTTAGGAATTTTTTATTTTTTTATTTTTACGTTTCCATGGCAACAAGTTGGATTTAAGTTTTCATATAGGGTGGGTTCACTTATGGAGTATAACAAATAAACTGTTAAATATTTCCTTGCCAAACATTGCATGTCCATATATAAAGTACATACTGAACAGGTGCCATTTGATATTAAGGAGTTTTAGAAATGTTTATTTTAGAATTTCCATTGCAGCTATTTTGACATGGGCTAAGAGAAATGTTGGGTCAGTTACCTGGTTTGGGACCATAACGTGTTAAAATGGGTGGGGGATATAGATGACTTCGTTGACTATACGCTTGTTTCTTGTAATTTGTCATTTGTTTGCATAAAAAAACAACACAGAAACACACGTTCTACTTTTCTTTTCATGATCTTTTGTTGGTAAACAATGTATGCTTCTTCAAGAACATTCAACTCTTGACTCATTACATACAGAATTGCACATTTACTTGTAGTTACTTTACAGACAGCAGCCGGGGGGATATGTCATCTTTCTGATGACTCTTATTTGTGTCTGTTCATGTGCTGCCCAAGGGCGTAATGTGTCGCATAAATGACACAATTGCCATATGTCTAATTAACAATGAGTGAGACATGAGACCTGTTCTATGCATTATTCCCTGCAGTAGAGGTCATGTATCTGTGACGTGTGTATGTCAGGAAATACTTTGGGTAGTTACGTAGGCTGTTGGGGTTAAGAAACTGTATTTGTATTTGTAAGCGAGCAGCTCAAAATTACCCGATAATTGGGCAATGGAAATTTTTATACAAGAACACTACTTATCTGGTTTGTTTGTTTTGTGTTTAACACCACACTCAGCAATATTCCAGCTATTGCAATATATAATAACGTCTTTATGCGATAATATATGCTGGAGTGTGTATATAGTAACGGATAGTCTTTATTTAAGAAATAAACGTTGAGTGGGAGTTGTTTATCGTACAATTAAACATTGCAGGGAGAATAAACCCCATGTGGTTTATTTTTCCTGCAGTGTTTTATTGTATGATAAACAACAACCATGAGTTGTTTATTTCTTATATGAGATATCAAAATTTTGTACAGTCTCTATAAGGATGTTGATAAAATGTACAAACTTTAAAAATGTTAACCCCTATTTAAATAATGATGACTCCCTCAATAGTCAATTTTATGACAAACTTATGAGAATATGTTTTGGGGTGTTGTAGCTGTAGAACAATGTAGACAAGGCAGTGGTCTAATGCTAGTTCACTCACTCACTCAACCAGTCACTCCAACACTATCTCAAACACTCATTCAACCAGTCACTGACTCAAACACTCACTCAACCAATCTACCAGTCACTGAAACACTCACTCAAACACATGCTCAAATATTTATATACAAAAACACTCATTCAATCTGTAATAAACGCACTCATTCAAATACACAAGCAGTGTTTCGACCAGTCTCACTCACTCACTCACTCACTCACTCACTCGCCCACATGCTCGTTCTCCCGCCCGCCTGCTCGCTCACTCACTCACTCACTCACTCACTCACTCACTCACCCACCTCACTCACTCACTCACTCACTCCCCCCCCCCCCCCCCCCCCACACACACACACTTTTTACTCACTTATTTGCTCAGATTGTCATCATGAACAAAATACTAAGTGAAGAGGAAATCCCACTCAAGATCTGACATCTCTCTGTCAGTGAAAACTTCCTAAATAAACACATATGTCATCCCAAGTATCCTCTAAAACTCAAACATTCAAATTACATGCCTTGTCGAATAATGTGAAGATGACAAACTTACACATGGCAGCAACATGAGAAGCAAGTATTCTAGACTCTCTCCCTCCCCCTGACAGACACTCGCATCACTCAATTGTCATCAAAACAAATATTGCAATCCTATTCCCAAAAGGAGAAACAGGACCTGATGAAGCCAGTGATCTGTGGACAAGGCAGTTGGAGAGCTTGTCCCTGTTGGCCTGTCCAATTTATATACCTCCATTCCACGAGCACTCAGCATTGGAGGTGACACAGGAAGAGATGCTTCCAGGCCCAAACAATATTGACTTACCATTACGACTCTCACACAGGCCTGATGTTACGGAGCCAACACTTTGCAGGCTATTTGTAGACCTGCGACAAGCGCGGATCTTCTTGGCGGGATGCACAGCCAAGACAGTCATTAGTCGGAGATGTTGCAAAGCCAGCAGGATTGCAGTTCAAGATAATTTGCGTTTCCAGTTTTTTTTGAGACGTGGAATGAAATTTGACTATTTAAACTTCTGGAAACGATTTAGGAGCAGGTGATATAGTTTTGTTCTTTGTTGATTCGAAGGAGTTGGATGTCTATCTGGATGATCGTCGGTGATGTTTTCGGGGGTTGTTTAATTCCTGGAATAGAACATGAGCACTGTGAAAGTTTTAATTGGTTGTTGATAAGGATATAATGGGATGGAGGGAGTTAAGGCAGGTGGCATATGGTTGCATTGATCGATTGTTTGCATCAGCTAATTGTCTTCTTGTGTTTATATTGTCTGTGTATTACTGTAAGAGTCTTCTTGTCTCGAAATGGTATTACGCTAATTAGAAAAGACAAAACAATCCAGCAAATCCATGGGTGTCCTTCTTTGTGATATGGAACTCTAACTCTGCTCTGTTGCCCTTGCACTGGCTTGTTCATATATAATTTAAAAGCTGATTTGTTTGTCCATGCAGACTTGATATTTTGATTTCCATGCAGTCAAAATCAGTGAAGAAACTTACGGTTAGATTCGTTTTGTCCTCTTTGAGGAACCTGTGTAAATATTACCCTTTTCTAAAGTGCTCTTTTCAATATTGATATAAATGTTTGGGAATCGTCAGCCCAATGTCTCAGTGGGAAACTCACTAGGGTAGAATATACAATTGACTATATCATCCTCAATCTCTTGGTTATGGTACAGGCAAATGTTTTTGTTTGTTCCAACATTATTGCTTATTATTTTTATTATTGAAGAAAGCAAGACTTCATTGTTGTGCATCGTCCTCCCTGATAACAGTCTTAAAATGTTATGTATGTATTTTAAATATTCCATAAATCACATTTCAACTTATGCATTATTTATGGACCTTGTTTTGAATCCTTTTCAGTTTGAATTTGATTTTACGACAGCATGTAAGAGACCTACCATTTGATATTCTGTGGCTGGGGGAGGGAGGGTTTGCAAAACCAAATTTATGTTTTTGTTATAACTATGAGCCAAAAGTTTTTTTGGTTTGAACAAACACATTGCAACAATGTAATTTTTGTGGCAGCTAATTTTATTTTCCCCCGACAATATGAAGGATAATTAGTTTTTCAAATTCTCCCCCCCCCCCCCCCCCCCCCCCCTTGCAGAATATCAAATGGTCAACAGTAAATAGTAATTGATATAATGACCAACATCCACCACCATCAGGATGTGTTGCCACACAATGAAACAATTCTCTTAACCTGATCACCTGATCCATTTTGAGCACCCAAAGCAACAGAGCCAATAACTCTGTTGGAGTCCTCTGGCAACATGTGGGGATTCTGGGTGAGAATAGGTCCCTTGCCACCTTCGCTCCATCCATCCATCCATCCATCCATCCATCCATCCCCCCACCCACCCATCCATCCATCCATCCATCCACCCACCCACCCACCCATCCATCCATCCATCCACCCACCCATCCATCCATCCATCCACCCATCCATCCACCCACCCATCCATCATCCATCCATCCATCCATCCATCCATCTCCATCACACCATTCGCATATGATGACATACTGATTCTAATCCTCATCTGTCCACATCCATCAGCCATTGTGACCACGAATTCCCCTTCGAAATCTCTTTGACAAGCATTGGTTAATCAATGGGGTCGAGTTGTTCTGCGTGAAAATCCTTGGAGGGAAGTTTCAGCTGGACATTGCTTGAGCTTCAAATAGTTTCAACAACCCTGATTAGTCTCTCTGACTGAGAGTCATGTATCTCAATCTATAAAACAACATAAAACTTCACGCGGGAATTCCTAGAGAAACATTATTTCACATTTGATTTTATAGTTACTGCACCCCTGAGAATACCAGACACTACTGCTTTGTAAATAATAGATGTCTTGCTGTTGTGAGATTAACCATGTCTTAGTAGTGATGACATTTTTTTACTCAGGAGGGCAATAAGATGTAGAGAGGATTATCCTGTTTTTCCAAAGAAAAACATCACCTTGCATTATTCTGTCACTTGTGTCTCTCTAACTCCTTCCTGTTCATGTGTGAAACTAACAACTCAACCTTCTTGACCTGCTAACACATTCTTGAAACCTTTTTCTCCTTCTTTTTTTCTCCATCTTCTTGACTTGGTTCTGCCTTGTTCTTGTCTATATCTTCTTGCATGGCTTCATCAACCCGTTTAATCTGCTGCCTTCTATTCTTGGTTTACGCTTCACTTTATTACCAACTTATTGGTTCACCAACTCACACTGTTGTACATCCAACCACTCACTGGTACATCCAACCACTCACTGGTTCATCCATCCACCCACTGGTTCATCCATCCACTCACTGGTTCATTCATCCACCCACTGGTTCATCCATCCACTCACTGGTTCATCCATCCACCCACTGGTTCATCCATCCACTGGTTCATCCACCCACTCACTCACTGATTTATCCATCCATTTGTTCATCCACCCACTCACTCACTGGTTCATCCACCCTCTCACTGGTTCATCCATCCACTCACTGGTTCATCCCACTACTCACTGGTTCATCCACCCACTCACTGGTTCATCCAGCCACTCACTGGTTCATCCACCCACTGGTTCATCCAGCCACTCACTGGTTCATACACTCACTGGTTCATCCACCCACTGGTTCATCCACCCACTCACTGGTTCATCCATCCACTCACTGGTTCATACACTCACTGGTTCATCCACCCACTGGTTCATCCACCCACTCACTGGTTCATACACTCACTGGTTCATCCACCCACTGGTTCATCCACCCACTCACTGGTTCATCCATCCACTCACTGGTTCATACACTCACTGGTTCATCAACCCACTGGTTCATCCATCCACTCACTGGTTCATACACCCACTGGTTCATCCACCCACTCACTGGTTCATCCATCCACTCACTGGTTCATACACTCACTGGTTCATCCACCCACTGGTTCATCCACCCACTCACTGGTTCATCCATGCACTCACTGGTTCATCCACCCACTGGTTCATCCACCCACTCACTGGTTCATCCATCCACTCACTGGTTCATCCACTCACTGGTTCATCCACCCACTGGTTCATCCACCCACTCACTGGTTCATCCATCCACTCACTGGCTCATCCACCCACTGGTTCATCCACCCACTCACTGGTTCATCCACCCACTCACTGGTTCATCCACCCACTCACTGGTTCATCCATCCACCCACTGGTTCATCCACCCACTCACTGGTTCATCCACCCACTCACTGGTTCATCCATCCACCCACTGATTCATCCATCCACTCACTGGTTCATCCATCCACTCACTGGTTCATCCACTCACTCACTGGTTCATCCACCCACTCACTGGTTCATCCACTCACTGGTTCATCCACCCGCTCACTGGTTCATCCATCCACTCACTGGTTCATCCACCCACTCACTGGTTCATCTATCCACTCACTGGTTCATCCACCCACTCACTGGTTCATCCACCAACTCACTGGTTCATCTATCCACTCACTGGTTCATCCACCCACTCACTGGTTCATCCACCCACTCACTGGTTCATCTATCCACTCACTGGTTCATCCACCCACTCACTGGTTCATCCACCAACTCACTGGTTCATCCATTCACTCACTGGTTCATCCACTTACTGGTTCATCCACCCACTGGTTCATCCACCCACTCACTGGTTCATCCATCCACTCACTGGTTCATCCACCCACTGGTTCATCCACCCACTCACTGGTTCATCCACCCACTCACTGGTTCATCCACCCACTCACTGGTTCATCCATCCACCCACTGGTTCATCCACCCACTCACTGGTTCATCCACCCACTCACTGGTTCATCCATCCACCCACTGATTCATCCATCCACTCACTGGTTCATCCATCCACTCACTGGTTCATCCACTCACTCACTGGTTCATCCACCCACTCACTGGTTCATCCACTCACTGGTTCATCCACCCACTCACTGGTTCATCCATCCACTCACTGGTTCATCCACCCACTCACTGGTTCATCTATCCATTCACTGGTTCATCCACCCACTCACTGGTTCATCCACCAACTCACTGGTTCATCTATCCACTCACTGGTTCATCCATCCACTCACTGGTTCATCCACCCACTCACTGGTTCATCCACCAACTCACTGGTTCATCCATTCACTCACTGGTTCATCCACTTACTGGTTCATCCACCCACTGGTTCATCCACCCACTCACTGGTTCATCCACCCACTGGTTCATCCACCCACTCACTGGTTCATCCACCCACTCACTGGTTCATCCATCCACTCACTGGTTCATCCACCCACTCACTGGTTCATCCACCCACTCACTGGTTCATCCATCCACTCACTGGTTCATCCACCCACTGGTTCATCCATCCACCCACTGGTTCATCCACCAACTCACTGGTTCATCCATCCACTCACTGGTTCATCCACCCACTGGTTCATCCACCCACTCACTGGTTCATCCACCAACTCACTGGTTCATCCACCCACTCACTGGTTCATCCACCCACTCACTGGTTCATCCACCCACTCACTGGTTCATCCACCCACTCACTGGTTCATCCATCCACTCACTGGTTCATCCACCCACTGGTTCATCCATCCACCCACTGGTTCATCCACCAACTCACTGGTTCATCTATCCACTCACTGGTTCATCCACCCACTGGTTCATCCACCCACTCACTGGTTCATCCACCCACTCACTGGTTCATCCACCCACTCACTGGTTCATCCATCCACTCACTGGTTCATCCACCCACTCACTGGTTCATCCACCCACTCACTGGTTCATCCATCCACTCACTGGTTCATCCATCCACTGGTTCATCCATCCACCCACTGGTTCATCCACCAACTCACTGGTTCATCCATCCACTCACTGGTTCATCCACCCACTGGTTCATCCACCCACTCACTGGTTCATCCACCAACTCACTGGTTCATCCACCCACTCACTGGTTCATCCACCCACTCACTGGTTCATCCAGCCACTCACTGGTTCATCCACCCACTCACTGGTTCATCCATCCACTCACTGGTTCATCCACCCACTGGTTCATCCATCCACCCACTGGTTCATCCACCAACTCACTGGTTCATCTATCCACTCACTGGTTCATCCACTCACTGGTTCATTCATCCACTCACTGGTTCATCCATCCACTCACTGGTTCATCCACCCACTCACTGGTTCATCCACCCACTCACTGGTTCATCCACCCACTCACTGGTTCATCCACCCACCCACTGGTTCATCCATCCACCCACTGGTTCATCCACCCACTCACTGGTTCATCCATCCACTCTCTTTGTTTTATCCACTCACTGGTTCATCCACCCACTGGTTCATCCATCCACTCACTGGTTCATCCACCCACTCACTGGTTCATCCATCCACTCACTGGTTCATCAACCCACTCACTGGTTCATCCATCCACTCACTGGTTCATCCACCCACTCACTGGTTCATCCACCCACTCACTGGTTCATCCACCCACTCACTGGTTCATCCACCCACTCACTGGTTCATCAACCCACTCACTGGTTCATCCATCCACTCACTGGTTCATCCACCCACTCACTGGTTCATCCACCCACTCACTGGTTCATCCACCCACTGGTTCATCCACCCACTCACCGGTTCATCCACCCACTGGTTCACCCACCCACTCACTGGTTCATCCACCCACTGGTTCATCCACCCACTCACTGTCTCATCCACCCACTGGTTCATCCATCCACTCACTGGTTCATCCACCCACTCACTGGTTCATCCACCCACTCACTGGTTCATCCATCCACTCACTGGTTCATCCACCCACTCACTGGTTCATCCACCCACTCACTGGTTCATCCACCCACCCACTGGTTCATCCATCCACCCACTGGTTCATCCACCCACTCACTGGTTCATCCATCCACTCTCTTTGTTTTATCCACTCACTGGTTCATCCACCCACTGGTTCATCCATCCACTCACTGGTTCATCCACCCACTCACTGGTTCATCCATCCACTCACTGGTTCATCACCTCACCTCACTGGTTCATCCGTCCACTCACTGGTTCATCCACTCACTGGTTCATCCACCCACTGGTTCATCCACCCACTCACTGGCTCATCCACCCACTGGTTCATCCACCCACTCACCGGTTCATCCACCCACTGGTTCACCCACCCACTCACTGGTTCATCCACCCACTGGTTCATCCACCCACTCACTGTCTCATCCACCCACTGGTTCATCCATCCACCCACTGGTTCATCCATCCACCCACTCACTGGTTCACCCACCCACTCACTGGTTCATCTATCCACATCTCATGTTCCAGTTCTCACACACTGGTTCACCTACCCATAAACACACACTGTTAAAATAATTTATGGATTTGCTGTTTTTGATATTTTATTTCATTACTTTATAAATAGAAACAAAAGCAAAGTGCAAACAGTTTGAATCCACACACCATATTTTCACAAAACTTTGCTAGTTTTTGTCCACCTCTAATTATCAGTTTATGCTCGGCTAATGTAGAATTCCTGTATTTTCAAAATGTCCGTGTCAGTTTATTTAAAACTATGATGAGAAACAAAAGATCAAGCTGTGTTTCAGCTCTTTAAAGGAATCATCGACACAATGTTAAGCAATGTTTCAACGTCATTGTAAAGGGAAAAGAACAAGTTTCATGTTTGTCCTGAACACAAAAAAACAGCTGAGTTGGCTGTTTGGGTACATGCAACTGTGTAAATTTAATGTTAAATTTAGAAAAACAGGGCCATCCCAACATTCATTACTGCCAATTTTTCTGTTTAGTCATCCCATTTGCATGTCTTGTGTCGATAAAAATAGCAGTTAGCTATTGACATGGCTTTTAAGTTTTTGATTCAGTGAGTTCTGAACACAAGGATTTTTCAATCAACATCATTTACCTGAAAGTGAATATTTTACAAAGTCAGCAATTTTCCAGCGATGTAACATCAGTCGATTTATATTTTAGCTTCAGGTCAGATAAATCAGTGATCAATAGCATGAGTCAAAATTCACCTTATTTGGCTATAATGACACACACAAAAGCCAGATCTTCCTCAGTGTCAGTTTAGGCCAGGTTCACACAGTGCCGATTACGGCTCCCGTTTAAGATCAGACGGCGCTACAACACGAAAAGTGAAAAAGTCGGATTACTATCCTCGATGATCTGGAATGTTCTGTCATTGTCTGAACTCACTGATTGCATCCAGATTTTGCCGAATGTGAACTTCTTTGTCGGTTCACTGTCCGGTCACTGTCGGATCGCATTCGGGAGAATCGGGATGCTGTTGGGACAGATTCGGTCGTTTTTTACCATGCGGAAGATTCAAATCGGATCAGATTTGGATTGAGAATGGGGGAATCGGGACGAATTCGGCTGGAAACGGCTGAATTGGGACGCTTCCTGAACAATATCTGATTGTGAATTTCCCGCCATAAATCACAGGATCTTGATCAGACTTTTGACAAATTTTAATCGGGAATGGTCCTCTCAATGTGTGACTGAGCCCTAAATACAGTGACCAACAGCACACTCGGAACCTATTCTGCCCATTCATCCTGATGGGTTGGAAATTACTCAAAAATATTTGTTTGAGATATCAATGACAAAAATGATGCAATTCCCTATTTTGACTTGTACGATATGTTCCCGTGTTTTTTCAGGTGAACAATTGACCTGCCTGTGCATGTGTTTGTGATGGGTGCAGCTGGTGGGGCAGAATAGCTCACCTTTTAGTATATAGTGGTTAAAGTGATAGGTCTGTTTCAAGAACTGAATCGAATTTGGGGCAGTGGTGTAGTGTGGTGGTTAAAGCGTATGATCGTCACAACGAAGACTCGGGTTCGATTCCCAGGATGTGTGAAGCCTATTGCTGGTGTCTGCCACCATGATATTCCTGGAATATAGCTATTCATGGCTTAAAACCATACTCACTCACTCACTGAAACCGAATTCAAAATGTATCAATATCAGAATAATTAAGCGACAAAACCCTATTCCATATTCATGAGCAATCTCTGCCAAATACAGAGTGGATGGTACGATTCCGACTATATCACAAACATGTGTTTATGAATGACTATCAAATAGTAATGATACCAGGTGTTTGTGAACTCCTTCTTTAAAACCACTACACCCAATACCATGATAAGCTCTTTGTGAACTCTATAATGGTGGGTAACAACACGTACCATCTTTTAACATCTTTTGGTATGACGCGGCCGGGGATCAAACCTCATACCTTCCGCACTCTGGGTGGACACTCTACCACAAGGTGAGGTGAGGTGAAATTGGGTTTAATGTCGCGTCCAAGATTATTGCACTTATATAGCGATGTGCATGTACGTGTGTATGTGTGTGGCTGCTTGTACTAGTCCGGACTGATGCCGATTTATAGTGCTAGCTCACTGAGATACTATGCCGCAGGTTAACATGAATACCCCACTCAGACACAGTATACTGACTCCGAGCCGACCAGTCCTTGTTTTAGCCCCTTAATGCCGAGCGCCAGACAGGGTAACAACAAGTACCATCTTTTAACGTCTTTTGGTATGACGTGGCCGGGGATCAAACCTCATACCTTCCGCACTCTGGGTGGACACTCTACCACAAGACCACAGAGGCGGTTCTACCACAAGACCACAGAGGCAGCTCTACCACAAGACCACGGAGGCGGTCCTGGCTGTGAAGCCAGATGGTGTGGTTACTTCTTCAAAACCATGGAGTCAAACAAACTGCCTGTTTCCATCTGCTCTTGCCTTCTGAAAGACTACATTGTAGACTGATTACCCAAAATCAGGTTAGCTATCTGGGGACCAACCATTTGATATACCCTTGTTACAGAAAGACTTGGGGTGGTCGGGTAGCCTAGTGGTTAAAGTGTTCGCTCGTCACGCCGAAGACCCGATTCCTGACATGGGTACAAAGTGTGAAGCCCATTTCTGGTGTCCCCCGCCATGATATTGCTGGAATATTGCTAAAAGCGGCTTAAAACCATACTCACTCACTAACTCACTAACTCACTCACTCACTCACTCACTCACTCACTCACTCACTCACTCACTCACTCCAGAAAGACTAAGTTTTTGTCCACTGCTTCAAGGAATATGGTACATATTCTTTTCTAAAAGAGGACTAATTTTCCATTTTTTACATGAAAAAATTGAGGCAATTCTGTTCATATTTTTTAGTAACATATTTTTTAATAAGTGATAAAAGAGCCACCACCCCACCAAGTACATTTAATGAATTGTCCTTTACTCACATGGTCCAATACCAGGACATGGTTCCTCGTTGGTAAAGACATCATCAAAGTCATCATTGCCAAGATGCCTCTGTTCAAGAATGCAGCATATTGGGCTTCATGTATTTCTCCCCTCTCTGAGCTTCAGTCATTGAAAACCTACAATTTAGGATTGCCAGACCAAGTGGTGGTTGTATGTCTGCTTGTTGAAGTCGTTCAACTTTAAAATCATGTCTCAAAAGGTGCAATTTCTGAAATGGGTTTTCTGTGGTTGGTGCGGAGGTGGTGTCATTCTTTCAGTTTTTCGATGGATATATATGGGGTTTAAAATTGGAAATGTCTGGAAAAGGAGAATTATGTAGGAATTGATGAATTTATTGTCAAATCAGTCATCTTGTTTTAAAACTTGAAGCTTTTATTCTGTTGCAAATTGGGAGGGTTTTTGAGTGTCTCGTGAAACTCATGAGGAACGTTTCCGCCTCGTGAAAGTAACTTTCTGATTCTTCTGAAGTTATTTGGTCAGGATCTTTTGTTGTAAGCCATACATCATTTGCTGGGACTTGAAAAAGGGCACGACATGGCTACATTTACATCGATTCCAAAATTAAGGCTCAAGGAGCCAATTGGTTGTTAAACATGTGTTTCTTTCTCAAGGAAAGCTGTTTAAAGTACAGGGTAGAACTCATGCATATGTATTCTTTTTTCTAAGAATGGCAGCTTCAAAAGTGTAATGTACAGCGCCACAAATTGGATCAGAAAGGTCTGTTCTGTGTGTCTTAGCGGATATTTCAAGTTCCTGTAAATGCACCTGATATCGTACTTAGAAAATCGCCAATAAACTTGAAACATATTTAATAAACATTCCCCCTACTTATCCTTTTAATTGCTATTCTTTAAGACATCTTGTCCTCGCCTGCCAATAGAAACCGGAAAATGGAATAAATCTCTGTTGAATGAACGTTAATGCAAGTTGTGTGATAGTTTTGACATCGGTGATGAATTCCACTATGTTTTCAAATGTAAATATTTCAATGAACAAAGGGTCATGTACATCCCAAAACACTATTTGAATTGACCAAATATATTACAACGCCAGCAATTACCTAACTGCCATAAGATATCTGTCCAAAAGAGACTATGTAAATTTGTTCACATTACAATTAAAATTGTAAGAACTCCATAACCTCCATACAATCGCGTCTGGACCAGACAATCCAGTGATTGACATCATGAGCATCGATCCATGCAATTGGGATACGATGACATGCATCAACCAAGGCAACGAATCTGACAACCCGATCCCGTTAGTCGCCTCGTACGACAAGCATAGTCGCCTTTTACGGCAAGCATGGGTTGCTGAAGACCTATTCTACCCCGGAATCTTCACGGATCTCATTTGACTGATTGAAGACATGGTGGTTATATTTGAAGCCTCATTTTGGCCGTTACTCTGTATGTGTGATTATGAATCGTATGCGGAATACGGAACAACATATGCAGAGGACATGATATGCATTTTGTATGAAAGATCCTTGCTATTGTGTTTCTAAAAAGTGCACACAGAATTCCAATCCAACTTTAAACATGGCCCCAATATTTCTTCATTATTCGAGTGGGGGCATGGGTGGCCCAGTCGTCTAAGGCGCCGCGATCCGCTGTGCAGAGTTGCATCCCTTGCGTACCTATGATTGTGAGTTCGAATCCTGGTTCGCCCCGATTATGTTTCTAGGTTTGTCGGCACCATACCCGTGCATGTGGGTTTCACCGAAGTGGTAAACGTCTTGAGACCTGCATCACTTCGGGCTTTCCTCCCACATAAAGCTGACACGCCGTGATATAACTGGAATACTGTTAAAAGCGGCGTTAAACCCAACTCACTCACTCATAATTCGAGTGAGCTACAGAACCTTGAAATTCTACTATTGGGGATATATTATTTGTTTTAAGTTTTTAAATTTGTGTTAAAAGTATGTTTGAATTAGAAAACTTCACTTTTTGTCATTTCCAGTGATTTGCCTCGGATTCCAAACTTAAGTGCCTTTGGCAGGCAATTAGGGAAAAATGAGTTTGTTCGAAATTGGGATTCCTTTTGAAGTTCTTTCTTTCCAAAATTCAGAGGTCTAGTAACATTGAATTTAACATTGCATTCAATGCAATAATGTTAAACTAAGCATTAAAGCCTCTTCATCTATATTGGTCCCGTGAAAAAGTCAGTGAAATACAAGTCAGCTTGACAAAACCATAACATTAGATGTAAGTTCAATGCCATGAATTTGAAAATGTTTTTTCCAGTTTGGAAATTTTGACAGATATTTGCAGATATGTTGCCAAATATCTGCCTCTACCCAGGTCTAGATAAATCCCTGGTTTCTGTGAAATATGTTTTCTTTTGAAAAGGTCTGGCTTCAAACAAATTATTTTGGCAGGAGTGAATTGGGCTGTTTATTTCACTTTGAACAATATGTCTGTTTTATCACAGGATGTCAACTTAATGTGGGAAGAAATCCTGAAGTGACACGGATGTTCAAACCCTTGACCTGCTAATCCTGACACAGCTAAGGGGAGCAACTCTGCACAGCCTTAGATTACTGGTACACTCATGTGCCTTAGTTTCTAAAGATTCAATTGAGAAATTTAAATGTTTGAATTGATAAACTGGGATTCACTCTTTTCAAAACGCTTCCTGAATTTAAAAATGACTCCACTTGTCAGATTGGTTAACAGTTCAAACTTGTTAAATTTTCTTCAGTTATTTTCTTTCTTCCTAAATTTTCTTGACGCTATTTATTCTTAATAACATCTAAAGAAGTTGTCGAAACCTTGTAATGGGAGATCTAATTAATGTCAAAACCTTCTTACACAGCACAAAATGAACATTTTTGGGTGAGAATTTATTACAACGATTAGTCTGATTTGTTAACATTATATTGGGTCCAATATATCAACTATTTAACAGCAAAAGAGAGACCCAAATTCCTTTGAAGTTACACCTAATGATAATATAATGGTGAAATAAACAATAAAGGCAAGTTTCGTTTTTCCAGTTTTCTTCATGTCAAAAGAATGACAAGCAAATTACCACGGTGTAATTTGCAGTTGATACCACTTCAAAGGGCTCCAAGTTTACAGTTAATTTTCTGTTGATGTCAGTTTTAATTAATGTTTCTTACAATCTGGTAAATGAGGATAGCGAGCGCTGACAGTAACATGTTTTGAACATGGCCAAGATGATGTATGGCTCTCCAGCATGGCAGCAGGGCAACAACAAGCAATTGTTTTTGACATCTGGCTATTGTGATTGTGTTTTTTATCGTGGAAGGAATGCATTGGTTTTGATTATTTTTTTCAGATCTGACAACAGTGGTGTTGTTCTTTTCAAAAGAAAGACAACTGATAGGATAGGATTTTGTTAATCCCCTTGTCTTACAGCTTGTCATCTGCTTGTAGTGTTATAACAAGAAAGCTCCTGTTTTTGCTCTTTACTTTTTAGGCAAAAAAATATTCTATTTGCTTCATAATGATTTGTTAGGCGGGGAAGCTCTATATCCTGCCATGATGCCACAGAGTGAGTGAGTGAGTGAGTGAATTGAACTCAGCAGTCTGAGAGTTGAGGGAGTTTGGAGAGTGAAAGAGTGAGGGAATTCTGTGCATGAGCGAATGAAAGTGTTTCAATGAGTGTGGCAAATAAATATGTAACATGACTGGTCGTGGAAGATATTAGTGATTGAAAATGTGAATTGATATATTCATATAAAATATCAGAGATATGAACAATATTGAATATAAAATCCAAACTGAAATAAATTCAAACTTTCAAAACTTTAGGTTTTATCCTAAATATCCAGTAAAAATTTCCAACATTATCAGTGAGACTGACTTTATGAGTGAGTTAGTGGTTGAGGTGGAGGAATGTTGAGGGGAGTGAATGAGTGAGTTAGTGGTTGAGGTGGAGGAATGTTGTGGGGAGTGAATGAGTGAGTTGGTGGTTGAGGTGGAGGAATGTTGATGGGAGTGAATTAGTGGTTGAGGTGGAGGAATGTTGAAGGGAGTGAATGAGTGAGTTGGTGGTTGAGGTGGAGGAATGTTGATGGGAGTGAATGAGTGAATTAGTGGTTGAGGTCGAGGAATGTTGCGGGGAGTGAATGAGTGAGTTGGTGGTTAAGGTCGAGGAATGTTGCGGGGAGTGAATGAGTGAATTAGTGGTTGAGGTCGAGGAATGTTGCGGGGAGTGAATGAGTGAGTTGGTGGTTAAGGTCGAGGAATGTTGCGGGGAGTGAATGAGTGAGTTGGTGGTTGAGGTCGAGGAATGTTGCGGGGAGTGAAGAGTGAGTTGGTGGTTGAGGTGGAGTAATGTTGTGGGTGTGAATGAGTGAATTAGTGGTTGAGATGGAGGAATGTTAGGTAAATCAATGAGTGAGTGAGGTGAATCAATGAAAGGAGTGAATCAATGATTGAGTGAGGTGAATCAATGAGTGAGTGAGGTAAATCAATGAGTGAGTGAGGTAAATCAATGATTGAGTGAGGTGAATCAATGAGTGAGTGAGGTAAATCAATGAGTGAGGTGAGGTGAATCAATGAGTGGGTGAAGTGAATCAATGAATGAGTGAGATGAATCAATGAGTGAGTGAGGTGAGGTGAATCAATGAGTGGGTGAAGTGAATATCAATGAATGAGTGAGGTGAATCATTGAGTGAGTGAGTGAGGTAAATCAATGAGTGGGTGAGGTAAATAAATGAGTGAGTGAGGTAAATCAATTAATTAGTGAGGTGAATCAATGAGTGAGTGAGGTTAATCAATGAATGAGTAAGGTAAATTAGTGAGTGAGTGAAGCGACTCAATGAGTGATATGAGGTGAATCAATGAGTGTAGTGAATTGATGAGTGAGGTGAGATGATTGAATGAGTGAGGTGACTTAATGGGTGAGGTGAGGTGAAGAAATGAGTAAGGTATATAAATAAGTACAATGAATGAGGTGAGTGAATGAGTGAGGCGAGAGAATGAATAAATGAAACTGTCATAATATTCCCTTGATTCATGAAGATGACATTTGTGACATAATAGTTGTGCATGTCCCACCTGTTCTCATGCTACACTCTATGCTTGTCTTATGAGGCAATCAGATGTCATGCTCAGTCACTTGGTTGACTGCATCATACACACGATGTTGCTCACTATTTCAATCACTGGGTTGTCTGGCCCAGATTTGATTATTTACAGGCCACCATCATATAACTGGAGTATAGCAGCATAAAACAACATACAGACAATACAAATCTCAAGCTCCTTTGTCATGGGTAACCTTGAGTTTCAGAAAGATTCAAAAGAAAATCAATAAACTCATGCTAATTTAGTCGACAATGGTTGCCACTTAAAGCAATGCACCATCCCAGAAGTTCAAGAGCAACAAAACAATACCACCAATTAGTTCCCATCGTCTAATTGCATGTTATGGCCAAATCACCAATTCAGGACATCGCCCATATAAAATGTAAGTGCCAGTTTCCAGCTTAAGGTATGTCATCTGGAAAAGATGTTGGACATATGTGCTCAATGAATAGCAAAATGGCGAGTTCAGAAAGGGAATATTGTGACGACACTTTATGGGACCCTGTTATCAATGATAGGGAGTGCTGATGCATTAGCTAGATGTTCTTGGAGGTGATTGAAGATGGAACACATGTATATTAGTGAAGACAATGGGAATTTCATGTACATAGTTTCTTTTTCGGGGTCATAGGAGCTGATTTAGAGATTTTATGATGCTGGTTATTACATGGCATCAGCTGCCTTTTGTGGTAACTGCCAATCAGCTTTTATGGATTGTTTATTGCAAAACGATTTCTTGTATATTTCAGATGTCGATTTGAGGTTATTCTTTCTGATGGATTTAATTGGACTTGTTGTCATTTTGCTTTACTACAGTCAGAAATGTGAGGATATCCTTGAATGTTATAAGCTTCTAGTAATATGATGAGTACTGCAGAATGTTGTGTGATGAGTGCTTCTTGGTTTGTATAACTTGTTGATGCTTTAGTTGCCAGCGATTAAAGTGGTGACAACCAATGTATTATTTAAGTGGTGACTGCTTTAAAATACTTAATGCATGTCCTGTATACTTGTAGATCTCTTTGAACAATGTCAGAACCATGAGGAGAACTCTTTGAACAATGTCAGACCCATGTGGAGAACTCTTTGAACAGTGTCAGACCCATGTGGAGAACTCTTTGAACAATGTCAGAACCATGTGGAGAACTCTTTTAACAATGTCAGACCCATGTGGAGAACTCTTTGAACAATGTCAGACCCATGTGGAGAACTCTTTGAACAATGTCAGAACCATGAGGAGAACTCTTTGAATAATGTCAGAACCATGTGCAGAACTCTTTGAACAATATCAGAACCATGTGGAGAACTCTTTGAACAATGTCAGACCCATGTGGAGAACTCTTTGAACAATGTCAGACCCATGTGGAGAACTCTTTGAACAATGTCAGAACCATGAGGAGAACTCTTTGAATAATGTCAGAACCATGTGCAGAACTCTTTGAACAATATCAGAACCATGTGGAGAACTCTTTGAACAATGTCAGACCCATGTGGAGAACTCTTTGAACAATGTCAGACCCATGTGGAGAACTCTTTGAACAATGTCAGAACCATGTGGAGAACTCTTTGAACAATGTCAGACCCATGTGGAGAACTCTTTGAACAATGTCAGACCCATGTGGAGAACTCTTTGAACAATGTCAGACCCATGTGGAGAACTCTTTGAACAATGTCAAAACCATGTGGAGAACTCTTTTAACAATATCAGAACCACGAGGAGAACTCTTTTAACAATGTCAGAACCACATGGAGAACTCTTTGAACAATATCAGAACCATGTGGAGAACTCTTTGAACAATATCAGAACCATGTGGAGAACTCTTTGAACAATGTCAGACCCATGTGGAGAACTCTTTGAACAATGTCAGAACCATGTGGAGAACTCTTTTAACAATGTCAGAGCCATGTGCAGAACTCTTTTAACAATGTCAGAACCATGAGGAAACTCTTTGAACAAAGTCAGAACCATGAGGAGAACTCTTTTAACAATGTCAGAACCATGTGGAGAACTCTTTGAACAATATCAGAACCATGTGGAGAACTCTTTGAACAATGTCAAAACCATGTGCAGAACTCTTTGAACAATGTCAGAACCATGAGGAAACTCTTTGAACAATGTCAGAACCACGAGGAGAACTCTTTTAACAATGTCAGAACCATGTGGAGAACTCTTTGAACAATATCAGAACCATGTGGAGAACTCTTTTAACAATGTCAGAACCATGTGGAGAACTCTTTGAACAATGTCAGAACCATGTGCAGAACTCTTTGAACAATATCAGAACCATATGGAGAACTCTTTTAACAATGTCAGAACCATGTGGAGAACTCTTTTAACAATGTCAGACCCATGTGGAGAACTCTTTGAACAATATCAGAACCATGTGGAGAACTCATTTAACAATGTCAGAACCATGTGGAGAACTCTTTGAACAATGTCAGAACCATGTGCAGAACTCTTTGAACAATATCAGAACCATATGGAGAACTCTTTTAACAATGTCAGAACCATGTGGAGAACTCTTTTAACAATGTCAGAACCATGTGGAGAACTCTTTGAACAATATGAGAACCATGTGGAGAACTCTTTTAACAATGTCAGAACCATGTGGAGAACTCTTTGAACAATGTCAGAACCATGTGCAGAACTCTTTGAACAATATCAGAACCATATGGAGAACTCGTTTACCAATGTCAGAACCATGTGGAGAACTCTTTTAACAATGTCAGACCCATGTGGAGAACTCTTTGAACAATGTCAAAACCATGTGGAGAACTCTTTGAACAATATCAGAACCATGTGCAGAACTCTTTTAACAATGTCAGAACCATGTGCAGAACTCTTTGAACAATATCAGCACCATGTGGAGAACTCTTTGAACAATATCAGAACCATGAGGAGAACTCTTTTAACAATGTCAGAACCATGTGGAGAACTCTTTTAACAATGTCAGAACCATGTGGAGAACTCTTTTAACAATGTCAGAACCATGTGGAGAACTCCTTTAACAATGTCAGAACCATGTGCAGAACTCTTTTAACAATGTCAGAACCATGAGGAAACTCTTTGAACAAAGTCAGAACCATGAGGAGAACTCTTTTAACAATGTCAGAACCATGTGGAGAACTCTTTGAACAATATCAGAACCATGTGGAGAACTCTTTGAACAAAGTCAGAACCACATGGAGAACTCTTTGAACAATGTCAGAACCATGTGGAGAACTCTTTGAACAATATCAGAACCATGAGGAAACTCTTTGAACAATGTCAGAACCATGTGTAGAACTCTTTTAACAATGTCAGAACCATGAGGAAACTCTTTGAACAAAGTCAGAACCATGAGGAGAACTCTTTTAACAATGTCAGAACCATGTGGAGAACTCTTTGAACAATATCAGAACCATGTGGAGAACTCTTTGAACAAAGTCAGAACCACATGGAGAACTCTTTGAACAATGTCAGACCCATGTGGAGAACTCTTTGAACAATATCAGAACCATGAGGAAACTCTTTGAACAATGTCAGAACCATGTGGAGAACTCTTTTAACAATGTCAGAACCATGAGGAAACTCTTTGAACAATGTCAGAACCATGAGGAAACTCTTTGAACAATATCAGAACCATGAGGAGAACTCTTTTAACAATGTCAGAACCATGTGGAGAACTCTTTTAACAATGTCAGAACCATGAGGAGAACTCTTTGAACAATATCAGAACCATGTGGAGAACTCTTTGAACAAAGTCAGAACCACATGGAGAACTCTTTGAACAATGTCAGAACAATGTGGAGAACTCTTTGAACAATGTCAGAACCACATGGAGAACTCTTTATACAATATCAGAACCATGAGGAGAACTCTTTGAACAATGTCAGAACCATGTGGAGAACTCTTTGAACAATGTCAGTACCACATAGAGAACTCTTTGAACAAAGTCAGAACCACATGGAGAACTCTTTATACAATATCAGAACCATGAGGAGAACTCTTTGAACAATGTCAGAACCATGAGGAGAACCCTATAGTACACATGACAAGCTGCTTTGAGACTTTAAGCATTCCTGTCATATACCAATACTTTGTTTGACAACTGAGCATAGATGTGTAATGATTCAGACAGAAAGAAATGAATTTCAAATGATTGATTACTCGTATCATCACTATTTGCAGATTATGAATATTGTTCCGATTGCTATTAAATATTGCCAAGATCAAGTGCCTAAACAACTGACATCCTATCTGTGAATGCTCTATGTATGCTTCCATGATTTCCACTTTTCAACCCAACGTGTTAGCCAGTCATCAGGGCCTCATCGTAGTAGTTGTCAGATCAATGGAAAGTGTGGTTGTCGTAAAACAGACTTTGTCAGAACTGTGTGAGAGGACTAAACATGCTTTGAGATGTGTTTATGAAAGGAGTATTTTGGCCAAGTTCAATTTCCGCTTTCAGAATTTCATCTTTTTGTAAAAAATCTGATGAGGCACATTCTTGTATGTAGAGTAGATAGGAAACTCAGATCATGGTGCTTTGTAAGTTATCACAGATGGAACCCATGAAATCTAGTGATAATAAAGTGCTCTTTGTTGTTATTCTTCTCACAGAGAATAATTTATGTCTGACAGACTTTTTTCAACTTCTTTTTTGACATCCCACAAAAATATTTGTTTGATAAAAAAACATGAAACAAAATTACTGTATTTTCATATTTAACAAAAATGCATATGTTGTTTGCAAGAAGCAGATATTTGCAACTTTATCAGTTAACTGATTCAGTCCAAAATACGCTGTGGGGACAGGTTTATGGAAGTTCCCAGTTTTTGTTTGTTTGTTTGTTGTTTGACACCACACTGAGCCATATTCCAGCTGTATGGGGGGCACAGGTGGCCCAGTCGTCTAAGGCGCCGCGATTCACTGTGCAGAGTTGCGTCCCTTAGCGCGCTAGAAACCTATGATTGTGGGTTCGAATCCCGGTTCGCCCCGATTATGTTTCTAGGTTTGTCAGCACCGTACCCGTGCTTATGGGTTTCACCGAAGTGGTAAACGTCTGAGACCTGCATCACTTCGGGCTTTCCTCCCACATTAAGCTGACACGCCGTGATATGACTGGAATACTGTTAAAAGCGGCGTTAAACCCAACTCACTCTCTCACTCACTCCAGCTGTATGACGGCAGTCTGTAAATAATTGAGTCTGGACCTGAGCATTGATCCACACAACTGGGATACGATGACATGAATCAAACTAGTCAGCGAGCCTGACCACACGATCCTGTTAGTTGTCTCTTATGACAAGCATGAGTTGCTGAAGACCTATACTAACCTGGATGTTAACGTGTCTCCCCTGTATCCAATGCTTGTTATTAAAGCCATCTAAAAAATATCAGGTGGTCAGATGATGTCATGTCATCTATGCCTCTCTTCACCCAGCAGTGAATGGATACCTGGGAGGATGTTAATATTACTGTTGATCTTCTTGTGCCTCATAGGTAGCTTGGGTTGTATACTCCCCAGGGAGATGAGAATGAAAATCAAGTGCACACTAATCCATTTTTTGGAAATTAATAATGTAGCATTTTGACCGTTCACTTGATTAGAATGGCACATTATATATGGAATTACGTCTACACGCAGCCCAGACAGCGAATGGGACTTCTCCCAGGAAGCGCTGCCTAGTCAAACCCACCCAGAACTTTAAGAAGAATGTGAAGACTCCCCAACACTGCCGACTTTTGCATTACCCCGATAGTCAGAAGGGCTGTATTCCTGGTCATAAACCCGGGTACTCACCCAATGTCAGTCAACAGATTGGGAGGTACCAAACCTAAGACACCAAGAACAATGGAAAGACGGACAACTTGGTACTTGGGATGCAAGCGTGACTTTTCGAAAGCAAGGTCTGCATATTTGCTATGTTTTTCCTCGATCTTGTCAATCACATTAGTGTCAAAGGGGACAGACAAATTCAATGATATAAATGAGATCAGGTTACGTCTGAGACTGTATACGGGCCTATTCCAAAGAAATTTTGTATTCTTCATTTTCCATAACGCCCTCCACATATTCTGGGTCGTACCATGGGTGGACCTCTGCGTTAAAACCAGAAGCATTGCGAAGACGGTAATAAAATGATCGAGCCACTCCATCATGTCGCTTAAGATACTGTGTTTGTGCCAAAGCTGGGCATCCACTCACAATGTGTTGGACAGTCTCATTAAATTCATTACATAATAGACATTTCATATTTACATTTTGATACAAAATCACAAATTGATGGTTTCGATTTGGAAGTGACTGGTCCTGAGCAGCAAACAGAAAGCCTTCTGTTTCACTTTTCAGCCCAGCCGACTTCATCCAAGCTGTAGGACTCTGCAGGGTCGCTGAACTTCTCAACACACTGCTCATAAAATTGATGATAGCCTTGAAAAATTATTATTATTATTATTTATTTTTTTAAATATTTTAAAAAAATAAATTATTATTATTATTATTAGTTTGCAACATGGTGGATCATTGCATGTGCTGTTAGTCATTAGTTTGTCTGATCTGAATATTTTCAGGTTCTCATGATATATTTGAATAACGCTGACTGTGGCACAAAACAGTATTCAATCACTCACCAAAAATGCCACTCCACGGATTTGTACCGTGAAATTGGTTTCAGGTTTTAAATCTTAAATTACTTCTTCAGAGGAAGACGCAATAAAGATTAATTCTAAAAAGTTGTTGATATGCTGCCTGAACATAAATACATGAATTGCCACAAACCATCATCAGTTTCGGGATCAGGGAAACATGTAAAGAACAGCTAGATCATGGAATCACGTCTTCTGAATTTTGTGTTATTGTCCAAGTGATTGAAATATCTAGTCTTCCATGAATTTCCTGTCACTGAAGATTGCATGAGTGTCGCTATAAATCATTGTCTAACGCTTGTGTCCTGTACATTGTCGTAAGGTTTGGTCAGAGGCCATACTCTACTGGGCTTTTTAGTGGCCATTTATGATGCCAGCATTGATTCTTTCACAGAATGAATATTGATCAATAGGTCATGAATATTGCTGGAAAACATCGAGATCCCTTCTGAAATTATAGGTCCTCTCAGCAAAGGTTAGCAATTGTTGAAGGTACACGGTTACTCCCATCATCCAGTGTCAGGATATTAAAGCTGATAGTGAGTGTGTGTGGTTTTATCGTTGGCAGCACTTTTCGGCTTTATCCTGGCACGATGTGACGTGTTTAAGGAAATTGTAAACCGGAATGGAGAGCTTCTTGACGACCCACAAAATTTGATCTGGTACACCTAATGTCATTGAATTCTTTCTTTTTTCATTTGTGTGAAAGTTTATACAAACACAGCTCAGTTTATGAAGCCTTTTGACAGGTGGGGTGAACTGTAATGGGGTTTGACATCGTGTTTGAGATTACTGCCCTCATATAACGATGTGCATGCATGTGTGTGTGGTGGCTTGTACTAGTCTGGACTTATGCCAGTTTAATGGTGCTAGCCTACTGTCACACCATACAGACTCTGAACCACCAGTCCTTGTTTATCTAATTTCGAGCACCAGGCAGAGTATCATGTACCATCTTTTACCAATTGTTGCTCACATGTTTTACCTCTGGGGCTCACATTTTTTACCTCTGGTGCTCACTCTTTCAACCTCTGGTGCTCACACTTTCAACCTCTGGTGCTCACTCTTTCAATATTTGGTGCTCACCCTTTCAACATCAGGTGCTCACACTTTCGACCTCTGGGGCTCACACTTTTAACCTCTAGTGCTCACACTTTTGACCTCTGGTCATCACACTTTCAACCTCTGGTGCTCACACTTTCAACCTCTGGTGCTCACACTTTCAACCTCTGGTGCTCACACTTTCAACCTCTGGTGCTCACACTTTCGACCTCTGGTGCTCACACTTTCAACCTCTGGGGCTCAAACTTTCAACCTCAGGGGCACACACTTTCGACCTCTGGTGCTCACACTTTCAACCTCTGGTGCTCACCCTTTCAGCATCTGGGGCTCAAACTTTCAACCTCTGGTGCTCACATGTTCAACCTCTTGTGCTCACACTTTCAACCTCTGGTGCTCACTCTTTCGACCTCTGGTGCTGACATGTTCAACCTCTGGTGCTCACACTTTCGGCCTCTGGTCATTACACTTTCAACCTCTGGGGCTTACAGTTTTGACCTCTGGTGCTCACTCGTCACTCTTTCATCTTCTGGTGCTCACACTTTCATCCTCTGGTGCGCACTCTTTCAATATTTGGTGCTCACACTTTCAACCTCTGGTGCTCACTCTTTCAATATTTGGTGCTCACACTTTCAACATCTGGTGCTCACACTTTCGACCTCTGGGGCTCACACTTTTAACCTCTGGTGCTCACACTTTTGACCTCTGGTCGTCACACTTTCAACCTCTGGTGCTCACACTTTCAACCTCTGGTGCTTACACTTTCGACCTCTGGTGCTCACACTTTCAATCTCTGGGGCTCAAACTTTCGACCTCAGGGGCACACACTTTCGACCTCTGGGGCTCACACTTTCAACCTCTTGTGCTCACACTTTCAACCTCTGGTGCTCACTCTTTCGACCTCTGGTGCTCACATGTTCAACCTCTGGTGCTCACACTTTCGGCCTCTGGTCATCACACTTTCAACCTCTGGGGCTTACACTTTTGACCTCTGGTGCTCACTCGTCACTCTTTCATCCTCTGGTGCTCACACTTTCATCCTCTGGTGTTCACACTTTCAACCTTTGGTGCTCACACTTTCAACCTCTGGGGCTCACACTTTTGACCTCTTGTGCTCACACTTTTGACCTCTTGGGCTCACACTTTCATTCTCTGGTGCTCACACTTTCATTCTCTGGTGCTCACACTTTCAACCTTTGGTGCTCACACTTTCAACCTCTGGTGCTCACACTTTCAACCTCTGGTGCTCACACTTTCAATCTCTGTTGCTCACACTTTTGACCTTTCATAATGTTTTAGCTTGATGAGTGATCTTGAAAAAACATGGGGGTACAGGTGGCCCAGTTGTCAAAGGCACTGCAATTCCCTGTGCAGAGTTACGTCCCTTGGGCATGCCAGAAACCTATGTTCATTGGTTCAAATCCCAGTTCACCCCGATTATATTTCTAGGTTTATCAGCACCATACCGATGCTCATGGGTGTCACCAAAGTGAAAACCTGCATCACTTAGGGCTTTCTTCCCACATCAAGCTGACACACAGTGATACGTGTAGGAGAAACCATGTCTCCGAGGGATTACTAGAGATGGTAAACCCCTCGGGACGTTCCCTCATGTGAGGGTTTACCATCTCTAGTAACCTGGAGGAGACATGGTTTGTCCAACTTATAAACAGACTCATTGCATAGACAACGTTTATAATCAAATAACTGAATAAAAACTCTCAAATGTATAACCTGTATCGGAGATGAAATATCGCCTGCAGTCGTGAACTCGGTTCAATGAAACTGGTGACCTCAGCACGTGAGTTTCGCAACGGTGCTAAATCTGCACGTGCTTCTCGCAATGGCACGAAATCTGCTTGTACGTCCCGTAGGCTGTTCGTAGTTTTTGTTCTATCAAGGGTTTACAATGATTGTAAGCCCTCCTGCTGGGTGTTACAATCGGTGTCATACCTCCTACGAGTTGTTACCACAATTTCAAAAACTCCATATCGAGTTACAGAAACAGCCAGTAGGTTTATAAGACTGGAATACTATTCACTGAAACACCACTGACTTACTGACTTACTGTATGTGACTTGTTAAGGATTACAAGAAGTCTTGCACTCTGTTGCTCTCTTCACCTCCAATACTGACAGTGTTAAATGGGAATATCGTTTGTAACCCAACAGGCACAGGCTCGTGTTGAGTTCGACAGAGTTTTTCTGACAAGTCCTGGTTTTATAAGTTGAAGAGATCTGGCTGTCAGAAAACTCCAAGTGTCTTTGGGCTGACCTGGGTGTAGGTTTTGATGCGAAGATGTTTTTTAATTATGTATAGGGTAATTTGTTTTGTCAGAAAGTGTTAGTGTCAGATGTTGAAAATCTTAGGTTACGGTGTTTTTGAAAGTGATTGATATCAGCTCTTGGGATATATAGCTTCTCTGGGAAAAGGTTAGAGTATATTTTTGATTGAAACGGTTTACTTGTGTTGCATTATTTACCTGACTTCGAGAACAGGTCAGTGGTTCCATCCCAGGCATATTATACCAAAAGACATTAAAAGATGGCTAAAACAAGGACTGGTCAGCTCGGAGTCAGTATGCTGTGTCTGAGTAGGGTATTCATGTTAAACTGCTGCATGGTATCTCATTGGGCTAGCACTATAAACTCGGCATTAAGGGGCTAAAACAAGGACTGGTCGGCTCGGAGTCAGTATGCTGTGTCTGAGTAGGGTATTCATGTTAAACTGCTGCATGGTATCTCATTGGGCTAGCACTATAAACTCTGCATTAAGGGGTAAAACAAGGACTGGTCGGTTCAGAGTCAGTATGCTGTGTCTGAGTGGGGTATTCATGTTAAACTGCTGCATGGTATCTCATTGGGCTAGCACTATAAACTCTGCATTAAGGGGCTTAAACAAGGACTGGTCGGCTCGGAGTCAGTATGCTGTGTCTGAGTGGGGTATTCATGTTAAACTGCTGCATGGTATCTCAGTGGGCTAGCACTATAAAACCTGCATTAGCCTGGACTAGTACAAGCAGCCACACATACACATGTCTGTATGCATGTTGGAATAAGTGAGTGAGTATGGTTTTATGCCGCTTTTAGCAATATTCAAGCAATATCACGGCGGGGGACACCAGAAATGGGCTTCACACATTGTACCCATGTCGGGAATCGAACCCGGGTCTTCGGCGTGACGATCGAAAGCTTTAACCACTAGGCTACCCGACCGTCCCGCATGTTGGAATGAACTAAATTGATGGAAGATGGTCATACCAAAAGACGTTAAAAAATGTTTCTTGTTATTACCTTGTCTCGCGCTCGGCATCAAGGAGCTAAAACAAGGACTGGTCGGCTCAGAGTCAGTATACTGTGTCTGAGTAGGATAGAGTGTCTGCCCGGAGAGTGGAATTTCAGTTGTTCAATCACCGGCTATCATACCTAAATAGTTTAACAGAGAGTACTTGTTACCGGTGGCCCAGTTGTCTAAGACGCTGCAATTCGCTGTGCAGGGTTGCGTCCCTTGGGCAAGCCAGAAACCTACGATTGTGGGTTCGAATCCCAGTTCGCCCCGATTATGTTTCTAGGTTTGTCAGCACCATACCCGTGCTCGTGGGTTTCACCGCAGTGGTAAACATCTGAGACCTGCATCACTTCGGGCTTTTCTCCCACATTAAGCTGACACGCTGCGATATAACTGGAATACTGTTAAAAGGGCGTAAAACCCAACTCACTCACTCACTTGTTACCAGGCCTGGTGTTCAGGATTAAGGTGATAAAACAAGGTCGGTTCTGGATCAGTATACTGTGTCTGAGTTGGGTACCCATGTTAAACTGCGATGGGCTAGCACCATAAAACTGGCATCAGTCTGGTCTAGTACAAGCAGCCACACAAATACATGCATGCACATCCCTGTATCAGTGCAATAATCTTGAGCTTGATGTTAAACCCCATTTCACCTCACTATGAACATTGTATTTTTCAGCTTTTGATCCATCCAGTGATTCAGTGATCTTGGGCGCCGGAATTTGCTGTGCAGATTTGCATCCTCAAGATGCAGAATCCGTTGAATCATTGGTTGAAATCCCAGATTCATCTTCATCACGATTGGTTTGTTTGTAGCAGGTATGTAACACTTAAGTTAATGGTGACAAAATCGTTGCGCAGGAATTTTTGTCTTTCTTATAATTGCAATTCATAACATCTGCTAATTGCATCTTCCCATCACAGCTGCTCTTTTATTTCAGGAAAGTATTTCCTTTATTTAAGAAATCAAACATATCAGCATTTTTTCCAATTGGAATATATTGTTATTTTGTATCAACTACTTCCACCAATTATGTATTGTTTCCATTATGCAAGGAGTACATACAGGACTTGTTAATTAGTTAAAAACAATATTTTCCATTTCCAGTCTTGTTGCCATGGTTTTGTAAGATGAACAGATGGAAAATGTAGTTTTATTCTCAACAGGGCCACTGAAACACCAATACAATCTTGAACATATCTTTTTCCTTCGTGTATCCATTTTCACATTAATGCTCAAGTATAATGGATGTGTGGTGGCTATGGTCGTGGATTGTGTAAGACGAGGCAGCCCGCTGTGAAGCTTTGCATCCCTTATAGCTGCTGGTTGTGAGTTTAAATGCCACATTTACCTCGATTACGATCCCAGGTATATGGTTGCACCATACCCATTGATATGCAGAGTTGCGCCCCTTTGTGTGTCAGGATCCTATGGTTGTGAGTTTGAATCCCATATTCTCCCTGATTAATACTGTTGGTTTGTCAGCATAAGTTAAACCGGTGGGGATTCAGGGTAAGAATGTAGGTCTCCAGCAATCTATGCCTGTCATAAGAGGGGTCAAAATGGATCGGGTGGTCAGGCTCGCTGACTTGGTTGATGCATGTCATCATATCCCAATAGCATAGATCGATGCTCATGATTTCAATCACTGGATTGTCTGGTCCAGACTATTTACAGACCACCATCCTATGGCAGGAATATTGCTGAGTGTGGTGTTTAACAACAAACAAACAAACAAACAAACCCTTAATGTTACACAGAATCTAGAATGCAGTTCAAAGCCATTTGAACCAAATTCATTCACTCACTCAATTTTTTAAATTAGTATGTGACATATAAATGCATCTCATGTGTGTCCTTCCTAGAATTTGGTAAGAAATGTGAAATAATTTCTGCAGCTTCATAGAAATCAATACCATCACTAGTCTAAAATCCTCATATTTCTGAGGAGGCGGTTTGGTAGCCTAGTGGTTAAAGCGTTCGCTCGTCTGTTGAAGACCCTGGTTCGATTCCTGACATGGGTACAATGTGTGAAGCCTATTTCTAGTGTACTCCGCTGTGATATTGCTGGAATATTGCTAAAAGCGACGTAAAGCCATACTCGCTCACTCATTCATCCTTTCTGTGATCATCCTTTTTTTTGATTGACACAAACATTCAATTCAATTCAATTCAGTTTATTTCGTAAGTGTAGGCCATCGGCCCATGGTTACATTTGTATTACAATGGACGTTATGTACACAAATCTTATTGTTCTGATAATAATGTACTACGAAGTGACATCACTTGATAGATATAAACACAAACATGCAAGTTGTCAATTAAATTTCATTTTAAGTGAAAGTAGAATCATTGTGACAGCGTTGACATTAAGGCGTTTATGCTTGTCGTAAAAGGCGACTAAAGGGATCGGGTGGTCAGTCTCGCTGACTTGGTTAATTGCATGTCATCGTATCCCAATTGCGTGGATCGATGTTCATGATGTCAATCTCTGGATTGTCTGGTCCAGACTGGATTATTTGCAGATCGCCATCATATAGCTGGAATATTGCTGAGTGTGGGGTTAAACAACAAACCAACCAACCAACCTTGACATTGTGTACACTAATGATATCATTACTTGTGATGTATTCATTTTTATCCCCCGGCATATAATGCGGGGGGGGGGGGGTCTGAAGTTAGTTGTAATTCGACTTTTGTTTTCTAGCATTATTTCAGAATGTGACCATGTGTGTTTGGACCATGCCCTTAAATTCTCTAAAAATGAAAATTTGCCTGTGCCCTACTTTCTTCTGAAATTGCCAGACTGTTTGTATCTTTTACCTTATGATGAGATCATATTTTGTTCAATTCATTAGATTTTAATGTCAAAACCCTGTATTTATGCAGAAAATATTTGAATATCAAATGCTGTCTGTAACTTTTTACATTGGTTGTGTATTTTACCATTTATTGTTGAGTACAAATCCAGGTGAGCTACAGTGCCATTGCACTATTCTTGTGTAAGTTTTGGCTTGAGGCACTGGGCTATATTCCTGTACTTCAAAAGTAGAAGACAATCATGACAATCACGTGATAAGACAGTAGTGAACAGGGTTGTCACGTCAATTCATTAGCTGACCAAGACAAATTGCAGAGGACAGGGTTAGGACCAAGAGAGACCTACTTGGGATGACAGTGGCGGCATTATTCATTATTTCCCAGAAATATCCCCAGATTACTGGTTTCATAACCTTCACAGGGTTGGGAGCAAGGGAATGGTGTTAATGGCACAGCCAGCAATATTTCAGCTGTATCACAGCCGACTAAATGATGAAGTCTAGGCATGATGGGAACACCGGCCCTGTTGCCCAGCATCTCTCGCCCACCTACTTTCACACATATTCAATTTCGACAAAGGCCATTATCATACCTCCATGTCAGAATGATGAGATCAGATTGGTCTTGATAAAAATACTGTGTAACCCGCCTTGGAGGGTAATAAATTTCTCAGGGGGGGAATAAATCTCTTATACCCCGCCATGAACAAGTCAGCTGCATGTGGATTTCTGAGAGACAGAATAAATCCCTTATACCCCACTTTGAAGCAAATATCTGCATGCTTTTTCCGAGTCAATGAAAGTCACGTGACATAGCACAAGTAAAACCTCAACTCAATGGAACAGCTGTTTTCTATGAATTTTGAATTTGTGTTCATTAATTTGTGACATAAATTTGTTGTAGCAAGATCGCTCGGGGTGCATGGGGTCTTATGAGGCCCACATGCATATAACCCCATGTACCCCGAGTGATCCCGCTACAACTTATATTACAACAGTGAGTGAGTGAGTGAGTATGGTTTTACGCCGCTTTTTAGCAATATTCCAGCAATATCACGGCGGGGGACACCAGAAATGGGCTTCACACATTGTACCCATGTCGGGAATCGAACCCGGATCTTCGGCGTGACGAGCAAACTGTATATTACAACAAAGGCCAGTACATAATAATAGCGTAAGTTGAACAAAACTGTTCCCACTTTGTTGCCATTTATTGACCTTGACCCTGTGTAATGTTACCGAAGTCTGTATTTCGTTATGACCTGATTGATAGTGCTTCATAAACAAAGTCGATTGTGCGATTCCTACTACATCATGACCATGTGTTGATGAATCACTATCAGCATATCTTGTCCAACTGGTGGTGCCCATCACAAACACATGCAAAGGCAAGTCAATTTTTCACCTGAAAAGACACAGGAACATAGTCACTGATGCATTGTGAAATGAACCCTGCTTTTAGCACAGATGTCTTATGATTATGCAAATGTTCTTCTTTTGTTTCTATTTATTCTATTTTTCTTACCGTTCTACATTCAGAGGTATTTCTACTTTGTACTTGATCATTGCATTCAGTGTAATAATAAAATGATTTCTTATGATTATGGTGGGCACGGGGGGCCCAGTTGTCTAAGGCCCTGCGATTCGCTGTGCAGTGTTGCGTCCCTTGGGCACGCCAGAAACCTATGATTGTGGGTTGGAATCCCAGTTCGCCCCGATTATGTTTCTAGGTTTGTCAGCACCATACCCGTGCTCGTGGGTTTCACCCAAGTGGTAAAAGTCTGAGACCTGCATCACTTCGGGCTTTCCTCCCACATTAAGCTGACACGCCGCGATATAACTGGAATACTGTTAAAAAGTGGCGTTAAACCCAACTCACTCACTCACTCACTGATGATTATGGAATGGATTTGTCACTTTTATGTGCAGTGATACACCGACCTCAGACACACTGCTCATATCTTACAGGATGTCTAGCAGATGTACATATATAGAGATATATGACCATGCATTGAACAAGTTGTTTCCAGAACAATAACTGACACATGTGGAGTTATGTGATCTGCTATGGAATTATTGAAACGTGTGTGATTCCTCCTTGGCTGGACTCCAAGCCATTTGAAGGAGCTGTGGAGTATTCATGATCAGTTTATGAAGGCAGAGAGCTATAGATTATTGACTTTTTGGAGCTGGCTGTATTTTGTAAAGAAACTGTTGTATAAGAACATTGTTATTGTAAAGTTGTCAGGCCAATGAAGTGTTAAAGCCATGCCCGAAATACGAAAACCTATTAATTTGAAATTACGAACAGACAGACTCCAGCGAAACCATGATTGTCAGTAAATATAGTTACAACTTCCAAGTGGAAACCTCCAATCACTACCAGTCTGATAATAATCACAACGGCCAGACCATAAATACCTGATACCCAGACTAAAAATACTTTGTCCACAAAGTGGCATAAATCCTTCACATGGACGCAAACAGACCCGATTCCAATCACCTCCTGGTTGCACCAAAGGCCATTAAAGCTCAAACTATAGGTAATACCTCACCTTGAGTTAATTACAATCCTTCCAAAGACTCGCTCTTTTGTTTCAGATTACAATGAGACAGACATGGTTCTAGGTTCTGCCCGGACCACATGGCCATTAAACTATCGTGGGACATAAATTTCTTTTAACTACTGTCTACCCTGACAGGACTATGACTGAGAAGTAGACATAAATCAGCCATAATAATTTACACTTTTATTGACTTCCCCTGTGACATTAGCCATGGAGAAATAAAAGTTATATTATATGGCCTGGCCCTGTTGTATTAGAAATATAAAATGACATAATGATAATAGATGTCCACAAGGATGCCAAGGAGTTTATGGTGTGTTGGAGATGCTGGCATCATCGAAGGGATTGTTATGTTGACAGAAAGGAGGACGAAGAAGCTCCTTGATGCTTTTCTGAAAGGACATGCCTGATGAATGTCCAAGCACTGTGGATGCTGACATGGGCATTCATCAATTGGCGTGGCTTTAGGATATTGTGCCATTGGAAGGCACTTTATGGCTGCATGTTTCCAAGAGAGTGTCAGGAGTATTGTAAATGCTAAATTGGGCAGGATCTGTTTGATGGTTGACTGAGGAATTGGGGATGGTTGAGCGAGCAAGTAGGGTGTGTTGGACTTTATTTGTGTCACTGATTGAAAGATCTGAGGAGGATCTATAGTGGAGGTTCAGAGTTGTATGTGGGGCCAGGGTACGCGGACTCTTGAGACTGAAATGTATAAGGTTCTTGTCCTAATTGGTTGTTTTGTCTGTTGTATGGAAGGTTAGGAAGACTTTTCTGGCTGGAAGAGGAAATTGAAACTGGTACAAGGATGTTATATTTCAAGGACCATATTCGGCATTTGGTACCTGAAGGATTGAAGGACAGGTTTTTGGCAATTTGGATCAATATTTAATTCTGCAGTCAGCCTTTT
The DNA here is from genome assembly GCF_023055435.1 of Haliotis rufescens. Lineage (NCBI taxonomy): Eukaryota > Metazoa > Mollusca > Gastropoda > Lepetellida > Haliotidae > Haliotis > Haliotis rufescens. The sequence goes on along the minus strand of NW_025963846.1, from coordinate 1,865,347 downwards.
TTGCCAGTGATCTGTAAATATAAAACATCATTCTACAGAATAATTCTCGTTTTTCCAAGAAACAGATTTCATTGGGCATAAAAGGCTAAATAGCAGGGGAAATTATATGAATGGATCATTGGAAATTATTGATGACACCAGGTGTTCTTGAGTGAGTGAGTGGGTGAGTATAGTTTTACGCCGCTTTTAGCAATATTCCAGCAATATCACGGTGGGGGACACCAGCAATGGGCTTCACACATTGTACCCATTTCGGAAATCGAACCCGGGTCTTCGGCGTGACGAGCGAACGCTTTAACCACTAGGCTACCCGACCACCCCAGGTGTTCTTGAAGTAATCAGACCTGTGCCAGACAACACAGTGACTTCCACAGGTGCTATAGTTCATATCTACAGTGTGATTTCAACTATCTGGGTAAAATAAAACACAAATAGCCAGGTCACACCTTTGTGCACAGCCAGTTCTCAATTTTGTTTACTCTATTGGCAGGCATGGGGTCTTGGGGATGTATACATTGCTGAATGTGGCATTGAACAACATACAAAAAAATCTAAAAAAATGTTGCTCAATTAATTGTTTAGAGGATCATCTTGAAAACATCAGCTGGGAACCATGTAGCTCAACTTAACTTTGTATCCTTGTATCCTGATGGCACAATCAGTGCTTGTAGACCTCATGTCAAAATGAAACCGCCTCTGTGGTCTAGAGGTAGAGCGTCCACCCGGAGAGCGGAAGGTCAGGGATTCGATCCCCGGCCGCGTCATACCAAAAGATGTTAAAAGATGGTTGTTACCCTGTCTGGCGCTCGGCATTAAGGGGCTAAAGCAAGGACTGGTCAGCTCGGAGTCAGTATACTGTGTCTGAGTGGGGTATTCATGTTAAACTGCGGCATGGTATCTCAGTGAGTTAGCACTATAAATCAGCATCAGTCCGGACTACAACAAGCACGCACACACGCACGCACGTCGCTATGTAAGTGCAATAATCTTGGACGCGACGTAAAACCCCATTTCACCTCACCTATGTCACCAATGAGCTTTGTCTGCTCCAATGATAAAGATGCTGACACAGTTAACTATGTTTATAATGAACTGATTGATATAACGAACTGTTCGTTTGGTCACCACCATTTGCTCTGTATTTTATCATATAAAATTTATCCCTGAGCTGAGCTGTTCACATGTCACCACACGCCGAAGACCCGGGTTCGATTCCCGACATGGGTACAATGTGTGAACCCTATTTCTGGTGTCCCCCCCCCCCCCCCCCCCATCATGGTATTGCTGGAATATTGCTAAAAGCTGCGTAAAACCACACTCACTCACTCACGTGTCACCAGTCTGCCTTTCAAAACACCCACGTCGAAAAAGCAACAATAAACAATTAAAGGCAATTGATTTACTCTCAAGTAATGACACTTTGTCCTCAAATTACACACTTTTGTCATTTATCGAGTAACATTATGTGGTCACATGACTTGATCCAAGATGTCTGACAGTCGAAATGTTAATAACGAACTACGTATTTTACGAACTGAAACTAGTGGTTCCTTTGAGTTCATTATAACCGTAATTTACTGTATATGAAGGCTGATAAGAAAATCTGCAATGTACAGTCGTGCCTCGTTTATACGGACAATTGCGTCATTTCACAATTCGTCCGTATACACGAATTTCCGTATAACTGAAACCAGCTTCTTACTGGAAGAGTTCCTCTCACAACAGCGTCCTTGTCCTTACTAGCAGCCTCCCCTTGAAATTTCCTACATGATACACTATGTACAATAAACATGTACAATAAAACATATGTACAATATACATGTACAATAAACAAGCTCGTCTCAAACGTAACTCAGTGTCACTTGGTTAATTGACTTCTCACGAATCAAAGGATTACCACCAGTGGAAGGATTACCACCAGCGGAAGTGTATTGTCCGGGTAAGAGAGACAATTTTGTGTGCATTTCAGTGTTTTGTGTATGAAAATGACCATCCGGTTCCAGAAACTGAATTTACGTATATACGGGTAAATTTATATAGTAATTATTTCGTTTTGAATTAAAATCGTCCGGGAACCGAGGTTTCCGGATATCTGAAGTCCGTATAAGTGGGGCATGACTGTACCATTATTCACTGTTATGACGTGTCAGTACAGATTGTTGAACTTGTAGTGATTGTCAGTGACAGAAAATGATTTAAGCCTTTAATCACACTCTTCACACTCACATATAGGTACAGACAGCCTTCTAGAAACTGTCCAAAAACTTATCGAACGACCGAGCCTGTCATGTTCATTGGCCAAGCTCCGCACAGCGATAGCCGGTTCGTGGAGCTCTCTATACTATCGCTGCCACCAGTCAAAACTCCCCACTGTGATAGGTGGCCACAACCATGCTTGGAGTTGAACTCGCAACCGAATGACCGTTATGTTTACAAACAAGTGATGACTGTCGTGACGCCGATTACACTTACCCCTGCTAAATTACTTTCCTTGTTTGTCAATTTGAATTTCTATTACATTAAAACTATCATGTAATTGATCTAGTAAGAATGTAAGGGAGAAGTTGGTTGATTTTCCGTTAGTCTGCAATCTCGAACCAATCTGATTGTACAAACAACAAAGTAAAATTCATCTGGAAAACATGGACCGTCAACCTTTTCAAAATGAACTATGATGGCTTTCCCAAAGAAATAAACAAAAGTATAAACGTTACTACATTTGGGGATAGAGGGCAAATTTCAAGATTCTTGTAATGGCCGCGCCCACACTGGTGGCAGCGATGTTACCGAGAGTGTAACGAAGGTGTCACGCGCTGGGAAGGAGCTTGGTTCATTTGCACACAAAGGCAGATAACTCTGAAGTACTCTCACTGCTGCAGACCACTGAAAAGTGACCACTACAGGTCTCTATTTTACTAATGCCTCAATGATTTGCTTCCACTGACATTCACTACAGATACACTTACAAAAATCTCTATTGCCACATAACACTATGTGGATGGCAACCCGAGATATATGACTTAAAAACTCATACAAACATATGATGACAATTGTATTTTGCAATTATCTGTCAACTGAAGAATGTGACATATATAGAATACTAAACTTACTCCTTTGTAATATGAAATGAGTGAATGGTTCTGGTATCTGACGAGTGTAAGCAAGTCAGATACCAGAACTATTCACAGGTTTCATAAAATTATACGGGAGTAAATTTAGTATTTTATTTATTACTTGTGTGAATATACAGATAATCCACTGCATACCGTATTCGACGTAAGAAACGCCCCGCTCTAAAAAGCACCCACAGCAATATTTGCTAATATATTGGCTAGTGATCAATCCCTATTTGCACCCTTCCGATTGATCAATGTACACAAGACTTATTTATTCGTGTATGATACACACTTGTGTGTTATATGCACCCTTAATTACAGGAAATTAAATTCTTGAAAAATATATCTGTCGTGTATAGTACGCACAGACTTTTCTTTTGTATCATTTTAGGCTGTCAGCATAAACCACAAAATTTACGATCTTTCAACTCTTTCACCAAAATTATATTCTAATAAGAGCCCCCTATTTCTTATTTTGAGAGTGCCCTGGGTGCTTATTACGTTGAATACAGTAATCCAATTTAAAGTTTAAGGGAATAATACTTAAAAAATGTCAAAAGTTTACACATATTAATTTAATACCATACAGCAACCCCCCTTTTGAATTCAGGGGTGGGTTCCACAAATCTATCTTAATGCAAAGTTTATTATAACTCCCATACTGTTACATAGACTTGCGGCTGTCGTTGCTCCATGATCGACTTGCGGAATTGGGCCCTGCACCATAAAGCTGTCAATCACATCACAATATCCTGTGACGTAATTTGTGGAATTTTGTTGCAAGATCCACTGGCAAAACAATGTCTATCCCAGCAACAGAGTTGCCGGGGTCATCGGTAGTGCTCCTCTTAGTGATCGATCATCTCTACACGAAATGTTGTTGAATAAGCACAGGGATGTTGGGAGTTTTCAATACTTGTTAGTGAAACTTGTTCCCGCAGTACATAAGCACGTGACTAACGGAATCAGGTGGTCAGGCTCTCTGACTTGGTTGATGCAAATCATCATATCCAAATTGCATGGATCGATGCTCATGATATCAATCACTGGATTTTCGGGTCAAGACTCAATTATTTACAGACCGCCGACATATAGCTGGATTATTGCTGAGTGTGGCATTTAACAATACTCAAACAAAGAAACAATCAAACATAAGCACGTGCTTTGGTATTACACAATGTGTAACACATGAATACACAATGCCATTTAGAAAGAATCGTACGAGAATCTGTACTTTACTAAGAAAGTGTTATCCCAACATTTGTTAAATGTGTAACACAGCTGTATGTTTTTTAAACAGGTGATCTCTTCACGGGCGAGTAATAAGTAAAATACAGTCAAGTCCCGTTTATCCGACATTGTTGGTTGCATATGATTATGTCGGATTAACGAGTTTGTCGGATAAACGAAATTAGGTATTATCAACGTTCGTGATTGAAAATTGGACAACTACACGATAGATAACGATTCAAACATGTTGTAATAAAAAAAGGAAAAAGGAAATATTCATATTGTTGTGTTACATTGTTCGCGGAATATGTTTTCTAATCATGCAACCTCTAAAGTTTAACACAAAACACAAAGTTTATCTCTGCAGCCGTTTAAATATGCAGCTACTCGTCAACTCGTCTCGCATCAAAACATTTCTGATGTCTAAACAGCACTGATTTAATCGGTTCCCATCATTTGTGTCGGATAAAGCCGATTGTCGAATTAACGAGTGTCGGATAAACGAGACTTGACTGTATGTCACTATCTGAAGACGCAACTGCAAATTCAGAAGGATATGTCTCTAAAAGAAATTAAGTTGGTTTTGTGTATAGAACACCGAAGCAAATCCAGAAGAAGAGTTCTACCATAGAAATTAACATGGTACCATGTACGGAGCTAGATCCAAACACTCTGAAACAACATGACTTCTACATTGGGGACCAGCCGCCTGCAGCTGTCAATAAAGTGACAAAACCTTTTTCATATCCAATAGAAATCTCCTCATGAAGCAGAGTCGATTGTACGATTCCGACTATATCATGAGCATGTGTTTATGAAGCACTATCAAATAGAATGATACCAGGTGTTCGCAAAAAGGTGAGCGTATCCTGCCCCACCCATCACAAACACATGCAAAGGCAAGTCAATTGTTCACCTGAAAAAAAACATGGGAACATATGGTACAAGTCAAAATAGGGAATTGCATCGGGCATCATTTTTGTCACTGATGCGTCAAATTTGGAAACGTCCTCCGCATGTCTACCACGATAAATGTTCAGTTAATGCCTGCTCACCAAAGTCGTGACATTCTACAGTTGTTCGATTTGACTGTACATAGAAGGTTGTCTGCTTGGTGGAGTTTCTTTGTCTGATGCTGTAGCCATGCAGTGACACATGCTTGAGATGTCCTTGTCCCCGATGCCTAGTTTAGCTGGGGATAATTGTCTGAACACTTTCTGTCTGCCCCCAGTCTCCAGAGGGCACTATCAAACATTTGTATTAGATTAACTTTAGTTAAGTAATTGATGTCACTGAGAGAGATGGACCCTCTTTCTAGGCCCGGCCTTTAACACAGGTTTGCCCTGAATCAAGATGTGACAAGCTTGAGACAGGTAACCATTAAAAGCCATCCAAAAGAAACTCCGGATGCAGGACTGGTTGTTTTTATAATGACTTCCGGCATGAAATAACTGCTTGTATAGCTTAAATGGGCTGGTTAGGAACATAAGTTATTGGCCCGAAAACATGCTGCAGCTTCTTGAGAAGGATGCAAGCAGAAATGCAATTATATGCCATTTGGTCCTTGATAGGAATCATTTTAGTTAATGTGGATTTTGGGGGGCACGGTGGCCCAGTCGTCTAAGGCGCCGTGATTCGCTGTGCAGAGTTGCATTCTTTGTGCACGCCAGAAACCTATGATTGTGGATTCGAATCACGGTTTGCCCCGATTATGTTTCTAGGTTTGTCAGCACCATACCCGTGCTCATGAGTTTCACCAAAGTGGTAAACGTCTGAGACTGGCATCACTTCGGGCTTTCCTCCCACATTAAGCTGACACGCCGCTATATAACTGGAATACTGTTAAAAGCGGCGTTAAACCTTACTCTTTAACTCACTAATGTGGATTTCAATCCGGTGTAGAATAGGTCTTCAGCAACCCATGCTTTCCATAAAAGGAGACTGCTTGTCATAAGAGGTGACTAACGGGACCGGGTGGTCAGACTTGCTGACTTAGTCGATGCATGTCATCGATCCCAATTGAGTGGATCGATGCTCGTGATGTTATTCACTGGCCCAGACTCGATTATTTACAAACCACCGTCATAAAGCTGGAATATTGCTGAATGTAGTGTTAAACAACAAACATACAAACAAACAAACAAACAAACAAAAGCAATAACAAATGCTGTGTGGAACCAGCCTGTGGATCAAACATCAGGGGTGTTGACAATTTGCTGCTTTTGTTTGTAAACATATTTTGGAGAATATTATCAGGTATTACTTACTTTCAGTCTTCAAGTAATTTAAGGTATATTTTCCTACTCAAAAACAGTAAAAGACCACCCAATTGTTTCATATTACTAATTTATCTATCTAGTTAATCTGTTTGTATTGGGGGGGGGGGGCACGGGTGGCCCAGTCGTCTAAGGTGCAGCGATTCACTGAGCAGAGTTGTGTCCCTTGGGCATGCCAGAAACCTATGATTGTGGGTTCGAATCCCGGTTCGCCCCTATTATGTTTCTAGGTTTGTCAGCACCATACCCGTGCTCGTGGGTTTCACGGAAGTGGTAAACGTGTCAGACCTGCACCACTTCGGGGAATACTGTTTAAAGCGGCGTTAAACCCAACTCACTCACTCACTGTTTGTAATTGTGGCATTTCAGATAAGTTTTAGTAACATGAAAGAATCATGTGGTCCTTCACTTATGTTTAGTCGTATATATTATAGGTGTCAGAAGTGTTTTGCAGATTTGATGAAAAATCAACACAGGTTTATCCGAGATAATTTGAATCCTCGTCCCTCTAAGTTGCTGGTCCAAGGCCTTGAAGCATTTTAGGAAATGTTATGCCTGTGTGTTTATGTTCTGGTTTTGAGCTGAGATTGTATTGTGGAAGAGACGCCAGCTGAGAATTGGTTAATGTGCTGCATGGATGGTAATGTAGGCTCCAGGTGCTCAGTGTTATACGGTTTTGTCCGTTCCTACAGTCGTTATATATGTGGATGTAATGATAGAGTTCTCCATCTGAAGAACCCGTGTCCAAGATGTAACCGTGTTATCAAGTAAATGATCATGTTGGCAGATGCATCAGTTACAGGATAAATACAATATCCAACACTTAGCTCTATGTTTAATCCACAAAGTGCATGATCATCTGTCCAGAAAACATGAAACTTTTAGAGATAACAACTTCTTTATTGTTTTGAACACAATTTCAGGACTATTTCTTGTCCTCCATCTGGTGAATGTGAAGAAGAAGCCCTTTTTAGAATGTTGTTTCAAACAATTAAGACATTGCTTCCTTAAAAGTTTCATTCTTCATATTCTTCCAACTTTTAGATGCCTTTCAAAGATTTGATGATCTGTATTATCTGTTGAAACATTGGTAATAAATGTGATTATTTCCCCTCTGGAATGCATGATGATTTGTCCAGAGACATAAGTTATTATTCAGACAATGTGACAAGTTGTATCCATGGGACTGATATCATGCATAGTGATCCGACAAGAGACAGTTTTTACATAAGTTATTATTCAGATAGATCAGGGGTCTAAGATCTGTACAGTTAGACCATGATATGCATTTGTCAGTTGATACATTATGCATAAGTCAGGTGATACATCATGCATTAGTCTTAGTCAGTCTTTACATCATGCATTAGTCAGCTGATACATCATGCATTAGTCTGTTGATACATCATGCATTAGTCGGTTAATACATCATGCATTCGTCGGCTGAAACATCATGCATTAATCAGTTGATACTTCATGCATTAGTCGGTTGATACATCATGCATTAGTCGGTTGATACATCATGCATTAGTCAGCTGATACATCATGCATTACTCAGTTGATACATCATGCATTAGTTGATCAGAATGCATTAGTTGATACATCATGCATTAGTCAGCTGATACATCATGCATTAGTCGGTTGATACATCATGCATTAGTCGGTTGATACATCATCCATTAGTCAGCTGATACATCATGCATTAGTCAGCTGATACATCATGCATTAGTTGATACATCATGCATTAGTCAGCTGATACATCATGCATTAGTCTGTTGATACATCATGCATTAATCAGTTGATACATCATCCATTAGTTGATACATCATGCATTAGTCAGCTGATACATCATGCATTAGTTGATACATCATGCATTAATCAGTTGATACATCATCCATTAGTTGATACATCATGCATTAATCAGTTGATACATCATCCATTAGTTGATACATTATGCATTAGTCAGTTGATACATCATCCATCAGTTGATACATCATGCATTAGTCGGTTGATACATTATGCATTAGTCGGTTGATACATCATGCATTAGTCGGTTGATACATCATCCATTAGTCAGCTGATACATCATGCATTAGTCAGTTGATACATCATGCATTAGTTGATACATCATGCATTAGTCAGCTGATACATCATGCATTAGTCGGTTGATACATCATGCATTAATCAGTTGATACATCATCCATTAGTTGATACATCATGCATTAGTCAGCTGATACATCATGCATTAGTTGATACATCATGCATTAATCAGTTGATACATCATCCATTAGTTGATACATCATGCATTAATCAGTTGATACATCATGCATTAGTTGATACATCATGCATTAATCAGTTGATACATCATCCATTAGTTGATACATCATGCATTAATCAGTTGATACATCATCCATTAGTTGATACATTATGCATTAGTCAGTTGATACATCATCCATTAGTTGATACATCATGCATTAGTCAGCTGATACATCATGCATTAGTCGGTTGATACATTATGCATTAGTCGGTTGATACATCATGCATTAGTTGATACATCATGCATTATTCGGTTGATACATCATGCATTAGTTGGTTGATACATCATGCATCAGTTGATACATCATGCATTAGTCGGTTGATACATCATGCATTAGTTGATACATCATGCATTAGTCGGTTGATACATCATGCATTAGTCAGCTGATACATCATCCATTAGTCAGTTGATACATCATGCATTAGTCAGCTGATACATCATCCATTAGTCAGCTGATACATCATGCATTAGTCAGTTGATACATCATGCATTAGTCAGTTGATACATCATGCATTAGTCAGTTAATACATTATGCATTAGTCCGCTGATACATCATGCATTAGTTGGTTGATGGATCATGCAATAGTCAGTTGATACATCATGCGGTATATGTTTTTATCATTTGGATTATGGATAAGCCAGTAAGCCAAAAATGAAAAATATGTAAAAAAAATACAATTTCAGTTCAAAGCTTTTTGTTATTAACCCCCTGGATGCCACAGGGACATGCATGTCTCACCTCTTAAACCCTCACTTTGGAGTTGAATGAAACTGTAGATAAGATGTACATCACGCACACACCTGCACTTCAGAGTTTTGATTTGGTGGGAAATCCTCTGTTCTGAGATCATCCGGAGCGGTCGGGTAGCCTAGTGGTTAAAGCGTTCACTCGTCACGCCGAAGACCCGGGTTCGACTCCCGACATGGGTACAATGTGTGAAGCCCATTTGTGGTGTCCCCCGCCGTGATATTGCTGGAATATTGCTAAAAGCGGCGTAAAACCTCACTCACTCACTCACTCTGAGATCATCCACAGTCATTTTTGTAGACAAAGCAAAGTTACTGAAAACGGCCACTGAAAATTAGGTTCAATGTAAATATCACTTTTTTTGTCATGATACAAAATCATTTTTTCACAGTGTTAGTTTGTCTATGTTTTGAAATCTAAATTGACCCTATTTACCCAGAGATTTCAAGAACAAAAATAGCACATTTTTTATCATGGGTATCTATGAATTATCTGTGTGTTGTTGTGTTGTTTGTTGTTTAACGCCACACTCAGCAATATTCCAGCTACATGACGGCGGTCTGTAAATAATCGAGTCTGGACCAGACAATCCAGTGATTGACATCATGAGCATCGATCCGCTCAATTGGGATACGATGACCTTTATCTTTATCAAATCAGAAAGGATACTTCTGAGACATACCCAGTCATGTACAATACATATATTTCCCACTCAGCTGTGATACTTTCACATTCTGCAGCAATACATACATCTCTGAATTCCTCAAACATTTTAGCATCAGATTACAAATTGTTTTTGTCACTGATACAAATTGTGTAGATGAGATGAAATCAAGCGTAATCTATCACACGCGAAAATGAACACTCTGCTTGGAAAACTGAACTTGTTAGAAATGAGAACAAAGCAAAATTCAGATTTTACACTGTGTAGCATTTTCTCCTATTTGGAGAGATCCAACCATTTGTTGCACACTGTGGCTCACATTTTGGAGAATATGCATGGGTAGATTATTGTTGCAGGAATTAGGGAATAAAACACAGATACATTGCAATGATTTGGTAAACTCAACCGAAATTGTAGTAGTTTCTGTTCTGTGTGGCGCCATGAGTGACACAAAATCACGCACAATGACGATGGCATTTATCTACATTTCTGACGTTTCCTTGGTTACGTTGGACAATAACGATATGCAGATTGTCCAATTCTTTATGATTGTCTTCATGGCACAGTTATATTTTTGTGATCCCAGAATCAATGAAAGTCCTCTGAAAATCCTGTATACTTCGGTGAACACGCCACTTTACAAAATCGGTCACTAGTGGTGATGTCATATGTAAACACTGTAGCATATATTTGGTGTTTTCTTTGAGTGAGTGAGTGAGTGAGTATGGTTTTACGCCGCTTTTTGCAATATTCCAGCAATATCACGGCGGGGGACACCAGAAATGGGCTTCACACATTGTACCCATGTCTGGAATCGAACCCGGGTCTTCGGCGTGACGATCGAACACTTTAACCACTAGGCTACCCGACCGCCCGTGTTTTCTTTGAGGTGAAGGTTGAGTAAATATAAGTACAGCTTATAGTGTCAAACATGATGAAGAATTTATATATATGGAATCTCACCCGAGTGTTTTGATATCAAATATATGATAAAAGTGGAAAAATTCCAAGGCTTGCTGAGGATTTAGTGTAAAAAGTACTGCTAACAGCTTCAGTAGCAGAGCCATTAGTGATGTCATTTGATTGTGATGTCACGGTAACCAGTGATTTCACAGTGGTCTGCAAAGCATTGTGATGTAATTTCATTGCAGCAATATCTACAGTGTAGATATTGCTTGATCTCATCCAAGCGATATCTCCTGTGGGAGCCAGTTTTGCATGATAAATCTATTTCCTATTTTTTTATATCATCGTTACGCCAAACAGTGTGTGTCTTTGCCCCCCCGTATCAGCACGAATGATCCCCAAAATTTGTTCACAGATTATGATTATTATGATTATAAACATTGCTGCCATGGTAGGCATGTTGAAAGGGTAATTTTTTACCATAATTCAGCTATTTCCACATGTATCATTTTGAAATTTGACCTGCAGGAGGTATATGGTTTTCTGAATAACATATGTGTTTTGGCATTTTTTAATTAATTTTTTATATTTCATTGTCTTCGACAATGTTATAAAAATACTATATTTATCCCAGAACCTTTTGCACCAATTTTTCTTTGGATCTGCAGAAAGGTATAAAGTTTCTGAATAACATGTGTTTTGGCATTTTTTAATTATTTTTTTATATTTCATTGTCCTTGACAATGTGTAGAAATACTATATTTATCCCAAAATTATTTGCACCAATTTTTCTTGAAATCACCAAAGATTTGGGTACCAAAATAAGGTTGAAGTGTCATAAAATTATTATATAAGTCAAATGAGTCCTATTGCTCTCTTTTTAAATTTCGAACATCAATCTATGCTTTTGAGACAAAAAAACATCTGTAAACAAACCAGTAAAAAGGCCTAAGTAATAATTAAATGTTTATCGATTGTGTAAATGTAGGTGATCTTCCAAGAGATACAGTGGAACAGTATTGGGTTGGACTGTAATAAGTGAGTTGTGTTTAACGCCGATTTTAACAGAATTGCAGTTATATCGCGGCTTGTCAGCTTAATGTGGGAGGAAAGCCCGAAGTGATGCAGGTCTCAGATGTTTACCACTTTGGTGAAACCCACGAGCACGGGTATGGTGCTGACAAACCTAGAAACATAACTGGGGCGAACCAGGATTCGAACCCACAATCATAGGTTTCTGGCGTGCCCAAGGGACGCAACTCTGCACAGCGAATCGCAGCGCCTTAGACGACTGGGCCCCCGTGCCCCCTGTAATAAGTAATAATTCAGACAGATGCTCTGATGAAGATGGAACCATAATACGTATTTAATGCATCGGCATCTGCCCATAGTGGTTTGACACAAACAATGGTGTGTTGTTCTCGTCAGTTGTCTGAAGTGCAAGTCAAATGAATTAAATGCTGATCCTGCAGTCTGCACACTATACCCACATCACGAAGTGAATCTCATGATGGGTTTGCATGTATGGAATAATTATTTCAGGGGTTTGTAATCACACTGTTCCTCCATCACCCATAAATACAGAAGGCTGATAGGTGAGTGTGCGAGTCAGGCCCTGTGTAACTCACGGAATTACTGGAAGTTTGTGTGAAGAGTACTGTTTGTCTGATGTTATAGCAATGCGTAGAATAGATGGTTGCAAGACTGGTTCATGTTGTTTTTAAGATGTAGTTTGTTGTTGTTTGTTGGTTTGTTGTTTAATGCCGCACTCAGCAATATTCCAGCTATATGACGGCGGTCTGTAAAATAATCGAGTCTGGACCAGACAATCCAGTGATTGACATCACGAGCATCGATCCACGCAATTGGGATCGATGACATGTATCAACCAAGTCAGCGAGCCTGACCACCCGATCCCGTCAGTCGCCTTTTACGACAAGCATAATCACCTTTTACGGCAAGCATGGGTTGCTGAAGACCTATTCTTACCTGGAATCTTCGCGGTCAGATGTAGTCTCTCATTGCTCTGAACAGTCGCTACTTTTCCTTTCATTGGAAGCAGGCCATGGTTTGATTGGTTGGTCAAAAATAGCAATGATACTCGAAGCATCCATATGTATTGATGGGTGAGGTGAGGTGAAATGGGGTTTAATGTTGCGTCCAAGATTTTTGCACTTATATAGTGATATGCATGCACGTGTGTGTCTGTCTGCTTGTACTAGTCCGGACTGATGCCGATTTATAGTGCGAGCCGACTGAGATACCATGTCGCAGTGTAACATGAATACCCCACTCAGACACAGTATACTCCAACTACAGACTCCGAGCCGACCAGCCCTTGTTTTAGCCCCTTAATACCGAGTGCCAGACAGGGTAACAACAAGTACCATCTTTTAACGTCTTTTGGTATGATGCGGCCGGGGATCAAACCCAGGACCTTCCACTCTCCAGGCGGACGCTCTACCGCTAGACCACGGAGGTGGTCTCATTTTGACAGGGTAACAACAAGTACCATCTTTTGACGTCTTTTGGTATAGTATTGATGGGTGATGAAGGAACTGGTTTGTATGACAAGAGGGATGAATTCAACTTTCCAATAGTCAACTTTCCCGTTAGGTTGAGGAATATTTCAGCAGCTCCAACATTTGGTGTCTACATTTCACCACTTTTGAGGTCACTTGTGAAGATTCCGGGGTAGAATAGGTCTTCAGCAACCCATACTTGCCGTAAAAGATAACTATGCTTGTCTTAAAAGGCGACTAACGGGATCGAGTGGTCAGGCTCGCTGACTTGGTTGATACATGTCATCGATCCCAATTGCGTGGATCGATGCTCATGATGTCAATCACTGGATTGTCTGGTCCAGATTCGATTATTTTACAGACCGCCGTCATATAGCTGGAATATTGCTGAGTGCGGCGTTAAACAACAAACCAACAAAGAAACACTTTTGAGGTACAATTGCGTGAGCTCTTTCTGAGATTTCAAATAGCTTCACACAAATCTTGCTCAAAGGTTGTTTGATCAAGATTACAACATTCAAGACCTGAGGAACGCTTTCAAAATCGTGACATACAGTGACATACAAAAATGACGTCAAATCCAATTCCCTATTTTGACTTCTCCTATATATTCCTGTGTTTGTTCAATGGAAATATTGACTAACCTTTGCATATGTTTGTGATGGATGCCACTGTTAGGGCAGCATATGCTCACCTTTTCGCAAATACCTGTTATTATCACTATTTGCTAGTGGTTCATAATCACATGCTTATAATATAGTCAGAATTACGAGTACAATGGGCTCTACTATTAGAAGAGACTTTTTCGTGATTACCGTATTTTCTTGAGTATAGTGCGCACTTTTTTTCGAAAAAACACAGCTGTGTAGAAGGGGGTGCGCATTATACACGAATTATGAGTTTGGATGTTTTTTTCCCCCATGGAAAGACATTACCGTGAGCACGAAACACCGGAAATACCATGTCAACAAATCCATACTGAAGTACGCAAAATAATCATGTAATTACACTGTCTGGCTAAAAAAAGTGTTCTTTGTATATCTGGACTTATGTTAGTAACTTATTTCATTAATTTTATTCAAAATTCCTTAAAATATTATTTTTATTAATTTCGGCGAAATCCTGTGTGAAGCGATCGGAAGATCGCACAACTCACCGTTATTAACAGCAACCACGGTCAGATTACCGCTATTGACGCCTTGATACATATATCATAAATGACATACTTTGACTCGTTAAAAGTCATATTTGTTTTTGTTTGACGATTCTATGTCAACATGAAATTCTCGCGATCACGCGATCACGTGCACGTGAGCCTTGACGGTGACTGGTCAGACTGGTTCCATGTAAAAAATAATACCTGGGAATAGCGATCAGCTGCTTCGCTTAGGGTTATTATTATTTTAAATATGTTTAGTAAAGGCTGCATATAATTAAGAAAATAACGGAATATATTATTCCTGATGAAAAAAAATAGTCTCAGATACAATTGTTGCCAATCCTTGCATTAAAAATCCCATAAAGTTATATCATTGGGTGTGTCTTGACCGAATCACCGGTCGATTCCAAGAAAACGTGTGTACAGCTGATTGCTGTTTCCGGCTTAGTTTACAAGAAAATACACAAGGTAATCCTAATCCCTAGATATAAAACAATGCCTAGCAGAACAATAAATACCATTTAAACGTTAAATGAACATATCTAGTGATTTTTTATCTCAAATTTCGAATTTGTATTGACGAAGTTTCTCAGCACCCGTTTGTTTGCCGGACTTCGCTGAAAGGGTACGGTGTAAATTTTTTCTGTGCATAATATTTAAATTTTTTTTTTTCCAAAATATTGAACCCGCTGGAGGGGGGTGTGCATTATACATGGGTGCGCACTATACTCAAGAAAATACGGTATGCAAAAAAATGTTTGCTTTAATTTTTTAACAAAACTGAAATATTGATGATGCACCCCTCTGGATCTGACAGTGAGCTGATAGATTGTGCACATCACTGGTTGTGACAGTGATCACTGATCAAAGCCACATGGGACTCCAGCAACCAATCCCTTTCTAAACAACCAATCCCTCCACTCTCTTTCTTGTGGACCAATCAATTGCTGGTGACAGCTCGAATGCAATTTTGATACAGTTTATGTGGTATCTCTGTTTGATTTTCTATTGATGTATCAGTTGGCAAAGTTCAAAGAATCTTAGATATATCGGATTAACAGACATCTAAAATGTCTTTTATCTCCATAAACTTTGTTTAAATTTTACAAATTATTCTTATATCTAAAAGTAGTTTTTATGCCTTACCTTAGAGCTTCAGCCCTTACCTTAAATGTACCAGTGCTGATTTTGTTCTGTTGGTATACTGTGTAATTTTTTGAAGGAATGAGTGCATTGGTTGTGTTTTATGCCCTTTTAGCATAACCGTATTCGACGTAATAAGCGCCCACGGTGATATTTGCTAATATATTGGCTGGTAAACAATCAACAAAATTTATGATCTTTTAACTCTGGTTTTTTTTCACCAAAATTATATTCTAATAAGAACCCCGTATTCCTAATTTTAAGAGCGCCCTGGGTGCTTATTACGTCGAAATATGGTATTCCATCAATATCATTGCGGGGAAACCAGAAATGGGCTTCACACATTGTACCGACATGGAACCTGGTCTTCGGCATGATGAGCAAACGCTTTAACCACTAGGCTACCTTATCGCCCTTATCTGAAAGGGAATCTAAGGTTATTTGTAGAGCACTTTATTAATTCATGTCAGGTTTGAGGGTGAGTGAAATCAATGAATATTCACAACGTTGAAGGTCATGGTAACGACTATACTGAGCCATCTTTGTGGAACTAGATGGACATGTTGATGACATTTAACCAAATTAAATATGTAAACTCAGCTAAGTTGATAATCTTGCTTGCAGCCATATCAGTCAGTTTCAATAAGGTCAAAGGTCATATCCTGACCTTGACTTCATGGCTTCTGGTTGACAAAAAGAGATGGCTGTCTAGCAATTTTTGAATGCAATATTTTTGACTGTCATGACACGGCAGCATTTTCAACCATTGTTGTTTGTTCCAATGTGGATTGTGATGGAGGAGCCATTACCTATTTACTTCAAAAAACAAATAAACCAAGAACTTCTTATTGCAATTTGTATTAGGGGACTGCCTCCATGGTCTAGAGGTATAGTGTCCGCCCGGAGAGCTGAAGGTCCGGGGTTCAATCCCCGGCCGCGTCATACCAAAAGACGTTAAAAGATGGTACCTGTTGTTACCCTCTCTGGCGCTCGGCATTAAGGGGCTAAAACAAGGACTGGTTTGCTCGGAGTCAGTATACCGTGTCTGAGTGGGGTATTCATGTTAAACTGCGGCATGGTATCTCAGTGTGCTAGCACTATAAATCGGCATCAGTCTGGACAAGTACAAGCAGCCACACACACACGTGCATGCACGTCGCTATATAAGTGCAATAATCTTGGACGCAACGTTAAACCCAATTTCACCTCACCTTGTATTAGGGGGAAATGAGCTTATGTCATGGGCAACTTGTCCGGCTTCCATGGGCATCATTGTCTTCTCTTCAGAAATCACTAGACAAGTGAAGGTAAAACTTCACATTCTGGTTTCCAACACCTAAATTTGAATATTTTATGTGACTTTTGAAATTAGGCCATATAAGTTCACTTTCATGCAAAGTATGAAATTCTGACCTGCAGGGATTCCTGGTGAGATATGTGTCCAAAACATCCTTTGCTGGTCCTAAGAGGCGACTAAGTGGATTGGGTGGCTTTGATGATTGTGTGTCAGTGTACCCTGATGGTGGTTCAAATCCAGCCCCATCATTCCAGTACTTGGGCCCTACCGTGTCCAGTGCTGGGCTTGATTGATGCCTGTCATCGTATCCCAATTGTGTTTATCGATGCTCGTGATGTCAGTCAATGGACTGTCTGGTCCAGATCGATTATTTACAGACCGTTGTCATTTAGCTGGAATATTGCTGAGTGTGACGTTAAACAACAAACAAAACATTAAGGGGATGAAAAAAAGCACTGGAGCACTTGGATCAGAGTCAGTATTCTGTGCCTGAGGACCCGTGAAGATTCCGGGGTAGAATAGGTCTTCAGCAACCCATGCTGGCCGTAAAAGCGACTATGCTTGTCGTAAGAGACAACTAACGGGATCGGGTGGTCAGGCTCGCTGACTTGGTTGATGCATGTCATCGTATCCCAATTGAGTGGATCGATGCTCATGACATTAATCACTGGATTGTCTGGTCCAGACTCGATTATTTACAGACCGCCGTCATATAGCTGGAATATTGCTGAGTGCGGCGTTAAACAACAAACCAACCAAACCAACTGTGCCTGAGTAGGGTATTCATATCAAACTGTGGTATGGTAAAACCGGAATAAATCCAAAAGAGCACAAATAGCCACAGCACACGCACAAAAGCTTGCATGGTGCTATGCCTCCCCACGAAGTTAACATTTAAAGTCCATCACCTTGGCTTGGGACTCGGGACATGTGATCCTCAATTCTTCAAGTACCATTAGTTATTCTGTAGTTATTTCTCTGTTTGGTTCTATGATACGCGACCAGGGTTCAGTTCTGTTCCTCTTTGTAAGGTGAGGTGAAATTCGTTTTAACGTCGCATCCAAGATTATTGCACTTATATAGCGACGTGCATGCACGTGTATGTGTGTGTGTGTGGCTGCTTGTACTTGTCCGGACTGATGCAGATTTATAGTGCTAGCTCAGTACTGAGATACCATGCCGCAGTTTAACATGAATAGCCCACTCAGACACAGTATACTAACTCCGAGCCGACCAGTCCTTGTTTTAGCCCCTTAATGCCGAGCGCCAGGGTATCTTTCGGTATGACGCAGCCGGGGATCGAACTCCGGACCTTCTGCTCTCCGGGCGGACGCACTACCACAAGACCACGGAGGCGGGCCTACTCTTTGTAAATCAATAGCCTATAGTTATGTACCTGGTACAAGAATGCTGTCTGTTTGTGTCAATCTGCAAGTTGCGCGGCCTTGTTTATGAAATGTCTCCAGCTTGGCACATCATCATTAGCGTTCTGCCAATTGCAGCATATCATTATGACGGATGAGAGGTGTAATGTTATGACGGATATAACATCTTGACAGATGTAACATTATGATAGGTTTGTTTGTTTGTTGTCCCACTCAGCAATATTCAAGCTATATGATGTTGGGTTGTAAACAACCTGAAGCTGACTATCCAGTGTTTGACATCATGAGCATTGCTCTTCACAACTGGGATATGATGACAGGTGACAGGTGTGACATGGCAGATGATTGACGTAACATCATGGCAGATGTAACATTATGAAAGATGACAGATGTAACATTATGAAAGATGACAGATGTAACATCATGGCAGATGTAACATTATGAAAGATGACAGATGTAACATTATGAAAGATGACAGATGTAACATCATGGCAGATGTAACATTATGAAAGATGACAGATGTAACATTTGACAGATGACAGATGTAACATTATGACATGTAACATTATGACAGATGACAGATGTAACATTATGACAGATGACAGATGTAACATTATGAAAGATGACAGATGTAACATTATGACAGATGGCAGATGTAACATTATGACAGATGTAACATTATGACAGATGTAACATTATGACAGATGTAACATTATGACAGATGACAGATGTAACATTATGACAGATGACAGATGTAACATTATGAAAGATGACAGATGTAACATTTGACAGATGGCAGATGTAACATTATGACAGATGTAACATTATGACAGATGACAGATGTAACATTATGACAGATGACAGATGTAACATTATGACAGATGGCAGATGTAACATTATGAAAGATGACAGATGTAACATAATGACAGATGTAACATTATGACAGATGTAACATCATGACATGTAACATTATGACAGATGACAGATGGAACATTATGACAGATGGCAGATGTAACATTATGACAGATGGCAGATGTAACATTATGACAGATGGCAGATGTAACATTATGAAAGATGACAGATGTACCATTATGACAGATGGCAGATGTAACATTATGACAGATGGCAGATGTAACATTATGACAGATGGCAGATGTAACATTATGACAGATGGCAGATGTAACATTATGACAGATGGCAGATGTAACATTATGAGAGATGTAACATTATGACAGATGTAACATTATGAAAGATGACAGATGTAACATTATGACAGATGTAACATTATGAAAGATGACAGATGTAACATTATGAAAGATGACAGATGTAACATTATGAAAGATGACAGATGTAACATTATGACAGATGTAACATTATGACAGATGTAACATTATGAAAGATGGCAGAGGTAACATTATGACAGATGTAACATTATGACAGATGGCAGATGTAACATTATGACAGATGTAACATTATGACAGATGGCAGATGTAACATTATGACAGATGACAGATGTAACATTATGACAGATGTACCATTATGACAGATGGCAGATGTAACATTATGACAGATGTAACATTATGACAGATGACAGATGTAACATTATGAAAGATGACAGATGTAACATTATGACAGATGACAGATGTAACATTATGACAGATGTAACATTATGACAGATGGCAGATGTAACATTATGAAAGATGGCAGATGTAACATTATGAAAGATGACAGATGTAACATTATGACAGATGACAGATGTAACATTATGAAAGATGGCAGATGTAACATTATGAAAGATGACAGATGTAACATTATGAAAGATGACAGAGGTAACATTATGACAGATGTAACATTATGAAAGATGACAGATGTAACATTATGACAGATGTAACATCATGACAGATGACAGATGTAACATCATGACAGATGCCAGATGTAACATTATGACAGATGTAACATTATGACAGATGACAGATGTAACATTATGACAGATGTAACATTATGACAGATGACAGATGTAACATGACAGATGTAACATTATGACAGATGACAGATGTAACATCATGACAGATGACAGATGTAACATTATGACAGATGTAACATTATGACAGATGTAACATTATGAAAGATGACAGATGTAACATCATGGCAGATGTAACATTATGAAAGATGACAGATGTAACATTATGACAGATGTAACATTATGACATGTAACATTATGACAGATGACAGATATAACATTATGACAGATGACAGATATAACATTATGACAGATGACAGATGTAACATCATGACAGATGTAACATTATGACAGATGACAGATGTAACATTATGACAGATGTAACGTTATGACAGATGTAACAATATGACAGATGTAACATTATGACAGATGTAACATTATGACAGATGTAACAATATGACAGATGTAACATTATGACAGATGACAGATGTAACATTATGACAGATGACAGATGCAACATTATGACATGTAACATTATGACAGATGACAGATGTAACATTATGACAGATGTAACAATATGACAGATGTAACATTATGACAGATGACAGATGTAACATTATGACAGATGACAGATGTAACATTTGACAGATGACAGATGCAACATTATGACAGATGTAACATTTTGAAAGATGACAGATGTAACATTATGACAGATGTAACATTATGACAGATGTAACATTATGACAGATGTAACATTATGACAGATGTAACATTATGGAGAAAGTCTTTTCACAATTGATATCGAATAAGACTGGTGAAGATGCTGTGTCCATACCGGTCACTGCTGAAGGCAAGTTGTAGATGAAAGGACTATCTTGGTGTCAGTGGTATCCTCAAATATCCAGGGTATTATCACAATACAAGCGAGCCCTCGGTACATTTAAGACTCATTATCTTTCAGCTGGAAAAACTGAGACCAGGAGAAGGAGGTCTCTATGTTATCAGGCTACCCAGTGAGTTTTGTACAGAAGTGCACATAAACTTTGTTGTTAGGGTGGCTACTTCACCTCAGGACTTTGTTTCAAGCTGTTTTGCATATGGAAAGAGTGTTTTTTTATCCAAAATGGAAGTGCTGCCAATAAACCGGGTCAACTCACAGTATTTGGGTCCCCTCTTAGGCGGTTTTCTTTTGGGAAAGTGAAGACGTATTCTCATGGTGTCGACAGCGTGTTGTTTATGGGCGGGACATTCATAGCGTAAGATGACGTGTTTTTTGGTTGGTTGGTTGTTTTATGCCGCACTCAGCAATGACAGGGGTCTGTAGATAATTGAGACAAGACGATCCAATGATTGATATCATGAGCATCGACCCACACAATTGGGACCGACAGCCAGCTTCAACCAAGTCAGCAAGCCTGACCACCCGATCCCGTTAGTCGCCTCTTACAACAAGCATAGTCCCCATTTACGGGAAGCATGGGTTGCTGAAAACCTATTCCACCCCGGCTCTTCACGGGTCTGATGACGTGTCTGATCATATGACATTCCTCATATGGATTCATTTCTTTGAGCGCCACCTCGATCATAGTATAGAATTTGTGAATTCAGACATGGCGACTAACAGGATCGGGAGGTCAGCCTCGCTGACATGGTTGAAGCATGTCATCGATCCCAATTGTGTGGATCGATGATGTCAATCAATGGATTGTCTGGTCCAGACTTGATTATTTACAGACTGCCGTCATACAGCTGGAATATTGCTGAGTGTGGCATTCAACAACAAACAAACAATAAACAAATATTGTTTTTAACTCTTTTCTTCGCACCCAAACAGAGCTGTATCCTTTTTGTCTCTGAAAACATTGTTACACCTCAAGAAGCCCGGAGAATATTTTGGATGAATCTGGAAGGGTTGTGTGACTCTCAACAGAAGTAATCTCTTAAGGGCAGGCATCTTAAAAATGGCGCCTCCTTCAGTCATTTATGGGCAAAATAAATTTACAGCTTGTTTGTTGCATGACCAGAAGTTAAACACGGCTTTGCTCTGATACTCTAGTTCTAAGTCAAGATAATCAAATGTTTCTTTACCAAATACCCAAGATGAAGAAATAATTATTTGGGTAACAATCATGATATAACGGTTGTGGAACGTTCTCTTGAAAAAAAGTAGGCACTGTCCTGACTTACTCATAATGGACAGATGATATGCAATGGTTAGTCACTGAGGACGAAGATGTTGATAATATGTCCTTGTGTGACTGAGAGACATGATCCAGACAAACGTGGTAGGACTTTATCGAGGTGGAATATTGAACGTTAGATAATACAACATCATTAACTATGATGAGATTAGCACATTTGTGTGTGTTTGAACAAGCAAGGGATGTGTTTTTGTTCCATTCAGTCTGGGCTTATAATGAATTAGTTCATTGATTCCATATATTGATTGTGTCCTACTTTATTTCGGTGCTTGCAGTTGGCTAAATGTCACAGGTCATGAAGGTAGTTTTTCCGTTTTGTGGGAAAGGATCTCAAATGTATTTTCTTCTTGTCTGTCCAATAAAAAGATTTATGATCATTTCATAACTTCATCAGCTTACCTTAAATGTATTGGTTTCAAATTAAATTGGAGCCATGGAGTGGCGAAGTGGTTTATGTATTCATTATCTTGTCGAATTGTAGACCCTGATTCCAATAGATTCAAATAACATGTGAAGTCCCTTCTTGGTGTCTCCAGCTTTGATGTTACTGGAATAAGGCTAAAACGGATGAAAAACCCATTTTTATTACACAGATGTATATAAAAAATGCAGCAAAGAGGGTTTGGGTGATCCTGGCACAGTCAGGCTGGCTAGGCGCATGGTCAGCTCAGGGCCCTTGCGCCCTCTACACGCAGCCTTGACAGTGAATGGGACTTCTCCCAGGAAGCGATGCCTTGTCTGACCCACCAAGAACTTTTCGGAGAATGTGAAGACTCCCCAACACTGCAGCCTTCTGCATTACCCAGATTGTCAGTAGGGCTGTATTCCTGGCAGCAAAGCCAGGTACTCTCCCGATGTCAGTCAACAGATTGGGAGGTGCCAAACCTAAGACACCGAGGACAATGGGGAGTTGGACAACTTGGTACTTGGGATGCAAGCGTGACATTTCGAAAGCGAGGCATATTTGCCATGTTTTTCCTGAATCTTGTCGATCACATTAGTGTCAAAAGGGGGAGTAAATTCAATGATATAAATGATTTCATTGGATTTGTCAATAAGAACAAGATCAGATTTGTTGGCCTGAAGAGGTCTGAGGCTGTCTACAGCCTATTCCAAAGAATTTTATACTTTTCATTTTCCATGACCGCCTTCCACATATTCTGGGTCATACCATGGATGGACATCTGTGTCAAAACCACAAGCATGGCAAAGGATAAAAGGATTGAGCTACTCCATCATGTTGCTTAAAATACTGTGTTTGTGCCAAAGCTGGGCATCCACTGACAATGTGTTGGACAGTCTCATTAAGTTCATTGCATATTCTACATTTCATATTTACATTTTGGTGCAAAATCACACATTGACAGTTTCGAGTGGGAAGTGACTGGTCCTGAGCAGTAAACAGAAAGCCTTCAATTTCACTTATCAGGCCAGCCAACTTCATCCAAGGACTCTGCAGGGTTGCTGATCTTCTCAACACAATGCATATAAACTTGATTTGCAGTGGTCGTTGGAGAGCCCTCCCTTGGGCCGATTTGAAGTGGCCATTCACTTGGTTGACACTCATTTCTGTGTTGTCCAACAATTCGAAACCATCAACAAAATCAACACTGACGTAGAGATTATATCCTACATCCTTGGCTTATTTAAGGAAACTGTGGAATGCCTTGTTTTCATCAAGAGTCTCGACATGCTTCACAAGAGGATCATCAGACAAATAAATGTGTGTTCAAAAGTGCACAATACAATTCTATCATGAAGAGCCTCCGGGTTCAGCATAAGTTCAGCCCTAAATTGAGAGGTTGTGGTGGTAAGTTAGTTATAGCCTCTTTACAATCTCATTGAAATCAGATCTTATTTCTCGCTGCCGCTAAACAAAGATCTGAGGACATCCCATTACGGGATGTCCTCAGATCTTTGTTTAGCGGTAGCGAGAACTAAGATCTGATTTTAATGAGATTGAGCCTGTTTAAGGATAATTTTTTAATGAACATTTGATCCTTGCAACCCCAACATCCCTTATAGCTCCTTTCTGCTCCATTTTATTGTTATTATCATCATTTTTAAATCATTTTTTTAAATATTATTAATATTATTTTTATTATTATTTTCATTTGGACATACTGGGCACCTATAACCTTACCCGGTATCTCCTAAGAAGAATTTGTTTATTATCTGTTTTTGGATTCTGGTTAGGATTGGTCCTCAGCAAATATTCTTGTCTAAGAGGCAACTTAAAGGATTCTGTGGAAGGCTCAATGATTGTACTGACATTGTGGATCAGTGCTCATGATATCAAGCACTGGTTTTGTCTGGTCCAGATTCAATTAACATGTCATCATCACATAACTCAAATATTGCAGTGAGCAGCGTTAAACAAAGAACAAAAGAAATATGTTTTTTCTTTTTCTCAATATTTTCAGAAATGCACTTATTGTTGTTGATTTTCATCTGCATTCTGCTGACTTCAAAGCATTTCTGAATGATGTTTTATGTCTGACTGACTAAGAGCTGAAGGTCCGGGGTTCTATCCCTGGCGGCGTGATACCAAAAGATGGAACTTGTTGTTACCCTGCCTGGCACGCGACAGGATACTGTGTCTGAGTGGGGTATTCTTGTTAAACTGTGACATGGTATCTCAGTGGGCTAGCACTATAAAATAGGCATTCTTCAGACTAGCACAAGCAGACACACACACACACACACACACACACACACACACACACACACACACACACACACACACACACACACACACACACACACACACACACACACACACACACACACACGAATGAATGAATGAATGAAGGTCACTATATAAGTGCAATGATCTTAGACGTGACGTTTCACTTGACCTCACCTGACAACACATTGAAAGAGTGCTCTGGAAAATTACATGAATTTTTGCCATTTGTTCATTGCATGTGCAGAAAACTAATTTATGTCATGGATTTAGGGGTCAAGTTTTAGTCAACTCTAACAGAGTATATCCTTTTGTCCTTGAAAACATTGCTACACCTCGAGATCTTCTGTGTATATTTAAGATGATTTTGACATGGTAGCGTGGCCGATATACTGAAAATGTTGCCCCATCAAGCAACTTTAACAAAATAAATTCAATGCTTTGTGCATGACTATTACTCTGATATTCCACTTTAAATCCAAGATAATCAAATTTTTCTTTATGAAATATCCAAGATGAAGAAAACATTTCTGGGGTAAAAATTACAATGTGACAATTCTGGAATATAACGTCTTAACCATGGCCAGTTCTTTGGATCTTCACATGACAAGGAGCAAATCACATAGCATGCACATCAAATGCAGGGACGAACGTGATTTAACAAGAAGAAAAGATCTAATTGTGCCTCCCAGTTCCAGATAAAACCTTTCTTTTCACACTGGACCCAAAATACACCCCCTTGTGTCAGCAAATCACATCACTTCTTGACGTCGTTTTAATTCTTTTCATGTGCTTTTCATGAAACTCCTGACTTTTTCACTGTCTGGGGAACTAATGAATGGCCTTGATTTCCAATGCGATCTTCATGTCGAGAACAACTAATTTTCAAAGGTTTTAGCCTCATTTTAAAGTGCAGCTGATTTTTCCTGGAGGATAAAACAGCCCGACGTGGTAATTGATGGAAGTTTGATTTCATGTTGGTTGTAGCATTCATCAAACGTGTTTGAAGGCAATATTCCCTATCAAACATGATTGATTAAACAAGGGCTTGCCTGTGATTGGATAAAAGATTAAAACTCCTGTGTGGTCAGAGGGCAAACGTTACAGTTTAGTTAGTCTTGAATATTACTGATCTTATGGCAATATGTGTTTGTGATTAATCAGAAAAGACATTGGATGAATCAGTTGAAAGAGATGGTCATTTGGGTCAGAATTTTTGAAAAGATGATATTAAAATATGATTTTAATGAAATTTTAACTTTTTAACCCGTAATGTTTTATATGAGCTGGTAGATTTGTTTATTGATTGTGCCAGTCATTTCATTGTTTTTATTGTTTGTTGTTTTTGGCTGCTGTCAGCAATATTCCAATTATTTCATGGCAGGCTGTAAATAATCAATCTATGTTTTCCCATGGGATCCTTTATTACTATAAATCCCAGTGGGGATTCTGGGTTACAGTCATCTTCCTGAGGCAAGGGCATTAACTGACTGTAAAAGTCCAGTTTTCACCCTTGCCGAACATGGCCGGAATTTCTGGGTTCGATCGTAGCGCCACCAGTGGCTATTATGAGTTATGTCCCTTCTATGTCTCTCCTATTCACCAATCAGATTCCGCCTCTGATATCTCTTGCATTTTCTCTTCAAACAAAATGGCGGTGCCAAATCAGGACGATCTGATCAATAATCAAGATCTATATTGTCATATTATGGGTCTTAGTTCGTAAAGTCGATCAAATCACATGAGCACCTTGATTAAAAACATGAAAAGATTTGGAAAATATCTGTTGGAAAATATGAGTTGGCGGTAAACATGCTTTGCAAATCCTGCAATCGACCGAAATCTGCACGGCAGATGATGTCAATGCATAGACTTGTTAGTCCAGCCAAAATATAACTCAATAATTCCAGCCAAGTTCAGCAAAGATGGAAACTGGACTTTCATAGCCAGTTAACTCCCTTGCCTCGGGAAGATGGGTTACAATAGGTCTCCAACAATCTATGATGGTCGGGAGAGGAAACCAAATGGATCAGTGGTCAGACTTAGCGACTTGGTTGATTTCATGTCATTGTTTCCCGACAGTGTGGAATCACTGAACTGTCTGGTCCAGTCTTGATTATTTACAGGCCACCATCATATAGCTGGAGTGCGACATTTAACAACAAACAAAACAAATCAGACAAAGAAATAAAAGGAGGAAATACAGAGGTTCTGAATGGATGTCAGGGGATCACAGGTGGCTTGGTTTGATTTGTCTACTCCCCAGGGAGCTGAGAATGAAAAACACTCACTCACTCACTCACTCACCCAACCCCCCACACTCACTCACTCACTCACTCACTCAGCCACCCACCCACCCACCTGCTCGCTCGCTCACTCTCTCTCTCACTCACTCACTCACTCACTCACTCACTCACTCACTCACTCACTCACTCACCCACCCACCCACTCACTCAATCACTCACTCAAACACCAATTCACTCACTCACTCACTCACTCACTCACTCACTCACTCACTCACTCACCCACCCATCCACTCAATCACTCACTCAAACACCCATTCACTCACTCACTCACTCACTCACTCACTCACTCACTCCTAGGTTTCACACTGATTGAGTGAGTGAGTGATTATGTTTTTACGCCGCTGTTAGCAATATTCCAGCAATATCACGGCGGGGGACAACAGAAATAGGCTTCACACATTGTACCCATGTCGGGAATCGAACCCGGGTTCTCGGCGTGACGAGCGAACGCTTTAACCACTGGGCTACCCGACCGCCCCCACACTGATTGAAATCTGCATCCCTGACCTCCACCAGCTAAATGCCATCCTAGAACTTCTCCAGGGCAAATATGGCTTAGTTCCAAATTAGCAATTCTTTGTCTATCATCTTTTGTGTGCAAGGCTTGGAGCAATGTGTATTATGGTTGTCTGTAGATTGGCAAGTTTGAAGATCAATATACACTGCATGGGAATAAAAGCGACACAACCCTTTCAATAATTATAAGAAATCTCTGCTCAAAGCAGAGTCCATCATACGATTCCAACTATCAAATAGTGATGATACCAGTGTTCATGAAAGGGTAAGTGTATCCTGCCCCACCGATGCACCTGTCACAAACACCCATCAACTTCCGTGGTTCAATCCCCAGTCACACCATACCAAAAGATGTTGTACTTGTTGTTACCCTGCCTGGTTCTCAGCATTCAGAAGATGAAACAAGGACTGGGCCCCGTTCCACAAAGCGATCTTAGCGCTACGATTGTCGTAAGTCAGTGTTAAAGAATGGGAGTTACGATCAACGAGCTAAGATCACTTTGTGGAATGGGGCCCAGATGGCTCGGAGTCAGCATACTACACCCACGCACACCCACACACTGCTACGTCAGTGCAATAATCTTTAACTTTCACACCTCCACCTTCTGGCAGATTGGAATCCAAACCGTTAAAGACACCCTTATTTTCTGTTTTACAAAAGTTATAGTTGACTGATTGGAAACCTGGGATTTTAAGTGTGACTGTATAGCTTTGAGGACACAGATGGTGGTGAAAGAAAGACCTGGTTGGTAGCATTTAAAAACTTCAATTCATTTAGAGTAATTGTTTTTCTTATTACTTTCAGTTTCTGTGACCAACACCGTTTGATGTACACAACTTTGCTGTAAAAACATCTGTTCGTATGGCCATTTTTGGAAACCTCATTTAACTCTAAATTATCAACATGTGTGCTGAGAATAACGCAAGGTCTCACGGAAATTATGGTTGACATGCAAAAACAAATAACTGTAGAAGATCCAGTAAGCTTATGGAGTGGTCCTCTGTTAATTTGACTTCTCTGAACACAAAGAAGGATAAACCTGAAACTCAGGGAAAACCTGAACTTAGATTTGTCATAGCATTAAAATCAACGATTCATTTTATGTTGTTCTTGTTGAAACGAATTTAATTTCTCAGACACTACAAGGCCTTAGGGGGCACGGGGGGCCCAGTCGTCTAAGGCGCCGTGATTCCCTGTGCAGAGTTGCATCCCTTGGGCACGACCGAAACCTATGGTTGTGGGTTCGAATCCTGGTTCGCCCGATTATGTTTCTAGGTTTGTCAGCACCATACCCATGCTTGTGGGTTTCACCCAAGTGGTAAATGTCTGAGACCTGCATCACTTCAGGCTTTCCTCCCACATTAAGCTGACACGCTGCGATATAACTGGAATACTGTTAAAAGCGGTGTTAAACCCAACTCGGACGCTACAAGGCTTAAGAATCTGGAACATTATTATGACACATGACTACATGCCACAACATCATTAAGACACCAATGATACATTCCGAGAAGTTTGGATCCGTGAAGATCAGGGCAGACTCAATTAATTACAGACTGCTGTCATATAGCTGCAATGTTGCTGAGTGCAGCGTTAAGACCCCAAAAAACAAACATTATTATGATCTGAAGCAATAATTTTGGACTTGTGCCGTTGAAATAGATGATATACTCCTTGTCTTCCTGAATTGGTAAACAGGACACAGAGAGCTGAAACTTTGATAGGACGTGTAGGTACCACTTTAATGGGACACATAACGTTGGACCTGTGAAGATCCAGGGTAAAACAGGTCTTCAGTAAGCCATGCTTGCCGTAAAGGGTGACGATGCTTGTCGTAAGAGGCGACTAACGGGATCGGGTGGTCAGACTTGGTTGATGCATGTCATCATATCCCAATTGTGTGGATTGATGTTCATGATGTCAATCACTGGATTGTGTGGTCCAGACTATTATTTACAGACAGCGTTAAACAACAAACAAACAAAAGTTGCATGATCACAATGATGCTAACTTAATTATCACCTCATTGGAACGTGGCAACAATATTGATAGTGACAGCTTGGGTCATAACAGCCATGTATGCAAAGGTCATATGTAACTGGGGCGGTCGGGTAGCCTAGTGGATAAAGCGTTCGCTCGTCACGCCGAAGACCCGGGTTCGAATCCCGACATGGGTACAATGTGTGAAGCCCATTTCTGGTGTCCCCCGCCGTGATATTGCTGCAATATTGCTAAAAGCGGCGTAAAACCAAACTCACTCACTCACTCATATGTAACTTGAAAAGTCAAATAAACCCTTTGTCGTATTTACAAGTATTTGTGTCATTTTTAGTTCAATATAATCATATCATAGTGTTCCAACCTTTGTTATGCAACCATTTGTTGTAGGGCTGGGACGGATAACTTGGGTACTCTGGTCGGGTGGGTCCTGATCGAGTTGGACCCGGGTACCCACATGACTACCCGGACCCCTGGTTAGTCACGTGACATACTGTTTAATGACATTAACAATAAAATTCAATGGTTACACTACAAGTATGGCTAATGTTCACATTTCTTTCTCACTATGAAGGCATTCGTTCTGACTTTTATATGTTCAAGAAAGGATAAAGCATCTCTCAACTGCAGTGTATGCATGATCAGATCGTTTTATACATGTATCTAAATAGTTTTTGCCAGGGCTCAGGTAAAACAATTCCCATTCAGACATTTTGTACCCAACTCTTGAGACCTATAGCGGGTATCCGGGTAGCGTCGGGTAATAGGGTGTCGGGTACCCGGGTAGTAAATTTGGACTCGTCCCAGCAGCTAATTTGTTAATAATATACAAATGATGTCAGCTTTGAAACAGCAGGATCTCTTTCTCAGGAGACGAATATCACATATATGAACCAGTTTCCTAGTAATGGTGTCATTAAGTCTGTCCTTCAGGCGCACAAGATTTCAATACCATATATTTGAACTCATGGCATTATTTTGCCATATTTTTCCATTGCAAATGAGCCTATGCGTCTAGACATTTGAATAAGTAATAATTTTGTCCTGTGAAGACACATATCTAAGAACCCCATCGCAAAAAACATTATCAGCTGATCACCGCGAGCACATAACGCCAGAAATACCTGTCAACAAATCCGAACAAGTATGCAATTTAATCCTGTTATTATTATACTATCTGGTTATAAAAAACGTGTTTATTGTATATCTGGGAATTGGCGAAATCATGTGTGAAGTGATTGGTAGATCGCACAACTCACCGTTATTTACAGCAACCATGGCCAGATTACTGCGATTGATGCCTTGAAACGAAGTTCAGTTGCCAAAGAATGGATACATATATCATAAATGCCATACTTTGACCCGTTAAAAGTCATATTTGTGGCAATGTGACTATTATATGTCAACATTACGTTTTCACGATCGAAATACATATAGCGCAGGAAGATCCAATGTTCTGACGGCAAAGATCGTTTTGGTAATAAAAAAATCCAAGATATTTTTATACGACAATTTGTTACAAGGTAAATCATCATAAAAATATATTTTTTATCACTTTACTTATCCAAATCAGACTTTAAGATGATAAATAATTACCTTTTCTTTCACTTATTTTTTTTACCTACCAACCAAAATTTTCGCAATCAAACTCTGTCAAAATAAAAATAAAAACGTATGGCCTAAGTGACAACATATTGACTTGACAGATGGCTTGAGTAGATGTCAGTGTGACTGGCAATTTGAAGTTGGCAAAAAAACAGCAGTAAATCGTCCAAAACAGAAGCCTGGCACCATGCTTCGGCCTAGATTTGTCCATGGCATTCCAAAATTGTTTTAATTTGGTTGGTCTGTCTGTGCATTTCATCAACAGTGCCTATTGCCTACAGTGTAAAACGTGTTCAGTGCACATTGCTTACGTTGTGTTTTTAACATCTCTTTCACATTTTTATGTGAAATTTGGTGATAAGACATTTGGGCAAGAAGTAGGCATCCAATGGACCCCAATTGTGCTCCCCTGTGCTGATGGTATATTTTGTGCATATCAAATCAGAATTTCTGCTTGGATTTGCAAAATCAAAACGCAAAAAATTTGGCCAAGAACTTCAAATTGAGCTTCACGACTATGTCAATAATCTGATATCGTTCAATAATGGTCAAATATCCAATTACCTTCCACTGAATTACCCACCAGATCTAGAAATAAAGGAGACCAGTGAGACCGCCTCATCTGTGTCATATTTAGATTTATGCCTCAAAAAAACTATTGACAAGATTGTAGGGTGAGAGGTAAAACTCTAGTTACCAACCTTCCCTTTATGTGGAGAAATATTCCAGCAGCTCCAACATTTCACAACTTTTGAGGTACAATCAGGCATGCTCTTTGTTTGATGTTTGTTTGTTTGTTTGTTGTTAAACGCCGCACTCAGCAATATTCCAGCTATATGGGGGTGGTCGGGTAGCCTTGTGGTTAAAGCATTCGAATACCCAGGTTCGATTCTCGACATGGGTACAATGTGTTAAGCCCATTTCTGGTGTCCCTTAACATGATATTGCTAAAAGTGGCGTAAAACCATACTCATTCACTCACTCACTCCAACTATATGACGGCGGTCTGTAAGCAATTGAGTCTGGACCAGACAATCCAGTGATTGATATCATGAACATCAATCTACGCAATTGGGATACTATGACATGCATCAACCAAGTCAGCAAACCTTACCACCCGATCCAATTAGTCGCCTCTTACGACAAGCTTAGTGGCCTTTTACGGCAAGCATGGGTTGCTGAAGTCCTATTCTACCCAGGATCTTCATGGGTCCTCTTCATATGAAGATTTTAAAAAGCTTCATATGATGAAAGTTTTGTCAATGATTTAACATTCAAGGTCTTAGTATGGCTTTCAAACAGTTTATGGTAGAAATCTTGAGGACATTTCCAAATTTGAAGCACCAGTGACAAAAATGATGTCCCACAGAATGTGTAAAATTGAAGAAATGCTTGAATCTTCAAAACGTTTAATTGATATACAAGAAATAACATATGAAGACTTATATTTTGTTCTTTTCATGTTTCGTACTAAGAACAACACCAAATAAGGAGGTAAGGTTAAAATTGGTTTGGGGAAGCAGACTTTGGCGGTTATGAGAAAACATTTTTCAAATATTTTGAAGATGTGCAAGTCTTTTACCCAAGGTCATTTTGTTAGATGTTGAGGCAGAAATCTTCATTTTGAGACACTCATTGTTTGATTCTATAGAAGTTTGATATACTTACCTTTTTGTTCTTTTTGCCATTCTTTGGTACTTGATCGTGTCACAAGTCCAAAACTTTGAAGTTTCATGGACATGTTTCTATTTCTCCACAAATTTTACGACCCGTGAAGATCCCGTGTAGAATAGATCTTCAGCAACCCATGCTTGCCGTAAAAGGCGACTATGCATGTCATAAGAGGCGACTATGGGATCGGGTGGTCAGGCTCGCTGACTTGGTTGATGCATGTCATGGTATCCCACATGCGTGGATCGATGCTCATGATGTCAATCACTGGTTTGTCTGGTCCAGACTTGATTATTTACTGGCCGCCCTCATATAGATGGAATATTGCTGAGTGTGGTGTTAAACAACAAATAAACAAAAACAAACAAACACAAATTTTACAATTTCCGGTTGGCAGAAGCAGATTTTGAAGGTTAGCTTAATTTTTTCGTATAAAGCTTCATCTTGCTGCTAAAAGCTTCATTTGTCTGCACACTCTTCGGCCCTCACAAATGAGTACATCTGAAGTAACAAGTAAGTGAGTGAGAGGGTTTGACACCATTTTGAGCTGAACACTTAAATCTTGGATATGCAGTTGGTGCGAAAAAACAATTTTGAAAAGTATAGCTGAAGTTTCCCTTTCTGGATTTTTAAACAAATCCTTCATTTTTACCAATAAATCCTCTATGATTTCCCCGGATACGAGTTCCCAGACAAATAATGGACGAGGCTGGGGATTTGGCCAGTTGATGGAAGGAGCAATATGATTAAGAAAAGACCAAGTAACACTGTTTGTCATTCCTTGAGATTAATTCTGCAGATATTTCGCACATCTGGATGAAAAAAGTGCGAAAGTTTGGGAATGATATGGTGTTCCTCAAGACCACTAAAGCAGAATAAAATCCAACTCACTCCAATAAACATGCTTCACTTGCGTGCTCTAGAAATAGTTTTTTAGGCTTGACGTGTGCACTCTACTCACAGGTTGAGCAGAAAAACTTTTTGTACAAGATGGACATGGAATTCTTGCCTCCATCATATTATGTTTTATCAGAATCAAATACACATATATTGAATCAGAAAGTTTCCTGTAGACTTTTTTTCCTGTTTTGTGATATTAGAAATAATATTTAAAATATAACCCTGTCATTATTTGCGAAAGTGAGTTATATAATCATTTAATTGCTGCTTTTTTCTCCATTCCTTATTACTTTATTTTTATGAAATTTGACAGTGATGTAAATATTATACCACAAATGAGATTGTGTTCAGTTCTCAAGTTTTATTAAACCATTATTTTAACAGAATAAAACAGAATAAAATGATCCTCCAAGCAAGACACATAGAGAATCTTACCCTCGTGTCTTTTGATAGAACATATCACAACGATTGTTGATATATTTGACATCAAAAGACACGAGGGTGAGATTTTATTTATCACCCAACATCATTCTTCCAACTTTTTCAGTTTGTAGACAGTAATAAGCAGTGTCTTCAGTGTAAAAAGTTCTATTATTACTTGCCCATGAAGAGATCACCCGTTCAATAAACCAATAAACATACAGCTGTATTACACATTGTGCAATACCAAAACGCGTGCTTATATACTCTCAGAACACGTTTCACGAACAAATATTGAAAGCTCTCAACATCCCTTGGCTTATTCAACGACATTGCGTGTGGAGTTGATAGATCACTCGATGCACACTCGATGACCCCAGCAACCTTGTTGCTAGGCTGACGTCACATGGCATTGTTGGATCTTGCAACAAAATTCCACAAATTACGTCATCGGGTTTTGTGACATGATTGTAAACTTTGAGGTGCAAGGCCCCGTTCCACAAGGCGATCGTATTGTAGCGCAACGACAGTCGTTAGTCTAAGCTAAAGTATGTGAGTTGCGATAGCCTTAGCGCTACGATAATTTTGTGGGATTGACGCCTGAATTCTGAAGGTGGACCATTATATGATATAAATTCATACGTTTCAACTTTTGACGTGTTTGAAGTATTATTCTGTTAAACTCAATTGGATTATGCCATGGATCATGTAGGTGTCAGCCTATTCACACTCAACAGTATAATTCTAAAAACATTATAAATGGCCAGTAATAAATAAAATACTAAACTCGCTTCTGTGTAAAACCAATTTTATGAAACTCGTGAATAGTTGTGGTATCTGACTCGCTTTCGCTCGTCAGATACCAGAACTATTCACTCGTTTCATAAGATTGGTATTACACGGGAGCTCGTTTAGTATTCTATATTTAACAGCTTCAGTAGCAGCGCCATTAGTGATGTCATATGATTGTGACATCATGGTAACCAATGACGTCACAATGGTCTGCAAAGCATTGTGATGCAATTTCGGTGCAGCAATATCTTCAATGTAGATATCACATGATCTCACCCAAGCATATCTCCTGTGGGAGCCAGTTTTGGATGATAAATAAAAATGCATTGAATAGTGCTAATTCAGAAAGCGACTTAAAACCACATACACTCACACATTCACAATACTCTGCATCACTTTGGGATTTTCCCTCACATTGAACTAATGTGTTGGTAATATGGACTGACATGTTGGTATTGTGGACTGATGTGTTGGTATCATGGACTGATGTGTTGGTATTTTGGACTGATGTGTTGGTATTATGGACTGATGTGTTGGTATTATGGACTGACATGTTGGTATTATGGACTGATGTGTTGGTATCATAGAGTGATGTGTTGGTATTATGGACTGACATGTTGGTATTATGGACTGATGTGTTGGTATTATGGACTGCTGTGTTGGTATTATGGACTGATGTGTTGGTAATATGGACTGACGTGTTGGTATTATGGACTGACGTGTTGGTATTATGGACTGCCATTTTGGTATTATAGACTGACATGTTGGTATTATGGTCTGACATGTTGGTATTATGGACTGACGTGTTGGTATCATGGACTGACATGTTGGTCTCATGGACTGACATGTTGGTATTATAGACTAACATGTTGGTATTATGGACTGATGTGTTGGTATTATGGACTGACATGTTGGTATTATGGACTGACATGTTGGTATTATGGACTGATGTGTTGGTATCATGGACTGACATGTTGGTATTATTGACTGATGTGTTGGTATTATAGACTGACATGTTGGTATTATGGACTTACATGTTGGTATTATGGACTGATGTGTTGGTATCATGGACTGACATGTTGGTATTATAGACTGACATGTTGGTATTATGGACTGATGTGTTGGTATTATGGACTGATGTGTTGGTATCATGGACTGACGTGTTGGTATTATGGACTGATGTGTTGGTATTATGGACTGATGTGTTGATATTATGGACTGATGTGTTGGTATTATGGACTGACGTGTTGGTATTATGGACTGATGTGTTGGTATTATGGACTGATGTGTTGGTATCATGGACTGACGTGTTGGTATTATGGACTGACGTGTTGGTATCATGGACTGATGTGTTGATATTATGGACTGATGTGTTGATATTATGGACTGATGTGTTGATATTATGGACTGATGTGTTGGTATTATGGACTGATGTGTTGATATTATGGACTGATGTGTTGGT
Source organism: Haliotis rufescens (assembly GCF_023055435.1). Taxonomy (NCBI): domain Eukaryota; kingdom Metazoa; phylum Mollusca; class Gastropoda; order Lepetellida; family Haliotidae; genus Haliotis; species Haliotis rufescens. The sequence continues at coordinate 1,828,069 of NW_025963846.1, read as the reverse complement.
ATTATGGACTGACGTGTTGGTATTATGGACTGATGTGTTGGTATTATGGACTGATGTGTTGGTATCATGGACTGACGTGTTGGTATTATGGACTGACATGTTGGTATTATGGACTAATGTGTTGGTATTATGGACTGATGTGTTGGTATCATGGACTGACATGTTGGTATTATGGACTGAGGTGTTGGTTTTATGGACTGACGTGTTGGTATTATGGACCACCTTTTTCCATTCAAAACCGTCAATGTGTGATTTTGCATCAAAATGTAAATATGAAATGTAGAATATGCAATGAACAAGTTCCAAGTTGTCCGACTCCCCATTGTTCGGAGACATTGGGAGAGTACCCGGGTTTGCTACCAGGAACACAGCCCATCTGACAATCTGGGTAATACAGAAGGCTGCAGTGTTGTGGAGTTTTCACATTCTCCGAAAAGTTCTGGGTTGTTTTGACAAGGCAGCGCTTCCTGGGAGAAGTCCCATTCGCTGTCTGGGCTGCTTGTAGGGGGGGCAAGGGCCCTGAGCCGAAGATGAGCCTTACCAGCCTGACTGTGCCAGGATCACCCAAACCATCTTTGCTGCTTTTTTTAAATTTAATCTGTTAATAACAATAAAGATAATGAAATATATTAAGCGCCTGACTTCCAAGTTGGACAACTTTTCAGCAACATATTATTACCCCAATCAATGGAGTAATGTGCACTCATTCTCAGCTTCCTGGGGAGAATACAACCCAAAGTAACAAAATCCCATGTGCAGCAATGTGGGGCCAGACAAAGCCCTAGAAACTCTCAGGAGTGACCCATCCATCTACTCCCAGTGACCAATACAAAAAGTTGAAATCAGTTTGTCTTGGGTCCCTGTGAACTACTGCATTGTAAATGACTGTCAATAACCTGATTAGGAAAATAGGCTTCACACGTTTGGGAAGCAAACCCTTTTCTTCTGCATGACAAACAATCACTTTATCCAGGAAGCTACCCTCCTGCCCCTAAATTGAAAACAGATGAGACTTCATATGGCTGTATATCAAAGAAGTTTGACATTTATCTCCCCAATATGCATTGATTACCTCTTCAGGGGATTTGTCTGGAGCATTTTGAAACCCATGTCACCAAACTCTGGCTGACTGGGCAGTCAAGGTGTCATTCAGGCTGTTGCCATGACCCAAATTTGGCTTTGTGAATTTGAGCAGTTAATAAGTGACTGTTGGGGATACGGCTCAGACAAAGGATGAAGGATTCACTGGATACATAATCTTGGCTTTTGGACATTAAAAGACAAACTGTCAAGTCGAATTGACAGCTCTGCTAGTTTTATTAATTATTAAATGTCTAAGATAGGTTTTCAGCTTCCTGAGGGACTGGTGATTATCTATTCCGATTGCGTAGGGCAGTGACATTTTATTCATGGGATATTAATTTAATGTCGCTTTGAACAGTTTTCCTGATATATCATCGCATGTGAGTGAGTGAGTGAGTTTGGTTGAACGCCGCTTTTAACAGTTATATCGCGGCGTGTCAGCTTAATGTGGGAGGAAAGCCCGAAGTGATGCAGGTCTCAGACATTCACCACTTAGGTGAAACCCACGAGCACGGGTATGGTGCTGACAAACCTAGAAACATAATCGGGGCAAACCAGGATTTAAAAATACAATCATAGGTTCCTGGCATGCCCAAGGGATGCAACTCTGCACAGCAAATCGTGGCGCCTTAGACGACTGGGCCACCCGTGACCCTGTAGTCACTCAAGTTTGATAATGGTGTAAGGAGCTTCTTTAAAAAGTCACTTTTGCAATAAACCAGTGGTTGGTATCAATAAAGTTTTACGTTTTCTTATTCACTCACCAACTTCTAGAACGCCAATTAAATAGTTTAGCCAGAGGTGATGCAGGTCTCAGATGTTTACCACTTCGGTGAAACCCACGAGCACGGGTATGGTGCCGACATACCTGGAAACATAATCGGGGCGAACCAGGCTTTGAACATACAATGGATTTCTGGCGTGGCAAATGATGCGACTCTGCATGGTGATTCATTGTAGCAATGACCCGTGAAGATCAGGGGTAGAATAGGTCTTCAGCAACCCATGCTTGCCGTAAAAGGCGACTAACGGGATCAGGTGGTCAGGTTGCTGACTTGGTTGATGCATGTCATCGTATCCCAACTGCATGGATTGATGCTCATGATGTCAATCACTGTATTGTCTGGTCCAGATTTGATTATTTACAGACCGCTGTTTTGCAGTATACTGTACACTGGTAGTACCATGCAGTCCTATTGCAAAGAGGGCGGTAGCCAAGTGGTTAAAGCTTGGCTTGTCATGCCTAAGACCCTGGTTCGAAGCCTAATTCTGGTGTCCCCCGCCGTGATATTGCTGGAATATTGCTAAAAGCGGCATAAAACCATACTCGATCACTCCTATTGCAAAGGGTTGGTGTACAGTTCCTGTTGTGTTCAGTTTTGCTTCAAACAGGTAGATATTTATAAGCAGCACAATGGGTCAGGTTAGCTCTTTGTGGTAGTGCATGTTGTGTTCAGGCCCCGGAGCACCCAGCCTTACCGCAGCTGGACTAACGTCTCTTCATCTTTCGACCGACACCCTCCGTGGTCTGGTGGTAGGGTGTCCGCTAGAGAGCGCAAGGTCTGGGGTTCGATTCCTGGCTGTGTCATACTGATGTTAAAAGATGATACTTGTTGTTACCCTGCATGGCGCTCGGTTTAAGGGGCTAAAACAAGGATGGTCAGCCCGGAGTCAGAATACTGTGTCTGTGTGGGTCTGCAATGGGACTAGCCTCTTTCAATCTATGCCATGTATACATGTCAATGATACATGATAATAAACCTTTGGAATTATATGTTCTTGCAGACAAAGAATGGGTAGCTATTACAGAAAGTCCGAGGTAGAATAGGTCTCTGGTACCCCATGCTAATTGTAATTTGAGAATTACCGTATTCAACGTAATAAGCGTCCAGGGCAGTCTCAAAATTAGAAATAGGGGGCTTTTATAAGAATATTATTTTGGTGAAAAAAACAGAGTTGAAAGATAAATTTTGTGGTTATGCTGACAGCCTGAAATGTTTATGTACGACAGACATATTTTTCCAGAATTTAATTGCCCATTATTAAGGGTGCATATAACACATGAGTGCGTATTATACGCGAATAAATAAGTCTTGTGTACATTGATCAATCGGAAGGGGTGCTAATTGGGACTGTTCACTAGCCAATATATACGCAAATATCACCGTGGGGGCTTATTAGAGCAGGGCGCTTATTATGTCAAATGCCATCTTCCCGAGGCAAGAGAGTTAACTGACTATAAAAGTCCAGTTTCCACCCTTGCAGAACTAGGCTGGTATTATGGAGTTTTGGCTGGACTAACAAGTCTATGCACCAAAATCGAAATCCGGTCGTAAACTGTCGTGCAGATTTCGGTTGATTGCAGGATTTGCAAAGCATGTGCACCACCAACTCGTTGTCAGCAGATATTTTCCAAATCTTTTCATGTTTTTAATCAAGGTGCTCACGTGATTTGATGCATTTCGCGATGTAAGACCCGTTTTATCACAATATGGATCTTGATTATCGATCAGATCGTTTTGGCTGGGCGCCACCATTTTGTGTGAAGCAAACGCAAGTGATACGAGAGGTGGAATCTGAATGGTCCATAGGAGAGGCTTAGAAGAGACATAACTGGTAATAGCCACTGGTGGCGCTACGATCGAGCCCAGTAATTCCAGCCTAGTTCAGCAAGGGTGGAAACTGGACTTTTATAGTCAGCTAACTCTCTTGCCTTGGGAAGATGGTCAAGTACGGTATACTTTGTTGTTTAATGCTGTATTCAGCAATATGATGATGGTGGTCTGTAAAAATTGAGTCTGGACCACATAATCAAATGAATGACATCATGATCATCAATCTAAACATTTGGGATACAATGCATGTATCAAGCAAGCCAGCGAACCTGATTTCAATTCATGTTAAATTGTTGCCTCTTACAAGGTGCGGGGGCACGGGTGGCCCAGTCGTCTAAGGCGCCGCGATTCGCTGTGCAGAGTTGCGTCCCTTGGGTACGCCAGAAACCTATGATTGTGGGTTCGAATCCTGGTTCGCCCCGATTATGTTTCTAGGTTTGTCAGCATCATACCCGTGCTCGTGGGTTTCATCGAAGTGGTAAACGTCAGAGACCTGCATCACTTCGGGCTTTCCTCCCACAATAAGCTGACACGCCGTGATATAACTGGAATACTGTTAAAAGCGGCGTTAAACCCAACTCACTCACTCACTCACTTACAAGGTGCATGGGTTGCTGAAGACAAGTTCTAACCCAGGTCTTCAAGGGAAGAGGACTGGGTGGTGTAGTGTGTATTGGGGATGATTGTGTGCATGATCAATTTCAGCCCGCCTCATACTCGTGTTGGAATGTTTCAGTGTTAGGAATATCCACATACTCATGGCACTCCCGTTAACAGATACATTTCCAAAGTAAGTAGGTTCTTTTGACTGAGAGTCCCATGGTAACAGACCATTACCTGACTTTTTTGTGCAAGATACTGAAACATTTTGCGCATTTTTATTATTATGCTCCTCCCTACCCCCCCCCCCTCACTCACTCACTCTCACTCACTCACTCACTCACTCACTCACTCAACCACTCAACCACTCAACCACTCACTCAACCACTCCACACTAACTCACTCACTCACTAACTCACTCACTCAACCACTCACTCAACCACTCCACACTAACTAACTCACTCACTCACTCACTCACTCAACCACTCAACACTCACTCACTCACTCACTCACTCACTCACTCACTCACTCACTCACTCACTCACTCACTCACTCAACCACTCACTCAACTCACTCAACCACTCACTCAACCACTACACACTAACTCACTCACTCAACCACTACACACTAACTCACTCACTCACTCACTCACTCACTCACTCACTAGCTCACTCACTCACTAGCTCACTCACTCACTCACTCACTCACTCACTCACTCACTCACTCACTCACTGGTTTGCCAGTAGGGGTGAAACGATACAGCAAGGTCATGATACAATACTCATCATGATACATGTACATAAGTCACAATGTGATACAGAAAAAACCGTATCGTGTATCGTATCATCGCATGAACACTTATGATGCACCAGTACACCAATGTATCGTTTACCCCTATTTGCCAGACAGTTGCAACATGTAATAGAAAACAAGTGTTCCTCTTCAATTCTAATCATGTAGCGAGGAAGATTTCCATTTTGTAGTCACCCCAATCATGATCTGCTTGGGTGTGGTTTGTGTGTGACAGAAACAAGATAATCCAATGTCTATTAAAATATCTGGGGCGGTCGGGTAGCCTAGTGGTTAAAGCGTTCGCTCGTCACGCCGAAGATCCGGGTTCGATTCCCGACATGGGTACAATGTGTGAAGCCCATTTCTGGTGTCCCCCGCCGTGATATTGCTGGAACATTGCTAAAAGCGGCGTAAAACCATACTCACTCACTCACTCACTCACTATTAAAATATCTGGTTTGTTTTGCCGGATTCTAGCAATCAAATTACTGTATTGGTAGTCATAGCACTGGTGTTTGGTCCAAATAAGGAATTCCATTGTGGCATAATTAAGTCATAGGATACCAGGGATCAGGAAACCAGTTTGTGCATTGTGACTACAAAATGTCCTGAAAAAGTGCAAACCTGACATTTTAAAATTTGCCTACCAGATATTTTTGAGATCGTACTTGCAGGACTGAGACCAGATATCCTAACGAAGGATATAAAACAAAGAGGTACAGGCAGACTGAGAAAGAATACATGTTCAAATATCAGACCCTGTGCGGATTCCAGATGAGATTAGAATATGTTGGTCGTAAGAAGCGATCAAATGAATCTGGTGTTTAGGCTCGGTGACTTGGTTGATTGTGTGTTGTAACGCACAGTGTGGATCGTTGATCACAATATCAGTATCAATCACTGGATTGTCTGGTCCAGGATCAATTATGTACAGGCACCAGCCGTACAGCTGGAAGATGCTAAGTGTTAAACAGCAAACATACACACATATCCCACAGGATTCATATAATTCAGCAACCACACTGTAACTAAATCTTCATTTTCAACAGAAGTCCTCTTCATTGTCAACTACACACAACTAGTTGTTCCCACAATAGCACCAGTAGCCTAAATGTTCTTCCATGTGTTAAGGTAAGAAAACCTCATTTCTTTCCTGTGTGTGCTGGAGACAACTCCTATGGTTTTGCTTGCTCTAGCACTGGTTATGTTGCCACTGTTTTAATAGTATCCTATCAGTACTTTTTATTTGCATTAAAGAAAAGTTACTGCCTGGTTACATGAGTATTTCTGGGGTTGGTAATTAGTGGGTTTTTTGTCTGTTATGGCGCTGGCTGTCCCCGCCTCTACATGTAAAAAGTGTGGACATTTCATGGTCACTGTGGACCCGCATAATTTCTGCTAGAAGTGCAGAGTTGAATTATGTATCGAGGAGTCCCGTTGCAATCTTTTGCACTCCCCTCTCCAAGATGACTTTCTCGAGCTAGATATACCTCCTTCACGAAAGCCAAGCCTTAGAAGACGGCTAAGAAGAAAGTCAAAGCCATCATGTCTTTGCCTGACGCAGCTTGGGAAAATCACTGAGGTCTGTCAAGATATGACTGAATGTTTCCAAGTCTCTACGATAAACTTGGCAGTTAAGGCCCGCAGCATGTCGTTTCCCCCTGAACAGCCTCATGATCCTTCCAGGGATTATACTGTGAACCGGCTTGGGAGAAACTCATACTGAGTTCTTTCACACCCCTCGTCAACATGACCGTTCCCAGGCACCATCTAACCTTTTTAGTCTTTCAGACTCCAAACGTGGTGGATCAGGACGAAGAAGCTTCAACTTCGGGGGTCAACCTCAAATGACCCACCCTACCTCCGCTCCTTCCACTGTCACAGATCCGTTCAACCTGGCTTTGTCCTCAGGCTAAGATACACGCCTACTGCTTTTCGGGGCGGTCCGGTAGCCTAGTGGTTTAAGTGGTCGCTCGTCACGCCGAAGACCCGGGTTCAATTCCCGACATGGGTGCAATGTGTGAAGTCCATTTGAAGCCCATTTCTGGTGTCCCCCGGACGTGATATTGCTGGAATATTGCTAAAAGCAGCGTTAAACCATACTCACTCACTCACTCACTCACTCACTCACCTACTGCTTTTCAAAGTTACACCGGCACTGGGTCCAGTGGGAGGTTGTCTTTTGTCATATACCACAAATTTGACGCACATTATGTCCGACTGCTGGATACTTGACGTTATTCTTCACGGGAACAAGTTTGCACTTCAACAAACATTCCCGCCTTGTATCCCGTCCAGTAGGTCACAGATTTCGGCTGGTGGGGGCCAGACTGGAGGCGGACGATCCAGCCATCAAGACCTTGATCGCCAAATGGGCCACAGCCAGGGTTTTTAGTCTCCTGTCTTCTTAGTTCTCAAGAAACACTTCACAGAAATGAGGATGATCTTAGATCTCGAGACCCTCATTAAGTGATATTTGGACCCAAATTCCAGATGGAATCTGTTCAAATGCGGCGTTCGTCTCTAATCTTCTTCCTCTAGTGGTTACATGTTTTGGAAAGAAGTGAGGTTTCTTATTAATAAGAAGAACTATTTTCTGATTTTTCATTTAAATTTAAAATCCAGACTATCAGATGAAACAGATTCTATTGGGCGTAAATGGCAAAATATCTTTGCAAAAAAAGCACCTGCCTTCATATGTTATACTGCTTTGAAAGTTGTGACATCACACTGTGTTCACCAGGAGTTTTGAGTGAGTGAGTTTAGTTCAATACTGCTTTGAACCTTTGTTAATTAAAGCATGTCAGCCTCATGTTGGCAGAATGCCCCAAATAATGCAGACATTTTCCACTTTGGTGAACCAGGGCTGACAAACCTGGAACATAATCAGGCTGAACTGGGATTCAAACCCACAACCATACATTTCTCGAGTCCCTAAGGGACATAACTCTGCACAGCTAATTGCAGTGCCTTACACAACTGGGCCACCCACTGTTTAAGGTCCCTTGCTCTCCAAAAGCATTAGAGGTGATTTGTTTGGATGGTCAGATTTGATAAATGGCTTGATTGTATATGATTGTATCCTAATGGCATGGAGCATTTATAATATCAAATATAATATCAAATATAATATCAAATATAATGTATAGTTTGTCTGTTACAGTCTCCATTTACAGGGGGCATGGGTGGCCCAGTCGTCTAAGGCGCCGTGATTCGCTATGCAGAGTTGCGTCCCTTTGGCATGCCAGGAACCTATGATTGTGGTTCGAATCCCAGTTCGCCCTGTGCTCGTGGGTTTCACCGAAGTGGTATATGTCTGAGACCTGCATCGCTTCGGGCTTTCCTCCAACATTAAGCTGACAAGCCGTGATATGACTGGAATACTGTTAAAAGCGGCGTTAAATCCAACTCACTCACTCACTCACTCAGGTTACAGGCCTCCATGAAATAGCCGGACTATTGCCGCCTTCACTGTAAAACCACAAACACTTTTACGTGCTCCCATAGCAGAACAATTATGTCACAACTTGGAATAGTCGATCTTATTGCACTGACAACTCTACAATACGTAGAGATCAATATGCTTTGTGATCTTTATTCCAGTAAATGTATTATTAACCACTAACAGTGCTTGGGCTGCCTTTATTTACATCTTCTCACAATCAAAGTCATATTTTGGTATATGCCAGAAATAGAAATCGGATAAAGATTTGTAAAAACCTTGCAACTCTGATCTTGCACTTCTAACATGACAATTGAAAGAAGGCTTCCGCGGTGCTCTGGGAAATAAAAACAGAGTCTCACGAGAAAGGGAAGAAAAAGAATAGGAGCACATTTTGACATTTTAAATTAGTTTAATAACTGTCACGTAACATCTTAAACTTGAGCTCAGTTATGTCAAAAAGCCATGTTTGTACAAAGCTGGTACATTTTTTGTGACAAAAAGTACAATAGCAAGCAAACAACTAAAAATGTTATTAACAATGAACTGTACAATATAACATTAGGCAGTATCACATCTCGATAAACAATGGCCACCGTCATTTTGAAGTATTTGTTAAATAAACATGAAATATTCCTTCAGTTGCAAATTCAATCCTATTTCCATTTCCTTTTTTCGGTATTTGAAAAATAATTTGAATATTCATTACTATATATATATATATGCATATAACATAAACATAGTTTTACACATTGTTTTTTTGTCTTGCATTTAGTTCCAGTTATCTTATTTTTTATTTTAAAATTTAAAATTTCTAAAAAGAAAGTTGTATGTATGTGTCAAACATTGTTCAAACATGATTTGTCTTGCATTTAGTTCTAGTTATTTTTATTTTTCATTTTAGAATTTAAAATTTCTGAAAAGAAAGTTGTATGTATGTGTCATATATGTATACAATCGCCATTCTGTGCATGGCTTGTGGTTAATTTTGTTAACATGAAGGTCATCTGTGGCTCTTGTTGAAACAACATGTTTAATAGCATATTTTAGATTGCAAATATATGGCCTTGTTCAAAAGGGTTTTGCCTGAATGAAAAAAGTTCTGCAAATAGGTGCATACAATTCTTTTTATCAATCATACACTATTCAAGGAGAAAGTTATGTATCTGCATGTACCGGTAAATTCACATCTTCTTGATTTGTTTTGATATTAAATTATGCATGACATGTTATTTACAGTGTTATTCTGGTTAGTTTTCATAAGTCTAGAACTGCAGAAATCTAATTTGAGGTCTTCACTAATGAGCACACAGATCTTTATGAAATTCAAACAAATTATTGATTTCAACATGTATTGGTTGGTTGGTTGGTTGTTTTACGCCGTACTCGGCAATATTCCAGCTATATGACAGCAGTCTCCTTTGAGAGACAGCCATATGAAGTCTAATCTGTTTTCCATTGAGAGGCAGTAGGGTAGCTTCCTGGATAAAGTGATCGTTTGTCATGCAGAAGAAAAGGGTTTGCTTCCCAAACGTGTGAAGTCTATTTTGTCCTAATCTTGTTATTGAATAGTCATTTAGTTGGTTGGTTTGTTTTGATGTTTAATGCCACACTCAGCAATATTCCAGCTATATGATGGCGTTCTGTAATCAGACAATCCAGTGATTAATATCATGAGCATCGATCCACGCAATTGGGATCAATGCCATGCATCAACCAAGTCAGCGAGCCTGACCACCCGATCCCGTTAGTTGCCTCTTACGACAAGCATAGTCACCTTTTACCGCCAAAATGGGTTGGTGAAGACCTATTCTACCCCGGATCTTCACGGGTCTAACATGTATTAACTAAACTTGAGTATTTATCTTCATGCCCTTCTTACACATTAATGTGTGTGTTTGTGTATGTTTGCGTATGATATTTTCCTTATCGCATATTCCATATAGTTATATTGTATACCACTCCATGTGGTGAATTCTGAGCCATAATATTGTAAATATTTGTTATTAGAAAATGTCCTATTTATACATATTTTCTGTTGTAAGTTACAATAAATTTTACAGATTATTTTTGCAAATGAGGGAATATCCTTCTTTTCTGAATATTATGTATATATTGCATAATGTATCATGCATTTATATATATATGCACAATTTTCAGTATCATTGAAACAAATAAAAACATAATGTACAACCCATGAATTACCAACAGCCAGTATGTCGCTGACACTTGTGAGTAACTGTTTAAGGCGAAAATTTGTGGTAGCATGTTTGCATGACCTTGAGAAGGGGTCAGGGCCCAAGGTCACAAAACATGCTGTTCGCCTTGAACAAAGTCACTAACAAGTCTGTTTTTACAGGGAAAACATACATCAATCCTCACAAGAGATGCGTTCATTTTGAACTATTTCAAAACATTTTATTATGACCGGACAAGTCAATATGCTTGCTTCTGTCTCCGTGTCACTGTGATATATGAGTTTGCATATGGCTCTCTCGTCCCTACAAGCCATGACTAGATATAATAATCTACAGGACTGTTCCACAAGAACAGCCACACTGAAGCTTAAATAAGGCAACCATTATCCTAAAGATCAGTAAATATATCACATCTGATACCATTCCATTTGCACACCAAATATTAATATTTGGTCATGCATATCCTTTGTATCGTTCCATGTCATCACAGGTATAAAATCCTTCATATACTTTGCCATCACAATGGATCCAATTAGCAGACAGCTTCTTCTTAGCTCTGTACATAGAATTACAGTTCATATTGTCTTCAAGAACATTGTCACTGCTTCACATCACAAGACGAACCTTTTGAAATCTTTCAATCTGGATAAGATGGATATCCATCAAGAAGATCAAGAAGAAAGCTCATCACATGGCATCTTCCAGTTGCTTATAAATTTTTCAATGTTTAAAATTTTTATTCCTGATGCCAAATCCTGCCAGCAGGATTTCACAAAGCTGCTGTTCCTGGACAAGCTCTGGATCTGACAAAGTGTTCTTGTTCTTGTTTTGTTCCTCACACATGAACACTTCCCCATGTTGACACTGTCTGACATCAGAAACATCTCACCATTATCAGTTATGAAGATGTTTTTCTTCACGAAATTTTCCATTCATGACACCGTGTAATTTATAGTGGAACATGCTTCAGCAGGTCGCATTGTGTTAATATTGAATAATACATTTGTAGGTAAGCATAGGATGACAGCCACAAGAACACTCCTTAAGTGGGAGATCTCCACCAAACGAATTTCAAGCTCAGGGATTGTTCCGTGATGGTCAATATTTGATTCTGAAGATCACCCACCACACTCACTCGACACAGGTTAGAGGCACTGAATGTTTTACCCAATGTTGTGTGCATTCTCATAGATTCATGTAAAGTGGTATCCAAGGCAAATACCTGTATCATTTCAGCTGCATTTCAGGAGTGTTGAACTCTTCAGCAAGAGTCTGCCCTTGTCTCATCACTATACCATGGTCGTATCTGTCTTTACAACACTGTACGTGGCCCCGTTCTGCTTGTGATATTTACTGAAGAAGGTCTTGTTCTTGCCGATGAAGAGGTTCTTGAAGGTGTTCCTGAACTGCTGACTCATGATGCAGTAGAGGATGAAGTTGACGGCGCTGTTGATGAGAACCAGAATGTCCATGAGGTCGCCCAGTATGATGTACACCTCCCACAAATCACTACTCATAGAACCTATTAGGGCCAGGATTCCTTGAGGCAGCTCTGTTATAACAAAGAACATCACAACAGCCACCAACATGACTGTTGTGCGGTTGTGCTCGTTGGATTGGTGGTCGTGGTCAGATGCCCGGCTAACTTTTCCGAGGAGTCGAGCACGGCGTCTTTTCGCCCGCTGCATAGCTAGGATTAGCAGCGTGCTTAGAAACACCAGTAAGATGCAAGGGAGGATTTTTATAACCACCCCGTAGACCCATTTAACGAAGGACGTATACCATACATGCTTATGGGCAAAGTCAGTTTCCAAAATCCAATAGCACGTCGTAGAATTATGGTAGGTCGTTCCTATATCCACTACCCGGTATATTACATAGTTGGGACAGCAGACAATGATGGTAACAATTACGATTAAGCCTACTGTCAGTTTGGCTCGTTGGAGACTGCATAGTGTCATGGCTTTGGATGGGATACATACAAATATGTACCGGAACACTGCCAATGCGACTGTCAACCACATTGCCATATTGTGACATGTGACGATGAATAGGTTGTGGAACAGGATAAAGTACATCCACTCTTTGGGGTGCTTCACCTCATCACAGTTGGGTTGGCTGATGATATACAGATAGGTTGCCATGATCGGGTACGTGCTCATCGTAAGCATGTCTGCTATTGCCAGTGCCGTGAGGATATAGTTAGTTGGTGATAACATGTGCTTGCGCGTGAGGACAATTATATTCAAGGCATTGGATATAATTCCGAAAATACATACAGCAATGCTGAGGTAGCCATGAATCCGGCCATAGGTGGTGCCAAATTGCTCGATTGGTGACGGAGTCGTGGGTGTCAACATTTGAGTCACAGCTTCCGTCATGTCAATCACAACACTGGGTTTGAGAATGTCGGAGCCATTCACCATGGGATGTCCATTTTGGTAGCCAATTGAATTCGCAGCCATTTTGAAGTTGAATCAGGTTATTAATCCAACAGTAATTGCAATTGCGGCAACAAAAAATTCAGATCCCAAAATATCCTTCAGAATGAAACTCACATGCAAACGAAAGTATTTTGAATCCAAAACAAACACAATGTCTCCAGAGTAAGTTTGTTTATAAAGTTTGGGGATATAAATTTCACTTACCACTCCCTCCTAGAAGAAGAAAACAGAGTTCACACGGTGAGATAAAACCACATTCCGTAATCGGAAAGCATTAGAGAACGGCTTCCAGCAACTCCAATCTAAATGCAAAAACTGATCTAATGCTATGAAGAAGCTTTGTCTCCACTTCACATGATACAAGGCACAACGGGCTTGCTTCCATGACCAATAAACAAAATTCAGCTGATGAAGTTACGACGTGTCATTCGGCTTCTCAAGGTTCCGTCAACTAATTGCCACCCAACTCAATCCATGTGTGGTTGGTAGAGGCTCCTGGAAAGGAAACGGCTGCAACGGCCCTTCCTTTAATTTTCATCATCCTCTCAAAATTAGAAATTGCTGTTTGGCTGTTGGCTAATGGTAATATTGTCTCTTCAACCTCCGGGTGGGATTTACACTAGCTCCATCTGGTAGATTAAGAAGAAATTTAATCGTCTTTTGGAGACAGATTTAATTTTGCTGAAAGTTATATTCCCTGCCACTGCATCCTCCAGTGAGTCTAGTTTTTATGAAGTTTTTGTAAGGCTGTAGTCTGAATCTTTGTTTGATTTGTAATTACCTTCATGGTAGTCTTTGATACTGATGAATTATGAAAGTAGTTGACGCCACTCGTTCACTTGATTATACCCTTCAATTCTCACACATAATTAGGTTCAAGTCCTTGATCCTTTCTGTCTCACAAACTACATTTACTGTAGCTGCAAAATGGTTTAGAATCCAGTTTTCTTGAGGACAAATTAATCAAGTACAGAGCAGTCATCAGATGTAACACTAGAAATGTCCGTCAAGTGGCAAACTTGGCGTTCCACGGAGTCGACAGGCAGAATTACAACCAGCATGGCAAAGTGCGTGACAGAACATGCTTCTTGTTCTGGCAGAAGAATACAGCACACACAGGGTCACAATCTGACACGTATTCAGAGAGAAAGTTTGGAAATAGGTGAACCTCTCGACTTCCTGTCTTGGTATTGATCAATCCTCAGCTCGATGATTATTCCCGGCAGTCAGGATAATCCCCGTACTTGAAGTCACGGTTCCGCAAAAGTCTCGGGCACCATCAGCAATCACCACGAGTCCTGCCTGTGGTTTAAGTCTGAAAAAAACAAGATGACGGTGTGTTATTCATGGGCTTAGCGTACCCAAAAATACCATTATTAAAACAAACAGAATTGTCAATGAGGATTTCTTGTTGAAATTGGAGTGAAGATTTCCGAACGTATGTTTTGAAAAAAAAAGAGGCAAATTTTGGAACATTGCGTGGGCTGTATTGATTTTGAAATAATTATTCCTTGATCAGGTTTTTAGGAAATGCTTGTCAAATTTGTCAGGTTTTCTGTGCCTATGAATCTTGTTAATTATGATGAGGGGGAATATTAAAGATGACAAACTCTCCGGAATACATTCCAAGTCTTCAAAATAATTGGTTTTGTCAGCATTCGGAAAGAAAATTCTTCGATGGGATTATGAACAATGGATAAGAAGGATTACCGTTTTGGCGTTTGAGTGTATGGCACCATAACTTTCTTTCAAACAAATTCTTTAGAACTGGAAATCCTTATCGTGATAATATGTGTGAGAGAGGGAGGTAGGATAAGGGCTTTATTGAGCCCACTGGAAATGTCAAATTTAAAGTTGCGGACAACTTTGAAATAATAATAATAATAATAATAATAATGATTTGTCCATTTGTATGGTGCCAAACTCCATACCAGCTTGTGTGCTCATGGCGCTTACATTATTACCCCAGTCAATGGATCAGTGAGCACTCGATTTTCATTCTCAGCTCCCTGAGGAGTATACAACCCAAGCTGCCCGTGAGGCGCAAGAAGGTTAACAGCCACATTACCATCTCATCCTACCGGGTATCCAATATTGGTATGAAAATTATCGGACATGCTAAAATGGCTGACCGCAAGCCAGTTTTCTTTCTTGAACTTGCAGGAGCAAGTCTGAGAACCATAAGGAATTTTTTTAAGTATTTGAAATATTTTTATGTTCATCCAATGAGAATCAGCTTGGATCAAAGACTTCCTCGTGTTCAAATGTTAGAAAGCCTTATAAAACCTTCAGGTAAAGCTCTAAAACAAGCCTTTTTGACACATATTATCATGACCTATGCATTCAGTATTATCACAAAACATGCAAGTGTTGAATAAAGTATAATTCTCTTTCAGATGAAGATATTTGATAACTTTCATGACATTTTCTTCACACACATTCACAAGCTCATACACAACCATCTTGGCTAGAATATAGCTCTCAATTTTTTCAGATTGGCTCTGATTTCCATAATTAGGTATCAGTCCTTTTCTCAGAGTAAATGGACCGCCTCCGTGGTCTTGTGGTAGAGCGTCTGCCCGGAGAGCGGAAGGTCCAGGGTTTGATCCCGGGCCGCGTCATACAAAAAGACGTTAAAAGATTGTACTTGTTGTTACCCTGTCTGGCGCTCGGCATTAAGGGGCTTAAACAAGGACTGGTCGGCTCAGAGTCAGTATACTGTGTCTGAGTGGGGTATTCATGTTAAACTGCGGCATGGTATCTCAGTGAGCTAGCACTATAAATCGGCATCAGTCCGGACTAGTACAAGCAGCCACACACACACATACACGTGCATGCACGTCGCTATATAAGTGCAATAATCTTGGACGCGACGTTAAACCCAATTTCACCTCACCTCAGAGTAAATGCCTTTCTTATATCCTAAGTCTTAACACTTGTCGTGTCACATTTGAATCTGTCTTGAATTGGTTGAAGGAGTTCTACATTGTGTCAGTATAAATTTCCATTGTTGGCTTTCATGCTTGTCGTAAAAGGTGACTATGCTTGTTGGAAGAGGCGACTTATTATCGGAGGAGGCAACTATGCTTGTCGGAAGTGGCGACTATACTTGTTGGAAGAGGCGACTATGCTTGTCGGAAGAGGCGACTATACTTGTTGGAAGAGGCAACTAAAGGGATCGGGTGGTCAGGCTTGCTGACTTGGTTGATGCATGTCATTGTATCGATGCTCATGATGTCACAGGATTGTCGGGTCCAGACTGTGGCGTCAACAACAAACAAACAGTGCCTTTTTCACAAATAAGTTCCTTTGGAAGTAAAACCAAGGGCAAATGATGCCATGGCTGGTAGCTCAAGGGTATTTAGCAGATCCTATTTTGATAGGTTTATACATAGATGGTGCAAGTAGGTTCATTGCCATAGGATTCAGTAAGGATACAGTCAATCCGAAAACATGATTCAACTAGATGCATGGATGGAGGATTCACATGGGTTTATGAACAGATGATTCAATCAGCTTCATAGATAGATAATTC
Source organism: Haliotis rufescens (assembly GCF_023055435.1). NCBI lineage: Eukaryota > Metazoa > Mollusca > Gastropoda > Lepetellida > Haliotidae > Haliotis > Haliotis rufescens. Next base: position 1,811,360 of record NW_025963846.1, on the reverse strand, counting down.
AACTCAGCTGCTTAATAGATAATCCAGGGGCGGTCAGGTAGCCTAGCGTTTAAAGCGTTCACTAGTCATGCCGAAGTCCCTGGTTCGATTCCCGACATGGGTACAATGTGTGAAGCCCATTTGTGGTGTCCCCCAGCCATGATATTCCTGGAATATTGCTTAAAGTGGCATAAAACCATACTCACTCACTAATAGATAATCCATCTCAGAATATGATTCATCTATAGGTCCATAAATAAATAAATAAATAAATAAATAACCTAGATTTATTGAAAGAAGATTCAAGTATAGATTCATATACAGATGATTCAACTAGGTCCATAGATGATTCAACTAGGTGCATAGATGATTCAACTATTAGTTCATAGATGATTCAACTATTAGTTCATAGATGATTCAACTTGGTTCGTAGATGATTCAATTAGGTTCATAGATGATTCAACTATAGGTTCATAGATAGAAAATTCAGCTCAGTTCATACAAGATTTGGCTTTTGGTTCATTGATAACTGATTCAAGTGTAGGTTTATGGATAACTGATTCAGCTGTAGGTTTATGGATAACTGATTCAGCTGTAGGTTTATGGATAACTGATTCAGCTGTAGGTTTATGGATAACTGATTCAGCTGTAGGTTTATGGATAACTGATTCAGCTGTAGGTTTATGGATAACTGATTCAGCTGTAGGTTTATAGAATACTGATTCAACTGTAGGTTTATGGATAACTGATTCAACTGTAGGTTTATGGATAACTGATTCAGCTGTAGGTTTATAGAATACTGATTCAACTGTAGGTTTATGGGTAAGGCCTCTGGCTAGATGTTCAAACAAGGTTCATGTATAAAGGATTTATCTTCAGGCATTGACTGATGGCTTGAGTGCAGATGATCTCAGTTGTTTGAAGGATGGATAATTGTTGCCTACGGTCAATTTGTAGATGGTCTTAAAAGGTTGGTAGGTGCATGATGAATGGTTTTACTGGTCTAATGAGTGACTGGATAAATCTTTCGGGGCTCTTTCACAACCTGGCGATGTTCTTATTTAAACTGCCTCAGAAGTGCGATACAGCCAGAATACTTGACAAACTTGATATGAACTCGTTGCAAACAAATGATGACTTACAGGTGCAAATGAAACGCCCCAATCTTTAGTCTGGTTGAAATAAGAGATGGTATGTTGTAGAAAGTCTTGTCTCCACCAACACAATCATGTCTCCTACCCCCCAGCACTTCAAGATGTCTTTGTTTGGGGTCGGACTTATCCTTCATTGAATAGTACCATTTGTTTTTCTGAAGAGCTTTCAGCATAATGATTATCCACTTTTACCACGCTTCAGATATGTTAAGCAAATGTAGCCTAGTGGTTAAAGCGTTCGCACGTCACGCCGAAGACCCGGGCTCGATTCCCGCCATGGGTACAATGTGTAAAGCCCATTTCTAGTGTCCCCCGCCGTGATATTGCTGGAATATTGCTAAAAGCGGCATAAAACCAAACTCACTCACTCACTCATATTTTTTGGTGCCATTTGTATTGACTAGAACAGAAAATTTGATAAGAATCTTTGTTTTTATTTTTTCTATCTTGGTAAATGCATGTTAAAATTTATCAGTGTTTGAAATAATTGCTGGCCTGCTAGCCAAAGGCCAGCGACATTTAAATTGGATTTGTGACATTCATAAAGCTGGCTCCAAGTTGAACATTCTTGTCATTACTTATTTATTTCTAGTTTTTTCTTCGAATCATCAAGTCAGTTAAGGTATCATTAAATGTCAAAGTCTGCTGTCATATTGTTTTCATTTCGTAGTTTATCGGAAACTGAGTTCTTTATGAACACTGATTATGACGGATTAACCATGCTAGTGAAAGTCTAAGAACCACCACGAACATCAGACAAATGTATAGTGCCAAGCAATTTATCAGCTTTAGCATAATGATCTCAAGACTATTTCAATACATATTGCAAATGGCGGCCTCCATGAAGCAGGTCGTAAAATATGACGAGGGTTTGCAACATTTTTCTTAACAAGCTTTACTGGCCAATGAACTTTGGAACTAATTCAAACACTGTTATGGACTAACAACACTTATATTTGTTTGCAAATTGTGTAAGTGGCGGGTTCTACCAGTAGAGCGGGACATGCTTAAGCTTACATGAAGAGCTGGTGTCAATTTTCAGTGATCCATTCATATAATTGTCACCACTATTTTGCCTTTAACGCCCAATGGATTCTGCCGAAGCAGATAATTAAGAATGATTTTTCTGGTGTTGACGTTGTGTACTTAATGAACACAATGACAGGCTTTAGTCAAGGCTGTTTACAAAACAGAATCTCATCCGCCATTGATACTGATGGAGCAGAAAAGATTCTTTTATTTTTTTCTGTCATTGACATTGGGTACTAATGAAATGTCTGCTAGAATGGTTTAAACAATGCGTTAGTTGACTTCAAGAAACGACTTCTTTTTTTGTCAATAAACTTGTGGGGGGGCACAGGTGGCCCAGTCGTCTAAGGCGCTGCGATTTGCAGTGCAGAGTTGCGTCCCTTGGGCACACCAGAAACCTATGGTTGTGGGTTCGAATCCTGGTTCACACCGATAACATTTCTAGTTTTGTCAGTACCATACCCGTCCGTGCTCGTGGGTTTCACCAAAGTGGTAAACGTCTGAGACCTGCATCACTTCGGGCTTTCCTCCCACATTAAGCTGAGACGCAGTGATATAACTGGAATACTGTTAAAAGCGGCGTTAAACCCAACTTGTCTGTTGTAACATGGATTAGCGGAGACAAACTATGACAGCTGTTACGGTTTGAAAAGAACAGTCCTGTAACGCCACTTATGACACATAGTTCTGGGTACAGGTCACAAATGAGCTGAAGTAGAACAACGTCAGTTGTGGAGAGTAGTGGATGGGTGACCATATTGACTCCTGAGAGTGTCTAGGTTCTCGGTCTTGTCCCACACTGAATCACATACAGCACATGTTGTGTCTCCTTTGGCAAGTGACTTGATTCAAAACAGGGGGCACGGGTGGCCCAGTCAGTATACAGTATCTGAGTGGGGTATTCATGTTAAACTGCGGCATGGTATCTCAGTGAGCTAGCACTATAAATCGGCATCAGTCCGAACTAGTACAAGCAGCACAGCGTTAAACCCATTTCACCTCGCCTAAAACAAAATGTTTCCCATCCCATAGCTATTCTTCCCCCCGTCTACCATTTTACTGTCACAGCTTTGAATAGCCTTGCAATGATCAAGAAATAAGAGGCAATGAAGGGTGCTTTATGACTAACACATGTACAGCATTCAGAATGGATGAGTACCCATGTGTCTTTGGTTTCCACTGGAATGGCGTCAGAAATACATTTGTCTCCTTGATGTCATGCTTACATGTCACGACTTTGAATACTTGTGCAATAAGTCAGTGTTAAAAGTAATCAGTCAGAGTTTACAACTTGGTGATAAGAATTGAAAGCCTGGCTGGGAATAGATGAGCTCATGCCTTTGGAGCAGCAAGTCTTTATTGCCATGCTTTTAACTAACACACCTTGAGATCTTCGAGGTATGTTTGTGGTTGAAGCAATCAGTTGGATTTTACAGCTCTTAAAATTTGAAACATGGTTGAATACCCCTTGTACTGTAAACATAAAGTAAAAACTCCAACTCCAGAGAAATAGAAGTCCCGATTATCGACCTGTTTTCGGGATAAAGAGCAACAGAGCAGTGAAAATTATATGAATTGATCACTGAAAATAATATGATCATATCCTGCCTTGCTGGTAGAAACCACCTCTCACACACTGCCAGTGAGTAAGGAGTGAGTGAGTTGAGTTTAACGCCGCTTTTAACATTATTCCAGTTATATCGCGGCGTGTCAGCTTAATGTGGGAGGCAAGCCCGAAGTGATGCAGGTCTCAGACGTTTACCACTTCGGTGAAACCCACGAGCACGGGTATGGTGCTGACAAACCTAGAAACATAATCGGGGCAAACCGGGATTCGAACCCACAAACATAGGTTTCTGGCGTGCCCAAGGGACGCAACTCTGCCTAGTGAATCGCAGCGCCTTAGACGACTGGGCTACCCGTGCCCACAGGGAGTAAGGAGGTGTGAAATCTCCCTGGTGTTCACAAAAAGGGTACCCATGGTTGGAATTGCAAGTGTATTGCAGTGTTATGTAACTGTCATGACTTTGAATGTGTTTGCAATAACAAACAATGGAGAGTAACAAGCTGGGTTTTTTAACCTTTGTAAGGTTTCACAGCATGGCTGTATCATAGCAACACTAATTATTTTGACTGAAGGAAATCTTCTAAAATCATCTGAATAGTCTAATGTCGTCATGTCTGTTTTCTTGTTCTTTATCATGTCTCCAGTTCTTTGAAGCGTGAGCTCCATGTTGATATTGTCTGTACTAGTCCGGACTGATGCCGATTTATAGTGCTAGCCCACTTAGATACCATGCCACAGTTTAACATGAATACCCCACTCAGACACAGTATACTGACTCCGAGCTGACCAGTCCTTGTTTTAGCCCCTTAATGTCGAGCGCCAGACAGGGTAACAACAAGTACCATCTTTTAACGTCTTTTGATATGACACTCCCGGGTATTGAACCCCGGACCTTCCACTCTCAGAGGCGGTCTGTTATTCAGTAAATATGTCTCATCATTAGAATACAAGAAATTTCAAACAGTCTACCTCTTATTTATTTTCCTCAGTCAACATTGACACTATAGTCCATGATATCAGACATACCAAAGTATATAGAATTAATTCTGTCCTCGTTTGTTGTTTAACGCATTGCTCAGCAATATTCCACTTATGACCACAGTCTATAATTAATTGAGTGTGGACCAGACAATCAAGTGATTGACATCATGAGCATCGATCCATGCATTTGGGAAACAATGACACGAATCAACAAAGAGAGTCTGGCCCCCTGATCCAATTAATCTCTTCAGACAAGCATAGGTCATTGAAGACCAATTCTTACTGGGGCCTTCACATAGGCTCCTGGCGATCTTTATTCTTACCTGGAATCCCTGAGAGGTAAATCAATCCTTGACCAGACACACCAGTAGTTAATAAACGTAACTTTATTGGGATGCTATCAAGATATGAAGACGCATCGTGGGCTGCTGCTTGACTCACAGCCAAGAGTTCATCTTTTTTGGTGGTCATCCATTATAATGGTATCAACGGCCTCCGTGGTCTAGTGGTAGAGCGTCCGCCCGGAGAGCAGAAGGTCTGGGGTCTGGGATCCCCGACCGCGTCATACCAAAAGACGTTAAAAGATGGTACTTGTTGTTACCCTGTCTGGCGCTCGGCATTAAGGGGCTAAAACAAGGACTGGTCTGCTTGGAGTCAGTATACTGTGTCTGAGTGGGGTATTCATGTTAAACTGCGGCATGGTATCTCAGTGAGCTAGCACTATAAATTGGCATCAGTCCGGACTAGTAAAAGCAGCCACACAAACACGTGCATGCACGTCGCTATATAAGTGCAATAACGCGACTTTAAACCCAATTACACCATACCTTATAATGGTATCTCATCTCATACATCCAATCTTCAATTATCTCTGCATTTTCTGTTTCTATGGACATGCTCTGAATCTCATTGTATGTCTCTTTAAAAGGTGACTATTTGTGTGAAGCAGGCATCATATTTATATATATTTGACTTATTTTTGCTACATTTCATAAACACATACTTATATATTGTCGTAATCATACTATCCACTCTGTTTTTGAGATTTCTGTATCGCTTTTATTATTTGAATTAAACTTTTACATTTAATATAGAACATCAGACTACAAATTATGTGTAGAATAAAATCTCATTTAGAATAACAGAGGTTTAAAAAAGAACATTTTTCAATTTTTTCATGATTAAGGTACTTATTTTAATTAAATGGAGATATTTAAATCATATAAATATTAGTTTGAAAACTTCCAGGAATAAAAAGTTACCATTCCAACATCTAGTTAATAATTTTTAAATCTGAAGTTGTTTATATTATAATCAAAGATATTATTTATGATCAGATGATAAGAAATGACAACAATGAAAGCATCCACAAATTATGGAAGCTTATTAATATTATTATAAGGGTAATGCTATTTTTCAGGGCATTATCATGTGCAGAAGCCTGAGGTCTTCCATTAAATGCCCGACGAAGGAGGGCAGTTGAAAATACCGAGGGCTTCTGCAAATGATAATGCTCTGAAAATAGCTTTACTGTTATTATAGCTAAAATGGATGGAATTTGTTATGAAATAAAAAGAAACAACAATATCTGTTTTCAAACATTTACCGCAATCAACACGAATGTCACTGACCCACTTTTACAAATATGGAAACGGCATAGAACAAACCAAATGACGTCACTATTGAATGTGACGTCACCTATCCCTATCCTATGACGTCACCTAATAATGGGCGTGATAATGGCCCATTGTCAAGCAATATGAGGGTATTATCAAGTTACAGTGGCCCGCTCATTTCTGAAAACATGTGGGCGGTTTAATGATAATTCTATCCATTTTAGCTATAATATTATTTAAGTGCTATCCTGATGGGCCAAGTTTTTAGTGTATGTAAACTGATAGTGGAAGGAGGAGAAAGGTATGTACTTTTGGCCAATGACCTCTCAGTATTACGAATAATCACATACCGTATTCGACGTATTAAGCGCCCGGGGCGCTCTCAAAATTGGAAATAGTGGGCTCTTATTGGAATATAATTTTGTGTGAGAACAAAAACAGTTTTAAAATTGTAAATTTCGTACAGTAGTTTATGCTGACAGCCTGAAATGATACAAAAGAAAAGTATGCATGTATCATACACAACAGATATATTTTCCAGAATTTAATTGCCCTTAATTAAGGGTGCATATAACACATGAGTGAGTATTATACACGAATCAATAAGTCTTGTGTACATTGCTCAATCGGAAGGGGTGCTAATTGGGATTGTTCACTAGCAAATATATCAGCAAATATCACCATAGGCGCTTATTAGAGCGGGGCGCTTATTACGTCGAATACGGTTTATATATATATAAAGATAAGGGTGTTTTTGAGTTAACATTACTAATTATCGCAGAGAGACTGTGATATACAGATGAGAATAATGGTGATGATAGGAAATATGATGATAACATTTCCTGCAATGAAAACAAGAGTTTTCTTCCGTGTTGTAAATGATTTAAAAGTAAAAAGGTTATAAATGAACTTTTAAATCATAAAGATGTAACAAATTTAAGTTTGGTGAATTAGTGTTTAATGGAATCCATACGAAACCTTAAAAATAACTTCATGTGAGCTTAAAAGCACTTTGGATGAAGAGGGGATGGATGTTTCTTGATTTAAAAAATAATCTTGTTTGTTTAGTGTACGATTGAAATACTCCCTATTAACCCCAAAAATGTGTTATTGGTCCCTAAAAAAGTTGTCATGAAAAGGTTGATGTCTTTAGAGGTATTTTTTTTTTACCTCATTTACCTCAAGCTGTAAAATATGGGAAATGTCCAGACAGCAGGCTTCAGAGATGAAGTACATGATGTTCCACAGATAAATTATCAGAAGAATTTGACTTTCCGCAGATAAATTGTCACAAGAACTTGAATTCGGCATGTTTTTGTTTTTTCTCCAAAATATTCACTGTTTTTTTTTAATTTGCAGGGTTGAAAAAACTGTGTGGATGAAGCTTCAATCTGCAGGTCACTGACACGATGTTCCAAGGGAGAATAATTAGTGGACATTGATGAATAGGGTGAGTTAGAATCTCCACGTGAATATAATCAATCTCTTTGCACAGTTCAATACTCTATCATCTCAACACAAAATCTATCACCCTCAATGTTAACACCAATTATTGGTATTTATTTGTGAAAAATAAAAAAGATAGATCTGCGCTTTTGTGTCAATTAAATATTTCTAAATGAGCACAAAGATTTATAAAGACCTCAATCATGGAAGTTTGTTGTTCAAGTTCTGTCTGAAATGTTATGTTGACATTGACAGGAGTGGATTTAATAGGCACACACTACATGGAAAATTGATTACCATGTAAAAACCGTTATTTTTATTTTAGAGGTTTATTTTGAAAAGTGATTTGTAACCAAATTTGAAATGCTTTTTCTCAAATGCAAACAAGACCTTTGAAGGTCACACAAGGGGGAAAGCTAATTAGAAGAAAATATTCATTTATTTGTTCATTTTCAATAAAGCCACTTTAGCTCTCCAGAAGCAAAGCTCCGAATTGGCTGATGGCGAGACCCGTTGTTCTTCGTCTTTCCAGTCATCCTTCAGCTGAGGCCAAAGCCTCAGGAGGATGCATACCACCATTTTAGTGTTTTTTCTTATGGTTTGAAATCAATTGGGGAAAGTCTTTTAAAATCTTCTACCCAAGATTTTGAAACATTGTCATGATGTGTAGCAGCACAATGAGGCTTAATTCCAGTATTCTGAGACTTGTTCCTGGAATTGAATTGACATATGCCATGAAGGAAGTGCCTGAGAAAGGAACTATCTGACAAGGTCTCGTGAAGTTTGGAACAGGGGTGTAGGGAGTGGGAGACGGGACATTTTTGGGATCTTGGTACAGCAGCTGCTTCAAAACAAGCAAAATAAAACTTCCCTGAAGTAATATATTTGTTTCACAATACATACAGACCGCCTCCGTGGTCTAGTGGTAGAGCGTCCGCCCGGAGAGCGGAAGGTCCGGGGTTCGATCCCCGGCCGCGTCATACCAAAAGACGTTAAAAGATGGTACTTGTTGTTACCCTGTCTGGCGCTCGGCATTAAAGGGCTAAAACAAGGACTGGTCGGCTCGGAGTCAGTATACTGTGTCTGAGTGGGGTATCCATGTTAAACTGCGGCATGGTATCTCAGTGAGCTAGCACTATAAATCGGCATCAGTCCGGACTAGTACAAGCAGCCACACGCACACATACACGTGCATGCACGTCGCTATATAAGTGCAATAATCTTGGACGCGACGTTAAACCCATTTTCACCTCACAATACATACCTTTTCATGACATCATGCACGTGTAGCGAATAAAAACAAATTAATGTAAGACCTGAGGACAAATAATTATTTTCAGAAATCTTTTTTACACGCACACACGCACACACGCACACACGCACACACGCACATACACTGATGAAGCACTGATGAAGCTACTGAAATCCAAAGGGGATGCATGACCTGATTGTTTACAGGCAGATGTTGTATGGCGTGGGTACTTCTGTGTGGCTTAAGGCAATAAACAAACACTTACTTTTTTGGGCAAATTGTGTGTGTCGGGTTCTGCCAGCAGAGCGGGTCATGTTTACCCTTTTCGCAAACAACTGGTATCATTGATGATTTTCAGCGCTCCATTCAAATAATTTTCACCGCTATTTTGCCTCTTATGCCCAATGGAATATGTTTTGGCAGATAATTGAGACACTGACATTATTTATTATCTAGGTCACTGTGACATACTTTTTTTGGGTTAAAATAACAAACAAATGAATTTGATTTTTCTTTGATGTGCAGATGCATTCTTGTTTTCGTAAAGAGATACTGATAGATTAGTTACACTTTTCAAAGAATTGATGGTAAATTTGACTTAAAATGTTTGGATAACAGAACATTGGCAATGAAAAATATTATTATTCATGATAGGGCCTCTGTGGGTGAGGATGCAATCTCAGTTCAGAAAGATATCAACATTACTGTCATATTTCAAAGGCAAGAGATGTGTCTGAAATTAAATATACTAAAGCATGTTATCTCTGTGCATTAAAGGTATCAAACAACAAACTCATCAAACTGTAGGTAATATCAGCATATCGGTCATATTTCAAAGGCATTCTATCTCTATTTTAAAAAGAAGATTGCAAACGGTTTTAGAGGTAGAACATTTTCTTGTATACATCAGTTGAATGTTTCTTGTTTCTGGAATTTCTTAAAAATATTTAATACTGAAGGACTATAATTATATAGTTCACATTCCTTTATAAAGCTCTAATGCAGTCAATGTTTCTTTGGAGGTTTTTATATTGAAAATAATTGCACTTTGGTGCATAGCGGTGTTTCATGTTGTTTCAGAATGTCATGTGTGTTTTCAAATTTCAATGCAGTCGAGAGTTTCTCTTCTTATACAATTCTCAGCCTACCTCCATGGTCTAGTTGATAGAGTGAATAGCTCGTGGTTCGATCCCCATACACATCATACCAAAAGTCGTTAAAAGATGGTTCTTGTTGTTACCCTGTCTTGTGCTCATTAAGGGGAATAAAGGGGGTTGGTTGGCTCAGAGTCAGTAGACTGTGTCTGAATTTGGCTCCATGTTAAACCTCTTACCCGCGTGCTACAATTAGAGTGAGTGAGTGAGTGAGTGAGTGAGTGAGTGAGTGAGTGAGTGAGTATGGTTTAACGCCGCTTTTAGCAATATTCCAGCAACATCACGGCGGGGGACACCAGAAATGGGCTTTACACATTTTACCCATGTCAGGAATCGAACCCGGGTCTTCGGCGTGACGAGTGAACGCTTTAACCACTAGGCTACCCGACCGCCCGCTACAATTAGAGATAAACATACTGTGTTTTCAATGTAGTGCTAGGTTGCCTGTTGCCTGTTTATCGTGCTGAATTAAATTTGGAACCGCGCTCACACACACACACACACACACTCACATATTGCCGTACAAGTGCACAAATCTTCAATGTGACAATAACCCAATTGCATCTCAACTACAAATGATTATGAGTATCAACTGGTCAAGCTGTTGCTGATATTTGAATGAATAAATATATCATTCCTCCATGTCTGATTGATGAGATCTGATTAGTCCATGTGATCTTGTTTAAATACTATGTATCCCGCCTTGGATTGAAATATATTTCTCAGTGGGAGAATAAATCTCTTATACCCCACCATGAACAAGTCAGACTGCACATGGATTTCTGATAGGGTGCATAATTCCCTTATACCCCACTTTGAGTAAATGAAAGGCTCATGACATAGCAATAGTTAACTAGCTGTTTTCTATCAATTTTGAATTTGTTTTAATTCCAATACCATGTCATATTAGAACATGTCGGTAAGTTTAATTTGTTGTAGCAGGATCACTTGGTTTGGTTTGGTTTGGTTTGTTGTTTAACGCTGCACTCAGCAATATTCCAGCTAAATGACGGCGGTCTGTAAATAATCGAGTCTGGACCAGACAATCCAGTGATTAATATCATGAGCATCGATCCATGCAATTGGGATGACATGCATCAACCAAGTCAGCGAGCCTGACCACCCAATCCCGTTAGTCGCCTTTTACGACAAGCATAGTCACCTTTTACGGCAAGCATGGGTTGCTGAAGACCTATTCTACCCCGGAATCTTCACAGGTCAGGATCACCTGAGGATCACTCAGGGTACGCAGGTTTTATGAGTGCCTCATTAGGTTTTATCCCTATGAAGCCTAACGTGGGACACATAAAACCCCATGTACCCCTCGTGATCCTACTGCAACTTATGGTGTTTCATGAAGTCATCCTCATCACCTCTGCTTTGTTTATAGCATAGAGTTCAAAACAGTGAGGGGCACAGGTGGCCAAGTCGTCTAAGGCGCTGCGATTCGCTGTGCAGTGTTGCGTCCCTTGGGCACGGCAGAAACCTATGATTGTGGGTTTGAATCCCGGTTCGCCCCAATTATGTTTCTAGGTTTGTCAGCACCATACCCATGCTCATGAGTTTCACCCAAGTGGTAAACCTGTGAGACCTGCAACACTTTGGGCTTTCCTCCCATATTAAGCTGACACGCCGTGATATAACTGGAATACTGTTAAAAGCGGCGTTAAACCCAACTCATTCATTCAAAACAGTGAACCTTGTTGGTTTAAATGATAACAGGGTGAAAATACTTTGTGTCTAGCTTTTTTGTTTTATAGTTACGTTGCAGAATATCCATGTGTTTATTTCCTGGAGACAACTGTCAACATTTGCGTAAGGGGTCACCTGTATTGTAATATTGTCACCGGAATGGCGACCGATAATGACTGTATCGGATATTGCAGATAGCTGAACTGGTAGCAATAAGCAATAGGCACACCATGTTTATTTCTGGCTATAAGACAATGACATATGAAGTATTATTCCCATGGTAACTGTCAAATTCAACACTGGTGAATATGGCAACAACAATATGGCCGTGTCATTTACGGTTTGATTGACGTGTGGGTTTTAAAGGGTTTAGCTTTGAATTTTTTGGTCATGTAACTTGTGACTTAGTTTGTATTGCTCTTGTCGTTCTTGTCATTGAATATGGTAATTATGGTTTTTGACATTAATGATAACTGTATCAAATATTGAACGTTAACTGCAGAAGTGGATAAGGGGAATTTGTATTATCTGGAGTATTGATTCTTGAGGTGATGGTTTCATGTTTTCCTCATAATCAACTTGCTGCGGAATATAGAAATATTGGTATAGAGTTTTTGTTAACTCATGTGCATGATGGGCGAAGTAGCTTCATCATTTTTTATATTTGGTTCAAACATAGAAAATAATCATCCTTTTCCTCCTCATTTTCTTCATCAATAATAATATTATCATCATCAACATCATCATAAATATCAACATCATTATTTGCCTAAAAAATGATGTACAATTATTATTCATATCATCAAATTCAAAGTGGCATTTAACCCAACGCATCATCATCATCATCATCATCATCATCATCATCATCATCGTCACATTCATCATATACCTTAAATGGGGCCACGTGTGGCCTAGTCGTCTAAGGTGCCGTGATTTGCTGTGCAGAGTTGTGTCCCTTGGGCATGCCAGAAACCTGTAATTGTGGGTTTGAATCCTGGTTCGCCCCGATTATGTTTCTAGGTTTGTCAGCGCTATACCCCAGCTTGTGGGTTTCACCGAAGTGGTAAACGTCTGAGACCTGCATCACTTCTGGCTTTCCTCCCACATTAAGCTGACACGCTGCGATATGACTGGAATACTGTTAAAAGCGGCGTTTAACCCAACTCACACACTCATTCACTCATATACCTTAAAAATAAAGTTGAAATGGTGGCATTATTCTTATCTATATCATGGGCAACATCGGCAACATCAGCAACATCATCACCATCAGCAGCAACAGCATCTAGGCTATGCTATGGCTGGAGTATTTCTAGTGTCATCAAACCAGTGTGATCATCCTCATCTTCATCACCACCACCAGTATCATGATCAAGATAGACGTGACAAAACCCTTTCCATGAGTGTAGGTAGGGTATGATTAACTGAAGCATGCACTTACCTCAGTAGAGACCATTAACTCATTCACGTTTATCCCACTGTTATTAGAACCAGCCGGCTCTTAAAGGAGCACTCATCACTTTGAGTCAGATGGAGAAGTTAATTACAGTGCTTTACCCACTTTAAGGGCTCTTCATTCGTGGGGATGGTGGAACAGAGATTTATCTCGTCCTGCCCAGAGGCTGATTTTGGGCACTAAGTCTCAAGCAAATAACTAAAATTTCCCAAATTTGAATTAAAATGTTCCCGATTCATGTCAATGTAGTTGTGTAACTAACGTTATGGCCATGTGGAGGTGACATGTATTTCACTTAGAATAGGACCAATAATTAGATAAAGAGGAAGAGGATTTCATGCACAGTTTTTACAAAACCTCTGAATTTAAAAAAAAATATTAGATATTAATGTTAGAGACTAACCATATAATATATGCAAGGGATGGAGGAGCATTTTTAACAAAATACATAATTTTCCCCCAGATTTTACAAAAAACAATAAATTATTTGCTGGACATGCAAGAAAAGAAAATTGTTGGCTCCCTATTGTAGTGACTGAAAATATATTCCATCTCTAACAAACATGCCCCCCTCCCTCCTCCCCGTATTCCCCCTCCCTCCTCCCCGTATTCCCCCTCCCTGTATATTACTGATACACAGACATCTTTCTCTCCACTTAAACTTTGATGACAGATCTACAAGAATATACATACAAATTTGTTACTTGACAAAATACATGCATATGGATAACTGAACGTCCTGTGAAGACCCGGGGCAGAATAGGCCTTCAGCAACCCATGCTTGCCATAAAAGTTGGTTGATACATGTCATCGTATCCCAATTGTGTGGATCGATGCTCATGATGTCAATCACTTGATTGTCATATGGCTGGAATATTGCTGAGTGAGGCGTTAAACAACAAACAAGGATGACTAAACCTTGAGTGTTAAAGATGAAGGTGCTTGGCTGCTGCAGCATCCTTTAAGATGAGTTTTTATCATTTGACCAAAACATTCAGATCCAAACACCTTGATGGTGTTATAAACTGAATACATTTATTACTGTAAGCCTGCATAGCTACCATCATTGGATTAGTAATTATTTTGATGGGTAAGAAAGTCCCTTTAAGACCCATAATCTATTTTTCATTTAATCCTAATTGCCTTCATGAGATAATTCATTAAATGTGTGAAAATCATCAAACATGGCTTAAATGAACCAAATTGGTTCAGTATCACGTTGATGAAGCTGTATTATCAGTTTTTGTTACTTTGCAGATTGCAAGCTAGGAGAAATTTACAACTAAGTGCATCACTCTCATTTCGTTAATAGCTGTCATATATCTGAAATGGACGACATGCAAAAATAAACTCTAGACCATCCCACAGGCTTTGGAAAACACTTCTCAAGTAATCTGACTTTTTCTTAACAAAGAAAGGAATTTGCCGAATCACATCCAAAGAAGTTCGTGAAGACATTTTATGGCTTCTCATTTCCTTAGTAATGCCCAATAACAATTACCCCACTTACCAAGTGATGGTCATCGCACGGAGGCCATGTTTATCAGAGCCCAGTGTCATTGGAATCAAACCACTTAAAGTTCTCTATATCGGGCAAGGATGAGTCTGGGATATCAATGTGCATGAAATAGCTTTGAAATAAAACTGAAATTCATTTGACGATGCCTCTTCCTTATATTAATGACGCATAGATTGAAATTTAATATGCTGTATTCTGGAAATAAATTTTTGCAGTCATTTCTCTGGTGTTCTGATTTAAATTTAATGACTGTGTTATGGAGATCATTGAGAAAGGTCTCTGTGTTTTAGCCTTAAGAAAAACATTAATGGTCATTTCAAATCAGTGAAACATTAACAAAATACTCTTATCAACTCTGATGGTCTTTATTGCTTGTAATATTTTTAAGGAAGGAGCTATGACCAGTTCATCTTACTTTATTGTACAAGATTTAAAAAGAAAATGAAATAGGATCAGTGGAATGGCTGTAATGCCCTCGAACTAAACCGATCATTGGCTGTATTTGATATACCATCAAAAGATATGGCATTAGATATTGATATTCAGAGGATATTCATCTCTTCTTGTCAAATAAGATTGTTGTGTCATTGGGTCTCCTTGCAAGGTTGATATTTTCATCTCACAAGATGGTATTAACTTGTTTTATGACAAAGAAAGACAAATTGAAAGATTTAAAGCAGTTCCAGGAAAATGTGTTTCACTTGATCTCACTCTGAAAACTTTGTCTTTGAATCATACTGAAGAGTAGTTTAGCAGAAAGTGTCATTTCATTGAGGAAGAAACTTGATGTTATCTTTTCAGATAAATATTGATCTGATTTTTGAAAGCGTAATATCTGGGTAATTAGTTTTATATGCATAGTGGTCTTACTGTACCTGATTACCATCTTGGGATTCAAACCCAGACATGTGGATTGGTATTTGGATGTTTTGGTGTCCACTTGACCAAGGGGAGATAACCCTGTCAAGTGACTGGTCATGAGATAATTGGAGACAATGGTGGTGGGCATTTTAAGTACTGTTCTAGTTACAAGGGTCTTCTGTGAAATACTGCATAAGGCAATCCCAACTACTAGTTTGATATTGTCATCCTGACTTTGGGTTTGCAAACAAAGTTACATGTCAATGGTTTAAATCAAAGCTGTCAGGATATATAATATAATACAATGGAGTCAAGTGACTCTCTTCATTTGCAGACCAAGATATCTAAACTTTCCAAAATATTGTTCAATTTGTACACATTTTCAGAATTTTTTGTTTCAGGGTTTATATGAAAGACTAGCTTGAGTCAGTACTGCTTTAATGATGTCAATGGACCGCCTCCGTGGTCTCGTGGTAGAGCGTCCGCCCGGAGAGCGGAAGGTCCGGGGTTCGATCCCCGGCCGCGTCATACCAAAAGACGTTAAATGATGGTACTTGTTGTTACCCTGTCTGGCGCTCGGCATTGAGGGGCTAAAACAAGGACTGGTCTGCTCGGAGTCAGTATACTGTGTCTGAGTGGGGTATTCATGTTAAACTGTGGCATGGTATCTCTGTGAGCTAGCACTATAAATTGGCATCAGTCCGGACTAGTAAAAGCAGCCACACAAACACACACACGTACATGCAAGTCGCTATATAAGTGCAATAATCTTGGACGCGACGTTAAACCCCATTTCACCTCACTAATGATGTCAATGATGGCTGACTGGACACTGTTTACAGGAGGATATCAGTTGTGAAATGGATCGTGTCAAGCTTTAAAGTAAAGAGTTAAGGAATAGATTAAGGGTTGGCATTTTCTAGATTTTCTTCTTATATCATAGTCATCGTGTATTTACATATGCACCTTCAGATGTATTTTCATATGCACTTTCACATGTGTATTTTCATATGCACTTTCACATGTGTATTTTCATATGCACTTTCACATGCGTATTTTCATATGCACTTTCACATGTGTATTTTCATATGCACATTCACATGTGTATTTTCATATGCACTTTCACATGTGTATTTTCATATGCACTTTCACATGTGTATTTTCATATGTGCTTTCACATGTGTATTTTCATATGTGCTTTCACATGTGTATTTTCATATGCACCTTTACATGTGTATTTTCATATGCACTTTCACATGTGTATTTTCATATGCACATTCACATGTGTATTTTCATATGCACTTTCACATGTGTATTTTACACTATTTATTTCTACTATCAAAGCTGCAGTGCTGAAGAAAGGATTAATGTCTAACCAAATTGGACACGTGGGATTTTATGCACATGTTCATCTTGAAAAAAACCTATATCTGTCTGCTTTTATGCAACTTCAGTATATGTTATCACACACATCGCGAGCCTTGATGGCTGCCATGGGTTCTGCTTCTGTCCTTTTATATACAGGATGCAAACTTAATACTCGATGGAATACACAATCAATGTCGCCAGAGCTGTGGTAAGTCATTAAAGGTAATTTTCAGGTAGGGGATTGCACCATGTGTTACAATGAGATAGGAAATGGTGGCGTCAAAAACAGAGGGTTTGGCATTGGTTTCCTTGTCCTTCTTGAAGAGCAGTGTGGTCTGAGGACCTTGTATCAACTGAATTATCTCATAGGTGAAGTTTTTTTAAGCAGGAATATTTTTATTTTTCACGTGTTATACATGAAATTGTTCTAATTTTAAGTCTAATTTTTAAGATCATTTTTTTAATTGTATGAGTGATTGTTATGTGGAATACTTTATGAATGGATAATCTAAATAAATGAAAGTCACATATATGATGTTTCCTTTGCACAGAAGTGAAATGAAGACAAGGCTTGGGTGAACTGACAGTCCTTGCAGATGTGATTGTAGTCATTCAGTCCCCACTCTCTTTGTCTGTAAATTCAAGTTTTATTTTTTATTTTTTTTCTAAAAGTTATTTATTGTCCTAGTTACGTACAATGTCATAGTTTGATGCTAGCTACTATTATTACCTCCCTTTGGGATTCCAGGTTCGTGAGTGAGTATGGTTTTACGCTGCTTTAGGAATATTCCAGCAATATCACGGTGGGGGACACCAGAAATGGGCTTCACACATTGTACCCATGTTGGGAATTGAACCTGGGTCTTTGGCGTGACGAGTGAACGCTTTAACCACTAGGCTACCCCATTGCCCAATTTCGGGTCGTGGCTAGTCCCCAGCAACCTATGCTAGTCTTCGAGGACTCAATGGCCAGGCTCAATGATTTGGTTGATAGCATGTCCTCAATCCCAGAGGGTGTGGATTGTTGCTCACAATATCGATCACTGGATTGACCTTGTCAGGACTTTATAATTTACAGACCGCCATGAAATAGCACCGTTAACAACAAACAAACAAACAAAACACTATTATTTAAAGACCAAGCTTTTCGACCAAAATTGGACACCATAGTATGGAACATTGTCACACTGTAAATTATATACAGTCAAGTCTCGTTAATCCGACATCGTTGGTTGCACATGATTGTGTCGGATTAACGAGTATGTCGGATTAACGGGACTAAATAGCACTGAATCAATCGGTTCCCATCATTTGAGCCGGATAAAGCCGAGTGTCGGATTAACGAGACTTGACTGTATCTGATTTAAGGTCACAGTAGATGTTCATCAAGGTGATGATATGTCAATAACATCTTAATAACAATATTGAGAAGCAAGACATCTTCAAACAACATGAAACATCTTTCATGGTAATTATTTGGCTTTATTTGATCTCAGGCAAAGTCTTGTCGAATGTCAATATGGCACAGATTGCTTTGCCGCCAACTCTCATGTATCCAGCTTACTTATGAATGGCTAGTCTTTTGTTCTTGTTTGATATCCTTCTTATAAAATAATTACAAATAGTTTTTCTTATGCCAGGTTTTCATGTTTTTGTGCTGACTTTTCACTGTATGTTTTTGGCATTACTGTTGTAAAATGTTTCAACCCTTGCTTGGCGTTCTTTTTATCATACTTTGGGGCACGGGTGGCCCAGTCGTCTAAGGGTTGCGATTCGCTGTACTGAGTTGCGTGCCTTGGGCACGCCAGAAACCTATGATTGTGGGTTCGAATCCCGGTTCGCCCTGATGATGTTTCTAGGTTTGTCAGCACCATACCCGGACTCGTGGGTTTCACCAAAGTGGTAAACGTCTGAGACCTGCATGGCTTTTCTCCCACATTAAGCTGACACGCTGTGATATGACTGGAAAATTGTTAAAAGTGGCGTTAAACCCAACTCACTCACTAATATCATACTACATTTGATTTGGTTTGTTTAGGTGCAGCCGTCATATTGCAAGAGTACTGATGTGCAGCGTCGGGCAACAAACATTTACTTTTTTATGCAAATTGTCTGAGTGGTTGGTGCTCCTGGTGGAACAGAACATACTTATCCTTTCATGAACATACTTATCCTTTCATGAACATACTTATCCTTTCATGAACATACTTATCCTTTCATGAACATACTTATCCTTTCATGAACATACTTATCCTTTCATGAACACCTGGTGTCATCACTGATTCTCTGTGATCCACTCATAACATTATCACTATTTTGTGTTTCAAGCCTATTGGAATCTGTTTCGTCAGATAATCATTATTATAATGGTTATTCGCTGGTGTTGACATTTTATAATTATAATTTGTGAAAGGTGCCACCAGTGGGGTAGAATACTCTCACCATTTCGCAAACATCATCACTATTTGAAAGTGATTCGTAAACATTTGCTTATGATATAGTCAGAATCATACAATGGACTGCATTTTTCAGAGATTTCTAATACTTATGGAAATAGTTTGATGTCTTTTATTTATTATTATTGTCATAGGAAAGAATTTTGGAAGCAGTGTAGCACTGTTTTTTTTATGAATATGGAAAGGGTTTTGTCCCTTTTATTTACTGTCTGCAGAATGAAGAAAATTTTCTAATTACATTTTTGAGTCCCTGTTAGTTCAGGTCTAGCAGAAAGAGATGAGTAAAAGTAAAATAAATAGGCATGATGCTTTTCCAAACGCAACGAACATGCATGTCAGTTCCACTGTGTAGAAATCCATCATGCTCTGCAGTCTGGTTCATATGAAGACCACCAACACAGCTACATCAATTTCAGCTATGAACAAGTGTCAGTGACAGAAAAAGATTGCTGTCTAGACCGCATCTTTCCTCAAATGCCCAACGAACAACAACATGATTTTGCCCAAACTTCATTTCTTCCTATTTGGCCTAAGTGAGAAAAATAGATTCAGTTGGCGAGAAGAACACCAAAGTGTTCAGTCTTCACAGAACCAGATGCATTTGCTGCGAGACCAGTTCACGCAGACGAAGTGCTAACGGCAACTTTTCATCTATCTTACTCATGATTTTCACAGTAACGAGATTTCTGAAAGAGCTATTTCACCTACAGAATCCCTCTCTCTGGCATAATCTCCCCGGGCATGTGGTGAGGATTAAACTTCTCCACTTCCTTCCGCAACCATCTCAACCAATTTTATTTTTCAATCCTTGAAAAAAGTCGGTGAAGTGATACACAGACAGAAGGTATGTTATACATGGTCTGGCATGTATGGTTCAAAGAAACAGTCAGGAACATGTATGTTTGTCAGGTATTTAGCAGTTGGGTGGTGATGCTGAGTGGATGCGGCTGATATTGAGATTGTTGGATGCCTGCATGTGTGCAGGTGTGGGGATTACCTAAGTGGTGTCATGGGCCAAGTAGATGTATTTTGACCAAAAAAGCTGTAATTGGTTTTTTTGGACAGTTCACATTCCAGTTGTTGAGATGATGAATTTAAGATTTGGTAGGAGGGACTGATGTATCATTATTCACTACGCCTATCAAGAGCAGGTTAATGCGAAATATGATTTTGTATTTTTTTGTCTTGTTATCCCAAAGTATATATTACATGCTCAGATACTGCTTCTGAAACAGGAGAGGTGATCTTATCATCACTGATTAACTAGTGATAAATGAATGTAAATAATCTGGAAACAGCATTTGGTAGTCATGTTATTTTTTCCAATAAAAAACATCAACACCAGAGAATAACCAGTCTCGATTATCCCCCCAAATAGACTCCAGTGGGCGTAAATGGCAAACAAATGGCGAAAGTTATATGACTGGATCTCTTGAAATCAGTGATGACACATGGTAAAGCATGTCTGGCTAGTCAGTCGTACCCACCACTCACACAATTTGCATGATAATGTAGTGATTGTTGCCCTGTGCTGCACAGACACAGCAACTCACTAAAAGAGTCATAGTGTTGTAACATGTTTCCACGTGATGTATTGGTACCAGTACGCATATTTGCGTAGGAAACTTCCAAATGTTACAGCCTTTGTGTAAAATGGCTGAATTTTTCACTGAGGCAATTTTCAAAATGCTCAATAGTTCAGTCATTTTACTCATATTTTTCTGTTTATTTTATTACAATCACAAATTCCAAAATTGTTTATGCTCTATTTCATTACCCAGTGACTGAAAATCATAGGATTAAAAGAAAACGAACATCGATGTATATTATTTTAATTTTGGGGCTTCTAATCCAAGCATAATTAGTCTCTTGTGATGTCTTTAGGCTTTTTTGAACTTCTTAATAACTTTTAGTCAGTCTGATAGAAAAATAATTGTAAAATGACTTCAATATTTTGAAAATTGCCTTAGTGAAAATTTTAGTCATTTTACACATTGACTGTAACATATATATGCCTCACAGTGTGTGTGTGTGTGTGTGTGTGGGGGGGGGGGGGGGGGGGGGTTGTGTCTGTGTGAACACCTGGTGTTATCACTAATTAGAACGATTCATAGAAACATGATTATGATGTAGTTGAAATCGTAAAACATACTCTACTTTGGAGATTTCTTATACTTACGGAAACGTTTATTCTCTTTTATTTATCATTATTCTTCATAGGAATAGAATAATTACGGTAACCCTGTGGAGATTTTGACATGCAAGACCAACACTAGACACTGGCAGCTGGACATAATCCCAGGAATGTCCGCCTCTGGATTGTGGCATTCTCCCCCAGAAAGGTTAGTGATCTGTGTTGTTGTTTGAGCACAAGGCCACATGGCCCACAGCTCTCACTGACCATCCTGTTCACCAGACAACTGGCTGCAGCTAGCAGTGACCCTCTGTTGGCCAGCCAGGTTGAAGAGGGATAGTTAGGGCCATATTTACTATCTATAAATATGTGTATGGAAAATGGGACCGCCAAACGACCTGCTACTAATGGCGTTTAATGAACTCTTGGCTGGCCCTGGAGAAGAGTGTGTGCGAAACTTGAATTTTATTGTCATGTACCTGCTACTAATGCAGATTAATGAACCCGTGGTTGGTCTTTGTGAAGACTGTGGGAAAATTAAAGAATTTTGGTGTCTTGTAAACTATCTGTTTCAGTCATTCATTGCTATTGGAAGTAAGAGTTTCGAATGAACTTAGGTGAAACATATATCTCTTAATTAATGATACATTTAACAGATTTTAAATTAACTTAGGCTATGGTAAAGAATTCTGTTTGAAAATAACGTTTGCAATCCCCTTTAGGAAAATCAATAATGCACTGATATTAAGAGTATTTCGTTCCAAGCAGCTGAGTAAAAACTCTATAGGTAGATCATTGTCTTGAGAGAAATATTAACATGAAGATACTCTTTTTCAGCTATTTGAGTCACACTCAAAGTAACTCCTACGCGTTATTATGAGAATTGCCAGAGTTCGTGCCTGTTTTCCCAATCATGCTTAGAGTTATTGTATTAAAAAATAGAATTTGCCAAAATATGATCAGCAGATTTAGTCACAGACGATAGTCATTTCCTCATCGTAATAAAAACAAATGTTTTTGAGTTATCTCCATCTCTGAGCCCATCCCTGCCAGACAAACAAGCCATGTTGACGAGCAGTGGTTCATTTCACATGTGTTCTTCATTAGCAGACTCACAATCCCAGATATGTACTGATGAGTCCTTGGTCATCAATAACCAATTCCGTAGTTCAGACCGTATTTCTTCTAGTTAGAACCCAGGACCCTGTTAACATCAGTTTACTTTTAGTCCTTCCTCGTGTTAGGGCCTGGGAACTGTTCCACAAAGCGATCTTAGCACTATAACGGTCGTAAGTAATTGTTAAAGTATGGGAGTTATGATCAACTTAGCGCTAAGATCACTTTGTGGAACGGGGCCCTGGTTCTTGAAGGGACTCTCAGACTCGCGCTTAGTCTCTGAATATATATGTTTGATAGAAACAAACAGCTCCAATTAAATTGAAAAGGAGACCCAGTGATATGGGGGTGAATATTCAGAACCTGTGGAAAATCTAGACTTGCTTCATTTAGGGCTATAGCATTACAGTTAGGGCAGGGCGGAAGGGGAAATAATGGTTCCAGGGCTGTGAGACAGAGTAAGGACACTATGGTCGACATTCGACATTCTGTCAAAGTCCATACGTCGTAATTACAGAACCGTGTAACTAATATTCTATACTAGCAGTCTCACAGACAGAAGATCAGTTTCTTGTTCTGTGGCTTAAGGTTCTTATTTGAAAACATTACCCCAGTAGATCTGAGCCCACTTGCGTACAGCTGTCTGAGCACAAGATGACATCAATTCCCATACTTAAACATTAGGTTACGATGGTCAAAACAAAAAGATTCATTGTGCAAGTGGGCTGTGGCCTTTGAAATGGAGACATACACTTCATGAGGAAATATGGCACTCTTGTTAACTTTACTTCTGACGTATAGAAAATTGCCTGGACTTTCACTAATCATTGCCACTCCTCTTCACTGAACATTTTGCACAGATCTGGCAATTAATTTCACAGCTTAAGGCCCTCCCAGCAACAATTATTTGTTTGAAACTTCGCAAGGTGTTTTTGACGTCATACTGTACAGGAAGATTTTTTATCAACACATGATATGTTTTGATCATGTTGAAGACGGCAATTATGACGTCCTTGAAAGGAATACCTTCCTTGACCCCCAACGTCATTGACAGTACTGTCAGTCAGATGTTTTGGCCTCCGCCTTGAAGCTGCAAATGGCAACAGATTTTATTACAAATTTGTGCACGAACACTGTTTCATGGACCCTCAGTTATTTTTGTCATTAAGTGGAACACATTGGAAACATCTCTTCTTAACATACATACTTCTCCATATGTTTCTATGGTTTGTGTTTCTTTGGCGATGAATATATAATGAGATCCTGTTTCATGACAAATTCACTGGTATAGATATAAAAAGACATCCTCTTTCAAAGGCTTTATAGTGACATCCTATTCCATGCAACATTAAGGGCACAGGTAGCCCAGTCGTCTAAGGCGCCACGATTCACTGTGCAGAATTGCGTCCCTTGGGCATGCCAGAAACCTATGATTGTGGGTTTGAATTCCGGTTCGCCCCAATTATGTTTCTAGGTTTGTCAGCACCATACCCGTGCTTGTGGGTTTCACCGAAGTGGTAAAAGTCTGAGAACTGCATCACTGCGGCCTTTCTTCCCATATTGAGTTGACACGCCGTGATATAACTTGAATACTGTAAAAGCGGCGTTAAACCCAACTCACTCACTCACTCAACTACTCAATGCAAAATGACATCAAAGTTGAATGATATGCCCTTACGTTGGCACATTATGTCACAGATACTTCTTGTATTTGAACTGTATTTGTTATTCTTTGAAGTCTTGAGCCTGATTGACCATTTGGACCAGCTGTGAAATAATGCTCAAAGTGGTGTTAAACTCACTCACTCAAATAGAACAAGCATGTTTTTTGACAAAGCCCACCGAACAACTTCAACCAAATGAACTAATGCTCAGCTTCAGCCCCAGAAGGTGTAATGAAGTCAGGTTTAATCCTCATTGCAATCTGGAGGCAAATTGGTATAAAATCAGCAAGCACCATTCCAGACCTAATGTCCACCCAAAGGTTGTTTATTCCAGACAATAATCATCAACATTGTTAACTTTTCCATGAAAATGTCCCTAAGCAACACTTTTATCCAGTTAATTAAAGTTAATTAAAACATTTTTCTCCAAAATAATAATAACCAAGAGCAACATGAATTAATCACACAATAATACCACCAACAGCAATTTTATTTTCCATTGTAAAACCAATTTTAATGAAGGCAAGATAATACTGTTTGAAAACTTATTTATCTGTGGGCAATTTTAATCACATCATTGTGAGAATCTTGTGTTTCAAGTCTGTTGACTCTCTCAAGGTAGCTCGTCAACAGAATGGTTTTGAAAATTGTAACCCATCAAAAAGGGTTTTAGTCGAATGGTGAATCATCTCTGTGTTTGCATTTGGTGTGTTATAGCATTTTGATTAAACTATGTTGGTAGCCTTGCATGGGGGATTGTTTGGAAAGGAAAGTGTGTCATGTAGTGTTTATATGGAGGACGGAACAGGTGTAATCAAGCAGAGAATAATGGAGGAAGCTCTTTAGCTGGGAACATTAAGGGTTTCTTCTGTAATCAGCTTGCTGGCCCAACTGGCTTCTCGCCAGTATCAGGGAATGAATATGTGACACTGTATCTGGGAAGTATGAGGTAGGCATCGGTGAGGGAATCATTGAGGAATATGGTCAGCGCGATGGCGCCTTGTCACCGTTGACTAAGTGGACGTACTGTTGATGGTCTTCTTGTAATGTTGTATGAGAAGAACCACATGATCGGTCACATGCAGTGTTGTATAAGAACAACATGTAGTGTTGTATAAGAACTACATGTAGTGTTGTATAAGAAGCACATGGAGTGTTGTATAAGAAGTACCATTGATGGTTCCCATGTAGTGTTGTATAAGAACAACATGTAGTGTTGTATAAGAACCACATGGAGTGTTGTATAAGAAGAACCATTTCTGGTTACCTGTAGTGTTGTATAAGACGTGCCTTTGATTGTTTACATGTGTATAAAAACTACCATTGATAGTTCACGTTGTGGACGAATTCTTGATGATGTACATGTAGTGTTGTATGACTAGAATTACCGCCAATGTCAAAGCCTTAAAACGAATCCAAACAAAGTTCACAACACACTGAAGAATCGAAGCAGACTTACAAGTAGGACACACATTTTTAAGAAACAATCATGTCCACGGCTATTGACAGTATAAAAATGTTCAGAACCAGACCCCTATGAAGATCCCGCTTAGAATTGCTCATGATATCAACCACTGGATTGTCTGATCCAGGCTTGATTATTTACAGACTGACATCATATATATGGTATATATTGTTGAGGGCTGCATTAAACAACAAACAAGCAAACAGAAGAGACTGTCAGTCCAGTAATCTTTTTAACCGAAATGACTGACAAGACAGCATTGGTCAGGACAAGATCTGCTACATTTGTCACGCAATGCTTTGTACCAGAAATGGCTAAAGAGCATCACTGCTAAGAAGCCTATCGAGACTGCTAAAGGTAGACATCATTGAAATCACGAGAACTAAGAAAGACTGGCAATATTTAGGCCCATACCGTGACAGCATGACAATGCCTAGACGCAGTGACGACTATGTTATTCTGACAGATTAAATACAGATGGAACTGTCTATATGCAAGAAGCAAATAAGAAATGGCCGTTCCAATCAACAATTATTCATAACAAGAAATGACCAGCAGAGAATCAATAGACATTCACAACCAGAGTCATCTGCCTGGGCCAGATTGAAAACCAGAACTGATTGCACCATATTTACCAAATTTTATGAAGACACTAGTACCACATCTGGGGGCAAACATCCAAACATATTGTTCTCCCCGTAGTCCCCCGACCCTGTGAGAACCTCTCCAACACATGGTCTGAATGGCCTCCAACTTAACAACCCTGCTCAAAATTGCCCACATGTCTCTGAACATGAACAGCACCTCATTCAGAAGAGGTTCAGTTGCTGAGACGTTTTCTGGGTTAATCTGCTGAATGAATTCCTTATAATCCTGAGATGAAGGCTGTCAAGTTCCTATTTGAAGATCTCACATTGTGGACAAGGAAGACACGGTGTTTTGTCTGTGATGGTAGATCATAATTTGGGAGCCAATTGAATGTGCATAAGAGGATTACACTTTGTCAGTATCAATCTATTCAGCTTTTGTATCACAAGACAGTAATTCTAGCTCAGTGGGGGGCCCATCACTATTATATAGCTTCTTCATCTCATATCTAGGTCCCCTGTTGGGATTCCTTGTGAGGATTAGTCCCCAGCAACCAATGCTGGTCGTAACAGGTGACCAAATGGATTGGGTGGTCAAGATCGGTGATTTGCTTTTCCTTTTTAAGCAATGATAAATTTTTTAATGATGTCGGGGCCCAGTCGTCTAAGGCGCTGCAATACGCTGTGCAGAGTTGCATCCCTTGGGCACGCCAGAAACCTATGATTGTGGGTTCGAATCCTGGTTCGCCCTGATTATGTTTCTAGGTTTGTCAGCACCATACCCGTGCTCGTGGGTTTCACCGAAGTGGTAAACGTCTGAGACCTGCATCACTTCGGGCTTTACTCCCACAACAAGCTGACACGCCGTGATGTAACTGGAATATTGTTAAAAGTGGCGTTAAACCCAACTCACCCACTCTTACGTCATGGTACAACATTGTATGGCAAGGAATGGCATCATTATATCCTTGTGTCAGAGCAGT
Source organism: Haliotis rufescens (assembly GCF_023055435.1). Lineage (NCBI taxonomy): Eukaryota > Metazoa > Mollusca > Gastropoda > Lepetellida > Haliotidae > Haliotis > Haliotis rufescens. Next base: position 1,783,881 of record NW_025963846.1, on the reverse strand, counting down.
GTCAGATATATCTGTCACAGCAGTTGTCAATGAACGCAGTCAATACTTTCTTGCTGAATATTGCATTTGTTACTTCAAGTAAATGAGAATAATTAATATTTCAATAATATCACAGGTTGCCATAGAAACAGAGGTTGCCATGACTTATATTATCAGGTTATGATAATCAGAAAGTAAGACACAAAGATCATGTCACTCAATATTACTGTAAAGGCCCTGGTATGCTTCAATGCTTCAGACCAAAATTATGTACGTTCCGATTCCTTATTTTTGTACTTATACCATATGTTCCTTTATTTTCTATGTTTTTTTATCAAGGTTACAACATTCAAGGCCTCAGAAAAGCTTAAAAAAATGTCATGGCAGATGTGGAGGAAATTTTGATGCATGTGTGACAAAAATTATATTTTGACCATATGTTCCAATGTTTTACAGGTGAACAATTGATTTGCCTTTGCATGTGTTTGTGATGGCTGCCACCAACAGGGCAGGATACGCTCACCTTTTTACTATTTGTTTGTGATTCAGAAACACATGGTTATGATATAGTCAAAATCTAAAAAAATATTTTTTCAGGTGTATGTTTTTAAGTAATATATAAATGTGAATTACTATTTAAAAGCCTTTGTTGCATCAAAGATTTGTGAATTTATAAAGTTAACCATGTTTATAATGAACACGCTTATAACGATCCCATTGATATAACGAACCGTTTTTGGTCCTGTCAAATTTTCTGTATGTATGTATCCTAATAACGAACAACAGGTTATAATACGTCAACTAAAGTTAGTGGTCCCTTTGAATTCGTTATAATCAATATCAGTGTTTATTTTGCAGGTCTCCCCATCCTTTTTACGTAGATGTATCAACTTGAGATGGCTAAAAGCTACCTTTAAGAATCACCCTAAATCACATAGCCAGATGATGCGAGAGTGGAATGCTTTGAAAGCCAAAATACTTGAGTTCAAATCTCATGAAAGATTCTTAACTCGCTGGTCTTGTCAAGAGAATCGTCAATTTCAGCAAATAGGATCAGTAAGTGCTTAACATTTGAAGAGCTGACTTCTCATTTCCTCGTCTATTTCATCCATGACCTTTTTGATGATGAGTGGAAGAGGGGCCATTTGAAGCCACCTGTCAGGGTGATTAGTAAGTAATTAACACCTACATTAATTCCGTATTGATCACTGGGTCAAATTTGTCATACCTTTTAGGGGCGTGAAGTCCACAATCCTCTGCCAATGTTGTTCTCCATGTGGCCAGGTTTTGCTTACCGTGTATATTTTTTAAGGGATGGTGACTGACAATAGATTGAAATGTTTTTTAAGGAAAGTTGATCAAATTTACAAGTTCATTTGTTAAAGTTCCATTTGATTTGAGTTCATGAATTAAAATTAAATTATTTTTAATCTACTGAAATGACTTATGACATGTGATAGGCAATAAATCAAGCTCCATTGATATGATATATATGTTGTGCAGTGGAATATAAACTATTAGCAAAAATGCAAATTCCCTCACTGTTGTATGCAGGGAACTAAACCTGACTCTTTTATTGTTGTATGCAGGGAACTGAACGTGACTATCTTGATATGATGAAATAATTCAGATAATAAATTTGGGGAACTAAACGTGAATCTCTTCTTGAAAGAGATGAAGAAATGTAAATGTGACAAAATTAACTAAATATGATTCTCAAAATCTATTGCTATCAATCGATCAGTCTAGCCCTATTTTGGCTAGCATTGTTGCATCCTATTGCGACATCCTATCGTAACTAACACGTTCTACTACGTCCTACCTTTACGAGCTATAAAACGAAATTGTTCAATGTACGTCCTATTGCGACGACATATCAAACCAAACTAACGAATGTACGTCCCATCGAGCCAAGCTATCAAACCAAAGTGAACTTAACTCAAGTAGGTCTGATTTACCATGTTTTGCACATGCTCGGAAGCACGTGCCATTTGTTTTCTCCATGAAGCAAGATGCGTTCCAGCTATGTGTTCCTGCTTAACATGTCTTCAAACCAATATATATATTTACATCTGTTATTTGAGGCAATGGTCCATAGCTGGTGTTTTTTTCTGCCAAGGTCAAGACATTTGATTAAAACCATGGGTAAATCTTAGACTTTATCCCTGTGTAAATAGGGTTTTCATTAAACTGCTAAATTGGTATGCATCGTAAAATTTTGAACTGGCAGTTACACAGTTGGGCAAGGTGCTGTAATTCACTGTTTGAATACTGTTCAAGGCAGTGATAAACCAAACTCACTCAGTCGTAAAGCTGAGGCCATTTTGCAAAGGTAAAACTGTAGGTGGACAAACCTAAGAGGAGTGTACCGGAATAAGTGCTATGTGGGTATGGTTTTACATTGGCTACATTTTGCATCCATCTGTGATAAGCTTGCAGCCATGATTCCACTAGCATTCAGTAATTGAAAATGGAATGTGTGAGCGGAGTTTAACACCCTTCTGAAAAGATTTCAGTTAGGTGTATAATGTCAGGGGGGCACGGGTGACCCTGTCGTCTAAGGCGCTGCGATTCACTGTGCAGAGTTGCGTCCCTTGGGTACGCCAGAAACCTATGATTGTGGGTTCGAATCCAGGTTCGCCCCGATTATGTTTCTAGGTTTGTCAGCACCATACCCGTGCTCGTGGGTTTCACCGAAGTGGTAAACGTCTGAGACCTGCATGACTTCGGGCTTTCCTCCCACATTAAGCTGACACGCCGTGATATGACTGGAATACTGTTAAAAGTGGCGTTAAACCCAACTCACTCACTCACTCACTCACTATATAATGTCAGATTCATGTGGAAGGAAAATATAAAATGTCAACCCCATGATTCCATTGGCGTTAAAGGCAAAATGGCGGTTAAAATTAAATAAAAGGATCGTATGACCGAAGCGATACAGATGGTGGATGTTTAAAAATTGAAAACATTATTGTCAGAGAATAATCAGTCTCAAATATCTGCCAGGTATAAAAGGCACAATAGTGGCGTAAAGTATGGGAATGGATCTATATATACTCATTCAATTGCCTCATCAGGTTTTCACAAAAGGGTAAGCAAGTATTGAAGGATAAACTTTGGTAAAGCCTACAAAATCAGGTATGGTTCTAACAGATTTTATGAGGAAAATCTTGGATTCAACTCTTGAGGAGAAGCCAAATTGTGCAGAGCTGCATAACATTCTGATATGATTTTGTTTGTTTGTTTGTTGTTTAAAGCCGCACTCAGCAATATTCCAGCTATATGACTGATTCAACTTTGAGAACTGTCAGTTCTCAATTAACATGAACCAAGCTTGAAATTATGACGTTAGTTGCAGCCGTAATGCTAGCTGTTAGTGCCATATACTGGTATGACGGGGTCGGTCGGGTAGCCTAGTGGTTAAAGCATTCGCTCGTTACACCGAAGACCTGGGTCCGATTCCCAACATCTGCACAATGGGTGAAGCCCATTTCTGGTGTCCCCCGCCGTAATACTGCTGGAATATTGCTAAAAACGTCGTAAAACAATACTACTGGCATGACGTCACCACTACGCTCGCAATATTACACAATTTGTGACTGTTATACTTCGACGCATGCACAAACAATGAAAAACAGGTCTTAACTGTGTTACATACCTGCTCCTTCAGTTGCCTCCCCATCACTGACCTATACCTCATCAATATGGCATAAATACTACCTGAGGCATCAAAACCTGTTAGCACCTTCGCCTGTGTCATCATCTGCTCCATGTATCAAAGCCAGCTGTTAATTTCAATGTATTAATATCCCATCAACAGTGATGGGTCTTCAGTTTTTGTCACGTTGGTGTCTAGACAGGATTCTATGGGAAAAGGTCCTGTTTTACTTTCTTACGAGAATGTATTTAATCTGGCGATAAGTGTCTACGGCACGATATTGACAGATTATTAGCACTTTTAGATTAGGAAGGATGCTGTAACGTACACCACAACACCTTGATCAAGGTGGTAATTAGGCAATTTGGTGATGAGGGGGAATAAATTCCATCTGCCCCAGGATGCAAATTAGCACATCTGTGATCCATAAATGAACACGATAACCTTTAATTATGAATAGGCGTTGAAGTGCAAATAAATGAAAATATGAAATGTGTGTGAGATGTAATACGTTGATGAAACACATGGTCTTAAAAGTAATTGATTTGTTGTTTTTTTATGCACAAGTGCAATCAGTCTGATCCAGGTGAACCTTTCAAATGAATTTTTTATCTTAAAATATTACAAAAACAAAAATATGAGGAAGAGAATTTATGGATGTCAACTTCTTCATGTTTTGTTTGTTTGTTTGTTGTTTAACGCAGCACTCAGTAATATTCCAGCTATATGACAGCGGTCTGTAAATAATCGAGTCTGGACCAGACAATCCAGTGATTAACATCATGAGCTTCAATCCACGCAATTGGGATCGATGACATGCATCAACCAAGCCAGTGAGCCTGACCACCCGATCCCGTTAGTCGCCTCTTACGACAAGCATAGTCGACTGTTACAGCAAGCATGGGTTGCTAAAGATCTATTCTAACCCGGATTTTCACGAGTTCAACGTTTCGGAGTACATGCTTACTCCTTCACTAGGTGATGATCACAGTAGTGTTTTTGTTTTTCATTAAAACCTGCTTTGGGCTATTTTTTTTAAACCAAAGCTGAAATTTCTATAAAAAGTTACAATCTTTGTCTGACATTTATGCTTTACACATTAATTCTTACCGGTACATAAATAAACCAGTAAGCTTTGATATTTGGAAAAACAAAAAATAATTAGTTCCAAAGAGTCTGACATGAAATCAATCATAATTTGAAATTGACGACACTATGGTTATGTTTCTTTCACTGATGTCAGTTTCACCTTGAAACGGACGATGCATCAATCTTAGGATGATTTACATTTCCGAGGGCAGTGTCTAGGGTTCCATTAGGAACAAACAGTGGGTGGTGTTGTGAGGGAAATATTACATAAAGACTGCGTTTAAAGAATAATATACAGTTTTCCTGGAAACTCATTGTCTCTTGTGAGTGAAGACCTTACATTGAATTGTTCAGGGTTGCACACTTGTCAGATCCATTTCAATTTCAGTTTTAAAGATAAATACATTTATTATAGAAAAGTGTTTATATCAGTAATGAAATCTTTTTCGGATACTTGGATTTGGTTAATTGGTGAAATTCGCTCAGGCTACAAAGAAATCTGGCTGTTATGTGAAGTACTTGCTTGTTGCTGTTTAAGAATACTCTGCTACAAACACAGGTAAGCAAAGGCTTGAGGGAAAAAAGTGGAACCAGTCTCATGAATGTGAGGTTAGGTGAAATGGGGTTTAACGTCGCGTCCAAGATTATTGCACTTATATAGCAACGTGCATGCACGCGTGTATGTGGCTGCTTGTACTAGTCCAGACTGAGGCTGATTTATAGTGCTAGCTCACTGAGATACCATGCTGCAGTTTAACATGAATACCCCACTCAGACACAGTATACTGACTCCGAGCCGACAAGTCCTTGTTTTAGCCCCTTAATGCCGAGCGCCAGACAGGGTAACAACAAGTACCATCTTTTAATGTGTTTTGGTATGACGCAGCCGGGGATCGAACCCCGGACCTTCCGCTCTCTGAGTGGACGCTCTGCCGCTAGACCACGGAGGCGGTCTGCTGAACAGTAGTATTATTATAAACAGGGCTCATGAAGATCCGGGGTAGAAAAGGTCTTCAGCAACCCATGCTTGCCCTAAAAGCCGACTATGCATGTCGAAAAAGGCAACTAACGGGATCGGGTGGTCATGCTCGCTGACTTGGTTGATCCATGTCATCGGTCCCAATCCCGTGGATCGATGCTCATTAAGCCAATCACTGGATTGTCTGGTCCAGACTTGATTATTTACAGCCTGCCGTCATATAGCTGGAATATTGCTGAGTGCGGCGTTGAACAAAAAAATAATAAATATTATAAACAGGCTGCAGTCATATAGTTGAATAATTGCTGGATGTGCCATGAAACAGCATTGAACAACACTGTTAACTCCTTCGTTCTTACATAATATGAGACCCATGAAGATCCGGGGTAGAATAGGTCTTCAGCAACCCATACTTGCTGTAAAAGGCGACTATGCTTGTCGTAAAAGGCGACTCACGGGATCGGGTGGTCAGGCTCGCTGACCTGATACATGTCATCGATCCAAATTGTGTGGATCGATGCTCATGATGTCAATCACTGGATTGTCTGGTCCAGACTCGATTATTTTACAGACCGCCGTCATATAGCTGGAATATTGCTGAGTGCAGCGTTAAACAACAAACAAACAAACAAACATAATATGACTAAAACTTTGTAGAAGTGCCATTAAATTATTACTCACTAGTTCTGACGTCGAGCTGGTAATTTCACCACAGGGTCCTTCATAACATGATATAAGCCCATAGACAACACCGACTTGATTTTCACAACATGTCGTGTTGACACAATAGGAATTATTCATCCAACATCTGCACAGCCAGATGTCTATAGTGTGGTATAAAAATGAAATTCTTTCGTTCACATTCACAAAGCCCTGGCTCAGATATTGTGATGTATTGGAAGTTTCTGAAGTTCATTGAATGAAGGATTGCATGTCGATTATTCTGGCAACAGTTGCACACCTCCATGGTTGATGGTATGATTTTGAAATTGATAAAAGTATCATATTTTATGCATGCCTTTATCCTGCATTTGGTTGAGTGAATTGTTGCTTGTTTGTAAAAAAAAATCGAAATGCCGCATCTGTGCAGTGCACAATGCTGATGGTATTTCTCAAGGAGTAAATAGCCCAACGATTCTGAAATGTTATTATTTGCATGAGACGACCACGCCTTAAATTGATGTTCGTCAAGCACAATTGTAATGGATGGTTATTATCCCATGCGTATTAAAAACGCTGACGTATGAAATAAGGGCGTCACAATTTTGTGGAATAAATGCGACAAAACACTTTCGTTAATCATACGAATTCTCTTCTAAAAGCAGCGTCCTTTGTACGATTCTGACTATATTACGAGAATGTGTTAATCGATCACTGTCAAATTACGATACCAGGTGTTCGCGAAAATCTGAATCAATTTTTCGCCTGAAAAGACAAGGGAACATATGGTACAAGTCAAAATAGGGAATCGCATTAGATATGATTTTTGTCACCGATGAATTTGGAATTGTTCTCTACATGTCAACCGTAAAACATTTTGAAATCTTTACTGAGGCCTTGAATGTTGTAACCTTAAAAAAAGTTTGTGTCTGTATTCAATGAAAATGCTTCAACAACATATTGAGGCACCTTGTGAAAGATGAGCATCCTGCATCACTTGGATGAAGAAAACACTTGTCATCTTTGAGTAGGGGCATGCATCTCTCCGGAGAACGGAAAGTGGTTTAATCCCTCCCTGGTGATGTAATATCAAAAGAAGATGAAAATGGTACTTGTTGTTACCCTGCCTGACACTCGTCATTTGGGTAAAAACAATAACTGGCAGTCTGTGTCTGAGTGAGTTGTCCATGTTAAATTGTAGCATTATCTCTCAGTAGGCTAGCACTATAAAACCGTCATAATTCTGGACTAGTACAAGCAGACACCCACACACAGGTTATGCACATTGCTATGTACCTCTCATAACGTTGTACACAACAATGTCAGCTTGTTGTGGAAGGGGCCGTATCTGTCATCTAGTGGTAGAGTGTCGGCCCGGAGAGCAGAAGGCCCGGGGTTTGATCCCTGACCACGTCCTACCAAAAAAACAGTAAAAGATGGTATTTGATGTTACCCGGTCTGGCGTTCAGTGTAAGGGGCTAAAACAAGGACTGGTCGGCTCGGAGTCAGTATACTGTGTCTGAGTGGGGTATTCATGTTAAACTGCGGCATGGTCTCTCAGTGTGCTAGCACTATAAATCGGCATCAGTCCAGACTAGTACAAGCAGCCACACACACACATGCATGCACGTCGTTATATAAGTGCAATAATCTTGGACGCGATGTTAAACCCCATTTCACTTCACCTCAACTCTTACTCAGTATTTTTGTCTTGCACAGGATTTCCTGCACATCTATGGTTCCTGTTTCAGTGGAATCTGTTTTGGAGGATAATCGAGACCCGTGAAGATCCGGGGTAGAATAGGTCTTCAGCAACCCATGCTTGCCGTAAAAAGCAACTGTGCCTGTCATAAAAGGCGACTAACGGGATCGGGTGGTCAGGCTCGCTGACTTGGTTGATGCATGTCATCGTATCCCTACTGCGTGGATCGATGCTCAGGATGTCAATCACTGGATTGTCTTCTCCAGACTGGATTATTTACAGACCACCGTCATATAGCTGGAATATTGTTGAGTGCGGCGTTAAACAACAAACAACAACATGCAAATATATTACTGAAATACTGTTCCACACTCACTCATTTCTGGGTTCAATTCCACTTTGGTACAAATTATGAAGCCAATTATTTGTGTCAACAAAAACATTTGTATCCTTTCTCGTATCAAATGTTTGCTGTTTTACAAAACAGAGTTACAAGTAAATTGCATATGGAAAAATACTGACGGTTCCATACTTTCATACAAATCAATACTACCCGATATATAACCAAACATCCATTCCCTCTTGTCCATTACGACTGTTTGCTCTGCCTCTTGCAATGTGTAACATCAAAAACATATTATCTTTACAAGTCACAACCTTTCCTTCAGATGTCAATATCGTGTTGATTTTGTTAAAAGTGTCGTATATAGCAACTTCTGCTATGTACATTTCAGTCATAACACTTGCCCGACAATATGTGTTAAAATGTGGGACCTTCTATAAATTTCATGTGTGACTCAATATGAGGTAATATGTGACAAAAATCCCCCAAGATATCTCTTTTCACACCAACAATTTTCTTCATCTGCCAGAAGAGGTTTTCCATAATGTGTAATGTAGACAGAAGATTATAATGTCAAAAACAGATTATCTCAACATGTCACAACCTTTCCTTCAGATGTCAATATCGTGTTGATTTTGTTAAAATTGTCGTATATAGCAACTTCTGTGATGTACATTTCAACACTTGCCCAACAATATGTGTTGAAATGTGGAACCTTTTCATGAATCTATAAATGTCCATGTGTGACGTGTTATGAGGTCTGATGTGACAAAAGTCCATCCAAATATCACTTTTCACACCAACAATGTTCGTCATTCGCCAATAGAGGTTTTCACAATGTACAATGTAGATAAAACATATCTGGTTCATGTCAATTATAATCTTTATCTAGTGATAAATGACAGATGTGAAATCTATTATACACCATTGTGGTTGCCACATGAGGATAATGCCATTAGTAGATGTATTTTTCTTTTTGCAATTCAGTAGAGAATCGCCAGAAAGAGTTTCAGAAAATTGTCATTTTTTCTTTTCAAAGTCTTTTTCATATCCACTCTTAGACAATATGTTCATGATCCTTTTTATTTGAAAAATTTGGCTATTTGAAAAATAAAAAGCCTTTAATTGACTGTTTGCTAAGGTGGTAATGAAAACATGTAATGAAAATCTGCTGAATTTCTGCAAATAATGTATAGCAGTAGACAGTAAAAACGGGATAATTGTGGAAATGTATTTGGCATGTTTATAGAACTTAAAGTGCCCCTTAGAGATAACGATCATCACTATTCTGACACATTCCATGCCAAAATTGGTATTTCATCATGCAAAGCGATCGTGATAGAATTCCCCTATTTCAGTGATTTCCAGTGATCCATTCATATGGCTTTCACATCACTCTTTTGCCTTTTGTGCTGAATGGAATTTGTTCGGGCAGATGAACATGACTGATTGTTCTCTGGCATTGACGGTTTGAGTTTAACCGAAAGAGTGGGGCATCATAGAAATATCACACAAAACGTTACTGACTTGTGTAAGGTTTATGAATCCACATTCCAGTTGATTGCAATGACAGCATGTCAGCTCATGTACAAATTTGTACAATGGCGTGTTTCCAGTGTCCTCAGTTGTATTTCTCGGTTTCATTGCACAGAACAAGATGCCATAATTACATTGAGAAGTCATGGTTGTTAGTTACAAGTGTTTAGTGCAATGTGAATCACAGGTAGACACCATTGGCTGATATTAGATTAGATAACAGGAAAATCTCATCTTGGTCAGTCCCCTGGCTCTCGGGCCTTGTTAGTCACAAACCCAAAGGTTCTCGACTTGTTCAGTCCATTGGCTAGCAGTTTTAGGATGAGGTCAGTCGCCTGGCTAGAGGTTCTGGGTACAGTCAGTCCCCTGGCTAGAGGTTCTGGGTACAGTCAGTCCCCTGGCTAGAGGTTCTGGATACAGTCAGTCCCCTGGCTAGAGGTTCTGGATACAGTCAGTCCCCTGGCTAGAGGTTCTGGATACAGTCAGTCCCCTGGCTAGAGGATCTGGGAACAGTCAGTCCCCTGGCTAGAGGTTCTGGGTACAGTCAGTCCCCTGGCTAGAGGTTCTGGATACAGTCAGTCCCCTGGCTAGAGGTTCTGAGTACAGTCAGTCCCCTGTCTAGAGGTTCTGGATACAGTCAGTCCCCTGGCTAGAGGTTCTGGATACAGTCAGTCCCCTGGCTAGAGGTTCTGGGTACAGTCAGTCCCCTGGCTAGAGGTTCTGGGTACAGTCAGTCCCCTGGCTAGAGGTTCTGGGTACAGTCAGTCCCCTGGCTAGAGGTTCTATGTACAGTCAGTCCCCTGGCTAGATGTTCTGGGTACAGTCAGTCCCCTGGCTAAAGGTTCTGGATACAGTCAGTCCCCTGGCTAGAGGTTCTGGGTACAGTCAGTCCCCTGGCTAGAGGTTCTGTGTACAGTCAGTCCCCTGGCTAGAGGTTCTGGGAACAGTCAGTCCCCTGGCTAGAGGTTCTGGGTCAGTCAGTCCCCTGGCTAGAGGTTCTGGGTCAGTCAGTCCCCTGGCTAGAGGTTCTGGGTACAGTCAGTTGCCTGGCTAGAGGTTCTGGGTACAGTCAGTCCCCTGGCTAGAGGTTCTGTGTACAGTCAGTCCCCTGGCTAGAGGTTCTGGGTACAGTCAGTCCCCTGGCTAGAGGTTCTAGGTACAGTCAGTCCCCTGGCTAGAGGTTCTAGGTACAGTCAGTCCCCTGGCTAGAGGTTCTGGGTCAGTCAGTCCCCTGGCTAGAGGTTCTAGGTACAGTCAGTCCCCTGGCTAGAGGTTCTGGGTACAGTCAGTCCCCTGGCTAGAGGTTCTGGGAACAGTCAGTCCCCTGGCTAGAGGTTCTGGGTCAGTCAGTCCCCTGGCTAGAGGTTCTGGGTACAGTCAGTCCCCTGGCTAGAGGTTCTGAGTACAGTCAGTCCCCTGGCTAGAGGTTCTGGGTACAGTCAGTCCCGAAGTCAGTACAGATCGGAAGGTCCAGGGTTCGATCCCCGGCCGCGTCATACCAAAGACGTTAAAAGATGGTACTTGTTGTTACCCTGTCTGGCGCTCGGCATTAAGGGGCTAAAACAAGGACTGGTCGGCTCGGAGTCAGTATACTGTGTCTGAGTTGGGTATTCATGTTAAACTGCGGCATGGTATCTCAGTGGGCTAGCACTATAAATCGGCATCAGTCCGGCCTAGTACAAGCAGCCACACAAACACACATGCAAGTCGCGATATAAGTGCAATAATCTTGGACGCACGTTAAACCCTATTTCCCCTCACCTCACCTGACGATGTGAGACGTTGCTCTTAATACTAACCATTGGTTTGACTGGCCTAGCTGGAATGTTGCTTTATACAAGTATGGGTGAAACAACGAACAAAACATGATGGAACACTTTCAGCTCCCCTTTTAACTGACATTTTAAGTCTTCACTCTTCATTTTTTCTTCCCTTTTCCATTTGCTATAATGACATCAAATAACTTTGGAAGTATCACTTTACCAGAATAGTTCATGACATATGTGGGAGACTCACTTATATTTCATGACATGGGTATTTGAGATGATCCACCTTTAAAATCCACTTCAGCATGAAAGTTTGATGATGCTGCCTCATTTGTTGGAACAAATGGTTGAGATGTTATTTCAGAACAGTTGGAATCACACAAAATGCAGGATGGTTCGTGTTCTTAGTTTAGCTTTGACATTTGCATGACGTGGATGCTTTGCATTGTTGTTTGTTGTTTAATGTTGCACTCAGCAATGTTCCAGCTATATGACGGTTGTCTGTAGATAATAAAGTCTGGACTAGTTAATCCAGGGATTGACATCACGAGCATGGATCTATGCAATTGGGATAACGATCACATGTATCTGCAGCAAACATGACCACCTGATCCCGTTAGTTGTCTTTTACGGCCAGCATGGGATGCTGCAGACCCATGCTAACCAGGATCTTCACTGGAAGTGATAGGGGGTGTGATATGATTTAGTGATGACAACAGATTTTCGCGAAAAGCCCCTCCTGCCCCACTGGTGGCAACCTTCACAAACACATGCAAAGGCAAGTCAATTGTTCACAGAGAACATATGGTCAAAACATCATTTTTGTCACTGATGCATCAAATTTGGAAATGTCCTCCCCATGTCTATCATGAAACTTGTAGAAAGCTTTGCTGAGGCCTAGGCCAAGGTTTAAGGACCTGGGCCCACTTGCACAAAGCGATCTTAGTGCCAAGATGATCGTAACTCCCATACTTTAACATAGGTTTACAATAAACTTAGCGCTAAGATAGCTTTTTGCAAGTAGGCCCTGGCATCATATATGTTCTGCCCAAGACATCCACTTTGTAACATTATTGCAGAGCCAAGCTAAAAAATTGTAATTGTGTGTTTGTTACGTTATCTTGAGATTTGTTCAAAATAACAAAGTGTGATGAGCAGCGTTAAATGTCTTTGTCGCTGTAATATTCTTTGAGTGTGCTGCGTTGGATCCATGGGCCAAGAATGTAACTATGAGTAATTTGTATTTCTTTTTGTTTTCTATTTCTAAAGAAACGTTTGTGTAATTTGTAAAAGCATTCGTGTAGAAATTGAAATCATTACATTTTTTTCATTGGTCTAAATTCACCATGTTTAACCATGGAAATAATGAATCAAGGCTCTCTCCCTTATTACATGCTTTCTAAACTTTCAATTATGAACGAGATGTGACTTGCAAATGAAATAAACAGAAGCTTAGTAACCAGAACAAATTATTGTAAAGAAATGTTTGTCAGCTTGAAAAAGAATTTTATCAGTTGACAAGCAATTAAGGGAAATTGATTTTAGGTTTACAGGGAGATGGTATCCTTTCATATAATTCATTGTATCATTGATGTCTAAAAGGAAATATTTCATAGCTCAGTTAAGTTCATGGTACGATAATTCAATCAATATTGAATCATGAATGTACACCTTTTTTATTTTCAGCCTATATTTCTCAGCTAATGTAGTGTCATGTTTTTTAATTCCTTTTCCCCTTACAAGAAAAATCAGGGATTACATAAAACTTATTTAATGTCATGCTGTGTAAAACTGTTTCCTTTACCATTATCAGACAATGAAGATGATTCTTAAGGAGTACGCTTATGGACGTTGCCCCATGTCTGCATTTTATTTATGAAAATAAAGCGACAAAACCCTTTCCATATCTAATAGAAATCTCTGCATAAAGTCGATTGTGCGATTCCGACTATATCATGAGCATGAGTTTATGAATCACTATCAAATAGTAATGATACCAGTGTTCGCAAAAAAGGTGAGCATACCCTGCCCAACTGGTGTAAACCCATCATAAACACATGCAAAGGCAAGTCAATTCACATGAAAAAACATGAAATGGTTAATCACAATACTGGTAATGTAAACTATATTTGCCATTGAATGCTTGGTTGACACAGAACTGAAAACATTTTATTAGTAATTGGCATGGCAGTGCTTTGTGGTCACAAGGATGGTGTTTGGGAACATGTTAATCTTAACCATCTATTGTCCTTGCAGTAATTGGCAAGGCAGCTTGTTGTGTGCTGTTGTTTGAAGTCTTAAATGTATACAAGAGGCCAGTCCTGTGATACAAGGTGTTGTGTGTCAGCGAGGGGATCTGGCAAGCTGCTTCATGTCATACTTCATAAATACAGGAAAGTTCCGATGACGCTTATGATGTCAATGCCCTATTGAAGTACTGTAGTTTGAGCGCCTAAGACTTGACATGGCTGTGTCATGGCTTGTCAAGACTTATGGTGTCCGTTACAGATTGAAGTGTGTTTAAAGGATGGTTTTGTCTCTTGAAGATGATGCTGTCTTTGTGGTGGTGCTGGAGTATTGCTCATGGCATGCTAGTTTTGGGGAGTTGTGATATCGTATTGTAGGTTTTTGAGTTTGGTAGCGGTTAGATTGGGTTACCAATGATCTTGCGGCTTCAAGTCATTATTTGTAAAGGTTTCGGGAGATGATGTGACCTTTTGAGTTTGTCAATGACTGACATGTTGATTTGAATTTGTTGAACTGGTGATAATGTAGACTGTGGAATATGGTATGATGAGATAGATTTGGTAAGTTTTTTTGCTGTATACAAGACAATTTTGGGAGAGATGAACTTTGTGGTGTTTTGAAATAGTTGACTGTTTTGGGGTGAAAAATCTGTTCAAGACTTGGTGGTCTCTAAGGGTTATATACTTTTATGTTTCATGAATTGTTCATAAGGAAAACGATCTGCATTTAAGAGGAGACTCGGCTGATGGGGTAATAGTCTTTCTTGAATGGTTTAGTGTTTTATTGGCCCCAAGGGGACACTGAAATAGAATAGGACTTGAATATTTACAGACTGGCGAATATTGCTGAGTGTGTGACCTTCAGTGAGTGAGTTAAAGCTTAACGTCACATCGTGTGTGACCTTCAGCAATAAACAACAAATAGTCTCTAACCAGTTAGACGACTGGGTGTTATAAAGGGTGACATTCTGGTTTCTTTAGATTATTGATGATTCTGAAGAATGGTTTAGTTCAATGAAACAACAAGTTATAAGTTACCAATCCTCAGCGTGATTATTAGCAAAATAGTTATACCCAAATTAACCTAAAAATGGTTTGGAATCAAAATCAGGAAACATTCACCTTGTTACATTTTGCTGCTGTCTGATTGAGGTTAACCAGCTGAACTGCCAGGTTAACCTGGTTAAGTGGTTTATAGATTTCTGTTTTGAACTTACTAGAATTATGAGACTCCCAGGAAAAATAATCCAATGTCAATGCTCTTACGTCCAAGTCGTGTCAGTAGAGTTTGCACATCATATTGATGATCATAGAGTCTATAAGGTGCTGTGATCAGTTCATCACAAACCAGATAAAAACTGTCTTTATACTATGGATTTTATAGAAATGTCTTTTCCTTGCAGTTTTATGATGGTTTCATGAACGTTATTATGAATATTTCCCACAACAAATTGTCTATCTCGAGGATTATTGATTTTGTAAGTTTATACTTTTTATGCAAGTCTTCGTTGTGCAGATTCATTAAAGTGTTTCCTTTGTAATTACGATTTCATAAAAATACACATGCAGATTTTACAATTTGTTGTCTCTGTTTTTCATGAAGAGTTAACAGGGGCGGTCAGGTAGCCTGGTGGTTAAAACGTTTGCTCGTCACGCCAAAGACCCGGGTTCGATTCCCGACATGGGTACAATGTGTGAAGCCCATTTCTGGTGTCCCCTGCCGTGATATTGCTGGAATATTGCTAAAAGCGGTGTTAAACCATACTCACTCACTCATGAAGAGTTAACAAACATATTCTCTATTTTATGGAGATTTCATGACCATGGTGACTCCATCTTGAAGATTTTACAATTTATTGTCTCTGTTTTTCATGAAGAGTCAACAAACATATTCTCTATTTTATGGAGATTTCATTAACATGATGTCTTTGTCATGAACATTTCACAGAAGCAGTGTCTGTATCATGAACATAACTTAAATCTTAATTGGCACATTTTCTTAAACATCTAAAGGTAACAATTTCATCATTATGTCTAAAAATCGCTGTGATTCCAAGTGGGAGTCCATTTGCTTCTTGTCTAAAAGAGACATGAGGAAGAGGATTATAATAATTCAGAATGAATCTTATGTTTTATGCAGTTGCATTCAGCTGATATGTCCTCATTTACCTCCAGGGCAAATGAGAAATCATTGTTTGATTTGCATTCTAGAAGTTGTTGAGAGAGTAAGAAAAGGTACAACTTTATGCATAACAACTTCTGGTTTATTGCGTATGGTGTTGTTTCTTTGTAGATTTTTCTTACACAATTATCAAGCTGGACTGAGTGAGTTGGGTTTAACGCCGCTTTTAACAGTATTCCAGTTATATCACTGCGTGTCATCCTAATATGAGAGGAAAGCCCGAAGTGATGCAGGTCTCAGACATTTACCACTTCGGTGAAACCCACAAGTAGGGGTATGGTGCTGCCAAACCTAGAAACATAATCAGGGCGAACCGGGATTCGAACCCACAATCAAAAGTTTCTGGCATGCCCAAGGGACGAAGCTCTGCACAGCGAATCGCGGCGCCGTAGATGCCTGGGCCACCTGTGCCCCCTCAAGCTGGAGTGACAACAACCAAGTGATGAGAGGTATATATACATGCTTGATACCTGTTAATGTTAATCTGCTGTTTATCACAACATGTCATGCATGTATACCTCTCATCACTGGGTTGTTGTCACTCCAGCTTGATAACGGCCGAAGATGCTACACCGAAACGTTGCTGTATGCAATAAACCGTTGTTGTCCATGAAGTTGCACATTTTAAGAGAAATCATTTCTATCTTCTGAAGGCTACGTTTTACCAAACTACAATATTCTGTTTAAGGGGTACGGTAATACATGATCCAGGATGATAATTAAACTGCCAAGTAATGATAATCCGAGCAAGAAAAATGGGTATAATCATCTTTCTTATCAATTTGATCCTACTGATGGTAATGAATGCCAAGAATTCTTAATTGTACATGACATGCCTCAATCATGCTGATTGGATTGCTGCTGATGTGACTGACCAGTGCAAGATGAAGAAGTTGTCTAAGGTCGTCATCTGTCTTTGTCGAATTTATAACACGCATGGTCACATGACAGTCATCGGGTGATCACTGCACCATCAAATTGTTACTTTGCCATCCTGATTGACTTGTGTGTGAATCGATGTTTGCAGCATCTTGGGATGAGGTTTGGGATGCAGGGGGTGGCATGACAGGGTCACTGGGCTCATTTGAAACATGGCTCACTCACTGTCTCAGAAGGCTAGAATCTGTTCTTGGTTTAAGGAACAGCTATTCATTCAGACTGTTAATTGGCATTTTTTAAATAATTGCTTTGAATAGGTTAAACAGATAATCATGATGTTATTCAGATTTGCCAGCTTATCAATATAAGTAGTGAGGAACACCTGATTGTGAGTGAGTGAGTTGGGTTTAACACCGTTTATAACAGTTATATCACGGCGTGTCACGTTAATGTAGGAGGAAAGCCCGAAGTGATGCAGGTCTCAGACGTTTACCACTTCGGTGAAACCCACGAGCACGGGTATGGTGCTGACAAACCTAGAAACATAATCGTGGCGAACCGGGATTCGAACCCACAATCATAGGTTTCTGGCCTGCCCAAGGGATGCAACTCTACACAGCAAATCACGGCCCCTTAGAGGACTGGGCCACCCGTGCCCCCCTGATTGTCAGTGACACAATCATATAATTTTGCCCATACCTATTTTGACTCAGTGGAATCTGTTTGGGATGATCAAATAATCAAGACTGGTTTATCTCTGACATTGACATTTTATATTGCAGTCAGCACTATTCCAGCTGTATTGTGGCAACTTGTAAATAACCAAGTCTTGGCTAGGCAGACCAATGGTTGACTGTCTGATTAAGATCTACACTATAAGATGCTGTAAATAATCTAGTCTTGGCTAGGCAGACCAATGGTTGACTGTATAATCAAGATCTACACCATAAGGTGCTGTAAATAATCTATTCTTGGCTAGGCAGACCAATGGTTCACTGTCTGATCAAGATCTACACCATAAGGTGCTGTAAATAATCTATTCTTGGCTAGGCAGACTAATGGTTGACTGTATAATCAAGATCTACACCATAAGGTGCTGTAAATAATCTAGTCTTGGCTAGGCAGACCAATGGTTGACTGTCTGATCAAGATCTACACCATAAGGTGCTGTAAATAATCTAGTCTTGGCTAGGCAGACCAATGGTTGACTGTCTGATCAAGATCTACACCATAAGGTGCTGTAAATAATCTAATCTTGGCTAGGCAGACCAATGGTTGACTGTCTGATCAAGATCTACACCATAAGGTGCTGTAAATAATCAAGTCTTGTCCATCAATTTAATGGCTGACTGCATGACTGACAATTTAAGCCACAGGTCACACTGACAGTCAGCAAGGTCACACATGATGGCCGCCTGGACCCCGTTTCACAAAGCGATCATACCGCTACGACTGTCGTAAGTCTATGTTAAAGTTTAGGAGTTACAATCATCTTAGCACTGAGATTGCTCAGTGGAATGGAACCCTGATCCTTATTAGTCAGCATGGGGTACTGTTGATCTAATCTGCCCTGAAAACCCCGGAGGCAGATTAAACCATCACAACCAACACCAGAAGAACAAGATGAAATATTTACCCTAACCTTATTGTACTGCCAGAATACAGTATCATAGGGGGTGGTGGGGGGTGCGTGTGTGTGATAGTTATGATGATCAATGTCTTGAGAGAATATATTCCAAATTAAAAAGGATTCCATGAAGTCCACACATAACACTAAGACCTATCAGCCTTCAGTAAACATGCACACTGCTGGAGAAATAATGACCCGTTTATTAATCTCACCTGCAATGAGAAACGTAATAAAGTATTGAATTGAGATATAACAGCTTGATACAACATACTGCCAATTCATTGGGGATTTGTTTTTATTGTCATTGTAAAAGGGCCATTTAAAGATCAGAACTTCAGCACATACTTAAACAGCTTTAACATGTGCCGCTTCAATCTGCAACGGCAATTGCTATGAAGGCAATTTACCTGAAACATGCTCATTATATTGTAATCTTTACACATTAATCCTACCTTGTGTTAAGTTATCAGCATGTACCTATTCCAACTCACTATGTTCACTCAATATTCACCTGGTGAAGGGTCAAGAAGTACCATCTGAAACGTCATTACAACCATTAACAAGTTGTTTTCCTTTGAGATTTCATGTCTTCATATGAAGGCATGTTGTGAAATTAATCATGAATCTGTTAGAAGAAGGGTTAAATTGCTTTTAGGTGAGGTTGGTGCAGCAGGGTGATTCATTATGACCAGTTCTGTCATAACCCACACACCAGATCGGTGATCGTAAGTTATCTGCAGGGTGTATCTTTAACATGCAATTTTGTCATCAAAACAGTGTGTTGTTCAAAATTGGGATTTTGTTTATTACCCTACATTCAGAGTTTTATTTACTTTGCATTTTCTCAATGCATTCAGTGTATATAACTAAGCATATCCCAGATATGATCCCAGTCAACAGATTGGGAGGTACCAAACCTAAGGCAGCGAGAAGAATGGGGAGTCGGACAACTTGGTACTTGGGATACAAGCGTGACATTTTGAAAGCAATGTCCGCATATTTGCCATGTTATTCCTCAATTTTGTCAATCACATAAGCGTCAAAAGGGACAGAAAATTCAATGATATACATGATTTCATTGGCTTGTACATATTCTTATACATATCTCTCTACATATTCCAGGTCGTACCTTGGATGGATGCGGTGCAATTAAAAATAAGGATTTTATGGAAATTTTTTGATAAATGATAAATAATTCAAACAAAATGTTTCACAATGGACAAAATTTATGAGAATTTTAGAAAAACGCCATTGCCTCTGTCATGCAGACAATATGTTCTCTGCTTAATGCCTTTTGTGTGTATAGAGTAATTTGATCTGTTTTCTTGACATCTTGTATGCACAAACTCCTATAATAGACATTTTAAAATGACAATCAGGTTGTATTGATTCTGAGGATTCTGTTATGAAGAATAATGTCTCCTTGATATGTCAGTGATGAAGGGAGAGCATGATGTGTACAGATGTAAATACGCTCCGAGCCCAAAAGATGAAGAATATAAGTTACCCTGAAGCAAAGTGTTTCATAGTGGTGTTGACAGATAGTGGCCGTCTTGAGACGCCCAACCAGGTCATAAATCCATGTCTAAACTCATCTAATAATATGATCTATATGCTCTTCACATGGGATGGAACATCTTCTTTGTCCTTCTTATTAGGTTTTATGAACATCTCAAAACTAATGGAGTGGTACAAATAATCCATATTCTCATATGTTGGCAGGTGAAAATTATTACTTATATAAAACCCCGTACTAAGGATTTACAAAACGAATGACACGTACCGTGTATATTTTGAAATTAGAATTTGATGTATGATCTTTAGGGAGTATTTATCAGGTATGCTATAATTGTCCCGTTGATGGATATGCGCTGGTATTGCTCTCCTAGGAACTGTGCCATGTTTGTTCGTTCCTGCTTCTTGGTGATATTTACTGATGAAGTATGTAATACTGACGGCTTGCCGATAGACTGAAGCATGTCTGGAAACTTGCATTACGATGTAAATTGTGCTTAGGATTGGTCTGGATTTCACGCTGTTTTGATGTTAGATGAAGCTGAGAGAATCTCTGGCTACTTACAAGGAGGCAATTTGCTGAAAAGGCCAACTCTACGTTGAATTTTCTGGCAGTGCTTGTGATAAATAAGTTTTCCTTCAAGCAGAAAGCTGTTGAATGGGGTCTCATCGTAGCAGGTAATTGTGCATGGCGGGCGACTTCCAAAAAGAAGATGTGTCTGCTTTCCCATGCCAACCAGGTGGTGCCTTGGTGTTCAGTGCATCAGATCTCTGCACCTTTGTTCAATGGTTGTTATAAGCCAATGAGGCTTGTCGTTACCAGGCTTGCTGGTGTTCTTTTCTAAGCTGTTTTTTCTTACTGAGAAATGATACCGTATTTTCTTGAGTATGGTGCGCACTTTTTTTTCCAAACAACACAGCTGTGTAGAAGGGGTGCGCATTATACATGCCATAATGAGTTTTGATGTTTTTTTTCCCCAATGGAAAGACATTACCGTGAGTACGTAACACCGGAAATACCATATCAACAAATCCATACTGAAGTACGCAAATTAATTAGTAATTACACTGGTTATAAAAAGTTTTTTATGTATATCTAGACTTATGTTTGTAACTTATTTCATAAATTATATTAAAAATTCCTTTTAATATTGATTTAATTAATTTCTGAGAAATTGTGTGTGAAGCGATCGGATGATCACACAACTCACCGTTATTTACAGCAACCACGGTCAGATTGCGGCTATTGACGCCTTGAAACGAACTTTAGTTGACAGAGAATGGATACATATATCATCAATGCCATACTTTGACTCCTTAAAAGTCATATTTGTTGTAGTTTGACGATTCTATGTCAACATATAGTTCTCGTGATCACGTGTGCGGGAGCCTCCACGGTGACTGGGCAAATTGTTCCAGGTGAAAATAAATAGTGAGCAGCTGCACGCTTATGGTTATTATTATTTTAAATATATATCATAAAAGCTGCAACTAAATAACACGATATTGGATTATATTATTCCTGATAAAAAAATAGTTTCATATACAATTTTTCCCAATCCTTGCATCAAAATCCTTTGAAGTTATATCATTTTATAAGTTTTAACTGAATCACTGGTAGATTCCAAGAAAACATGTACATCTGATTGCTGTTTCTGGCTTAGTTTACAAGAAAATACACGAGGTAATCTTAATCTGTGCATTTAAAACAGACCTAGAAGACCTAGCAGACCAGAAAATATCATTTAAATGGTAAATCAACATTTCTGGTGATTTTTTATCTCAAATTTCAAATTTGTACTGACCAAGTTTCTTACACCCTTTCGTTTTCCTGAATTCACTGAAGGGGTACGGTGTAATTCTTTTCTGCATATAATATTTTTAAAAAAAAGATTTTTCAAGACAATGAATCCCCTAGAGGTTTGATGCGCATTGCTTTATCATTATGATGATGGTGGCACGTGGTCCTGTGCAAAATGCACCGATCACAAGTCTATTATTATTATTATTATTATTATTATTATTATAGACAGTCAATGGGACTTCTCCAAGCAAGCGCTCCCTAGTCAAACCCACCCGAAACTTTTCGGAGAATGTGAAGACTCCCCAACACTACTGCCTTCTGCATTACCCAGATTGTCAGAAGGGCTGTATTCCTGGTAGGAAACCCGGGTACTCTCCCAATGTCAGTCAACAGTTTGGGAGGTACCAAACTTTAGGCACCGAGAACAATGGGGAGTCGGACAACTTGGTACTTGGGATGCAAGCTTGACATTTCGAAAGCGAGGTCCGCATATTTGCCATGTTTTTCCTCAATCTTGTCAATCACATTAGTGTCAAAAGGGACAGAAAATTAAATTATATAAATGATTTCATTGGATTTATCAAAAAGGACAAGATCAGGTTTGTTGGCCTGGATATGTGTAAGACTGTAAATGGGCCTATTCCAAAGAATTTTGTATTTATCATTTTCCATGACGCCCTCTAGATATTCCAGGTCATACCATGGGTGGACCAGTGTGTCAAAACCACAAGCATGGCGAAGACGGTAATAAAATGATCGAGCTACATCATCATGTCGTGACTTTTTCAACTATTATCATATTACATTATTGATCCTTTAGTCATGCTTGAATAGACTGTAATGATTTATCATTTATATAAATTTTCAATGCCAACTGACAATTAAAGAGTGGGATTTCACCTCAGGTTAACTTATTCCCCAAGAATGGATGCTGCATTGCTTTGCTATTTAAGACAATGTTGATTTTATCATATACTTGAGTTCAAACATTTTAAGACAAAAAGATTCAGGTTGGATCAGGATTTATGACAAATATACAAGTTCAGTAGTTTCACAGACATAACATTTCTTGTAGTCACCTTATTTGATTCAGATATAAAAATAACTGCAGCGTGTCTAGTATTTCTTTGGGCATTGCATTAGATACTTATGCATGGCTTCTTATTTTTCTCTTCATTTCTATGACTTTTTTCACTTGATTGTTAGATTGAAACCTTAAACAGGATTATTTGTGTGTCTGTTTCACCTGTGTATCTTGACACCCAGATCATCTGGAAATGTTCTTTTTGTTATTTCAACTTTGAGAAAAGACATGTCGACAATACATTTCACCAAACAATATGGAGTAAGTGAGTTGGGTTTAATGCCACTTTTAACAATATTCCAGTTATATCGCAGCGTGTCAGCTTAATGTGGGAGGAACGCCCGAAGTGATGCGGGTCTCAGATATTTACCACTTTTACGCAGCCGGGGATCGAACCCCGGGCCTTCCGCTCTCCGGGCAGACACTCTACCACAAGACCACGGAGGTGGTCCACAGGTCCACCAATGTTGGAATTCCATTAGAGTAAGTGCCAGATAGTAAGTAGTGATGGCACAGAATGTCTCACGGTCATAGGCTTGAAAGTGAACAACCAATAAAACTACCTCTTGTGCTTGTAAATTTGGCAAAGATCTAATTCCAATAAAACTTCCTCTTGTGCATGTAAGTTTGGCAAAGATCTAATTCCAATAAAACTACGTCTTGTGCTTGTAAGTTTGGCAAAGATCTAATTTCAATAAAACTACCTCTTGTGCTTGTAAGTTTGGCAAAGATCTCATTCCAATAAAACTACCTCTTGTGCTTGTAAATTTGGCAAAGATCTAATTCCAATGAAACTACCTCTTGTGCTTGTAAATTTGGCAAAGTTCTAATTTCAAAATCGCTGCCTCATCTGAGTCGCCTGTAGTTTTAATAAAATCAGAAGATGAAAAGATGCTCCCTGAGTATTCTTACACAAGGGGAGGAGAGTCTTTTGGCTACAGGACGTTCTGGACACAGGACGCACGTAAAAGTCAAGTCAAGTATTGGGTACAGTGCCCTTGTTTTAAACAATAACAAACAGTGTAACTAAAATGGATGTCTTCTTGGAGCATAATGTCATTCAAACCCGGATTCAAGACAAAGCTATGTTTGCAATTCTGTCCAGGGTATTTATCGTGACTGACCATCTAAATC
Source organism: Haliotis rufescens (assembly GCF_023055435.1). Lineage (NCBI taxonomy): Eukaryota > Metazoa > Mollusca > Gastropoda > Lepetellida > Haliotidae > Haliotis > Haliotis rufescens. The sequence continues at coordinate 1,759,692 of NW_025963846.1, read as the reverse complement.
TGAAGTCTTTGATAGGCATTTAGAAGTCAGAAAAACATTAATACGTGACACTTTTTTATGGAGAGGAGCTTCATTTATGTTTTGTCATGACATTTATGAGCTACTTCCTGCTCCTTCATCACTTGAAACATCGTGACGATGAAGAAAGGAAGTTGTCATCTTCTAAGAAAGTGTCATGTATTCACATCCAAAACTGGCTTCCACAGGAGATAATGGTTTCCATGACATCATAGTCAAATGTCATCACTGATCTCTTCTGCATCTGAAGTTGATTTGCTGTTCTTTTTATGATCAAGACACAGGTTATTGATATTTACAAATGGAACAAATTGACAGATTGATTTTGGATATGAATAGAATCTTACTTTTGTGTTTATTGCTATCAAATCTGTCAACGCAAGTTGATAACAGTTTTAACGTTTTGTGTGCTTGCCATGGAGTTTTAAACTTCTGTAAGCATGCCACAGAGATTTGAACTTTTGTTGGTATAGCAAGGAGTTTTAAACTTCTGTAAGCATGCCACAGAGATTTGAACTTTTGTTGGTATAGCAAGGAGTTTTAAACTTCTGTAAGCATGCCACAGAGATTCGAACTTTTGTTGGTATAGCAAGGAGTTTTAAACTTCTGTAAGCATGCCACAGAGATTTGAACTTTTGTTGGTATAGCAAGGATTTTTAAACTTCTGTAAGCATGCCACAGAGATTTGAACTTTTGTTGTTATAGAAAGGAGTTTTAAACTTCTGTAAGCATGCCACAGAGATTTGAACTTTTGTTGGTATAGCAAGGGGTTTTAAACTTCTGTAATCATGCCACAGAGATTCGAACTTTTGTTGGTATAGCAAGGAGTTTTAAACTTCTGTAATCATGCCACAGAGATTTGAACTTTTGTTGGTATAGCAAGGAGTTTTAAACTTCTGTAAGCATGCCACAGAGATTTGAACTTTTGTTGGTATAGCAAGGAGTTTTAAACTTCTGTAAGCATGCCACAGAGATTTGAACTTTTGTTGGTATAGCAAGGAGTTTTAAACTTCTGTAAGCATGCCACAGAGATTTGAACTTTTGTTGGTATAGCAAGGAGTTTTAAACTTCTGTAAGCCTGCCACAGAGATTCGAACTTTTGTTGGTATAGCAAGGAGTTTTAAACTTCTGTAAGCATGCCACAGAGATTTGAACTTTTGTTGGTATAGCAAGGAGTTTTAAACTTCTGTAAGCATGCCACAGAGATTTGAACTTTTGTTGGTATAGCAAGGAGTTTTAAACTTCTGTAAGCATGCCACAGAGATTTGAACTTTTGTTGGTATACCAAGGAGTTTAAACTTCTGTAAGCATGCCACAGAGTTTTAAACTTTTAACTTGTTTCTTATGGGCATTCCTGAGGATTATTCTAGCAACACCCATTGACCAGCACTGAAATTTTTATGTTATTGAGAATGATGCATTAAACAGGACCTGCGATATCTTTCCTCATTACATCTTGAAAGGTACTCATTGATGTCAATTGATATTTATTGTAGTAAGTTGAGATACAAATAGGAATCTAGGATATTGATGTTTTGATTGACGACAAAATGTACTGTGAACTTATTTAAATAATAATTGCCAATGTGGTGTAAATTCCTCAATAATTGGATTGAGCCTTAAAAGGTTTTGAATATGTTGATTGCATGTTCTTGCAATGCGTGGTATTAAGGTGCAGAAATTCATCTTGGGTCACGGACTAAATCGTAAGTTATATTTTCTCTCTAAGTTCAAACCATGTGTCTCTTTCAGTCATTTTAGCTAAGGGTTGAGTACTGGATCATGCCATCAGTCCAAAGTTTGGCAGATTGAAAAGGAACCTGCGAAGATCCTGGGTTAGAATAGATCTTCAGCAACCCATGCTTGCCATAAAAGGCGACTCATTAATTAGATAATACCTCAACAACTACTTCATGGTTTTCGTTAGACATAACATCCCCCAAAATTCTTTTTTCCGTTTCCTGCTATGGAATACTGTTCAAAGCGGTGTTAAAATCACTCACTCACTCACTCACTCACTCACTCACTCACCATGTGAATCATGCTTGTCAAAAGTTATTGCAGGTACACAGAAGCCTTGAACAGTTAATTATAAAAAATCAAATGACTCCTGACTCAGTTTTTAAAAATTTGGATGAAAATCTACTAATTTCTTCATTATAGCCTAATAAACCGTCAGGTGCAACAACCTTTTCGTTTTAAGCCAGTTTGTCTTTCAACTACCCTGGTACATTCCAGTTTGTAATCTGAAATATGTTATTGTGTAAGTTCAATTTCAAAGATTGCATGGAAATAAAACAAGACAACAAATCGTACAGCATCAAAATACACCCTAGTCATAAACTCCTCGGTAATGGCAACACAATTTTATGCCGAAAGTTCAATGTATTAACCTGGGCTTGACAGATGTACATTTCCTATAACAACGAAATGTATCATGCTTCAGATTGCGTCTGTTTCAATTGGGCGCTCCACTATGCTGAGGGGAAATGGTGAAACATGATGCAAAATTGATAAGAATATTTGACATTGATGCAAGGAAATGATAGTGGGATTAGCGGATATCTCCTGATTCATGCTTCCCCTTCGCATCTTGATTCTGCATGGTTTGATCTAGGAGAAGAAAATCAGTTGAGGGAGATTAGTTCTGATTTGCTGCCCTACTCTGCTACGATATTGACATCCTTGTGCCAGCTGTTTTGTCACGTCTTTTGCAAACATGATAGGACTGCAGCCATGGTTATATTCATCAGATGATTTCTGAGATAAATTAAAACGTGAAATAAGTATGTGTCACTGTTAAGATAATGATGAAATATGACATGTATTTGTATGTATGAATAGTCAATGCCAGAGAATAACCAGCCTAGATTTTCTGTCAAAACGATTCCATTTGGCATAAAGGGCACATTTGTCCAGGCATTGTATTTGAAGGTTATTTCTGCAGATACATTAATACCTCATGTATGTAAAGCTGAAGTCCATTGGACCATTATCTCAAGTCAGCTGCTGCTGCTGCTGCTGCTGATGATGATGATGATGATGATAACAATAATAATAATACTGCAGTGTCTTCACATTCTCCAAAACGTTCTGGGTGGGTTTGACTAGGCAGCGCTTCCAAGGAGAAGTCCCAATCGCATTTTGGGCTGTGTGTAGAGGGGGCAAGGGCCCTGAGCTGATGATGAGACTAACCAGCCTGACTGTGCCAGGATCACCCAAACTCTCTTTGCTGCATTTTATATTTTAATCTGTACATAATAATATAATTAATAATAATAATAATAAAGCGACAAAACCCTTTCCATATCCAATAGAAATCTGTGCATAAAGCAGAGCCGATTGTACGATTCCACCTATATCATGAGCATGTGTTTATCAAATCATTATCTCAAAGTTCTGATGGTACTTTATAGATACTTTGTTCACATACAACTCAACACCCTTTTTTCATATTACAATCCCTTGGGCATGCCAGAAACCTATGTTTGTGGGTTCGAATCCCGGTTCGCCCTGATTATGTTTTTAGGTTTGTCAGCACCATACCCGTGCTTGTGGCTTTCACTGAAGTGGTAAACGTCTGAGACCTGCATCACTTCGGGCTTTCCTCCTACATTAAGCTGACAAGCTGTGATATAACTGGAATACTGTTAAAAGCCGCGTTAAAGCCAACTCACTCACTCACTCACTCACTCACTCACTCACTCAGTGGTTTAATGGATAGAGAATCTACATGGAGAGTGGAAGTTCAGTGTTTCAATCCCTCTCTGCGTCATACCAAAAGATGTTAAAAGATGGTACTTGTTTATAAGACAATTTTTTATGGATAGCAACTTCTTTGTATTCTTTGTATGATGTTTCAGAGCTACTTTTTGCCTCTCCATCAGGTGTAAACTTCTACATGCCTATCAAAGACTTCATGGTACTTGTTGCTACCCTGCCTGGACTAAACTAAACCAAGGACGGATCAGCTCAGACTCACTACATAAGTGCAAAAATCTTGAATGCAATGTTAAACCCCATTTCTTAGCTCAACTCAAATGTGTGTAAATTTGTGTGTTTTCTGAAGCATTGATAGGTTCTAAATGTAGACCAGCAATCATGAGGGTACACGAAAATACTTATCCTCCAGACAGCAGAAATATTTCCCATTTAATGACTTGTCACACGGGGAGTAAATATTATCATGCAAGCCTTCTCGAATGCTATAAAGTAATATGCCCTGACAAAATTATCAAGGAGTATTACTGAATCATTACTGGAGTGACGTTCACTTTCAGATAGTATATGCCAAGCTTTTCACCACCTCCGTGTATTGACATGGATGCTGGAGAGGTAGTTCCAGTAATGGACCTGGCAATGACAGAGTAATCCCCTCATACTCAATGTTGTATGTTTTCCCTGTTTTAATCAGGTTTCCATGGCGTCTCCTAACTTAAGTGTGGCCAGTTTTTCACCTAGATTGTCACATTTCTATTTTGTGCTTGAAATGGGGCTTCTTAGGCTCTAGATTTCTGTCTGCTGTGTCCCAAAGATTGGTATCAATATCGATTCGGTACTCATAACTTGACAACCAAGAGCCAATTATTCTGAACAAAAGATGAACCTGATTGTCTCCACATGTAAATTTGACAGTTTCAGACAACACTTAGCTTTCGGCTCTATGAAACATGCAATATATGAACATCAACAAACATGTTTCACCGTCAAGGATGTAATTTTCGCCTTGTCAAGGTTGCAAGGCTCAAATGAGTGGGATGTAATTGTCCCATTTCAATTTTCTGCTCAAATTAAGATGGGATATTTCCTCATCATCAAGGGAGGAGAGTTTGAAAGATGGCTATCCTCCTTTGCTGGGATTCTGATGTTAGACAGATATGAAGACCACTAGGTCTCGAGCTGATGCCAGTTTGTAACATTCCTGCTCTCTTCGTCCTTGTGTGGAGACTGCCTCCTTGAGAGCACTACCACAGACTGATAATCATCTTCCATCCATGTTGTGGCATGTAGGGAGTGACATGCTGATCAACATGCTTAGCTTACATGCTGGAGTTGGACTGTGAAGGGCACCTGTCAGATGCTTGATTTGAGAGGAAGAGAAAGTGCCTGGAGATTGAGGGGGAGGCTGAAGTTGATGGTTGTTTTCAGGGAGGGTGCCTGGTTTGGGAATGGTTTACATCTCTATTTAGTTGGTTGAGGCTGTGTCTGGATGTTGACTCGAAGATGAGGCTAGGTTCTTAGGGAAGAATGCATAGCTCCTGTCAGTGAAAGAATGGGTTCAACATGATGTAGGATAGAGAGGAAATTGATGGTCAAGGAAGAATAGAGGTTGATGATGGAGGAGGATTGTGTTCCTTTCCATGTTAATAAAAACAACAAAATACATCTCCATATCATAAGAAATCTCTGCTTAAGGCAGAGTCCATTGTACGATTCTGACTTTATCACGAGTATGTGTTAATGAATCACTAACAGATAGGGATGATACCAGGTGTTTCATGATGTTTGCAATCCAGCAATATCTCACTGGTAGACACAGAAATGGGTATCACACATTGTACATGAGAGGAACTGAACCCTCAGCCTTCGCCGTGAAGAGCAAACACTTAAACAACTAGCCTACCCTACCATCCATGAGTGAGTTGGGTTTAACGCCGCTTTTAACAGTATTCCAGTTATATCATGGCGTGTCAGCTTAATGTGGGGGGAAAGCCCGAAGTGATGCAGGTCTTAGACATTTACCACTTCAGTGAAACCCACGAATTGTAATTGTAATTCTGCACATCAAATTGTTTATGTTGCAAGAAATAATCAAAAATATGTCTGCCAGTTTGTTGATGTGGAGGAAAATATGTCTGCCAGTTTGTTGATGTAGAGGAAAATATGTCTGCCAGTTTGTTGATGTAGAGGAAAATATGTCTGCCAGTTTGTTGATGTAGAGGAAAATATGTCTGCCAGTTTGTTGATGTAGAGGAAAATATGTCTGCCAGTTTGTTGATGTGGAGGAAAATATGTCTGCCAGTTTGTTGATGTAGAGGAAAATATGTCTGCCAGTTTGTTGATGTAGAGGAAAATATGTCTGCCAGTTTGTTGATGTAGAGGAAAATATGTCTGCCAGTTTGTTGATGTAGAGGAAAATATGTCTGCCAGTTTGTTGATGTAGAGGAAAATATGTCTGCCAGTTTGTTGATGTGGAGGAAAATATGTCTGCCAGTTTGTTGATGTAGAGGAAAATATGTCTGCCAGTTTGTTGATGTAGAGGAAAACATGTCTCGCTGTCCTTCTGTTGATCTTGCCTATCAGTTGGCTGTGGCTGCTGCAGCTGGGAGGGGATACATTGAGACAGATCCACCCACCAGTGTAGCAAGGAAGAGGATGTTAATTGTACACATTTTTGTAAGTGATACAAAAAGAGGTGGATATAGAAGTTCTTGCCATTTTAATCCTCTATCTTTTAATGTGTGTGTCTCCACTGTCTTTGAGGATGTTGCATATTTTGTCCATAGGGGCATTTATAGAGGATATTTCATGCGTCGTGTGAAATATTATGCTTCTCTCTCCCCCTCTTACATCATGAGATGAGAGAAACATGATATTTCACGAGACACATGGAATATTCTATTTATTATATACTTTATGTGTAGTTATCTACCGGCAAATTAATTATTTTCATTATAACTGTAAAACCTTGAAATGTAAATTCTCATAAAACTAACATAAAAAGAAAGTCAACAGTTTGTGTAGGGGCCAGTCTTTTTCGATAAAGGGAGACAATTTGCAGGGAGGTAACGCTTGGATGACAATAGTTCTGTCAAAGGGTTACATTCACTGCAGTGAATTATCAAGTGTTCTGTTCACTGCAGTGAAATATCAAGTGTTCTGTTCACTGCAATGAAAATATCACTTTTTTCAACTTAGAAAGCCCAGTCTTTCTTACTGAAGTTTATAATATAAGAAAGAATTACTGATTTGTGTTTTGTAAATCCCACCATATTGAGTTGGTAAATGATAACAGTTTTAAACTGTACTGACTTGTTCGGTTTCAGGGAGTCGTCATTTTGCTTTTCCGGCAATGACCTTGACATTCTACATTTCAATGGACAGTATTGCTTGGAGCTATCCAGCTGTCTTATCATCTCCATGTTAAATGGATTTTGAAAAGATTATGTGTAAGAACCTTGAAGATATTTGTGGCTGAAACCGTAGGGCAACATGCTTTTCGAGGATCCTCAAAGTTGTTGGAAATGTCTTGTCCAAAATATCAGATAAAAACTTAATAATCCCTCCCATACTGAGATGTAATCCCGTAGGCTCAAATATTGAAAGATGGCCTGCATAATCTGATGCAAGCGTCAAAACCAAGATGCAAGCATCAAACCAAGATGCAGGCCATTTAATTATTCTCCTTGATGAAGCTTCAGAGGTGCCCCTGTTACTAGACAGTACAGAATGGATGAGTGGGAGGATGTACAAATGAAAACGGTATAGATAATCAGGGTCAATAACTCTCAGGGAATACAACCTGTTGGGACAACATTGCCAGGACACTGACACAATTTATAACAGTCTTCTTACATCATCATGCCATGAAGCTATGATGTTTTTTGCAATGTTATGACATTTTCATATTCCTATCAAAATGTTATAACAGTTTCCACAACATGATGTTTGTACATACACACATTCTTACAATGTTGTCATCATTGTTACATCAAAATCTTACAATGTTGGATAATTGTTACATAAAAATCTTACAATGTTGTCATCATTGTTACATAAAAATCTTACAATGTTGGCATCATTGTTACATAAAAATCTTACAATGTTGTCATCATTGTTACATAACAATCTTACAATGTTGTCATCATTGTTACGTAACAATCGTACAATGTTGTCATCATTGTTACATAACAATCTTACAATGTTGTCATCATTGTTACATAACATTCTTACAATGTTGTCATCATTGTTACATAACATTCTTACAAAGTTGTCATCATTGTTACGTAACAATCTTACAATGTTGTCAATATTGTAATGTAACATTCTTACATTGTTGTCTTCATTGTTATGTAACAATCTTACAATGTTGTATTCATTGTTATGTAACAATCTTACAATGTTGTCATCTTACAATGTCATCACAATGTTATAAAACAATTGTACAATGTTGTCACTGTTATATATCATTCTTACAATGTTGTCACAATGTTATATAACATTCTTGCAATGTCATGACACTGTTATATAACAATCTTACAATGTGGTCAAAAGGTTATATAACATTCTTACAACATTGTCACAATATAGTATAACAATCTTACAATGTCAGTGTTATAAAGATTTAAACATTGCCACAACTATTTATGACACTGTCACGACATTGCCACAACATTGTTATGATGTTATAACTTTCTTACAATGTTGTCACACTGTTATATAACAATCTTACCATGTCAGTGTCATAAAGCTTTAAACCTTGCCACAACATTATGATACACTTTTACAATGTTATCACAATGTCATAACCCTTGTTCAATGTGGTTCGTCTAGAAGGGAGGTTCAACCTAATTGCAGAAATGAAAATACAGAGGATTTCCTGTTTGAGCATGCATAATTAAAAAACACATCACCTCTGAGTTAATTACTTGTCAGAATACAGGAACTGATCAGTGACAGGGCTAAATTGGAACCTCCATACTTCACAGATCTCCTGGGGCACGGGTGGCCCAGTCGTCTAAGGCGCCGCGATTCGCTGTGCAGAGTTGCGTCCCTTGGGCACACCAGAAACCTATGATTGTGGGTTCGAAGCCCAGTTCGCCCCAATTATGTTTCTAGGTTTGTCAGCACCATACCCGTGCTCGTGGGTTTCACCGAAGTGGTAAATGTCTGAGACCTGCATCACTTTGGGCTTTCCTCCCACATTAAGCTGACACGCTGTGATATAACTGGAATACTGTTAAAAGCGGCGTTAAACCCAACTCACTCACTCACAGATCTCCTTTCTGAAATATACTTCTCTTCTTTGAAATATACACATTACATATTATAAGAATTGAGTTTGTGTACAATGGAAAGATACAAATATCCCAATCAAAACTGGAAGGGTATGTTTAATTAAAAAATACAGTATTTACACTGATTCAGTCAGTGTTTCTGATGATGCTGATGCAAATTCGAATGGAGAAGATGGTGAAGATAATACTTTTCAACTGTAAAATGCAACAGTATAACCGACTTTTTAGACTCTCTTTTACTTCAGATTTTTGTTTTTTTGGTCAGTTATATGTTTGTAGGAATTCAAGGGCAATAACGTAAACTAAGTTTCCCCCTATTTTGAACGAAATGCCCCCATGAAGATCCGGTTTAGGATTGGTCTTCAACGAACCATGCTTGTCATTTGAGGCAACTAACGGGATCAGGTGGTCAGGCTTGCTGACTTGGTTGATGCATGCAATTGCATAAATTGATGCTCATGATGTCAAGAATTAGATTGTCGGGTCCAGACTCGATTATTTACAGATTGCTGGACGGAACATTGCTGAGTGCAGTGTTAAACAACTAATAAACAAACAAACTAAAACAAAGTGACCAAAATGTTGATTGAGGAGCCACAATGGCTGCTCATAATGGACACTTTGTTATGGGATCCGCTGCTTGGATCTGTAACTTAATGAATCATTGATTAAGGTGAGAGACCTGTCTCAGCACTTAATACACTTCCATCCCAGACTATTGATTGACAAAAATATGATGGAGTACTCCCAGTACACTTGCTAGACTGGACCATCGTGTCTCAAAACATCTTACGATGTCAAGTGTACTTTCAGATCTGTAAATGAAACGTGCATCTTTACAATTGGTAACAAAATATCTCCAGCTGGTGAATTTTCCATGTTTTTGTGTCGTCAAGCTAATTCAGGACTTATATTTAGATCCAGATTATGGATCTGAGTATACAAAATAAATATGGCTGTTTACGTTAATTTTCTGTCTGAGAATGTGTGAAAGAAATGTTTATCTTCATTACAGGGTCTTTTTCTGTGTTTTGTGACTCAAAGACTTATCGGACACTCGAGCAAATGTTTGCAAATGTAGATATGAATAATGAATGAAGTGGAAAGATTAGTGCAAATGTCAGATTGAAATATACACACTCCAGTAACCCGTTGATAGCCTGTCAGTTGCGAACTGATAACACCTTGAGTTGATATTGCAAAATAGCCTCCCAATAGAATAGGATTATATAGGAAATGATATCTGTATGTCAAATGCAATACATTTCGTAATTGACCCTTGTCATTTTCGTTACCTTGTCAGATAATCATTCTTGATATTGGCTCAATTACCATTCGGCAAAGACCACTTCTAGCATTGCTGTATAAAATGTCTCGTATCAGTGATGCTTAAAAATAAGTTTGCCATTCACTGTGAAATGTACAGTCGTCAATTTCAGCCGATGGTGTAATGGACAATAGAGATATTACACACATCAATGACACCTTGAGAGTAACACCTTATGGTGGAGCCTCATCGTTCCCTATGCTCCATTCTATCCATTCTGTCATTGTATATATACATGACATCTCTAATCGTCAATTTCAAGCAGGACTGCAATAGACAACGGCATTGTCGCTTATACAATCAGAGACACCTTGTATACCTGTCAAGTGTGAGAGATGCATCTTGATGTCGATGAATAGTACCAGAGTCGGTCGTAATCTATTTCCAATAAACATTTGAAATAGACGGCCTTGTCGGGATTGGAATGGGATTTTGGTTGTTGCAGCTGGCGTCTTCTTGCTGAAGACTATCTCTTGGATGACAGGGGTGGAAACTCCTGTGCATTAAATCAGTTGGAATATCTGATTCAAACTTGAGAGCCAAAATTGCTTTTCCATTGGCGTCACTGCTACCATTAATTGTTTTTCTCATATCATTGTGGTTAAACAACTCTCGAAATGACGTGATATTTTGGATAAAAAATACTTTTTTTATAAAATGACAATTGAAAACATTGGTTTCCTTTTTGAATTAAATGGACTTGCCTTTGATGTTTAGGATACACAAGTTACTGTCTTTCCAAACAATGTGTGTCAGGATCTTCCTTCTACAAATACGTGAAATAGGATTTTTCATCAAAATGAGATGGGATTTTTTTCCGTTTGTGTCGTTATACTTTTGGCCTCATATTGACTTAGAAACTTTGATATCCCTCTTTTTAAAGCTTCTAACATTTTAACTTACAATAAATAAATATTCTAATCTAGCAACTGTATATGTATCAGTCATGAGTTCAAATTGTCCATGTTGCCATGCCGAAACATGGAATCAAATAGTTTACCAGCTTTACCAGACCAGGATGCTGCATCCTATGTGCATAAAAATCTTGTATAGACAGGGACAAATACAGTTCTAACAACCACAAAATCAATCAGTCAATTATCTTTCGGTATCTTGCATGTATGAACTTGATTATTGTTCATCCCTTGGTAGCAGGACTTATGTGGAAGTTGACATTTTTAGGAGTCGAGGAAGGTCTTCAGCAACCCATATTTGTCATAAAAGGCGAATATGCTTGTCATAAGAGGTGACTAACAGGATCAGGTGGTCAGGCTTGCTGACTTGGCTGATGGATGTCATCGATCCCAATTGCGTGGATTGATGCTCATGATGTCAATCACTGGATTGTCTGGTCCAGACTCGATTATTTACAGACCGTTGTCATATAGCTGGAATATTGCTGAGTGCGACGTTAAACAACAAATAAACAAAAAAAAAACAAAGGAGTAGAGGAGACATTACTGAGGACAATTGCACAGTGCTACCAACGATCGGCTGACGTAAAAAATAGTTCCGTTCGCACATGATGTTATTAACACTGTTTAATCAACCTGTATTGTTCTTAAACAGGTTTTCTCACCACGGTGAGATCTAATACTGAATACCTTCCGACATATTGGTAAGGAATGTGCACAAAGGAATGATTTCTAAATTTTTAGCTTCCATTTTTAGCCTCCTAACTAAAATAACTGGGTTTTTAGAGGCTTGCCCCCCTACCACTTGAAACAAATGCTATTGAATGTCAATGTCATTTTTGGTTTCCAAAGTGAAAAATACTGTGTGTTTGATGAAATGAGGACCCAATGGATGTCGCTGATGATGATGATGATGATGATGATGATGATGATGATGATATTCATGTTGATGTCCAATTTTCGATCCTTATGAATTGCTTTATTGATTAATTGAGCCTGCCTCATCTGTTTTATATGAAGATCTATGTATAAAGATTCAGAGTGACAAAACACTCTTCACAGAACAGTATGACAAGAGGGATGACTTCAGCTTTCCAAAAGTCACCATTCCCTTCATGTTGAGCAATATTCCAGCAGCTCCATCCTTTGGCGTTGACAGCTTTTGAGATACAATGGAGCATGCTCTTTCTACCAAGAATTCAAAGAGCGTCATACGACACTTACTCATTAGTTGTTTGATCAAGGTTACAACATTCAAGGCCTCAGTAAATTGTAGACATGTGGAGGACATTTCCAAATTTGATGCATCAAGTGACAAAAATGATTTCCGATGCAATTCCCTATTTTGACTTGTACCATATGTTCCCATGTTTTTTTCAGGTGCACAATTGACTTGCCTTTGCATGTGTTTGTAATGGTTGCCACTGGAGGGGCAGGATACGCTGACCTTTTTGCTATCACATGGTATCATCACTATTTGATAGTGATTCATAAACAAATGCTCATGATATAATCGGAATCGTACAATCGACTCTGCTTTTAGCAGAGATTTCTATAGAATATGGAAAGGGTATGATACTCTTATTTGATTTTCAATTTTGAACTTTAATCATATAAGATCATACAAATGCAATAGTGTAATTATTTTTGAGCATCTTCTCCATATTTTAAATATAGTCACATTGCTGCAGTATTAAAAGCATCAAACATACATGGCCGATATGTATCCAGTATTCAGTAGGTGTACTATTTTGTCTTTGACTATATATACTGAGCAGGTTGTAAGGTAACTCAGTTTGGTGATGTCTTCCCAATAACTAATTCAATCCCTTCTTTTCTATTCTTCTGGTACTCCCTGACTGATGTATTTTTAAAAAAAAGCAATGGACTATACAGGAAATTATAAAATCTGTTTTCTTTTCGCTTTGCACAAAATTCAAATACTATTCCCCCGAGAACATACATATTGTCATGGGAAGACAATCTGATTGCAAAAAACACCTTTCACAGTTCCCCCAAATGAGAGATCATGTTTATTATTGATTTCTCAAAGTGATTTCCCGACATGAGGAAAAAACACATTGACCTTTTTGAATCCTCGACACGAAACCAGGATGTAATGATCCTGCTTTGATAGTGGGAGCAGGAGTGTGACAATCTGGTGTTTGCAGGAAACTATTGTCATATATAAGCTTATCAGTATTCCTGGAGAAGATCCACGTGAATCAGGACTGTCATCTTGACCCGAGATTTGAAGCATTGCCAACCAAATTGTGGGACTATAAGACTGGATAGGATTCTGATGCTGTCTTTTAGTTATGTTTGAAGATTTGATGAGAAAAATCCATTCCTTGTGTAACTTTGATTAATTCTGTGTTCATAATGTCAGTTTGGAATTTCCATTACGATTTAATTATAGCTTTATTTTGGGATGTTTGTTGATCAAAATTGATATAGTTGGATGCAGCTTAAAGATTTTTTGGTTATATTTGGTAGATTATTAAAATTTGGAAATCATGAATCAAATCATGAATGAAAAAATATGTTTTGTTCAAGAGCTTACAAGAGAATTATCGTCAATGGCCATACATGTGATTGAACAATCAAATTCTCAAACTCAGCGTCTGAGCTTTTAGGCAGTGTCACAAAAGTATTTTTGCTTCAGTTATCTTACTAGGAAACTATATCTTTCAGTGTTACGATGATCTGATGAAAAAGTCTTAAGCTTGAATTAACTTCAATGCAGTAATCTTATTGTTAACACTGATGCTTCCAGAAATTAATTTCGGTATGTCCACGACAGCTCCATCTCCAGGGAACTGGCCAGTATATGTTTTGGAATTGCTTTCAGAGACTCAATGGAATTTCGGGGGCAATAAAACGCCCCAAAGAGTCCAATCTTTTCATGAGGTGCAGAAATGATGTTACAGCCGACTATATGAGACTGAAAGATTTAGGCTGATGTGTATTGTGAATAAGACTCTGGCTTTCAGCGTGCGTCTAACTTATGAGGATGCACTGGAGGACAGGTATCACCTAGAAACATCAGGTCAAAGTTAACACAGTTTATGGATTGGTGGAAATATATTAAATTCTGGATCTTTTTTTTAGATTTATTCCAGCTTTTTCCACCATTTTAAACTTGCTTGTCATCAGGTTGTATATCACAGAGGGAAGTGAGTTCACATTTGCTATAGAGAGAGGTGAAAGAGAAGAGGCTGCGAAGAGGCTGAGAAGAGGCTGGATATAGAACAGCAGTAGGACTATAATACAAGGCAGCAATGGCTTTGTCCAAGTTTGGGAATGGTTAACTTTCTTGGTTAATTATCTCACCATTTTATGTCCTTACATTAATTTTTTTGGTGTCCGTGCTCTGAATTTGTGAATTTGATGCAGCGTAGCTACAAGAAACACACTCACTTGATTGATAGCTTTCTTCAAATTGTGAATATTTTTGTTTCACCTTCAAATACTGTTTTGTGTTTTAACGAAATTGGTTTCCTTATATCCTATCTTTATTTTCTTGATATAGTGGATTATGTTTGGTCCCATGGCCTAAAGGATGACAATTTGAAATACAGAGTTGCCTCCCTTAGCTGTACCAGGATCCGATTCATCCTGATTATGATTTTGGTTTGTCAGCACTCTGGGATTTATCTAAACCTGCCCAGAGGATGATTTTCAGTAAATGACTATTTTAATTAAATATATCCTAATTCCACAGAATTTACGATAATGAAAACGACTAAGACCTGCATTACTTTTGTCTGTCTTCGATTTTAAGCTGACCATGTGATATTACTGAAATACTTTCCAAAGCAGCATAAAGCTTTAACATGCTCACTTCATGTAAAGGGGCGGTTGGGTAGCCGAGTGGTTAAAGCATTCGCTCGTCACGCCGAAGACCCGGGTTCGATTCCCAACATGGGTACAATGTGTGAAGCCCATTTCTGGTGTCCCCGGCTGTGATATTGCTGGAATATTGCTAAAAGCAGCGTAAAACCATACTCACTCACTCACTTCATGTACAGTAAGTGGCAGTTGGGTAGTCCAGTGATTAAAGCATTCTCTCATCGTATTGAAGGCTCGTTTCGATTCCCACATTGGTACAGTGTGTGAAACATTTCGGGTGTCCCCTGGAGTGGTATTAATGGAATATTGCAAGAAGTAGCATAAAAACCAACTCACTCATGTAAACAGTTACATACAGCTGGTTTGCTGGGCAGTTTATTGCCTATGTTAGAGCTACCTTCCTGTTTCTACCATTACTGACAAGCTAGAACACACAAAAGTACACCCCACTGGAAAAGCAATTTGTGTATCGTTGTTATACTTACTGAGGAATCACTTAAAGATGGTACAAAAGGGATCTCTGGAAGACGTTAATGACAACTAAGCTCGTCATTACAAGCGTGTGATGGTCGGGCCATGCTTTGGCTATGATAAATAGCGAGAGTTGCTTCAAGTGAAGGGGGAAATGTTTGGGGAAATCAAAGAGATCCCTCAATGCCTGTTTCATAAGATAAAACCTGATGTCTTTTTGTTGTTTGAGAGAAAATCAATAAAACCTTCAACAGCTGTTCTAAAGCACTAACTGACCACGATGTGAGCGACTAGAGAAGATGAGTACAAGAGCAACATGGCTATGGATACGTGTTCAGTTTGGAAAATTCATTATCCCACATGTGTAATATTATTGCTTATGAACCCTGGGCTTTGTGTTTATTGTTTCAGGTATATACTGCCTTGATTTGTGTTGTGAGCACCAGTGCGTAATTCCCCTGGTAAGGATAATCGATAAGACTGTTTCCTCGATGTCCTTCTATTTTCTAGAAATATTAAGAAACCATGGCCAACAGTGTATTCTCGGTTCCCATTCCCTTCCAAGTCAGTAAAGTATCACCAAGAAATACTTAATTTCTGGTTTGCCCGGTGAGTGGTAGGTCGGTGGTTCAATCCCTAGCCTCGTTCCAAAGGCAGGAAGAAAGGGTACTTGTTGTTATCCTGCCTGGCCTGCCTGAATGAGATTTACCAATATTCCAGCAGTATCACGATGGGTTGGTTGGTTGGTTGGTTTGTTGTTTAACGCCGCAGTCAGCAATATTCCAGCTATATGACGGCGGTCTGTAAATAACCGAGTCTGGACCAGACAATCCAGTTATTAAAATCATGAGCATTGGTCCACGCAATTGGGATCGATGACATCACGATGGGAGTATGGTGGGAATTGTGGGAAATAGCAGAGGTCTCCAGCAATCTATACTGGTCGTAAGAGTTGACTAAATGGAATGGGTGGTCTGGCTCAGTGGATTGCAGATCCCATGTCATAGCATCCCAATTGTGTAGATCAATGCTCATGATGTCAATCACTAGATCGTTTGCTCCAGACGCGATAACTTAAAGACAACCGTCATATAGCTGGAATATTTTGCAGTGTTAAACAACAAACAAACAAACAAACAAACAAACAAAACACAATGGGAGATTCCAGGAATGGCCACATGTTGCACTCAAGAAGGGAATTTAGCCGGTTGATGAACCAACACTACGACCACTCTGGCCCCGCTGGCTCAGTGAAACTGAAGAAATCACACTAATGATTATGTGATTGTGGACAAGTACGTTATTGGGAGATTCCATTTAACTAATGACGTCCTGGATTAAGTCTTCGTTCTGATCAGCTGGTGCTAACAGAATCTTAAGACAGATTTCCAATAATATTTACTTGACAGCTGGCTCCCATCCCTACAGCAATAACGACACCAGTTTCATCAAATCACACATACAAGTCACACCTTGTCTTTTGTGTTTGTGTACATTTCTACAATGCTGGAAGTAATGGCCAATAACCACCCTTGTAAATGCTTCAGATACTGTATAGTTTTATCTCTGTACCGTTCAATCCTGTGACAGATATTATTTTGGCGAGAAACATATGTCAATTTCATATTTCGTGTCGTACATTTCTAATTATGTCAATGTGGATATTTTGGTGGGTTAATTACTTTTGACTGCAGCGTTGGAGGTGGAATTACTCTTTGTGTGAAACATGTGTCACGGCTTTAGATATTTGGCTGTAATCAACAGCGTTATCATTGGCTATTGATTAAGCCAAAGGCTATCCCTGGTCATTGTAGGGGTTTAATTGTCTGCTTATTTAGTATTGACCAGTGGTCACCCTATTTCATCAATTAACCGAAAAACAGGGAAACAGTTCAGAATTCCCTCATATCAGAAACCTTGTGTATATTTATTGTGCATTAAGTTTTAACGAAGAGGCTCTTAAAAGAATACGAGAGAGTTTTATCTTGATAACTGTGTAAATATTGGACTCCGTTATTGATTTCAGGCTTCCACCGAAATCAGGGCCTGGCGAATGATCCAATGATATGGCAGTGCTTGCTGTTTAAGATCCTAATCTGTGTCATTAATCTCTGGAAAATAATAGGTCGCCAACAGCTGATCTACAAGTTTGATATGGGAAAGTCTTGTTGCAGGCAGCAGTGGTCATCACTTGTGACATCTGTTGTCAATGCCGTTGAACCCTAATGGGTAGAGGAGGGCTATAAAGCATGGAGAGTGTTTAGTTTGAGTACTTGTATCAACTTGGTGAAATCAACATGAAATTGCCGATTGTAAATTGCATGGAATTTCTAAAGAATGTGTTTAGCTGCAATTACTGACATGAATATTCAAAGCTGTCCATTGTGATATTACTATATTTGGCAGAAATTATTCACAGCTGAAGTGACGGTGTATTAAATGTATATAGATTTTATAAAGCTATGTCAGGGTCTAGCTTCCACAGAGCTCAACTGGCATACTTCCCAAGGAGTTTGGAATGTGAAAACTTGTATGAATATAACCTCAGTCCTCAATGCCTTTTTCATTGTTGCACAACCTATGGAGTTCTATTTGTGAAGATAGATTATTTTGAACAATGTTTTGCTGCTGCTGCTGTTGCTACTGATGATGATGGTAATACCTAATATCCTGACTACTTGGAGAAGCAAAACATATTCATGAAAGACAATTTGAAGAGTATTAAGATTCCTTGAGCTTTCATAGATGCTTGAAGCATAATCTGCTGAAAACATTTGTCCGGTGTGAAAATATCGATGTACTGAATTCCTTCCATCTTCACTCCCTATGTGTCCTTTCTTATATCAGATGACATTTGTTGTGACAGTGCGGTTTTCGTAGGGAGCCTTCAGTACAGATCAAGAGACATATGCAGGCTGTGATTGGATGATATTGTGTAAGATTTTTATGTCTTTTAAATGCACATCCATCCAGTAATTAAAACTGCCCATATTTTTCAATATTTGGTGCTGACTTTTTGAACAAGATGACTTGTGCTTTATGTGAGCACAGATATTTTCAAGCAGGTGATATTTGGTGCGGAACTGGGGTTGGTGTGTTCAGCTTCCTGTACTCGGAAAAGGAGCTGGGTAACCTAGCCAAAATTTGTGTTTTTATTGCAGCTTTAAGGCCAGACTGTGCACATATGTAAATGTTATGGCTGTTGAATGCCTAGTTATTTTTTAAAAAGCTATAACGTTACTATAGAAGTCTATGGGAAAACATTTGGTTGTGTGTAACCTTAAGAGGACAATCAGGGTTTGCACAAATCAAGGAGACAAAAGCCTGATCCATAACCATGAGAAATCTCCATTGTCCATTGTTTGATTCCGACTATAACAGATTTAAAAAGTTCAGAATTGTTGAAGATTGAATGAAGACATCAAACGTGATTTTATGAAATGTAAATTTGTGATAGAAGCCACAAACTTTGTATATGGTCTTATATATTAATATGATGAGGAGACGGTGCTGCCAGTAAAGTGCCAACTATGGCAAATTGCCTGTTAGGTGCCAAAAGGTTCAACAGTCTTATATTACCAATACATCCTGCTGGTACCCATTTACAGTGGGTACAGAGATATATTTTGAACAAAGTCACTTTCCAAAAGAGACATCACATGTAACGTGTGCTTGTGTTGGGGGCAGAATCAAAGCCCAGAAACCTCTCACGGAACCAAGCTGCCGGACACGGTCAGCCATGGAACTATGCTCTGCGACCAACAGTGACCTGTGGGCAGTTGAGGACCATGTGCCACCTTAATTGGTTTCAGTCCTCTCTTCATGTTAAGTTTGTTTTTAGGGGTTTGTGAGTGTGTGTGAGTTGGGTTTAACGCCGCTTTTAATAGTATTCCAGTTATATCGCGGCGTGTCTGCTTAATGTGGGAGGAAAACCCGAAGTGATGCAGGTCTCAGACGTTTACCACTTCGGGTGAAACCCACAAGCATGGGTATGGTGCTGACAAACCTAGAAACATAATCGGGGCGAACTGGGATTTGAACCCACTATCATAGGTTTCTGGCGTGCCCAAGGGACGCAACTCTGCACAGCGAATCGCGGCGCCTTAGACGACTTGGCCACCCGTGCCCCCTAAGGATTTGTGAAAGTGAACTGACATGACAAGGTCTGAGGGCTGAAACTAGCACTATATATATACATGCACTATTGATAACCACAACAAATACAATTACCACAGCTAGGGAATCAGCAACTGTTTTGTCAGTCCTGCAATCAATCGCTATATCTATATTCACAGAGTACAAAGCTGGATGTATTTTATCACAACAGGGCAAACCGACCCAGCGAGGCAATTATTCCTCAATAAAGAGGGAGTGAATTGGTTTCACAGTGTCGTTAACCGTCATTCATCCCAATCCGAGCTGCCAACATTGTGCCCATGAAATCATGCAGCAGCACGGGGATAATCCATGTCAGATTTCTATACTTACTTCTATGGCTGGGACGAGTCCCAATTTATTACCCGGGTACCCAACACCTATTACCTAACCCGGGTACCCGCTGTAGGTCTCAAGAGATAGGGACAAAATGTCTGAGTGGGAAACGTTTGACCGTACTCCTGTCGAAATGTATTTAGACCAATCTGGTCATGCATACACTGAAGTTGACTGAAGTTTTATCTTTATGCAAAAATATAAAATCAGAAGGAATCTGTACATAGTCAGAAAGAAATGTGAACATTTGTCACTTATAGTGTAACCATAGTGTTCTGGATAATTTTGGCCATTAAAAAATATAATCACATGAGAAACCATGGGTCCGGGTAATCCTGTGGGTACCTGGGTCCCACTCAGTACCCACCCGACCCGAGTACCCGGGTTACTCGTCCCAGCCTTACTTACTTTGACAAGCCCCGAGGTCTGTGATAGAACAGGTCTTCAATATCTTGTAAGAGGCAGAATGTCAATTGGGTGGCTATTTCATGACTATGTTTTCTGCAGATTGTGTGAGTGGGGTATTAGCCAGCAGGTCAGGGCATGTTTACTCGTTTCGCGAACACATGATTTTTATAGATCCATTCATATAGTTTTCACAGCTATTTTGCTCTATACGCCGTTTTGTTGGATAATCGAGAATGATTCTCCGGCATCGATGTTTTATATTTAATGACAGTGACAGGCTTTAGTCAAGGCTGTTTACTAAACCGAATCTCATTTACCATTAATGCTGACTGAGCAGAAAATATTCATTTATTTTTTTCTGACATTTAATTGACATTGGGTTCTTATGAAATGTATATAGTTTCTATTAATAATGTGACTTTGTTATTACTGTCTCAAGATTTGATTGTAATATGACATGAAATTACAACTTTTTTTGCATTGTTTCACGACATTTGTTCTCTGGCGTTGACATTATATCTTTAAATGTTGACATTATATCTTTAAATGTTGAGAGTATTCTTGTTGGTGACACATCTGGGAACAAGAAAGTAAGGAGGCCATCAATTGATTTTTCTATTAGCATCCTCTGCTACCCAAGCCTCCTGCTGCAGTTATGTCACAGCATAGAACCGCATCTACTCACAAACTATAATAATACTGGCAACATCGTAAGACAGTGGAAGAATTAGTTTTTGTTTTCAGGAAATATAAAACGTCAATGCCAGAGAATAACAGTCTTGACTATCTGTTCAAATAGATTCCATTGGGCGTAAAAGTCAAAACAGTGAAAATTGTATAAATGGATCAGTGAGAATCTGGGATGTTGCAAGAAGGTTGGCATTTAAGTCATTGTTTTAGCGAAACATTAGGTATTTCAGCAACTATTGTCTTTACTAAGGATTGTGATTTTCTCAGGGAAGCGAGGTAAAATGGAGTTTGACGTGTTCAAGATTATTGCATTATATAGCAACTTGCATGCACGTGTGTGGCTGCTTGTACTAGCCTGGACTAATGCCAGTTTTATAGTGCTATCCTCTAAGATATATGCTGCAGTTTAACATGGATACCCTTCTTTGACATATTATACTAACCCAGGGCCGACCAGTCCTTGTTTTAGCCCCTTAAAGCTGAATGCAAGGCAGGGTAACAACAAGTACCATATGTTAACGTCTCTTGGTATGACAAGGTCAGATTTCTGGGGGAAGAATAAGCTTTCTGTGATGATGGCCAAAGTCAAGTTGTCACGGCAAGTTAGGTGAAAAGGTCTGACACATTCCATCAAAGCAAATCCTTTAACCAGGGTTGAAAAATAACATATGTCTGTTAGTCCGAAAAATCCAGGAAGGGCTACTGATATTTCCTTGTGGACTACCACTTTTACCATACGGTAGATGGCGACTCTGTAGCAGGACTACTGATATTTCCTTGTAGACTACCACTTTTACCATATGGTAGATGGCGACTCTGTAGCAGGACTACTGTCATTTCCTTGTAGACTACCACTTTTACCATAAAGTAGATGGCAACTCTGTAGCAGGACTACTGACATTTCCTTGTAGACTACCACTTTTACCATAAAGTAGATGGCAACTCTGTAGCAGGACTACTGACATTTCCTTGTGGACTACCACTTTTACCATAAAGTAGATGGCGACTCTGGAGCACATCACTTTTACAGACTAGACAACCTGAATAACAATTTCTAACCCTGTTCATACAGACCCTGAAACAAATATATCCAATACAGTCTGTAACAGTTGGCAAGTCTAGATTACAGCAGTGTCAATAAAGAGAGTCTCCGGGCTCCTTTTTATTATATTTTATTAAGATAATTTAGCAAACCAAAATTCTGTAAAATATTTTCATTTCAGAGATGAGATGATACCTGTTTGGAGCGATGCTCGTTGATTCATGGCTTTACTCTAATTTCGTTCTCTTTTACTTTATTTGAAACACAGACTTCACCTGTACGGCAACATTTTGAAGAAATCCATACACCGTTTATGGAATAGGCTTTGAGTAAGTTGCCGCCATGCTAAGTAGACTTCTTTTCACATGATTGCAGTCATTTGAAATGCATATGCCGCCTCAACATCTATTGGGATTAACATTTAGTTTAAGATCGGATTGTAATTGGAATTACCTTGAGTCATATGTAGTTGGAAGTCACTGAATAAACAAGTGTGATTTAATTATACGCTCCTAATACTGCCATTATAAAATCTATTATGGTTTGACACCATGTCTCTTTAGGCATGAGATGTTGTTAAAAGTTACTATCAACACAAGTAATATGACATGCTAAAAATGTTAATAGCAGCTTAAAAAGTTAAAATGCTTTGGCATCTGGTGTTTGCATGGATTAAAGGTGCCGTCTAAAACAGATACTGGATTCACTCTTCTTTAAATGTCAGTTCTTGAGGGGTTTTAAAACTGAATCTGGCTTGCAGATTAGTCAGGTGGAGAGAAAAGAAGAAATTTATGAATACCATCATGCATACTGGTTCATCACTGAAGAAAAAAAAATGTCGGAGAGCACAGAGCATGAGCAGAGGTGAAGATGACGTCTTGTTTATTTTTTGTCCATATACACGGGGGTGTAGATTTCGTATAAGGGGGCACAGATTCCATTTAAGGGGCTCAAATTTTATTTAAGGGATGCAGATTCCATATAAGGAGGAACAGATTCTATGTATGAGGCACAGATTCCATTTAAGGGGCACAAATTCTATTTGGAAGCACAAACTCAATATTCAATACATTGAGGTTCAGATACCATCTAAGGGGGCAAAGTTTCTATTTTAGGGGTGCAGATTCCACATCATGAGAGAGATTCTACACATGGAGGCACAGATTTCGTATAAGGGGGCACAGATTTTACACGAAGCATGCTCAAAGTTCTACTTTATTACCCCAGTCAGTGTGCGATGAATTTTCATTCTCAGCCTCCTGGGGGGCATACCCCCCAGACTGCCTGTGAGGTGCTAGAAGGTCAACCGTCACAATATCATCTCATCCTACCAGGTACCCATTCACTGCTGGGTGAACAGAGGCATACTTCGAACAAAGTCACGTGCCTAAGGAGGCTTGTGCTTCATGTGCTTCATGTGCTTCAGTGTGGGGCAGGACCGAAGCCCAAGAGTCTCTCAGGAGTCAAACTGGTCACCCATCCACCAACTCAGCGCAACCAACCTTGCTTAGCTTCAGCTCATTTGTGACCATTACATTTGCTTTGTACGTTAGGGGGGCACGGCTGGCCCAGTCGTCTTAGGCGCCACGATTTGCTGTGCTGAGTTGCATCCCTTGGGCATGCCAGAAATCTACGATTGTGGGTTCGAATCCCGGTTCACCTCGATTATGTTTCTAGGTTTGTCAGCACCATACCCGTTCTCGTGGGTTTCACCGAAGTGGTAAACGTCTGAGACCTGCATCACTTTGGGCTTTCCTCCCACATTAAGCTGACACGCCGTGATATAACTGGAATACTGTTAAAAGCGGTGTTAAACCCAACTCACTCACTCACTTTGTACGTTAGACCATGTGTCACATTTGATTCCTCCCCGAATAAGCTACATGCTGTGATGTAAGCAATGGTAACCTAGCCCACTCACTGTTTGTATAGAAATAACCTCTTTCCACATCTAATAAAATGAAGTTAGCTGGAGTAACACAGCCATCTTGTTTACAAGAGACCTTTGAAGATATTTCTATTTCCTTTCCTAACTGTTTATGAAATGATAGGAGTAAGACATCTGCAATTCCACATTGTGTCAGTGTGAATGACACCTGGGATACCAGGTGTTCGTAATATGTGTTGTGGGCGCCATCTGTACAGAGTTATGCCCCTTTACCGAATCTAGAACTCTAAACCTGGGTTTGTTTCACAGATTCGCCTGAATATGATTCAAGGTCTGTTAGCACCATACCTCTGTTCAATGTAATGTCCTGCAAAATTGATGCACTAAATTTAAGGTGAGGTGAGGTGAAATTGGGTTTAATGTCATGTCCAAGATTATTGCACTTATATAGCGACGTGCATGCACGTGTGTGTGTGTGGCTGCTTGTTCTAGTCCGGACTGATGCTGATTTATAGTGCTAGCTCACTGGATACCATATGCCACGGTTTAACATGAATACCCCACTCAGCACTCAGACACAGTATACTGACTCCAAGCTGACTTTTAGCCCCTTAATGCCGAGCGCCAGACAGGGTAACAAATAATACCATCTTTTAAAGTCTGTTGGTATGACACGGCCGGGGATCAAACCCCTTCCACTCTCCGGACAGACGCTCATCCACTAGACCACGGAAGAGGTCCACTAAATTCTAATTTGAAACCTTGCGCCGCTTGTCAGTCCAAAATTAAGAAGCCTTTTTAAATCTACTGGTAACCCACCTCTACATTGAACACATGGTATGTTTATCTCCTAAAGGACAAAAAATAACAACCAAACTCTCCCTTAAACACATTACAAACCACTGTTCACTGCCACACATGGAAAGAAACACAATTCAGGAAAACAACTCTAACATAATTTCAGTCAGTTTTCAAGCTATCATGAGATTTGTAACTCTTTCCAACGTGGAAACTTGAAAACTTTTGAGAAATCTAGAGGACTTAGAAAAATGTTGCTCAGCTGATATTCAGTTTTATTTTCTCAAGGAAATCCATGTTAGTTGTAATATGAGTGAGTGAGTGTGGTTTAACGCCGATTTTATCAGTATTCCAGTTACATCATAGCGTGTCAGCTTCATGTGGGAGGAGAGCCCAAAGTGATGCAGGTCTCAGAGGTTTACCACTTCGGTGAAACCCACGAGCATGGGTATGGTGCTGCACAGTGAATTGCGGCGCCTTAGACGACTGGGCCACCCGTGCCCCCAATTGTAATATGAAATTACAGATTTGAACATATATGTATAGATTGACAAATGGCACTTACCCTTTGAAGAGTTTTGTTGAATGCCATATATACTTTGTTAGTTGGACTTTTGATGTTTTGTAATGCATCAGATCAGGAAAGTATTCTTTTAAAAGTTTATATGTTTCCTTTGTGTAATGATACTCTGCCCACATAAGACCTATGCATATCTCACTTGATCCTGAAGGTGGGAGTTTTCTGTTTTTATTAACTATGCCTACTTGAATGTTTTTCAATAATTGCATATCTGTATGGATCGGAACTCGATCTTGGAGAATATTTTTAGGTATTATATAAATATTTCAATGTTGCTCTTTCATGTTAAGGTTGAGATTTTTTACACTGAAATTCTATTTAAGACAAATTGCCGACACAGAAGAGCCTTGTTTAAATCTTATTTGATATTTTAAATATTTTCTAACTTCTACCTGAAATAACTTGAGCGGCGTAAAGCAATATTTATTCATTTATTATGTTTGAAATAGAATGAAATCTGAAACATCAGAAAGGATATATATATCTTTCAAAAGAATTCTGTCTCTAATTTCCCGACATTTGACACCTTAATGTCTTTAGCCTTACAAAACGGTGATTACAATCAAATGCCTTCATTGAATTGTGAATTTTCTCAAAGCATATTCTTTATTCAAGTTTCAAAAAAATAATTACTTTCCAGTTGATCTATCACTAACAGTGTGTAATATGTTCTCAAGGCATGCCTAAGACAGTCAGCGGCTAACAGAACTGAGCTGTAGAATCTCGTACAAGCTGATGAGCGGCTTCCAACACAGTGGCCCCTTTCAGGCTATGAGAGAGACCTGTAGCGCTATTCACGTGCGTCTATATCACAACAATAACAACATAGAGTATACAGTGTAAGGCTATGCGAGCCTCTGTCATTGCATCCAGTGGATTTAGGCTCCTTGCAGTAGCCCAAATCTTTATGAGCTTTTAATTACTCCTTGTTTTATATCCAGAAATCTCGAAGCTTCAGATGACGCTCTTTGGAATGTTGGGTTTTCTTTAATGAAAATTCAACTGGAAATTCAATAGATTTTGCTTTCTTTGAAATCAAACCTTGATTGATTGACACTGTTTTCCGTTTGGATTGATCTTTATAACACGTTGTTCAGGGTTTCACTTTTTTTTAAGCATGTTTCATTTTCATAAATTGACAGATTTAATGATGCAGATGTTTTAATGAGTTTGCACAGTGGGAGAAATATGTTTTGGGAATGGCTTTTTCTGGAATGAGTTATAATGAAACATGTTATCAAGTAATAGAGCTGTTAATTTAAGCGAATCATTTTCTCAAGCCATTGATAACATTTGCTGCGTACAAGGTGTTGTTCTTAATATCATCTCACCTGTGTGTGCTGCAGGTTCCCTCTCAGAATGTAGCAGGGCGATCTAATTTGATCTTGCATCTAAGACGGTTATTAAGTTGTGTGAACGCCTGACGTATGCGAAACGGATAATTTCGAAATGATTATAAGCAAAGCTGACACACTGGCATATATTGCTTTGTTCACTTATGTATTCATCGGATATTCAGGGTGTTTATTTCCCTTTGATCTCAGCCTCTCAGTGTGTTTATTGATCAGGTCGATTCATGTTGATGTCAACTTTCTACCCAACCCCCAACTTTTCCTCTCTATGAAATGAAATGACCTGTACGCATGAGATGTTGGGAGAGTTTCATGGGACTTAAGATCAATCACTTACAAAAGAATTTTATTTCACTGTAGCATTTCTTCTGTGGATGCTGTCTTCAATAACTGCTAATCAAACTTTAATTTTGAATATTTTTTCTATATGTTCATGCAGAAAGTTATGAATAACGATTATATTGCATTTATTGAAATTTTAGAGTGAAATATTTTTCATTCGTAATATTTGATAATCTTCAATGAAAGAGATCTAAATATAGGTTATATTTTACACAAATTGTGTTTAATTGAAAATTATTCAAGGATGTGAGAACTGTAATTAGTGGTTTTTGAAAGTGTGCATGGTTTGCACTGAAAACAGGTCTTCATTGAATGTGTTTGACAAAATTCTTCAGCACTGCGGCAACCTGTTCACAGCATGTCTTATTCAGGGAACATATCCAGGCCAGTTATTAATGATGACAATGTTGATATCGTGACAGCTACATACATGTCCCTGCTTTAACACCATATGGGACCACACCTTTCCAATTAATTAATGAAACTTACAATTTTCAAGAACAAGGAGTGTTCCTTCAATAAACACAATTTGCCTTCTTACGGACATTTTTAATGAAATTGACTTGCACTTTGTCTCAGTTAAGCTGCAATGAGAGGCAAACCCAGGACATACATGTCAATCATTAATGGAAATTGACAGATTGTTCATGACATGCTCTGATATGTACATCCCCGAGACTGAAATTGACATCGTTTGGGGCTCACTCAAGCAATTGATTTGCAGTACCATTCAGTGCTAAATACATCAGTTTCTGAGTCTGGGCACAGAATGTCTAGAATGTGCAAACTCATAAAAATGTTTTTCATAATTTCTTTAATTATAAAAATAATACATTATAACTAAAAGAAATTATTTCTAAGATAAGACCACATGATGAGAATATGCTGACGACCTGATCATTACATACAAAACTACTTGATAATTATTTGTATGCAATGTTTTATATTTCTGTTTAAAATGACACTACAATTATGACTGTGGAATATGATATTGTCTAATGATAGTCAAAAAATGTCATTAAAAATTGGCAGGTCTGAGAAATAACTGTAATAACATGTTCATCATAGAACCTCCTCTTTTAGTGTTAAATATGATCTGTTAGTGATGTGAGATTATTTCATGATTTGATATGAGAAGAAATATGGAAGTGAATCTTACAAGGTAATAATCGATACATAGATTACCTCAGAAATATGTGAATGATGGGATAATCAGTACAAAAAATGTTGAATAGTTCATAGGTGAAAGAAAATGATATCTTGTAAGAAAAGTGTCTTTTCAGCTCATGGATGAAATAGGTGATAGGTGTGAGGTAGTCAATGATATAAAGGTAACACGATTGAAATACATACAGCAAAGTTTCCTCTCCGTTCTGTCGTTGTAGCGTAATTCCACATCCTAAGGCTCATCACGTCAAAGTTTCCAAACTCCCAACACTGGTCGACATTAAGACACCCCGTCGACATTAGGACACCTTGTCTGTGTTGTTAGTCTACAAACTCCAAGGTACAAGTTGGGTTCTTCCTCAACAATTTATACCGTAGGACTGTTCTCCAGTATTCGGTTTGATGGTGTGTGCACGTCAGTTTGGTTTGAGGGTTTCACGGATTACACTGCGATAAACGCGGCCTGGCGACTTGCTGCCAATCATTGGCCCTGATACTCCACTGATCACTCCCCCTTGATCAACAAGTCGAGTGAGCAAGCTTGGCAATACCAGCAGGCAGAACTCCGGAGATGCTAGTGGAGTCTGTGGCTGCCTCTACGGTTATTGACAATGTCTGGAATTATTGATAATTACTGCACGTGGCTTGTGCCATTGGGGGTGTTCTGTAGGGCTTCCGAGGATGCTGGCAGTTGGTGAGGAGAGGTGGGATGCAGTGGGAGAGGTTGCTGCTGTTGGTGATGGTGTTGGTTTAGTCCAAGGGGTTCAGTGTCTTCAACAGGTGTGGACATTCAGAAGGTGGAGGTGGTTTTGTCGGAGGATGTATTGTCTTGACAGTTTGTGTTGATCTTCAATAAGTGGGGGAACTGATTGCTTGTTGATGGATATAAGATCCTAGAGATAAGGGATGATATTGAAGATGCATTTTGTAAATTGCCTATTAGATTTGGGTGTAAATAACCCTAAAATGGTTATTGATAGATCTGTTTATAAAGTGTGATCATTGATTGAATGTGGACCGAGCCTCTTGAAGTTTAAAATAGAAATTAAGACACTGAGGAATTTTTGAATACCATAAAATTGACCCAGAATGTTAAAGATATTTTCACAAGTATTTCACCAAAAAATATTGTTTGTGGTTATAAAGTGTCACATACAATTGAGTGTGTTTTATCATAATGTTTAATGGGTATAACTGGATAGTTGTTTTTCCCAGCAAGTGTTATTTTAAGTTTTAAAAAAAGTATCTTGTCAGAGAAAACCATACTTATGGAAGGTTTGTATGGTTGTTGTTTACTAATTCTGTAATGATATTGTGAATAATGACACAGGAACTTAAATAAGGTGTCATTATCGTGTAGAAATATTTTGAAGTTGCAAATTGATAATGCAGCCGTAAGTCCAGACTAGGGATGTCGGTAATGTTTGTATTGAAGTTGTTCCGAAGGAGATATGGAGGTTTCAGTGAAGGTGCTGTTTTGTAGGAGACCTATACAGACGTTGGAGGTTGAATGTGTGTTAGCAGGGGAGGCTCTGTGAGCAGCTATGGCAAACATTTCTACTGTTGATGTCAGCTGCACTGGTTGTAGTAAGGGCTCCAGTAACTTCCCGTACGATAGAAAGAGTGGGGTTGGGATTTTGAGGAGAGACAAACCTACCTGAATTAGCATACCTTTGTTTATTGATAAAACATAAAATAAATATTATCTTTATATGGTATATAAAAATGCATACTCCACATTCTTAGAAAAAGTATCAAACTTTAAAACTAAAATTCATATTTTTCATGATTTCAGAAAAGTCTGAGACTGTGAAAATTAACTAAATTGTACAATCCTTCTATCCCAACCTTTTAATTCCCACCACCACAACCACCCATCTACCAACATCACCACTCACTCACTCACTCACTCACTCACTCACTCACTCACTCACTCACATCCGATCACATCCATTCACTCACTCACATCCACTCACTCACTCACTCACATCCACTCACTCACTCACAGCCACTCACTCACTCACTCACATCCACTCATTCACATCCACTCACTCACATCTACTCACTCACATCCACTCACTCACTCACATCCACTCACATCCACTCACTCACTCACATCCACTCACTCACATCCACTCATTCACTCACATCTACTCATTCACTCACATCCACTCACTCACTCACATCCACTCACTCACTCACATCCACTCATTCACTCACATCCACTCATTCACTCACATCCACTCACTCACTCACAGCCACTCACTCACTCACGCACATCCACTCATTCACATCCACTCACTCACATCTACTCACTCACATCCACTCACATCCACTCACATCCACTCACTCACTCACATCCACTCACTCACTCACATCCACTCATCCACTAACTCACTCACATCCACTCACATCCACTCACTCACTTACCATTACTCCATTACCACCACCCCTATTACAGTCACCTGATAAGTATGTGAGAGGTGAGTGCAAATCTTGGCTTGAAACCGCCACCTTAGAATCCTGGCATGTCAAACAGATGCAGTTCTGCATTGTGAATTGTAGGGCCTTAGATGACTTGGCCACCATGCCTCCACCCCTCTCTTCTCACGTCATAAACCATTACAACTACCATCACCTCATAAACCATCAACTACTTGATATCTCGTCATAGGCAACCACCCCCAGCCACCATCCCCTCATAAACCATCCCCGTCTCCGTGGTCTAGTGGATAGAGCGTGTGCCCAGAGATCAGAGGGTCGGCGGTTTGATGCCCAGGCTGCACTATACCATGAGACATCAAAAGATGGTACTTGTTACCAAGCCTGGCACTCAGCATTAATGGGATTAAACAAGAACTGGTAGACTTGGAGTCAGTATACTGTGTCTGAGTGGGATATCCATGTGAAACCGCACATGGTATCTCAGTCAGCTAGAACTTTAAACCAGCTAGCGTATCCCTGGCAATATGAGTGCCATCATCTTGAATGCATTGTTAAACCCGTTTTCAAAACATCTTATAAACCATTCCCTCCTACTGCAATGATTTTATTAGAATCATTTAGTCATCTTGACATTCTTGCTTGCATGATGAATTTTTTTCATTTCTAAATCAGAATCCTTAAACATTTTTCTCCATAGAGTTCTGGATGAGGATAGGCCCTCACCACCCCATTGTTTTGTTTGTGTGTTGTTTATTTAACACCAAACTCAGCAATATTCCAGCTATATGATGGTGGTCTGTAAATAAATAAGTCTGGACCAGACAATCCAGTGATTGACATCATGAAACTCGATCTATGCAATTGGGATACGATGACATGCATCATCTAAATCACATAACCACCCAGTCCCGTAAGTCGCCTCTTACAAGCATGGGTTTCTAAAAAAACAATTCTGACCTGAGGATCTTCACTGGGCATTAATTAAAATAACTCCTGTCATGTCAACCTGATTCACCAATATGCGACCAGCCCCAACAACACCTTCAGTCGTCTTAATGAAGATGTATTCAATAATTTAATGATCCTGGAATACTGATGGTTTGGAATCATATATGGAAATGTTGCCAAGCTGTTTCACTCTGAATAGATCCAAAATTCCATGTACAGCATGAATAATAAATGTTAATGCTTTAAAACCATCCAAAGTCAATATACGGACAACTAAAGAACATGTAATGGAATTTATACTAATGAAATTTGATAACAAGTTTGAGCTTGGAAGAAGTCATAACCTTTATACAATACAACTGTAATTACATGGCCAATCATTCAATCACTCAATCATTCATATCCACTCACATCCGCTCACTCACTCACATCCACTCACTCATATCCACTCACATCCATTCACAACCATTCACATCCATTCAGAACCATTCACATCCACTCACATCCATTCACATCCACTCACATCCACTTACTCACATCCACTCACTCACTCATATCCACTCACTCACATCGACTCACATCCACTCACTCATATCCACTCACATCCACTCACATTCACTCACTCACATCCACTCACATCTACTCATTCACTCATATCCACTCACATCCACTCACTCACTCACATCCACTCACTCACTCACATCCACTCACCCACTCACATCTACTCACTCACTCACATCCACTCACTCACTCACATCCACTCACATCCACTCACTCACTCACATCTACTCACATCCACTCACTCACTCATATCTAAGTTTGGGCTTGCAAGAAGTCAATCATTGTCATATATAGAATAACCTTTATACAACATAACTGTAATTACATGGCGTCATGCCGTGTTTGAAAGGAAATTGTGTCCTTGAAACTATTACAATATGATACTGAAATTCATTTCATATCCGTTTTCCTTGTCATAAATCACCCACAAATAACAGAAACAGTCTCAGATTTGTCACATTCAAAGCAAGTATTGCCCTACCATTATGCTAACTGAAAATGACGCCAAGATCCAATTGTGCTAGCAGTTGTAAATTACACACAGATAACGCAAGGCTATACCGACAGACACTACGCCAATGAAGACAAAATTCTCGTAGTTCAACGATCCTGCCAAACCCACAGCCCATAGCGCTGAGATGTTGGAGGCTTGCTAATGGTCCTTCAAGTGTAGAGTATATCTTGACTATACGTTCTGGAGGGGCATGTGGTTATGCGTAGAGCTAATTTGGCCACCTGGTGGAGAAGGGGCAGAGGTGTAGAGTGCTGGTACAAGATACTCACGGTTTGTTGGAGCTCTGTCAGGTCGGGTTACAGGTCGCTGTGTTCATTGTGGGGGACCTGAACCGACCCTGTGCTGCTGCTGCTTCTTCTGCTACTGTGTTACTGTAATGGCTCTGGTTTGCGATGGGTGTTACAGAAATGAGGCTGTTTTAGTAACCGAGTCTGGCAATAGGTCTGATACTCCTGTAATTGACCTTTTGAACGTGCTGATTTGAGGCAAAGGGTTGAAAGATTACCGACTTAAGCTCTTTTAGATAGGTATTCTTGGGTTGCCAGGTCTTTTTCACTTTTGAACTGAACCGAGTTTTGCTGGACTTGTACTTTT
Source organism: Haliotis rufescens (assembly GCF_023055435.1). Taxonomy (NCBI): domain Eukaryota; kingdom Metazoa; phylum Mollusca; class Gastropoda; order Lepetellida; family Haliotidae; genus Haliotis; species Haliotis rufescens. The sequence continues at coordinate 1,726,273 of NW_025963846.1, read as the reverse complement.
TAAAAGGGGGATTGGATGGTGGAAATGGCTGCAGAGTATGTCATACTTGGATGGTTGTAGGACTGCCAAGTGTCCGTCTGCCTTGCTGATTGATGCCTTAATGATGTGGACACATGAGAAAAAAATTATTTTTTAAAAGTACTATGATTTGAATAGATGATAAAGTTCATTTCAATACAGAAACCTAAAGATGAATCTCAGAATGGCTTTTTGTTTAGATCGCTATCAGCATGTCTGTCCGTCATTGTTATTTTACTAGAGCAGAACTAAAAAGAATTCATCATTTCTTCATTAAATTTTAAACGTGTATCTGTGGCCTTTTGCTATTTTAATTGTTTTCATTTGATGGAGGTAAGTTGAAGTTATTAAATAATTAATCAGACTTGTCATGGCTATGTTACAAAATCTACTAAAAATGTTTATAAATTATCACTCAGAACTGCTGCTTCTATTTATTGAATGTTCAAGTGATACATTTCCTAGTCAGCAAGTTCATTGCTGTTGATGTCTGGAACATTCCGCCACTTCTTTTCAGTTGATGATATGTAAACATAGACTATTTAAAGAGGAGGCTCGACTAGAGCTAATTGGCATGCCATGCAATTTAATTTGGCAAAAATCTTTCAATAATCATAAGAAATCTCTGTTAATGGCGCTGTCTATTGTACGATTCTGACTACATCATAGGCATGTGTTTATGAATCACTATCAAATGGTGATGATACCAGGTGTACACAAAAAGGTCAGCATATCCTGCCCCACTGATTGCACCTGTCATAAACACATGCAAAGGCAAGTTAATTGTTCACCAGAAAAAAACACACACGATCATGTAGTAAAAGCAAAAATAGGGAATTGCATCACACACCATTTTTGTCACTTACGAATCAAATTTGAAATGGCATTCAAATCCAGTTTTTGCTGAATGTTAATGATGTGGCAGTTGATGATAATCCTAATCACATGAAGACAACCACTTCACAAACTATCACTTGCTGGTTTGATCCCCGGCCGCGTCATGCCAAGAGACATTAAAAGATGGTATCTGTTGTTACCCAGCCTGATGCTCGGCATTTTTGGGATAAAACAAGGACTGGTCGGCTCGGTGTCAGTATGCTGTGTCTGAGTGGGGTATTGATGTAAAACTGCGGCATGGTATCTCAGTGAGCTAGCACTATAAAACCTGCAATAGTCCAGGCGAGTACAACCGGCCAAAGACAGACAGACAGACAGACAGACAGAGGCACACACACAAATACATGCATGCACATTGCTATAAAAGTGCAATGATCTCACACACGATGTTAAACTCTATTTCCCATCACCTCACCACCTAAAGACTGAATGAGCCAGATCATTGAGCGTCGTCCCCTTCAACTAACGAGCTTTTGCGTAAACATATTTTTTAAAAACCATTGGATGCCATCCAATAAAAACATTCATATAGAGCCATTTCTAAACAGCAGACAGACAATTAAAAACAGTGAATAATTAATATTATTAAATAAATGAAAAATTATTTTAATTAAATTATACGCTTGCACTATTAACCAGTGGTTTACTCAGGATGCTTTTACAAGGCATATAACACAAACCGATTTACCATAACTACCAGTTTAAATGTTTCTAAGAGGTGTTTTATTTGATCAAATGAAGATTCGAGGGGTGATGGATAGACTTGACCTCAAGACATTAAGATGATTTATTTTTCAACTTAATGGCACAGGAAGTGGCATCTTCTCTAGTGTTGTTCTCATATCTTCATGGATGGCTTTTGGTTAAGCCCCTTCTACACGTACTTGATCACTGCACTTTCTGTCACATGTGAAGTTTGTTCATTTTCTAAAGGTCACAGACCCTGGTGTATTTTATTGACTTGTCCGGGAAAACTCAAATTTTTGTGGATAGACCTCCATGACATCATGTCATGTCCACACCAAATTATTTTGTTTCACTTTTCATATTCCATATTAGGTAATAATAAACTTAGTATTCGAGACATCAACAAAATACTTACCCACAAAACTACTAGGCTTTTTTATGTACTTATTCATATTATTTTAACTTTATGACCGAAAACTTCATGTGCATCAATAAAAGTAATTTGTTTTTCTTCTAAAAGTTAATTATTAATGATCTGTTCAATGAAATTACATATCAATATGTAACATGTTATTTAGATACAAAGCATTTTTGACACAGATGTTACAGAAGCAAGTTCCAGAAACAAGTTCCAGAAAATGTTCAACAAGGACTCATCAAAGAAATCAATGAAAACCTTTCAATAGCAGTAACATCTTTGCCAAACATGCTATTATTTTGTTTGTTGTTTAACGCTGGACTCAATATTCGAGCTAATTGATGTTTGTTTGTTTGTTTCATGTTCAATGCCACACTCAGCAATATTCCAGCTATATGACGGCAGTCTGTAAATTATTGAGTCTGTGGCATTGTATCTCATTATGCTAGCACTATAAAATCGGCTATAGCTCAGAAAAGCACAAGCAGCCACACACACATGACGTTAAACACGGTAAATCCTGCATTAGTCCAGACAAGTACACACACACTTGTGTGTGTACATCACTATGACTTCAACACAACATTAAGCTCCATTTCCTGTCCCCTCACACTTGCAACTACCATCACTATCATCACCACCACTGTCGTTCCTCGTTTTACCACCACTGTTGTTCCTAGTTTTACCATCTCCACCACTGGTTTTCCTAGTTTTACCATCACCACCACTGTCGTTCCTAGTTTTACCATCACCGCCACTGTCGATCCTAGTTTTACCATCATCACCACTGTCGTTCCTAGTTTTACCATCTCCACCTCTGTTGTTCCTAGTTTTACCATCACCACCACTGTCGATCCTAGTTTTAAAATCATCACCACTGTTGTTCCTAGTTTTACCATTACCATCACTGTCGTTCCTAGTTTTACCATCACCACCACTGTCGTTCCTAGTTTTACCATCACCACTTCTGTCGTTCCTACTTCTACCATTTCCACCACTGTTGTTCCTGCCTCTACCATCTCCAGCACTATCATTCCGACTTCTACAACTACAACCTATGCTTACTATAACAGGCGACTATGCTAGTCGTAACAGCTAGGTGACTAACGTGATTGGGTGGTCAGGCTCTATGACTTGTTTAATGCATGTCATCTAATCCCAAATGCGTAGATCGATGCTCATACGCCGCTTTTAGCAATATTCCAGCAATATCAGGGCAGAGGACACCTGAAATGAGCTTCACACATTGTACCCATGTGGGGAAGCAAACCCGTGTCTTTGGCGTGACGAGCGAACACTTTAACCACCAGGCTACCCAACCACAACCATATAACAAGAAACTGTCACTGCCTGTCCACTGACCCGTGAAGATCCGGGGTGGAATAGGTCTTCAGCAACCCATGCTTGCCGTAAATGGCAACTATGCTTGTCGTAACAGGTGACAAACGGGATCGGGTGGTCAGGCTCACTGACTTGGTTGATGCATGCAATCATATCCCGATCCTGAAGATCGATGCTCATGATGTCAATAACTAGAGTGTCTGGTCCAGACTTGATTGTTTACAGACTGCCGTCATATGGCTGGAATATTGCTGAGTGCAGCATAAAACAGAAAACAAACAAACACAAATGTCCGGGTACCTATTTTCCTAGACTACTGTGGAGATTTAGGTTTAGAATAGGTCCCAAGCATGTACTTGTCATATAATGGATCAGGCGGTCAGGCACAGTGACTTGGATGATAGCGTGTCATCATACCCTGATGGCTTTGATCGTTGTTCACAATATCAATCACTGGATTGTCTGGTCTGCCATCATAAAGCTGGAACATTGTTAAGGAATCCAGATCAGAGGAAATAACTTGGGACATCCTGGTTAGAATGGGGTTTCAGCAACCCATGCTTGTTGTAACAGGTGACTAGTGGGATTGAGTGGTCAAGCCCCCTGTCTTGGTCATCTACCCGAGGCAAGAGAGTTAACTGACTTTAAAAGTCAAGTTTCCACCCTTGCCGAACTAGGCTGGAATTTCTATTACCAGTTATGTCCTTTCTATGCCTCTCCTATTGACCAATCAGATTCAACCTCTCATATCACTTGCATTTGCTTCAAACAAAACGGTGGCGCCCAGTAGAGACGATCTGATTGATAATCAAGATCTATATTGTGATAAAACGAGTCTTACATCGCAAAGTGCATCAAATCACGTGAGCACCTTGATTAAAAGCATGAAAAGATTTAGAAAATATCTGTTGACAACGAGTTAGCGGTGCACATGCTTTGCAAATCCTGCAGTCGACCGAAATCTGCATGACACTTTACGAACCAGATTTCAAATTTCGGTGCACGATTTTGATTGGACTATGCATAGACTCGTTAGTCCAGCCAAAATGTAACTCCATAATAGCAGCCTAGTTTGGCAAGGGTGGCAACTGGACTTTTATAGTCAGTTAACTCCCTTGCCTCGGGAAGATGGTCTTGGTTGGTAGATGTCTCAATTGCATAGATCAATGCTCATGATGTCAGTCACAGGGTTACTTGGTCCAGGCTGGATTATTTACAGACCTCGATCGTACAGATGAAATATTGCTGAATGCGGCCTTGAACAACAGACAAACATTCAAAGGAAACTTTCGAAGGGGAACATCATATCAGCTGACTTGTCTGGAATGAAATTTGTTTACGGCAATGCTGTAGATGTTAGATTAGGATTTTGAGATGTTTATGATTAATCCCCAATCAATTCTGATCCAAAAAGTTTTATGTTGTTTGTGTTCGTTTCCCAGATGGATTCAGATGCAGGTTTGAAAGACAGCCATACAGTAGGATGCTGTCAGGAAATTATAGGAGGTGAGGTGAGGTGAGGGGAGATGGGGTTTTAAGTCGCGTCCAAGATTATTGCACTTAGTAAGCGTCATGCATGGATGCGTGCGTGGGTCCCTGGACTGATTCCACCTATATGACGGGCAGTCTGTAAATAATCAAGTCTGGACCAGACAATCCAGTGATTGATGTCATGAGCATCGATCCACGCAATTGGGATCGATGACATGCATCAACCAAGTCAGCGAGCCTGACCACCCGATCCCATTAGTCCACTGACTCTTATCATGTATATTTCTTCCACTTGTCCCGACACATTACATGGGATGCTTGACCTGTCTGGCACTGAGACGAATGGTTTCGGGGGAGTCCAATGGCGTTTAGATGGAAATTTTAAGATAATCATCTTGTATCTGGTTTGTCCTGAAATAGGCATTTCAGAACAGAACATTTAGATATGATCAATATGCATGAGAAGTAGATATTTGCTTTTATAAGTGAAAATGTGTTATACATCTTATGTTGGTCATTAAACAGGCTGTTAGGAATGCCATAGTTTTGGCTTTGAAGTTATAATTCCTACACACAATCATCAAACTTTCTTTATGAGACTGCCTCCGTGGTCTAGTGGTAGAGCATCCACCCGGAGAGCGGAAGGTCCAGGGTTCGATCCCCGGCCGCGTCATACCAAAAGACGCTAAAAGATGGTACTTGTTGTTACCCTGTCTGGCGCTCGGCATTAAGGGGCTAAAACAAGGACTGGTCGGCTCGGAGTCAGTATACTGTGTCTGAGTGGGATATTTATGTTAAACTGTGGCATGGTATCTCAGTGAGCTAGCACTATAAATCGGCATCAGTCCGGACTAGTACAAGCAGCCACACAAACACACATACGTACATGCACCTCGCAATATAAGTGCAATAATCTTGGACGTGACGTTAAACACCATTTCACCTCACCTCTTCTTTATGAGGGGTTGGCCCAGTTGTCTCAGGCGCTGCAATTCACTGGAAACTTACGATCTTGGGTTTGAATCCCAGTTCCCTTTGATTATGCCTATGATGAAAATGTTATTTAAGAATTTACTTTCACTTTGTGTGTGTTCATTGGAGTATGAACTTGCGACAACTTCATACATGAAGGTTCATACTCCAATGAACTCACACAAAGTGAAAGTCAATTCCTATTATTTTTTTATCACAATTTCTTACCTCTGAGGATGTTGGCCAAGATCTATACTAGGGCTTCCACGAGTCCAAATTTTTGGACTCGAGTACCCGAGGGGTGAAACTCGACTCGTACTCAAGTACCCGAAAGTAGGACGTCCTTTAAGAATATTGGTTCATTAGATCAAAATTGCCATCTAATAGTATTAAAACATGTTATAATTATTATTGAACTTCACTGAAATGTAAATAGAAAGCATCCACGGAACTTGTTTATCTGTCAAAGTGTATGGAAGTGTTCAGTGTTAATGTTTGCTTGTAACTGCACTAATTTAAATCATGACCTTCAAAAACATTAGTCACGTGTACAAATACTACAATACATACTGAACACAAACCAAATTTTTTTCTGACGATCAGCTTTTCATTCGACACCTGCCAACAAGCACGAACAATAATTCGCAGGAAGAAAATCGTTAATGTGCATCACGTGACTTACACGTATACACAGCTGCAGGGCTGCAAGACTGAGGCCGCTAAATATGGAAATGTAGTACTATAAGTTCATTCATTCATGAGTTGGTCACGTTTTCAAACTGTACCAAACTGTTGACCTGTCGTTTGATTTGTAAGCACTGAAATAGCACATATATACCAGCTAATCAGTTTTTAATCTGTGTAAGGGAATACACTTGGCATTTGAGTCGGAGCAAAGAAGCAATAATCGCATAATAAACATTCAATTTCTGAAAGTCGGGAAGGAAAAACAATAATTACGTCTATTTTATGTGACATTCTCAATTGTTCTAATGTACATCTAATTTTGTACAAAGAATACATTATTCAAACAATATTTTTTGAAGCTTTAATCAATATATTGATGAACTATTGAAAACAGAGTGATCTCCCCTTATCGAGTACTCGAGTCCTTGATAACGGACTCGAGTCCCACTAAAACCGACCCGGCCCCGAGTACTCGAGTACTCGTTGAAGCCCTAATCTATACACAATCATTTTTAGTATGTGTGTCTTCATGTTTACACTGACAGCCATACAACAACCAACTACATCGCGGAATATAATAGTTCCTAAAAAAGAGGGGTGACATGAGCGTATGGATGCACAACTTGCTCTTCAGAAACATCTTATGCAACACATGTATTCAAATAATATTACCATTGGATGAGAAAGGTCTGTTAAGAAGTACCTCAGTAAGTCAGTCACAATGACAGCGCGTCGTAATACATTTACATCAAGTACAGGACGTCAAAATGGCCGACACGATAAACGTGACGGGAGAGATTTCGGAAGTTGTTAAAGAACCTGTGTCAGTTACAAGTTTAAGTCATCACTGATCAAATGGCCGATCATTTAAAGGTGATTAAAGATGTGTCAAATAGACAATAAGGTAAACTCATAGATTACTGAAGACTGGCACTGTCAGCCTAGACACAGATCGAGTTGATACCTCAATAGTGTGGATGTGCATTTCTTCGTTTTGTTCATTGAGATGGGTTGTAGCGAGGAACTATCGTGCAGTCAGACTCTCTGACGTTTCTCAATGTATACTAAAACTCTGAGTTCAAGATTAAAGGGTCTAAATGATCAGAAAGAATGCTTCTGTTCATATTCATGCTGAGGAATTCCCAGGGGTTTCCCCAGGAATGTGGAAGTAGTCCGTCAGTGTTTACGTCATTTCAAGAACACGGTCTCGTGAAAAACATATGAACGTCAAATTGTGTCGTTCAAACACTTATGAATGTCTATTTCCGATCATGTGACCGACCTCTCGTCCAATTGAAAAGCTGTATATCATGTAAACTTCAAATTAAAAAGTGATAAAGAACTGACTTGACAATGGCTGTACGTAACACAAGCTTGGCCTTGATGCAGCCGCATCATCTCTATCCTCATCTCGTAACAGACTTGGTGAGATCAGAGTAATTCCTTGATTACATTGTTTACCTAACATGGAGGATGTTGACATAGGTCTCGTCTGTTGTTGAAAATGGCAGGATAAGAAAAGATAAAATAAGGTAATATCTATGCAAGAAACATTCCATTGCGGAACAGATGCGTTATTTCATCCATCCATCCATCCATCCATCCCTCCCTCCCTCCCTCACTCCATCAATCCCTCCCTCCCTCCCTCCCTCCATCCATCCATCCATCCTGAGACATATTTGGCTCAAATTTAATATTAACGGCTCTGACTGACATGTTTTCGTGTGATGTTGTGCAAGAATTAATACAAATTCAAAATTGATAGACAACAGTTGTTCGATTGAGCTGAGGTTTACTTGTGCTATGTCACATGACTTCCATTGACTTGGAAAAAGCGTGTGGCTTTTTGCTTTGGTGCGGGGTATAAGGGATTTATTCTGTCTCTCAGAAATGCACGTGCAGCCTGTATTGCTTGTGGCAGGGTATAACAGATTTAATTCTCCGCTGAGAATTTATTCCCTTCCAAGGTGGGTTACACGATGAGTTGCAGCAGGATCCCTCAGGGTACATGGGGTTTTATTCGTCCCGCATAAATCCCCATGTACCCCGAGTGATCCTGCTACAACAAATTTATCTTACTGACATGTTTTAATGTGACATTGTTAAATAATTCAAATAAATTCCAAATTGATAGAAAACAGCTGTCCACTGAGCTGAGGTTAGCTTGCGCTATGTCACGTGACATCCATTGGCTCGGAAAAAGCATGCAGCTTTTTGCTTTGAAGCGGGGTATAAAGGATCTTTTCTGTCGCTCAGAAATGCACGTGCAGCCTGGAGTGCTCGTGGCAGTGCATAAAAGATTTATTCCCCCTCTGAGAAATCTATAACCCTCCAAGATGGGTTACACAGTATTTTATCAAGATCACGTGGACCAATCAGACCTCATCCTGACATGGAGGTATGATAAGACGTATAGTGCAATGTGTAATCTGAAACTTCATTTTCGGTAATGAGATTAGACTTATTTGCCCTTTGTTAAAAATCTGGAAAATTAAATAAGTTCATGTGAAAGGGTTAAAAATGATACGAGCAAAGACAAGCAAAATATTCCTTTCTTTCTTTTTTGTGTCTGTGTGAATTGTGCTTTTACATTCAGCTCAGTAATGATAAATAATTATTAATAACTGCAATGTATAAATGCAATCTTATATTGCTTAAACGTTCTAAACCATTGACAAGCAGCACATTTCTTTTAGGAGTGTTTCTGTGAAATTAATCAGATTATATGAGTCAGATTACTTGTATGATTAGACTTGCACAAGTCTCTAAGGCAATAATTATTAGTTAAAATCATAATTTCTAAATTATATGAATAATAAAAACATGTTGCACATGTTAAAAGACTGTCATCCTTAGTACTGTCCTCTTAACTAGACTTGCCTATTGTAACAGAATTACTCTACGGACATGGACTTATCATTAATTATATCCTTGAAGCAAGGCTATTGTATGATTTGCTCCTGATAAAACACTACACATACTGATATTGTATATTACTGTATTTGACGTAATAAGTGCCCCGCTCTAAATAATATATTTGCTAATTTGCTAATTTGCAATATTTGCTGATACATTAGAAGTGAACAATCCAAATTAGCACCCCTTCTGATTGATCAATGTTCACAAGACTTATTTATTCGCGTACAATACGCACTCGTGTGTTATATGCACCCTTAATTATGGGCAATTAAATTCTAGAAAAATATATCTGTCGTGCATAAACATTTCAGGCTGTCAGCATAAACCACAAAATTTATCTTTCAACTCTGTTTTTTTCACCAAAATAACATTCTAATAAGAGCCCCCTATGTCTAATTTTGAGAGCGCCCTGGGCGCTTATTAGGTCAAATACGGTATATCTAGCTCCAGTCAATTTGTTTATTTTAACTGTCAATCTCAATGTTATTGTTCAGAATGAAATATACACAAAAACAAAAGTAATTGTGATCTTTTTATCGTTTCCCTTTTTGTGAGTTTGTTGGTCCTCAATGTTTTGGGAGAGTATACCAGCATACTCATGGTAAATTTACCTGAAGATAGACGTCAAGTGTTTTGTAAGGTTATCAATTTCTTGAAATGGAATTTATCAAAATTTAAAAGTTTGTATTCTGTCTTGCAATTTTTAGGAATCTGTAAAGTCAATGTAGCCCATTTTATCATTATTCTTATTGTTGTTATCATTGATAAAATTTAAGTAAATAATCACAGTTATTGCTGCCTTGTAGTATAGTATATCTACAATACAAATACCATCATTTGAAGTTTTTTTCACAAACATCACAAAAGCGTGTGTATTTTACCATTGTGGTCTTATAGATATATACAGACGAATAATGTTCCTTTTAGAATAAAAAACCAACCAAATTGTCATTAGCCTAGTTGTGTATGGGAAATAATGACAAGCCCATTTCTGGTGTCCCCCGCTGTGACATTCCTGGAATATTGCTATAAGCGTCGTAAAACCAAACTCACTCACTCACTCATCCAAGCAAAGGACTCTGCAGGATTGCTCTCTTCTCAACACACTGCACATAAACTTGATTATTATTATTATTGTTATGATGATGATGATGATGATGATGATGATTCTATAAAGGTGAAGGTGTTACAATTTAGGATACTTTTGATATAACCCCTGATTCTCTTGATACCTCTATCATGTTGACAGTATATGCAAGGTACTTTTGATGTCGCTAGAATTGATTTGAAAACTTCAACACACACTGAATACTGCAGCTCAAATTTTCTCTCTGACTTCAAAGCTCTCTCTCCAGATCTCCATGCCCTCCAATCGAGTTGAGAGCTCTGGTCATAAGATGTTCTGTTGTATGCGTGGCACAGCACTTTTGAGTCAATATCGCCCACCAAGGACACTCCGATCTGAGTCCCAGTTTTTACATTCCGTACCATCCTGGCGCCTTAAAAGATTTGGCTATAGATCATTCTCCAATAATAATGCTGTGTTATGGAACATCCTTCCAGAACACCTGAAAGTCTAGCCATAGTCATTTCAGACCAGATTCGAAAATACAAACACAGCGTTTCATGACTCTAATCCTTTTAGTACTATGAGCATTCCAGCATGCATGGAATTTGGCACTATAGAAATGTACTCATTATTATTATTGTTGTTTTTATTGTTATTTGATTCCAAGTAAGTTTAATGAACCTGCTTATTTGAAGTGTCTATAAAAAGGCCCTATTTCGCTTTCTAGGTTAAGGGTCACTGCCCGGAGTCATCTAAAGCACTGCAATTCAGTTTGTGACAAGAAACTGTCACTGCCTGTCCAGTTGCCCGTGAAGATCCGGGGTAGAATAGGTCTTCAGCAACCATGCTTGCCGTAACAGGCTACTATGCTTGTCCCAAGAGGCGACTAACAGGATCGGGTGGTCAGGCTCGCTGACTTGGTTGATGCATGTCATTGTATCCCAATTGCGTGGATCGATGCTCATGATGTCAATCACTGGATTGTCTGGTCGAGACTTGATTGTTTACAGACAGCTGTCTTAACGCTGGAATATTGCTGAGTGCGGCGTTAAAGAACAAATAATACAATTCAATGTATGTCCGCTTGATTTGGTACTCGGAAACCAATCATTATGTCCAGTTTAGCCTGATCATATCAAAGGCATGTGGTACCAATGACTATTACAAACTATTAAACATTGTAATAATATTACATGACATCATCATATAAAATACACACATATAACAGGTTCTGAATAACGGAACTTGTGGGTATAGCAAACTGATTTTTCCTCAGACCTAAAAGTCAATAGTTTCTTACATAATAAGCTTGTGAAATTCAGGCAGTGGCGTAACCATATGCGATGTGTGGAAAAGCTAACACTGTACACGTAATTTCCTCATTAGTGCTATGGTACGCAGATAACAGGGCCTTAATTAGTGTCAATTACAATCAGGGGAGAATCAATACTCACTGGAATCTAGCACATTTATCATTGTCAAGGCTTATTTTGTCATTTTTTCTCCAAATCACTGAGATGATTGGAAAGTGACATAACAAATGTGTTTTATTTGTTATTAAAGCCAAAATAGATGGAATTATCATAAAAATGCCTGCATGTCGGAAATCTGCGGGCCACTGTAACTTGATACCAGTTTCGTATCCTTAACGATGGGATGCTATCTTTTCTGTTGCTATGTGATGTCATTTGCGTCACGTTTCTCGTTTTTGACGTCATCCTATATTATGCTCTTTGAGATTGATGTTTATGAATCAGTGGCCTTCGTTGCCAGGGTTTTAATACAACCACTAAATGTATGCTGTTGTTTGTTGTTGTTTTTCAGTATGGGATTACCTACATATTTGATTACCGTATTCAACGTAATAAGCGCCCAGGGCACTCTCAAAATTAGAAATAGGGGGCTCTTATTAAAATATAATTTTGGAGAGAAAAAACCCAAGAGTTGAAAGATCGTAAATTTCATGGTTTATGCTAACAGCCTGAAATGAAACAATAGAAATGTCTGTGCGTATCATACACGACAGATACATTTTCCAAAAATTAATTGCCCATAATTAAGGGTGCATATAATACACGAGTGCGCATTATACACGAATAAATAAGTCTTGTGTACATTGATCAATCGGAAGGGGTGCTAATTGGGATTGTTCACTTCTAATATATCAGCAAATATCGCCGTGGGCGCTTATTAGAGCGGGGCGAGTATTACGTCGAATACGGTATTTATAAATTAAGCTATAGTAAAGGTAACGTTACTTTTCAGAGCTTTACTGTTTGCAGAAGCACTCGGTCTTAGACACACACATTTTATATGGAATACTTGCATTTGAACACTTTTTCTTGGAATGACCCATTCTGTAATAATTCACTAAAAATACAAGATAGGGAATGATATCTTCATATATATGAACAGTGTTGTGAAATCCAATATGACCGACATGATTGTGAGAATAACGAATTTTAGACATGTCAGAAACATTTCAACAGTCCCATGGAGTTTGTATTAACCATGTTTTACTGTAATGTGATCTTCCTTGAGACGTCTTTGTCTGCTTCCACACCATGGGGAGACAAACAAACAAGTAAACAAACAAACAAACAAACAACAAATAGAAGAATTTGCCCATGGGTTTGCGCTATTCCTGGAATTGCAACTGGACAGACTAAACTTTGAATGCTTTCTCTCTTCCAATTGAACAACTTTTGAAGACTTGAACCGTTTAGCTTTCTTTCCTATGTTGGCCTTATCAGGTGTTCTAGCATGGTGTACTTTCTACTTGATCGATAATCAATTATAGTGCAGCAGTATAAAGCTGATTGGCTTACTACACATATATCAGTTGCAACAAGATATAGTTGAATGTGATTGAACAAAGGAGTAATTTATCCCTCGAAGTCTAATATTAGCTCACAATCACTGAATTCAAAATGTCATCACCAGAGAATATTCAGCCTTGAATATCAGTTTAAACAGATTCCATTGATCATAAACGCAATGTAGGATGAAAATAATGCTATGAATTGGATCACTGGTAAATCAGAGAAAACACCAGGTGTTTGATTTATAAGGATAAGCATATCATCAACCGGTTCATTAAAAATGTAAGTGCCATAGAATAAGGACGTATGACAACTCCCTGACGGTCTCATTGTAAGTGAAATTCTTATCAAACAGGCATTAAACCAAACCTTTGATACATCTTTTCAGTTTCTAATGTATTTTCAGCTGTACATGGTGAAACATAGCATGATATTTGTATCTATTTGTATCTATACAAACTCTACCATGTCACATGTAAAAATATTTTGTCAATGATATCGTTGATAAAGTCTCCAATCTCATTAAAATCAGATCTTAGTTCTCGCTGCCGCTAAACAAAGATCTGAGGACATCCCATTACGGGTCACGTCAGACCGACCTTGCACGAACTTTGACCGACCAATGGAATGACCAATCAGAAGGCACCTTTCTTGTGCTTTTCCGGCACTAATTTCAAATTGGCGACTACGCTTCGAAACATATTATGACAAATTCTCGATTACAAATTTGAAACCTGAACAAAAGAACATCCTGGAATCGCTAATAGATGGTCTAGATTGTATGGATTCAACCGATAAACCTGTAACTATCGTTCGGAATACCCCGTGTTATAGTTTTCGAGGCTGCATGATTATAAATCACATTCCAACTGTCACTTTCATGATCTGGTAAGCGAGGCTCTGATTGGTCGGATGAAAGGTCGTTCTGACATGACCCCTAATGGGATGTCCTCAGATCTTTGTTTAAGCGATAGCGAGAACTAAGATTTGATTTTAATGAGATTGATAAAGTCTCGCACATTGACATGTGGCCAAACTTGTGATTTATTTAGTTGAACAAACACAACTACTTAGGGCTGGGACGGGTAACTCGGGTACCCGGTCGGGTGGGTATTGAGAAGGACCCGGGAACCCACAGGACTACAAGTGATTATATTGTTTAATGGCAAAACATTTCCGGAACTCTATGGTTACACTATAAGGGATAAATGTTCACATTTCTTTCTGACTTTGCACACATTCCTTCTGAGTTTATATGTTTGCATAATGATAAAACATCAGTCAACTTCAGTGTATGCATGACCAGGGCCCAATTGCACAAAGCGATCTTAGCGCTGAGATGATCGTAACTCCCATTCTTTAACATAGGCTTACGGTAGTCTTAGCGCTAAGGTCGTTTTGTGCAAGTGGGCGCAGATCGGTTTATACATGTTTCTGAATTTATTTTGACAGGAGTACGGTCAAACTATTCCCAATGGGACATGTTTTACCTATCTCTTCTGACCTACAGCGGGTTCCCTGGGTAGGGTTGGGTAATAGGGACGGGGGGGGGTCCCGGGTTGTTAATTTGGATCGTCCCAGCCCTACAACTAATAGTTGAAACTATGTTATCATACACAAGATCTGAACTTATTTACAGCCAAACAAACCGATTCAATTGCAAAATAATGAAGATCATGAAATATAATCATTATATTTGTGATTTTATCCATCATTGCTGAATCATTGTCCGTAAAAGGTCAAGGCCAAAAAGGCAATTTGGAAAGTGTTTGTGACAAAAAGGTCAAGGTCATTTGGAAATTGGTGTAACAAAAGGTCAAGGTCATTAAGGAAACATGTAAAATTAATAGCTTGTCACTTGTTTACATTTTCGTGACTCAAAGTTCACGAATCAAAAGAAAATTTCAGTTGGCCTATAACATTATAGTTAAACCTGAGCTGGAAATTATCTTTGTGTATTGCAACGAATGTTATATGATATGGGGTAGCCTAGTTGTTAAAGCGTTCACTCATCATGCCAAAGGCCTGGGTTCGATTCCCAACATGGGTACAATGTGTGAAGCACATTCATTGTGTCCCCCGCTGGAATATTGCTAAAAGTGGCATAACACACTCACTTTAATAAAAATATGCTGTACCCTGGTATACCGTATTTGACGTAATAAGCGCCCTGGGCGCTCTCAAAATTAGAAATAGGGAGCTCTTATTAGAATATTATTTTGGTGAAAAAAACAGAGTTGAAAGATAAATTTTGTGGTTTATGCTGACAGCCTGAAATGTTTATGTATGACAGATATATTTTTCCAAAATTTAATTGCCCATAATTAAGGGTGCATATAACACACGAGTGCGTTTTATACGCGAATAAATAAGTCTTGTGTACATTGATCAATCGGAAGGGGTGCTAATTTGGATTGTTCACTAGCCAATATATTAGCAAATATCGTCGTGGACCCTTATTAGAGCGGGACGTTTATTATGTCAAATACGGTATTCATTGTGACAAACAAAGAAATATTGTTGAAGTTCAGTTGTTTCATTTTAGTCCATTTGTCTTCAGTATTTATGTAGAAAGTATTTGAATATCGATGCTAACAGCAATTTATATTAGTAGCTATTTTTTGTAAAATTTTAAACTCTAGATGACATATCTATGTTTTATTTAATTTTTATTGCCCAGCTATTTAATTTGAACTTCATATTTACCCATAAATTTACTTCGACTGACTTCTCTTCATTTCTGAAATCGTGGGTTTTGAAGTTTAAATGTGTTTCAGATGTGAGCTATTATGGTGATTCTATTTGAGTTGTCATGACTGCAGTTTGAGTTTTTATAAGAGATAAATAAACTGCTGACCGTGACATTAGATTCATATCATTACCTCATCGTTTTTTCTTTTCAGAGAAAGTATCTATGTAATGTCTGCCTAAGTTGTAAATATTTCCTACAAGGACTGATGAAGACGAGTGTAATTACATTAAATGGTCTGGATGCATTTCACATTGGTAAATCACTTATTATATCACCCAACGGTTATAAGACCATTGACCACAGAGAAAGTCTCATGAAAACCGACACCTCAACAAGTTAAAAATCGTGGTTCTGTTTCAAGCTGGTGTGTATGACAGCTGATAAATTGTTCTCAAGGATGAAGAAGTCGCCATTGTGTATGATGTGCAAGTACCGACAGCCTTACATCCATTTTTAAAGAAAACCCGAACATATTCAGATGTGTTCTATTAGCCAGTCTGAGATATGCCCAAATCCTGAAACTTTGCATTGAAGCAATTTATAGATGTATTTTTCTCGGGAGAAGAGAAAAAGTGTGAAACTCCATTAGGAAAACATTGTGTCTGGTCCTATTTGTGGCGACATCTTGATGTTTGAATGAGCTTTGTCTTGTAAAACCCAATTGTCCTGAGTATAGAATATGGCAAATGTCAATTACATTTCAAATGTTGTGTCAACTACCCACTGCAGCAGAGGGATAAGGCCGCCACCGACCATTTGAAAGATTTATTTGACAAAAAATGAAGCCATCGAAAGAGGGATAAGATTTTTTTTACCTCAGGTTGTCTGCAAGTCTGTCTCATTTTGCTTTCATTTAAAATGGAAATCATGTGACATTTTGTGGATTTGATAAGATCGGGTTGTGTTTTCAAGTCTGGTCGAAAAGTTTTGCGGTTTGTTTTATTCTACTTTGAACATATTTGAAAATATAATTGATTTTATACGAAGCTGATCAATATTACTTTTAATTGTGATTAAGGTTAAAGTTATAGTTTTCGCGTTATATAACATACAATCTGTAACATTGTTGAAATTGATGTCTGCTTGTGAAGATATTTTGAGTGCAATATGTGGAAAATCTATTTAGAACCTCTCATTTGAAAACAGCTTTAGAATTATAAAAAGAGACTTAAAAAAATACTCATTTGGTGATTCAATTTCAATCTATAACAAATTTTCACTCTCTCTGGCACTTTTCTGCCCTTTCCCTGATGTTAGGAAATAAATTGTGATTCCAGAATTTGGACATATGGATTTAGATGGTGTGGAGAACAATACCTGGCAAGACCATTTCTTGCAATTCTGAAGCAGATATTTTACTTGAAAAATTTGTGAAAAAATATTTAAGCATTATTTTGAGAATCTATGTATAGCTAATCAACATGGCAGTGTGTGCAGTGAAAGGAAATCCGCTTAAAAAGACAGTTTGGAAAAAGAAAGTTTGTTTGATATTCAGCTTTCTGTGAAAGGGCGTAATTCGATGAAGGATTTCAAACATGGCTGGGTCAAAGCTCATTCAGATGCTGTCTGCTTCACAT
Organism: Haliotis rufescens; assembly: GCF_023055435.1. NCBI lineage: Eukaryota > Metazoa > Mollusca > Gastropoda > Lepetellida > Haliotidae > Haliotis > Haliotis rufescens. The sequence goes on along the minus strand of NW_025963846.1, from coordinate 1,708,623 downwards.
TACTGCAGACACAAGAACAGAAAAACATATGGCAAATTTTGATTTCTCAATGGACTATGTAGGATACATTTATTCTGAGACCATGAGACCTCGACAATGCTGTGTTCACAAAACTTAATCAATTTGAAATCTCATCATGAAAAGGTGGATTTAAAATTCAAATGAAAGTAGAGCTTTGGGTATATTCCTTTTTTGGGGGGCTGGTTAATTTTTATTCTAATCAGCTTTGTTTCCATGTTTTTGTTCAATTCAATGTGCGTTAACGTCTGAGTTTCAAGATGACTAGACTGTGGGTGATTCAATATCAGTTTCAACAAACAAGGCATAGAGAAAGCCAAGAGAAGGAATTTGTCAGAGAAGGAGCCATTACACAGATGTGACAGTCTTCCACAATTGGCAATATTTATTCAATGACAAAGATCCACAATGCAAAGCTGTGGTTCTTCTCAAAGGCCGGGCCAATCCCAGCATGTTGTCCACTGGCTACTGGATGACCATTTGACCATTAACATTGAATCCTGCTTATTTGGAGGGTATTTTCTTCAAAGACAATTTTACAACCTTCCTCCGCACCCTACAATGGGCAGACATTTTATCACACCGTTTCATCAGAACATGCTGGGATTCTTTTCCATCTCATTTATATTCAAATCAAGATCCTGCTTATTTCTGATCCTTGATAAAGAAGCTTCCAAAGCCATGACCTGCTGAACTCCGAATTGCGAATTTTTTCTTTGCAGTTTCAAAACAACTCCATGGAGACTTCTAATAATGATGTTTTGCAGAAGATGCTGATTGTTTTTCTTCCTTTTATTTCCTTTCTTATATTTTTATTGACTTGCAAATATCAGGGGATTCTTAAGGGTCGTCAACCCACATGCGCTGTCTTCTAGATAAGGCTTTTTTCTGATTATTAGGGTTTTAATTTAGGAGTGTCTTTATGTTAAGGTACATGTGGATGAGGGATGTGAATCTTCAAAGTAGATGTTCTTGAACGTCATTTCTTGTTGCCTCCCAAGGGGATACCTAGGTCTCTATTTTTATCCCCCGCCCCAACGAAGTTGGCAGGGGATATAGAAATGGGTTCCGTCCGTGTGTGCGTGTGTGCGTCACAAAATCGTTTCCAGAGCATAACTCAGAAACCGTTAATATTCACTCGCTCACTGATTATTTACAGGCTTCTGTGGCATACCTGAAAAATGTTCTGACTGTGACGTTAAACAAGATTTGTTCACTATTTCTTGTGGGGATTCCAAAGTTGATTGGGTCCCCAGTGCCTGATGTTTGTCTCCCTGTGGGGATTCCACAACAGAGACGGTCCCTAGTGCCTGATGTTAGTCTCCCTGTGGGGATTCCACAACAGAGACGGTCCCTAGTGCCTGATGTTAGTCTCCCTGTGGGGATTCCACAACAGAGACGGTCCCTAGTGCCTGATGTTAGTCTCTGTGTGGGGATTCCACAACAGAGACGGTCCCTAGTGCCTGATGTTAGTCTCTGTGTGGGGATTCCACAACAGAGACGGTCCCTAGTGCCTGATGTTAGTCTCCCTGTGGGGATTCCACAACAGAGACGGTCCCTAGTGCCTGATGTTAGTCTCTGTGTGGGGATTCCACAACAGAGACGGTCCCTAGTGCCTGATGTTAGTCTCTGTGTGGGGATTCCACAACAGAGACGGTCCCTAGTGCCTGATTTTAGTCTCCCTGTGGGGATTCCACAACAGAGACGGTCCCTAGTGCCTGATGTTAGTCTCTCTGTGGGGATTCCACAACAGAGACGGTCCCTAGTGCCTGATGTTAGTCTCCCTGTGGGGATTCCACAACAGAGACGGTCCCTAGTGCCTGATGTTTGTCTCCCTGTGGGGATTCCACAACAGAGACGGTCCCTAGTGCCTGATGTTAGTCTCTGTGTGGGGATTCCACAACAGAGACGGTCCCTAGTGCCTGATGTTAGTCTCCCTATGGGGATTCCACAACAGAGACGGTCCCCAGTGCCTGATGTTAGTCTCCCTGTGGGGATTCCACAACAGAGACGGTCCCTAGTGCCTAATTTTAGTCTCTCTGTGGGGATTCCACAACAGAAACGGTCCCTAATGCCTGATGTTAGTGTCTGTGTGGGGATTCCACAACAGAGATGGTCCCTAGTGCCTGATGTTAGTCTCTCTGTGGGGATTCCACAACAGAGACGGTCCCTAGTGCCTGATGTTAGTCTCTGTGTGGGGATTCCACAACAGAGACGGTCCCTAGTGCCTGATGTTAGTCTCCCTGTGGGGATTCCACAACAGAGACGGTCCCTAGTGCCTGATGTTAGTCTCTGTGTGGGGATTCCACAACAGAGACGGTCCCCAGTGCCTGATGTTAGTCTCTCTGTGGGGATTCCACAACAGAGACGGTCCCTAGTGCCTGATGTTAGTCTCCCTGTGGGGATTCCACAACAGAGACGGTCTCCAGTGCCTGATGTTAGTCTCTCTGTGGGGATTCCACAACAGAGACGGTCCCTAGTGCCTGATGTTAGTCTCCCTGTGGGGATTCCACAACAGAGACGGTCCCCAGTGCCTGATGTTAGTCTCTCTGTGGGGATTCCACAACAGAGATGGTCCCCAGTGCCTGATGTTAGTCTCTCTGTGGGGATTCCACAACAGAGACGGTCCCTAGTGCCTGATGTTAGTCTCTGTGTGGGGATTCCACAACAGAGACGGTCCCTAGTGCCTGATGTTAGTCTCTCTGTGGGGATTCCACAACAGAGACGGTCCCTAGTGCCTGATGTTAGTCTCTGTGTGGGGATTCCACAACAGAGACGGTCCCTAGTGCCTGATGTTAGTCTCCCTGTGGGGATTCCACAACAGAGACGGTCCCTAGTGCCTGATATTAGTCTCTCTGTGGGGATTCCACAACAGAGACGGTCCCTAGTGCCTGATGTTAGTCTCTGTGTGGGGATTCCACAACAGAGACGGTCCCTAGTGCCTGATGTTAGTCTCCCTGTGGGGATTCCACAACAGAGAGGGTCCCTAGTGCCTGATGTTAGTCTCTGTGTGGGGATTCCACAACAGAGACGGTCCCTAGTGCCTGATGTTAGTCTCCCTGTGGGGATTCCACAACAGAAAAGGTCCCCAGTGGCTGATGTTTGTCTCCCTGTGGGGATTCCATAAAAGAGACGGTCCCTAGTGCTTGATGTTAGTCTCTCTGTGGGGATTCCACAACAGAGAGGGTCCCTAGTGCCTGATGTTAGTCTCCCTGTGGGGATTCCACAACAGAAAAGGTCCCCAGTTGCTGATGTTTGTCTCCCTGTGGGGATTCCATAAAAGAGATGGTCCCTAGTGCCTGATGGCACAGCCGTCCAAGTCTCCGCGATTCGCGACAGTTGCATCCCTTGGGCATGCTTGAAACCTATGATTGTGGGTTCGAATCCCAGTTCGCCCCGATAATGTTTCTAGGTTTGTCAGCACCATACCCATGCTCGTGGGTTTCACCGAAATGGTAAACGTCTGAGACCTGCATCACTTTCCTCCCACATTCAGCTAACACGCCGTGATATGACTGGGATACTGTTAAAAGCGGTGTTAAACCCAACTCACTCACTTACTCATTGACTTGGGTACTGTTTTAGTTGGTAGTCAATGGTTTGACACTAGTTTCAGCAGACTCAGTACATAAACACACACACAAATATTTGCTGCAGGAGTTGAGAACCTCAAAAAGGGTGTGGATTAGGAATTTCTATTGCTGACTCTTCAGTAGTTTCAGGAGTAATTAGTATGAAAGTGGAACAGAGCTCCAGATAAGCTGCGTATCTGCGTAAAATACACATCAGAATTGCAGAAATACGCAGTAAAATAAAATCCAAGTGTATCAAATACGCAACGAACATTACAGATATGCTACAAAAATAAAACTTTTGCGTATCATCAAAATATTGTGAAGTAACCCTGCGTATTAAATTAGCAAATCAGCAACTTATTTTAAAATTATAAATGGGCATTCTGTCAACCTTGCCAAACTCCACGATGACAGTTACATCATGATCATTTGCCATCACACTTTCTTGTGGAAGTATTTTTGAGTCCTATAAAGCTCTCGAACCTACACGACACTAGTTTGCAGGGACTAGATGAAAAGTGATTTTAAATATTTAACTGAAATACCCACATGTGTAAAAACTAGTGGGTAACAGAAATTTGAATACCCAGATAGAATTACTGATACCCAATGATTTTAAAATGCATGGGTAAAATACCCACAAAACCAAAAGCTTATCTGGAGCTCTGTGGAAGCAATTTTATCTTCCAAACAACTATAAATAATAATCAGCTCTAAAACTTGTGAAAAGACAATTCCATTGTTATTCTAAATTATTTCTTTTAATATCATTTGGTTTGTCAACCAGCTATAAAATACAAAACCTAAAGGGCTTCATGACAGAGCTGTAGTATCCTTGACTGCAGGATGTGAAAGTACTCCCCAAAGTCCTCGACTGCCCGGTCCAGACTTGATTATTTACAGACTGCTGTCATACCGCTGGGATATCGCTGAGTGCGGCTTTAAACAAACACAAAACAAACAATTCACATATGATTATGTGAGTGAGGGAAAGGAGATTTATGTCATTGTCAACGACTATTTTGCATCAGCGTCACAGGGCTTATGTTTCTGTTTGTTGTTTAACCCAGCACTCATCAGTATTCCAGCCATATGACGGCGGTCTGTATTAATTATGTCTGGACAAGACAATCCAGTGGTTAACATCATGAGCATCAAGCCATGCATCTGGTATGTAATGACATGCAGTCAACCTATTCACAAAGCCTGACCAGCCGATCTATTTAGTTGCCACTTGATTTAAGACAAGTATGGGTTGCTAGGGATCTATGTTCTTACCAGGAATCCTAACCGGTTAGGCTGATGTCGGTGCAGTGTGACAATTCATCCCAATCTCATTAAAATCAGATCTTAGTTGTCACTGCCGCTAAACAAAGATCTGAGGACATCCCATTACGGGTCACGTCAGATCGACCTTTCGCGAACTCAGATCGACCAATGGAATAACTGATAAGAAGTTGACATTAGCCAATCAGAAGGCAGCTTTCTTGTGCTTTACTAATTTCAAATTGGCGATATTTGACATATTTTGACAAATTCTCGATTAAAATTTTGAAACCTGAACAAAAGAACATTCTCGAATGGCTAGAATATGGTCTAGATTGTATGCATTCAGTCGTTAAGCCCGTAACTATCGTTCGTTTTCAAGTTTTCGAGGCTGCATGATTAGAAATCACATTCCGACTGTCACTTTCATGATCTGGTAAGCGATGCTCTGACTGGTCGGATGAAAGGTCATTGTGACGTGACCCCTAATGGGATGTCCTCAGATCTTTGTTAAGCGGTAGCAAGAACTAAGATCTGATTTTAATGAGATTGCGATTCATCCCTGCTTGTTGGGATGCCAACCATGTACAGTATTTTCTTGTGTATAGTGCGCACTAGGGCTGAGACCAGTCCAAATTTACTACCTGGGTGCATAGTCAGAAAGAAATGCGAACATTAGTGGCTTGTAGTGTAACCATAGAGTTCTAGATAATTTTTGTCATAAAACAATATGTCCCGTGACTAACCATGGGTCTGGGTTGTCCTGTGGGTACCCAGGTCCTACTCAGTACCCACCCAGCCCGGGTACCCGAGTTACCCATCCCAGCCCTAGTGCGCACCCAAGTATAATGTGCACCCCCCTCTTGCAGACTCAGTATTTTGGAGGGAAAAAAATTGAATATAGTGTGCAGAAAAAAATTAGACCATACCCCTTCACCGAATTCCGGTAAACGAACAGGTGATAAGAAACCTAGTTAGTACAAATTTGAAATTTGAAATTTGAAATATAAAATCACCAGACATGTTGATTTACTGTTAAAATTGTTTTTTATTTTCTGCTAGGCATTGTTTGACATGTAGGGCTCCCGCAGATGTGATCGCGAACTACATGTTGATATGGAATCCTCAAACCACAACATATTTTTGGGAGGAGTGTAGGGGATTCAGAGACAGGATATCTTTTTGGCCACTGCATGCTTCAAAACATAAAATTGTTTCTCAAAAAGGAGGAGCCGACCTTTTTCTCTCAGGTCTTTATGCATTGTTTTTCACATACAACCAGAGGACAAAACACACACACACACAGACACAAAGATACACAGACACAAAAACACACACTCAGACATACAGATACAGATAGACAGACAAAACACACAGACAGACAGACGCACTCACAAAGACACACAGATACAGACACACATAGTCACACACAAAGACATAGATAGATAGATAGATAGATAGATAGATAGATAGATAGATAGATAGATAGATAGATAGACAAAACACAGAGACATGCAAACCCTCAGACACACAAAGATACACAAACACACCCCTTCAGACACACAGAAACACACACAGACACACACGGACGTGTGTACACACACAGACAGACAGACAGACACACAAGGACACACAGACACACACAGGCAAAGACAGACACACACAGACAGACAGACAAGGACACACACAGACACACATAGGCAAAGACAAACAGACAAGGACACACAGACAGACAAGGACACACACACACACACAGACATTACTAACAAGCACACACACACACACTCTCAAAGCATGCACACAAAGCACACAAAGCACACATAAGCACACACACAGACAAGAACACACACAAAGCACACAAAGCACACAAAGCACACATAAGCACACACAGAGACAAGAACACACACACAAACACAATGTCCAATCAATGGCTGGGACCTGAGGGAAAGTGTGACCTACCAGGTCAGCAAGGTCATGCATCATGCAGGTCAGACGGGTCATGTCTGACAAGTCCGTCTGGCAAGGTGCTAATCCATTCCAATGCAATTTCGGCACAGCCGTTTTGGTCATTAATCACAATCTTATTTGTTTTTTACGACAAGCATAGAATAGAGGAGATCTCTTGTGTTGATTACCCTTGAATGTTTTTTTATATCAGACAAAATACTTATGGTCGTCTGCTAATGTTATTTAGAGTTTACGAGCTGTGAAACTGGAGCTGTAATGTATTGGTGCACTAATCCTAACAACTTTATGAATGTTTTGTCCATCTGGTAAAAACGAAGTAGACACAATTTATGGATAACAACTTCTTTTATATACTATATTGGCGACGTTTCAGTTTAGATCTGGATACCATTGTCAAGCAAGACTGAATAGTCTGAGGTACAGAATTATATATGGTTGATGAAGTATTAACAGTAACATTTTGGAAATACAATAATGAGATTAACATGAAGGACGTCATTGGAACAACATGATGGACAGAGAACACGTGATGAGGAAGCCAATTAAATAGAGTACACAGGTGGGATGACTGCACTGAGGTGATGGAGCTATTGCCTTATGGGTTCATAGAAGGCGGATGGGATGGGAAGGCGCCAATATAGTATATTAGCCTTGATTTCTGTTGATTGATGGCTTGTTGTAAAAATGTATCTCAAAAGTTCTTTAGTGTGTCCACGTTAAAATTTACATTTGACTAGTTTGTTAATCATTAAACCTTTCTTCTTTCTTTTCTTTAATACTTCTTTCACAAAAGTTTTTAAAATGCTAGTGGTCAGTGGTAAAAATGAATATAAAACTAAAGAATATTATGCGTTCTCTTCAAAGTATTAGTGGTGACGTGTCAGCACCATACCCGTGCTCGTGGGTTTCACCGAAGTGGTAAGACCTGCATCACTTGGGGCTTTCCTCCCACATTAAGCTGATAGCCGCGATATAACTGGAATACTGTTAAAAGCAGCGTTAAATCCAACTCACTATTACTCGTGGTGAGGTGTGATAATGATTTCATATTTGGTTCCAAATTAGATCATCTGCATCAGACACTGGAAACACCTTTTGATCGTACATTGTAGCAGCGGAACCCTGCCTCGGCCTTCATACTGTCACTCAGTCAGCAAATTACGGTGAAATATGTAACATTTGATAACAAATTATCACACAGAACTATCATGGTTTCCAATTCAAGACGACCAGACCTGTGAAGATCCGGGGTAGAATAGGTCTTCAGCAACCCATGCTTGCCGTAAAAGGCAACTATGCTTGTCATAAGACGCGACTAACGGGATCGGGTGGTCAGGCTCGCTGACATGGTTGAAGCATGTCTTCTATCCCAATTGCGTGGATTGATGCTCATGATATTAATTACTGGATTGTGTGGTCCATACTTGATTATTATTTACAGACCGCCGTCATATATCTGGGATATTGCTGAGTGCGGCGTTAAACAACAATCCAACCAAATCCAGTGTAACACTTTACTTTAAGAGGTTGAATTGCCTTGTAGCCATGCCATCTTAATGTCTTACTCTTCATCAATTGCCATAAATCATACAGCCAGATGTTAATCCCTGTATGAGTTTCTTTGTTAATCCTTATGTGCATTGTCATGTACCTGAGGTGGTGGGGTAGGCTAGTGGTTAAAGCGTTTGCTTGTCACGATGAGACCTGTGTTCAATTCCCTTCTTGGATATAATCTGTGAAGCCTTTTCTGGTGTCCCCTGTCATGATGTTATTGGAATACTGCTCAAAGCACTCACTCACACTCACTCACTCACTCGCTCGCTCACTCACTCACTCACTCACTCACTCACTCACTCACTCACTCACTCACTCACTCACTCACTCACTCACTCACTCACTCTCTCTGGTACTGTCCTGTCATTATATTCACAGGAATGATTATGATGTAATGGGGGGGCACGGGGGGACAGAGGGTGGTCAGGCCTCACCTCGTTTAGTAAGGTATCAGCTAGGTGTTCCAGGGCACCACCATAACTAACATTATGTGCTGATCTCTGATGTGTTTAACGCCACACTCAGCAATATTCCAGATATGGTCTGTAAAAAATCAAGTCTGGGCCAGACAATTCAGTGATTGACATCATGAGCATCGATCTATGCAATTGGGATAGCCCCACCGGTGACACCTATCACAAACACATTCGAAGGCAAGTCAGTTGTTCACATGGTAAAGTCAAAATAGAGAATTGCATCGAGCATAATTTTTTCACTGATCAAACTTGGAGAAGTCTCAGATTTACTGAGGCCTTGACTGCTGTAACCCTGATCAAACAACTTTTGAACAAGAATCACATATCACACTCATTGAAATCTTCGTAGAAAGAGATATTTGATTGTACCTCAAAAGTTGTCTTCGTTTGTTTGTTTGTTATTTTTAACGCCGCACTCAGCAATATTCCAGCTATGTGAAGGCGGTTCAAAATTTGTGAAATGTAGACATGAAAGAGAAAGTTAAAAGTTGGAAAGTCATCCCTCTTGTCATACATAGTGGATATTTTTTTGGTCAAACTTCATTTTCAACTTTGTCTTATCTTTGGCCAGGAATATGAAGTAATATTGTCTTTATTGAAACAAGAGTCCTTAAGTTTTCACTGTGTCAAATTTTATTTTTTACGTTTTGAACAATTTGACCTCTCATCGTTGAGTCTTCCAATGGACTTGCGAAAAGATTATGTTGGCATATGTAACAGTCAGACTGCAACAAATATGACTTTTAATGAGTCAAAGTAGGTCATTTATGATATATGTATCCATTCTCTGTCAACAAAAATTCTTTTCAAGGCACCAATATTGGTAATCTGACCTTGGTTACTGTAATTATCGGTGAGTTGTGTGATCTAGCGATCACTTCACACACAATTTCGGCGATTTAATGTCAACAATATTGAACTAAATCGTGAAAAAATTAATAAAATAGATTTCAAACATAGGTCCGTATATACAATAAACACTTTTTTTTAACCAGATAGTGTTATAACAGGATTAAATTGCGAAATTCAGTACAGATTTGTTTGCATGGTATTTCAAGTATTATGTCCTCATGTTAATGTCTTTAGTTTGATTTGGGGAATTAACATCAAACCTCACTAGGGTGTGTCGTATTGAAAAAAGGTGTACACTATACTCAAGAAAATACCGTATATGTAATGAAAGTGAACCTTGATTTATTCTTTTGGTTTTTTTTCTTACATACCGTATTTGACCCATTAAGCGCCCAGGGCGCTTAAAAAAAGACAGAAGGGGTGGGCGCTTATTGGGACCAATTCAGAGTCAAAATGGCGTAAATTCATCAGTAAGCCTTACCGTATTTTCTTGAGAATAGTGTGCACTTTTTTTTTAAAAAACACAGCTGTGTAGAAGGGGGTGCGCATTATACACGAATTAATGAGTTTTGATGTTTTTTCCCCCCATGGAAAGACATTACTGTGAGTACGTAACACCGGAAATACCATGTCAACAAATCCATACTGAAGTTCGCAAATTATTCATGTAATTAAGCAGTCTGGCTATAAAAAGTGTTCTTTGTATATCTGAACTTTTGTTTGTAACTTATTTCATTAATTTTATTCAAAATTCCTTTTAATATTGTTTTAATTAATTTCGGCGAAATCGTGTGTGAAGCGATCGGAAGATAGCACAACTCACCGTTATTAACAGCAACCACGGTCAGATTACCGCTATTGTCGCCTTGAACTGAACTTAAGTTGACAGAGAATGGATACATATATCATAAATGCCATACTTTGATTCGTTAAAAGTCATATTTGTTTTTGATGGACGATTCTATGTCAACACGTAATTCTCGCGATCACGTGCACGGGAGCCTTGACGGTGACTGGTCAGACTGGTTCCATGTCAAAAATAATACCCGGCAATAGCGATCAGCTGCTTCGCTTAGGGTTATTATTATTTTAAATATGTTTAATAAAAGCTGCATCTAAATTAACAAGATATTGGAATATATTATTCCTGATAAAAAAATAGTTTCAGATACAACTTTTGCCGATCCTTGCATTAAAATCCTGTAAAGTTATATCATTGGGTGTGTCTTGACCGAATCACCGGTAGATTCCAAGAAAACGTGTGTACAGCTGATTGCGGTGTCCGGCTTAGTTTACAAGAAAATGCACAAGGTAATCTTAATCCCTGGATATAAAACCATGCCTAGCTGAACAAAAAAAAACAATTTAAACGTTAAATCAACATGTGATTTTTTTATCTCAAATTTCGAATTTGTACTGACAAAGTTTCTCATCACCCGTTCGTTTGCCGGACTTCGCTGAAGGGGTACGGTGTAATTGTTTTCTGCGCATAATATTCAAAGTCACAAATATCTAAAATAAACAGAATACAGTCATGCCCCGCTTATACAGACTTCAAATATCCGTAAACCTCGGTTCCCGGACAATTTTCATTTAAAACGAAATAATTACTATATAAATTTTTGGAAGGGGGGGGGGGTGGGGGGGGGGCTTATTGGGGGAGGGGCGCTTAATGGGTCGAATACGGTAATTGTCAAATATGACTTGGTCGTGACCAAAATATACAAATGTCCGATTGCCAAATTCTTTTCCCAGATCCCTGGTTCTGAGTGTTAAACAACAAACGAACAAGCTAAAAATATTTTTGCATTTACAGTAATCCTCTGGTAACATTTATTTTCTGAATTAGCGTGTTGACAAGCTGTGGAAGGTTGCATACTGATCTCAGATGTCTGAAGTTTGTCAGTACATTTACTTGAAACTATCACATAGGGTTGTTTTAAGACTTGCATGTGTTTTTACAAATAACGTTAAGGTATTTTATGGTGATAAGACTTGTAAACTATGAAATAATGATTGTTTGAAGTAGCATAAATTGTTTGAGTGTCACTAAGCTGCCATTAAACCCAATAACCTAACTGATAATTAAGAAGCTTGTAAAACAGGGCTGGTTGTTGGGTTTGTCTGTCTGTGTTTGACAGGTCTAAATTGTATCCCTGCCTGTTGTCATTAAGAGAGCTTCCACCTGTCCTTACTGTGTGCATGCACTGGACACTTCACTGTGGTAGTTGGGTTGCCTTGTGGGCCCAGCATTGGGATGTGTTGCTGAAGACCTGGGTGAATGCCCTACACATCGTCATGGGTATCCCCTGTGGTGATAAATGATGGAATATTGATGAAACTTGGATTAAACTTTGCTTGCTTGATTCCTTGTGACTCCCTCATCACTCCCTCATGCATTCATTTACTTTTTCACTTCTTCATTCCCGCACTCCTTCATTCCCTCACTCACTCACAAATCCACTCACTCACTCACACATCCACTCACTCACACATCCACTCACACATCCACTCCCACACTAACTCACTCACATCCACTCACACATCCACTCACACATCCACTCACACATCCACTCACTCACATCCACTCACACATCCACTCACACATCCACTCACACATCCACTCACTCACTCACTCACTCACACATCCACTCACTCACACATCCACTCACTCACAAATCCACTCACCCACTCACTCATTCACACACCCACCCACTTACACATCCACTCCCTCACTAACTCACTCACACATCAACTCACATATCCACTCACTCACACATCCACTCACACATCCACTCACTCATTCACTAACACATACAACCACTCACACATACACTCACTCACACATACACTCACACATCCACTCACACATCCACTCACACATCCACTCCCTCACTCACTCACTCACACATCCACTCATTCACACATCCACTCACTCACAAATCCACTCACCCACTCACTCATTCACACACCCACCCACTCACACATCCACTCCCTCACTAACTCACTCACACATCAACTCACATATCCACTCACTCACACATCCACTCACACATCCACTCACTCATTCACTCACACATACATCCACTCACACATACACTCACACATACACTCACTCACACATACACTCACTCACACATCCTCTCACACATCCACTCACACATACATTGACTCACACATACACTCACACATACACTCACTCACACATCCACTCACTCACACATCCACTCACTCACACATCCACTCACACATCCACTCACTCACATACACTCACACATCCACTCACTCACACATCCACTCACACATACATTCACTCACACATCCACTCACACATCCACTCACACATCCACTCACACATCCACTCACTCACACATACACTCACTCATACATTCACTCACACATACAACCACTCACACAACCACTCACACATACACTCACACATACACTCACTCACACATACACTCACTCACACATCCACTCACACATACACTCACTCACTAACTCACTCACTCACACATCCACTTACTCACACATCCACTCATACATCCAGTCACTCACTAACTCATTCACTCAGTCACTCACTCACTCACTCACTCACTCACACATACACTCACACCGCCACTCACTCACACATACATCCACTCACACATCCACTCACACATCCACTCACACATCCACTCACTCACATCCACTCACACATCCACTCACTCACACATACACTGACACATACACTCACTCACTAACTCACTCACTCACTCACTCACACATACACTCACACAGCCGCTCACTCACACATACATCCACTCACACATCCACTCACACATCCACTCACTCACATACACTCACTCACTAACTCACTCACTCACTCACACATACACTCACACAGCCACTCACTCACACATCCTCTCACTCACCCTGATTACAGTCACATGATACATATATTCAGTCTCAAAAACATTCAGTGTACAACTAGCTCAAGTCATTATCTAAACTGTTCATTAAATGACTGAAATAAAACAATTAATTTCATGCCCACAACTTATAGGCTTCCAAGATCTTCTTATGTTTGTGAAGTCAATGAGTGGAAGTTTATGTACTGTAGTTTTACAGAAAAAAACTGTCTTCATAAAGCACGAGCCTCCCAGCACCAAGTTATTCAATAACACAAGAGGTAGTCCTAGGGAGAATAGTTGGAGACAGTTGGACTCTGCTTTGTAGTCAACTTTCTGTGCTTTTCTTTGTTTAGCCTACTTTTGACAGGATTTCTTTTCTTTGTCTTTAGCAAAAAATGTTTATTACGGCAACTAACCCTTTTGATTTTTTGTTGACTTTTGACTTTGTATGTAATTATAACCAGTGAAAGGAAGAATGGATGCTTTTTGTTTTGTTTCATTGTATTCCATTGCGAGTTTAATTAACATGAAGAATGTTTTCAGTCTGCGATCAATTTCTTTAGAACCTAAGATGACCTGCTATTTTTGGGGCAAATAATTTGAAACTAAGTTGCAACTTCAAACTTTTCTTGCAGGAAAACTTTGACAGTTTGTTGGTCTTACAACTGCAGTAAAGATGTAGGAATCAGTCATGTGTTGAGTTTCAGTGATGTTTTCACTCAGTCTCACACTCAACTATTAACTCATTCAACCACTCACTCAACCACTCACTCGACCACTCGTTCGACCACTCACTTGACCACTCACTCGACCACGCATTCAACCACTCACTCGACCACTCACTCGACCAAGCATTCGACCACTCACTTGACCACTCCCTCAACCACTCACTCGACCACTCCCTCAACCACTCCCTCAACTACCCACTCAACCACTCCCTCAACCACTCCCTCAACCACCCACTCAACCACTCCCTTAACCACTCCCTCAACCACCAACTCGACCACTCCCTCAACCATTCCCTCAACTACCCACTCAACCACTCCCTCAACCACTCCCTCAACCACCCACCCAACCACTCCCTCAACCACTTCCTCAACCACCACCTCAACCACTCCCTCACTCAACCACTCCCTTAACCACTCCCTCAACCACCCACTCAACCACTCCCTTAACCACTCCCTCAACCACCCACTCGACCACTCCCTCAACCACTCCCTCAACTACCCACTCAACCACTCCCTCAACCACTCCCTCAACCACCCACCCAACCACCCACTCAACCACTCCCTCAACCACTCCCTCAACCACTCCCTCAACTACCCACTCAACCACTCCCTCAACCACTCCCTCAACCACCCACTCGACCACTCCCTCAACCACTCACTCAACCACTCACTCAACCACTCCCTTAACCACTCACTCAACCACTCACTCAACCACACACCAAACCGCTCCCTCAACCACCCACCCAACCACTTTATCAACCACTCCCTCAACCACTTTATCAACCACTCACTCAACCACTCACTCAACCACTCACTCAACCACTCACTCAACCACACAGCAACCCTCTCCCTCAACAACCCACCCAACCACTTTATCAACCACTCCCTCAACCACTTTATCAACCACTCACTCAACCACTCACTTAACCACTCCCTCAACCACTCCCTCAACCACTCACTCAACTACTCCCTCAACCACTCCCTCAACCACCCACTCAACCACTCCCTCAACCACTCCCTCAACCACTCACTCAACCAATCCCTTAACCACTCCCTCAACCACCCACCCAACTACTCCCTCAACCACTCCCTCAACCACTCGCTCAACCAATCCCTCAACCAATCCCTCAACCACCCACCCACCTACTCCCTCAACTACTCCCTCAACCACTCACTCAACCACTCACTCAACCACTCACTCAACCACTCACTCAACCACTCACTCAACCACTCCCTCAACCAATCCCTAAACCACTCCCTCAACCACCCACCCAACTACTCCCTCAACCAATCCCTCAACCACTCACTCAACCAATCCCTCAACCACTCCCTCAACCACCCACCCAACTACTCCCTCAACTACTCCCTCAACCACTCACTCAACCACTCACTCAACCACTCACTCAACCACTCACTCAACCACTCACTCAACCAATCCCTCAACCACTCCCTCAACCACCCACCCAACTACTCCCTCAACCATCCCTCAACCACTCCCTCAACCACACACTCAACCACCCACTCAACCAATCCCTCAACCACTCCCTCAACCACCCACCCAACTACTCCCTCAACTACTCCCTCAACCACTCACTCAACCACTCACTCAACCACACACTCAACCACTCACTCAACCAATCCCTCAACCACTCCCTCAACCACCCACCCAACTACTCCCTCAACTACTCCCTCAACCACTCACTCAACCACTCACTCAACCACTCACTCAACCACTCACTCAACCACTCACTCAACCAATCCCTCAACCACTCCCTCAACCACCCACCCAACCACTCCCTCAACCACATTATCAACCACTCACTCAACCACTCACTCAACCAATCCCTCAACCACTCCCTCAACCACCCACCCAACTACTCCCTCAACTACTCCCTCAACCACTCACTCAACCACTCACTCAACCACTCACTCAACCACACACTCAACCACTCACTCAACCACACACCAAACCACTCCCTCAACCACCCACCCAACCACTTTATCAACCACTCCCTCAACCACTTTATCAACCACTCACTCAACCACTCACTCAACCACTCACTCAACTGCTCACTCGACCACTCACTCGACCACTCATTTGACCACTCACTTGAGCACACACCAAACCACTCCCTAAACAACTCACTCGACCAATTACCTAACCACTCCCTCAACCACTCCCTCAACCACTCCCTCACTCAACCACTCCCTCAACCACTCCCTCAACCGCTCCCTCAACCACTCACTCAACTACTCACTCAACCACTCCCTCAACCACTCCCACACTCAACCACTCCCTCAACCACTCCCTCAACCACTCACTCAACCACTCCCTCAACCACTCACTCAACCACTCGTTCACTCAACCACTCCCTCACTCAACCACTCCCTCACTCAACCACTCACTCAACCACTCCCTCACTCAACCACTCTCTCAACCACTCCCTCAACCACTCCCTCACTCAACCACTCCCTCAACCACTCCCTCAACCACTTTATCAACCACTCCCTCAACCATTTTATCAACCACTCACTCAACCAACCATCCACTCACTCAAACACCTTCACAACCTCTCCCGCACCTCAACAACTTGTGTAGCCTAGTGGTTTTGGTGTTCGCTCATCACGCCAAAGTCCAGGGTTCGATTCCCAACATGAGTACAATATGTGAAGCCCATTTCTGGTGTCCCCCGCCATGATATTGCTGGAATATTGCTAAAAGCAGCGAAAAAACCTCACTCACTCACTCACTCACTCACTCACTCAACCACTCAACCACTCAACCACTCAACCACTCACTCGACCACTCACTTGAGCACAAACCAAACCGCTCCCTCAACCACCCACCCAACCACTCATTCAACCACTCCCTCAACCACTTTATCAACCACTCCCTCAACCACTTTATCAACCACTCACTCAACCACTCACTCAACCACTCACTCAACTACTCACTCGACCACTCACTCGACCACTCATTTGACCACTCACTTGAGCACACACCAAACCACTCCCTAAACAACTCACTCGACCAATTACCTAACCACTCCCTCAACCACTCCCTCAACCACTCCCTCACGCAACCACTCCCTCAACCACTCCCTCAACCACTCCCTCACTCAACCACTCCCTCAACCACTCCCTCAACCACTCCCTCAACCACTCACTCAACTACTCACTCAACCACTCCCTCAACCACTCCCTCACTCAACCACTCCCTCAACCACTCCCTCAACCGCTCCCTCAACCACTCACTCAACCACTCCCTCAACCACTCCCTCACTCAACCACTCCCTCAACCACTCCCTCAACCGCTCCCTCAACCACTCCCTCAACCGCTCCCTCAACCACTCACTCAACCACTCACTCAACCACTCCCTCAACCACTCACTCAACCACTTTATCAACTACTCCCTCAACCACTCCCTCAACCACTCACTCAACCACTCCCTCACTCAACCACTCCCTCACTCAACCACTCCCTCACTCAACCACTCCCTCAACCACTCCCTCACTCAACCACTCTCTCAACCACTCCCTCAACCACTCCCTCACTCAACCACTCCCTCAACCACTCCCTCAACCACTCCCTCACTCAACCACTCCCTCAACCACTCCCTCAACCACTCCCTCACTCAACCACTCACTCAACCACTCCCTCAACCGCTCCCTCAACCACTCACTCAACTACTCACTCAACCACTCCCTCAACCACTCACTCAACTACTCCCTCAACCACTCACTCAACTACTCACTCAACCACTCCCTCACTCAACCACTCCCTCACTCAACCACTCCCTCACTCAACCACTCCCTCAACCACTCCCTCACTCAACCACTCCCTCAACCACTCCCTCAACCGCTCCCTCAACCACTCACTCAACCACTCCCTCAACCACTCACTCAACCACTCCCTCACTCAACCACTCCCTCACTCAACCACTCCCTCACTCAACCACTCCCTCAACCACTCCCTCACTCAACCACTCTCTCAACCACTCCCTCAACCACTCCCTCACTCAACCACTCCCTCAACCACTCCCTCAACCACTTTATCAACCACTCCCTCAACCATTTTATCAACCACTCACTCAACCAACCATCCACTCACTCAAACACCTTCACAACCTCTCCCGCACCTCAACAACTTGTGTAGCCTAGTGGTTATAGTGTTCGCTCATCACGCCAAAGTCCAGGGTCACTCACTCACTCACTCACTCACTCACTCACTCACTCACTCACTCACTCACTAAACCACTCAACCACTCACTCAACCACTCACTCACTCACTCACTCTGTCCTCTTTGATTGCCGTGAAGATCCGGGATAGAAGAGGTCTTCAGCAACCCATGCTTGCCGTAAAAGGCGACTATGCTTGTTCGTAAGAGGCGACTAACGGGATCGGGTGGTCAGGCTCGCTGCCTTTGTTGATGCATGTCATCGATCCCAATTGCGTGGATCAATACTCATGATATCAATCACTGGATTGTCTGGTCCAGACTCGATTATTTACAGACCGCCGTCATATAACTGGAATATTGTTGAGTGCGGCTTTAAACGACAAACCAAAACCAAAACCATTAGAAAAGGGCATGCAGAAATAATCCCTGTGTTCCACTCCACTGTCATATTGCTGCAATTCTACTCAAAAAGTCATAAAACTTCACAAACCTACCTAGGTTTATTTTTTCTAAGTCTGGCTCCTCATATAGCTGAAATTCTATTTAAACTAATACTCCCAGACCTTAAGTGTCCTCACTAAATATATAGTCTTCATGATTCCTTTAGTTTGTTTATGGCTTACCCTTTGGTCTTATTGACAACAGGCATCAAAGTAAGGATAATTCTTAAGGAGCTAATGGCTCTCAAAATAGTCGTTCAAGGAGTCTATAATTCCTATATATAAGGAGGAACTGGAGTCGAAGGTGTCAAATTGCATTTTTATTGTCATCACCTTCTAGATCCTATACAACATTGATGTTTTCTGCACTATAACTGCCTCATGCTTGGCAAAGGATACAGGTTCATGGGTCCTTGAAAGCCACTTTTTTGGACACCTGTGACATTGCTGGAAAATGGCTAAAACCAGCAATGATCAGACAGTGCCATTTAGAAAGTGGTCAAATGTAACAAATGTTATATTTGGGATAACGCTTTCTTAGTCAAGTACAAATTCTCATACTTTTTTGGTGTTCATAGCTTTCGGCCTTGGGAGCCGTGCCAATTTACACTTGTCAGAGGGGTACACAAATTATGTGATCTAGACTACCAGTTGTCGGACTTTCGTTCTTGTGGAAGTCTCGGTGGCGGAGTGGGTTAGATTGCTGACTTTGTGTGATGGCGTTTAGGTGCCTCACTCTGGCAGTGTCGGTTTGAATCCCGGACGGGACTCAACCCAAAAAGTTCGAGAATTTGTACTTTATTCAGAAAGTGTTTATAACATTTGTTATAACCAGCAATATGATATATATTGTACCATACACTGATATTGGCCGAATCCAAGACATATGATTGTACAGGGGGCACGGGTGGCCCAGTCGTCTAAGGCGCCGCGATTCGCTGTGCAGAGTTGCGTCCCCTGGACACGCCAGAAACCTATGATTGTGGGTTTGAATCCTGATTCACCCCGATTATGTTTCTAGGTTTGTCAGCACCATACCCGTGCCTGTGGGTTTCAACGAAGTGGTAAACGTCTGAGACCTGCATCACTTCGGGCTTTCCTCCCACATTAAGCTGACACACCGCGATATAACTGGAAATTCTGTTAAAAGCGGCGTTAAACCCAACTCACTCACTCACTACAAACTTGTATCATCGTCATGATTGATTTATTGTCTAAATCAGTAACATAACAGGATTAGAACTGTTTTATGCTCTCATTGTCAAGCATTCGTCACCACTCACCCCTTTCGGTAACCTGCAAGAAGATTCGTCCCCCTAGCGATGAATGTTATGTGCGAAAATACGACAAACCAATCAGAATGCGCGCATGACTTCAATTACTTCGGTCAGAGAATCCCTCAGGAATAATGTTTGATTTTACATATGTCTTGCATTTAAAAATATGCCCAAGTTACATTTAAATGTGTTTAACTGTACTGTATGATAATGTAAGTTCCGATGTGTTTTCATAGCATCTCGAATATATATGATATACCGTATTCGACGTTATAAGCGCCCAGGGCGCTCTCAAAATTAGAAATAGGGGGCTCTTATTAGAATATTATTTTGGTGAAGAAAAAACAGAGTTAAAAGATATATTTTGTGGTTTATGATGACAGCCTGAAATGTTTATATACGAGAGATACATTTTCCAGAATTTAATTACCCATAATTAAGGGTGCATATAACGCATGAGTGCATATTATACGCGCAGAAATAAGTGTTTTGTTCATTTATTAATCGGAAGGGGTGCTTATTGGTATTGTTCACTTGCCAATATATTAAAAAATATCGCCGTGGGTGCTTATTAGAGAGGGGCACTTATTATGTTGAATACGGTATAGGGGAAATATATGTGAATCATTACGCAACGAGTTGACAATTCTTTGAGCTATAGATGGAACCCAGTCACAAAGATGGCCACGAGAGGGACACGGGTCGCTATTTGGCTTGTCCCGGAATAACACGAGTGGGTCACGGATGATTGAAAGGCCAAACACCATCTTTGTTCTGTCTGTAATAGAACAAGAGTTTGCCACTAATGTGGCTATATCCACTGCCCCTGTTGCAGAATTTATGACATAATTAAATCTAAACAAACCCTAACCTTTTTTAACCGAGGTGGAACTTGTCATGGAAATTGTAAAAAAAAGAAGAGTTTGGAACCTAAGTCCATCTTGTTGCCATGGAAACGTAAAAATTTAAAAATTTCTAAACTTTCTAACTAGCAAAAGGCACCAGTTCAGCATGTACCTGACAGACCTGCAAAGTTTGATGAAAAAATATTAAGCGGTTTATGAGTTACGCTCTGGAAACGAAACGTGACGGACGGATGGAGCCCGTTTCTATATCCCCCGCCAACTTTGTTGGGCGGGGGATAATTAATGATCAGAGATGTATTTCCAGTGTTGAAATACAGAGAAAACTTGTATCACAATATACTTCCAGTCGCTCGATTATACTTGTTTCAAAGGCTTGTAAGAATGGAATTTGGTGGACTCTATGGCTATGGCGTTCTCTGATGGTTGACAATTAACACCTTGCTTATTGTTCATCTATATTTAGATTTGATTTTTTTTTACAACAGAATTCACGCAATAAGAAGAAAGAATGCTTGACTGTTCTGGATCAAGATTTTTGTATTTGGAGATAACAGTGAGTACCAATGTTTAGTTAGCTCACCTGAACTTGAGTTTTTCTCCTGGCGTTGTCCGTCATCTGTCCATCTGTCCCGCCTTCATAAATATTTACATTATTGACGTCTCCTCAGGAACTACATTATGAAACTTTGCATGTATGATCCTAGCAATTGTGTCTTTGAAAATTATGCACAGCATTCCATTCAAATTAAAAATAACATGGTCGCCTTGGTAGCCATATTGGAAATGTCATTCAAGTCTGTTGTGTACAATAGTATGTTACAGTTTGGGCATATTTTGATTAAATACTCGTGTATGACTTTCAAAAGTTTGAAACAAATGATGCTTCAGGTTGAAACTTTCAGTGAAGATCCCCAAATGATGTATTGTTTTCAGGTAAAAACAGTTATTGAAATTTAGCTACTTCTACCATTTAAAACATTAGGGCTGAATATTCTTTCCAAATGTATTTGAAAATATACACACTGACAGCAAATTATAGTAAATGGCGGTTTTGGTTTACATTTTGAATTGTTCTCTCTCCTTATCCAGGTGAGCTACAATGCCGTGGTACTACAATTTAACTGATCCAAAAATATTATCCAGTTTTATAAATGTTCAATCAAATTTGGTTACTTTCATCAAAGCTTTTTGAACAAAAACCTTTGATGGCTTTGCAATTGTTGTTTGTATGTGATAAATATTTCTTTTGTAATCAATATGTCATATTTTGCAGTATTTATTAACGTTGTTGACAAATCTACAATAGTATTCCCATTATATCATAATAAATGAGACTTCAGTTATTTTTGTGAGGAAGATAATTTTATTTGATGCCAATTTCGTCATAAGAGGCAATGAAAAGGAGATTTTTTCACAGCATCAGAAATTATCTCTCCTCAGAAAAGTTATTCTTCAAGGTTGCAGTGTTGAGTTATCTAAAGGTTGTGAATGTTTTGTGTAATATTTCCAATCGAATGACGAAGCTTGAGGTGATAACTGATGATCTATAGCATCCACAATACATGCCTCTAAACACATCTGTAGTGTTTAATAACATACCTTCATCTTGTTACTGATGGTCAGTGAATGTTTATCACCAACTCCCTTATTAGAATTACCATATTCAACCTAATAAGCGCCCCGCTCTAATAAGCACCCACGGTGATATTTGCTAATATATTGGCCAGTGAACAGTGCCATTTAGCACCCCTTCCTATTGATCAATGTACACAAGACTTATTTATTCATGTATAATATGTGTGTTTTATGCATCCTTAATTATGGGCGATTCAATTCTGGAAAAATATATCTGTCGTATATAAACATTTCAGGCTGTCAGCATAAACCACGAAATTCAAGATCTACAACTCTGTTGTTTTTCACGAAAATAATATTCTAATAAGAGCCCCCTATTTCTAATTTTGAGAGTGCCCTGGGTGTTTATTATGTCGAATACGGTACATATATCTGTCCTTTGAGGATGTGTCTGTTTTTTCATTCCATTTTTTTTCTCTTTTGTTTATTTATTCTTGTTCCTATTTACTGTAAATTCCTTGTCGCTCACTTGTTCATGGTCAGGTAGCTTATGTCACCGACTTTGAGTGAGTGAGTTGGGTTTAACGCCGCTTTTAACAGTATTTAACAGTATTCTAGTTATATCGCTTAATGTGGAAGGAAAGACCCAAGTGATGTACGTCTCAGACGTTTACCACTTCGGTGAAACCCACAAGCACGGGTATGGTGCTGACAAACCTAAAAACATAATCGGTGCGAACCGGGATTCGAACCCACAATCATAGGTTTCTGGTGTGCCCAAGGGACACAACTCTGCACAGCAAATCACGGCGCCTTAGACGACTGCCCACCCGTTCCCCCTCACCGACTTTGAGGCGTCCATTAGGAATTCTGAAATATGGAAAAAAAATCCAAGATTTTTCTTTTCGTCCATTTCCTTGCTGTGTTTCAAAATCATAAATACCCTCTGGAATTATTTTATTACTTTTTTTTCACAATGTTTCAAATTATACATGTTTTTACCATTTAGTTTGTTTTCTTTATGCAAAAGGTAATGTGTTAGGTTATACATTTTATTGTAATAAAATGAGACTGGTCTACTGCTAATAGAATTGGCCATAATTTTGTTTGTGCTTGAGACTTTGAATTCTCCCAGGTATATGTGACCTTTGAGAAGTGCTCGGTGATTTAGTTATAATATTGAAACTGACATTCGTAGGTTGATTATCCTGCACTTTGATATATACATTGCAACCTTTTCACTTTTAAGATTCTGGCTGATAAGTAAGTTTGATTGATAACTCGACAGTAGCAATGAAATTTAATTTTATAGTTTGCTGAGATGATGCCCCAAGTCTCTTTGACATATAGAACAGTTTACACTTGTCAGTTCATATAAAGGGGGCACGGGTGGCCCAGTCGTCTAAGGCGCCGTGATTCGCTGTGCAGAGTTGGGTCCCTTGGGCACGCCAGAAACCTAGGATTGTGGTTTCGAATCCCGGTTCGCCCCAATTATGTTTCTAGGTTTGTCAGCACCATACCCATGCTCGTGGGTTTCACCGAAGTGGTAAACGTCTGAGACCTGCATCACTTCGAGCTTTCCTCCCACATTAAGCTGACAGGCCGCGATATAACTTGAATACTGTTAAAAGCGGCGTTAAATCCAACTCACTCAATAGTTCATCTAAAATTAACATGTGTTGATTTGAAAAGACAATAAACCTCTAGATTCAATTTTGAATATGGCTGCCAAGGTGGCAGTACTTGAATATCTCTCATGCCCATTATGCATGTGTCAATGAAAAGGTCAATGAGTGAGTATACTTGTTGTGTGCAAAGATAGACTTTGATCCCGTTGTGTATTGTTGATAAATGGAGGGTTATAGTGATCAACATGTCTGTCTGTCCATCCATTTTCCATTTTTGGAGAAGAACTAGCTCCTAAACCTTTAAATGATTCTTGATGAAACTTGCTGTACAGATTGGTCTGATGGTGAACTGGTGCCCTTTGATGATTTGGGATTTTTATTTTGTTAATGTTTCATTTTCTTTCATGACGACAAGTTTGACTTTAATGAACATGTGAGTTGTGCCCGTTTCCGGAAGAGAACTCCAAAAACAGTGAATATTTTTAAGTGAAACTTGCTATACAGATCGGTCTAGTGGTGAACTGGTACCATTTGATGATGTGGGATTTTGAAAAATACTGAACAGCATTATTTTTTTCTTAACTGAACTGAAGGTATCCAATGGCAATGAGCCAAAAGTGGGGTATAAGTAATGAGAGTGAGTGAGTGAGTGAGTTGGGTTTAACACCGCTTTTAACAGTATTACAGTTATATCAAGGCGTGTCAGCTTAATGTTTGAGGAAAGCCCGAAATGATGCGAGTCTCAGACGATTACCACTTCGGTGAAACCCATGAGCACGGGTATGGTGCTGACAAACCTAGAAACATAACCGGGGCGAACCGGGATTCGGACCCACAATCATAGGTTTCTGGCGTGCCCAAGGGACGCAACTCTGCACAGCGAATCGTGGCGCCTTAGAGGACTGGGCCACCCGTGCCCCCCATATAAGTAATGAACTCTATATTTCTGAATTGCTCCAGATAAGGAGGATTATCTCATCTCCTGATGACTCTTGACTTTTGACGTTCATACAACCCGTGATTTGGCCATGATATCAACAACTACATAATAACAGGCTGCTCACAGCCTTAGATTATTTTTGCCCTGGTCAATGGATCTGTGTGCTCTGATTGTCACTCTCAGCTCCCTGGGGAGTATACAGCCCAAGCTACATTGTGATGTTCCTCAAGGTTGACAGCCACATTACCATCTCATCCTACCGGGTACCCATTCAATGCTGGTGAACAGAGGCATATTTCGAACAAAGTCACGTGCCTAAGGAGACAGCGGTGTACGGACAAAAGCCCTCATGAACAAAAGACCTCTGGGATATACCCCCAACCCCCAAGGACAAAAGCCCTTGTAGGCTTCATTAGTAAAGAAACAGAAGATGTAAGATTTAAAAAAAATAAAATAAAAAAAAATTCTGCACACAATAACGTGTTATTCTTGGTGTCTTTTAACATATGGCATATACTGGAATTGTCTTAATTTAACTTACCATATTCGACATAATAAGCGCTCTCAAAATTAGAAATAGGGGGCTCTTATTAGAATATTATTTTGGTGAAAAACAACAGAGTTGAAATATCGTAAATTTCCTGGTTTATGCTGACAGCCAGATATGTTTTTCCAGAATTGAATTGCCCATAATTAAGGATGCATATAACACACGTATTAGACACGAATAAGTAAGTCTTGTGTACATTGATAAATCGGAAGGGGTATTAATTGGGATTGTTCACTGGCCAAACTATTTGCAAATATCGCCGTGGGCGCTTATTAGAGCAGGGCGCTTATTACATCAAATACGGTATTGTTATGTCCTACACTGTAGAAACAGCCCAGCGTGCATCTTCCCAAGGCAAGAGAGTCCACGAGCCTTTTTATCAAAGTCTTGTTTCCACCCTTGCCACACCAAGCCCATACTGATAGTCCAATCAGAGAGTGTTTCACAAAATCAACATCCACGACTGGTACACATGAATACCCCACTCAGATACAGTATACTGTCTCTGAGCCGACCAGTCCTTGTTTTAGCCCCTTTATGCCGAGCGCCAGACAGGGTAACAACAAGTACCATCTTTTAACGTCTTTTGGTATGACGAGGCTGGGGATCGAACCCCGGACCTTCCGCTCTCTGGGCTGACACTCTACCACTAGACCACGGAGGCGGTCCCACTAGTCTATATCAAAGCCTAGTTTCTACCCTTGCCACATCAAGGCCACTTTTCTTGGCTCGACCCTGGCCACCTCGTGTAGATCACGAGTTGTGCCCCCTGTATCCAATCAGATCGGTGTTCTTATCTCGTATTGCTTCGCAAAGATGACGACTACCATAGGGGATGACCTATAGTCAATAGGATAACGAAAACATTCGTGATTTCATCACTGACACAAAAACATAGGCAATCATTGGGTGTTTAAAAGATGAAAAAGACATATTCGTCTCAACAAAGACAGGCAGCGGCAAATCATGCACACCAAGACCACTCTGTACAGCTTTCATGGTAGCCATCTACAAGTCTGTGATGACAGTTGGGTCTGCACTAAAGCCAATTTCTTCGCATGGGTCAACGACAAATTACAGCAGTTCTTCATATGCACACTGTCCCATTTTGTCCCAGGGGGCTTTTGGCCAGGGGGGTTTCGGCCAGGGCCCCGGGGGTTTTGTCCTGAGGGGATTATGAGGGCTTTTGTCCAACAATCAGAGACACCACATGTGCTACATGTGCTTCAGTGTGGGACACATCTGAAGCCCTAGAAACTTCAAGAATCTTAAATCTTATTTTCACCCAATTGTGACCTGTGTTTTGTACACAGGACCACATGCCAACACAACTGCATCTCTTCTGAAACTGGGGACATGGGTATACTCCACTTGTATTATCAGAATTTACTGCAGCTAAAATAGAAACTGAGCCATAAAATTTTCGATCATTATGATTGCTGTATTGTAATTGTAGATGATACTGTCAAAAATACAAGACAATGAAATCTAAGGCCATCAAGGGACCAAAACGGCAACAAGCGTACAGCACTGAAATTGTGATATTGATATCACTCTTTCTTTCCTCCCTAACAACAGTATCGTCAGGCTTTGGTGTCCAGACTTGACGATCATAACAAAATACTAATTGTAGTTGAGGAAAATTGGCATCTATGCCTCTGCTAAATGCCATGTTCTATACACCTTCACTGTTAATTAGGGTTTAAATTCCCCCAAAATATAAATAATTATGGAGCTTTGTTCTTTTGTTAGGTCATAATGAGAATTATGTCTGGTCAGACGACTTGAACACAGCAGCGTAACACTGATTCTGTGACAAGAGGTAGTAAACAGCTTGTGTTATCACCAAGTATCCGACACCTGGCTTGATTACACACCTGACCAATGGTCATTATGTGGTAGCTCCAGCCTTGACCGTCTCACATAATAGATTGTTTTGTTGATTTGTTTGTTTGTGGTTTCGCGCCGTACTCAGCAACGTTCTAGCTATATGACGGCGGTCTGTAAATAATCGAGTCTGGAACAGACAATTCACTGATTGACATCATGAGCATCGATCCATGCAGTTGGGATACGGTGACATGCATCAACCAAGTCAGCGAGCCTGACGCCCTAGCTGTATCTTACGACAAGCGTTTAGCCGCCTTATACGGCAAGCATGGGTTGCTGAACATCTATTCTGACCTGGACCTTTATGGGTGATTTTGTTGATACTTTATTTAGCAACGCAAGCTCTCCAATGATGCAATACCATACTTTAATGCACCAAATTACCCAAAAGCTTAAAAAAAGGTTGACAATACAATAAAAATGTGTTACTTTTTCATGTCATAAGTATCTTTTAATTTTCTCTGAGATAATAAGTACCGTATTCGATGTAATAAGCGCCCAGGGCGCTCTCAAAATTAGAAATAGGGGGCTCTTATTAGAATATTATTTTGGTGGAAAAAGTTGAAAGATAAATTTCGTGGTTTATGGTGACAGATTGAAATGTAATATGCGACAGATATATTTTTTCCAGAATTTAATTGCCCATAATTAAGAATGCTCTTGTGTACATTGATCAATCGGAAGGGGTGCTAATTGGGATTGTTCACTAGCCAATATATTAGCAAATATCGCCGTGGGCGCTTATTAGAGCGGGGCGCTTATTACGTCGAATACGGTATTAGTTATTCAGTGGTTGTGGAGACTCCAGGTTAGAATTAGTCCCCAGCCACCAATGGTCATCTTCCCGAGGCAAGAGAGTTAACTGACTGTAAAAGTCCAGTTTCCACCCTTGCCGAACTAGGCTGGAATTATGGAGTTACATTTTGGCTGGACTAACGAGTCTATGCATAGTCCAATCAAAATCGCTCCGAAACCGAAATCCGGTTCGTAAACTGTCCTGCCAATTTCGGTCGATTGCAGGATTTGCAAAGTGTGTGCACTGCTCTTGTTGTCAGCAGATATTTTCTAAATCTTTTCATGTTTGTAATCAAGGTGCTCACATGATTTGATGCATTTCGCGATGTAAGACCCGTTTTATCACATTATAGATTATCGATCAGATCGTCCTGACTTGGCGAAATCATTTTGTGTGAAGCAAACGCAAGTGATACGAGAGGTGGAATTTGATTGGTCCATAGGAGAGGCTTAGAAAGGACTGGTAATAGACTTGAGCACGCCAGGAACTTATGATCATGGGTTCAGTACCAGCTCTGTTTCTTGGTTTGTCTGCACCATACCCATGCTCGAGGGTTTCACTAAAGTGGTAGATGTCTGAGATCTGCATCACTTCAGGGATTTAGCTGACAATCTGTGATATCACAAGAATGATGATGATGATGATGGTGATGGCAATGGTGATGATGATGACGACGATGACAATGGTGATGATGATGATAATGATGATGATGATGATGATGGTGATGACAATGGTGATGGTGATGGTGATGATGATGACAATAATGATGATGACGATGACAATGGTTGTGATGATGATGATGATGGTGATGACAATGGTGATGATGATGACAATGATGATGACGACGACGATGACAATGGTGATGATGATGATGATGATGGTGGTGATGGTGATGAAAATGGTGATGATGATGATGATGATGATGATGATGATTTCCAGTACATTTGTATCGATCATTCTCTACAATACAACATTTATCATTCTCAGGAGCCTTTATGAATACATTGTCATCTTGCACCAGATGTGATTAATCATATGGAATTCATCTCCTTGACTCACCCACTCAAGTGCTGCATGATTGAGTGTGTTCTCACATCATTGCATGTCAGCTGACAGATGTGCCACATGGTCATTTAGAATATTGTCTTGCTGATGGATTCTGTCTGGCTTGTTTTTGAGGATGTGAATCATATTGGTTTAACCCAACCACTGACGAGAAGCAAACTAATGAATCACTTGGAATATGAACACATATACTGGTATTGTTCCTGTTAACCGATTTCATCAAAGATCAAGGGGGAAGGGTGGCCCTGTTGTCTGAAGTGCCACAGATTTGCTGTGCAGAGTTGCATCTCTTGGGCACGCCAGGAACCTATGATTGAGGGTTTAAATCCCGGTTCCCTGGGTAATGTTTCTAAGTTTGTCAGCACCATCCCCATGATTGTGGGTTTCAGTGATAAGCATCTAATAGTTGCATCACTTTAGACTTTCCTGTCACATCAACATATAATTGAAATGCTGTTCAAAGCGGCATTGGGCGGTGGGGTGGCCTAGTGGTTAAAGCGTTGGCTCGTCACGCCGAAGATCCGGGTTGATTCCAAACATGGGTACAATGTGAAAAACCCATTTTCCTGTGTCCCCTGCCTTGATATTGCTAAAAGCGGCATAAAACCATACTCACTCACTCACTCACTCACTCACTCACTCACTCACTCACTCACTCACTCACTTACTCAAAGCGGCATTAAACTAACATTTTGATCATGACATCATTTATTTATTTATTTATTTATTTATTTATTTATTTATTTATTTATTTATTTATATTAGAAAAATATAATTTTGTATAATGCTGAAATGAGTGACAGACTGGCTGAATGTGTTTGTTGCAGACTAAAGCATTTGATACCTTTTTTCAGAATTTTGCTATTTGTTCTTTGCAAGAAATGTTCGGTGAATGAATAATCTGTTGTATCCTGCATTCGTTATTGATAATTAATCAATTACTGATTGCCTTTCCAAACTAATGATCAATCTGGAAGTTTTAACCTTAACTGCTATGTACTACTGTTTTTGAAAATAATCCACACACACACATTTGCATGCACATTGCTATATAAGTGCACTTATCATCTCACCTCACCTCAGTGTATCCTGGACCCGTGAAGATCTGATTTACAATAGGTCTTCAGCAACCCATGCTTGCCATAACATGCCACTATGCTTGTCGTAAGAGGCGACTAACGAGAACAGGTGGTCAGGCTCGCTGACGTGGTTGATGCATGTCATTGTATCCCTGATGAATTAATCGATGCTGATGATGTCAATCACTGGATTGTCTGATCCAGACTTGATTATTTACAGACCGCAATCATATGGCTGGAATATTGCTGAGTGTGGCGTTAAACAACAAACCAACAACCTTAAAGTTCATCATATTGTTGTTGTAGTTAGTGAGTATGGTTTTATACCACTTTTAGCAATATTCCAACAATTTCATGACGGGGAGCTCCAGAAATGGGCTTCACACATTGTACCCATGTGGGGATTTGAACTCGGGTCTTTGACATGACGAGCAAACGCTTTAACCACTAAACTACCCAGTTGATGAAGCAAGGGTTCGTTTTGTATCCTTTGATCCTTTGTAAATCGCAAAGAACAATGAAGAACAAAGCTTGGTTTATTTCATGATAGAACATTGTTCAATCGGGGATGTCATTTCTGGAGATTCGCGACTTAATGAGTGAGTGAGTGAGTATGGTTTTACACCGCTTTTAGCAATATTCCAGCAATATCATGGCGGGGGACACCAGAAATGGTCTTCACACATTGTACCCATGTCGGGAATCGAAACAGGGTCTTCGACGTGACGAGCGAACGCTTTAACCACTAGGCTACCCGACCGCCCCCGACTTAATGACATCATATATTTGACAATGTTATTTTTTAAAAGGGAAGTGTTGAGTACATTGGTCCCAATAGATGCAACTGGGCTATGCAGATAAACGAGTGGCCGAACTGTTGCTTCCAAAAGTGGGAAGGATAAGACAATCAGTATTAGGAGAAAAAAGTATAAGGCAAGTTTTTCATACCTAGAATGAGGGTGTTAGGAAGAGGGGTCGTCTTATACACGGAGTCAAAGATCTGACGTTTTTTTCCAGGTGTTTTACTTTCAGCTTCTACTGGCGATGTCAACAGGCATTCGATAGATGATCATGTGAGGATTGCGAGAATATGCGGGAAATACCAAACTTAACCCACTTGTTCATAAAATGGACTTGTCCGACATTGCCAAGGTCTGATTCTATTCAGGGAGTCATCATTATTTAAATACTGGTAAATAATTTTAAAGCTTGTACATTTCAGTACCATCCTTAAAGAGGCTGTACATGACGTTGATATCTCAATAAGAAATAAACAATGAGTGGGTGTTGTTTATCATACAATAAAACACTGCAGGGAGAATAAACCATGAGGGGCGCAGTTTTTTCCATATTTCTTAATTAATTTTGCTTAATAACCTATAGTGGCGTCAGTTTTATTGTTGCTAAAATGCAGGCTCAGAATGACCAATAAATTACTGACTCAGAATCAACTGCAACATCAAAAGAGTGACGTCATCATAATGGATTAATAAACAGACATTTATTAAACGACTATTGATTAACTGATTTGAATGATAATACAATGATAATCACACATTAATGTTATGATTA
This sequence comes from Haliotis rufescens, assembly GCF_023055435.1. Taxonomy (NCBI): domain Eukaryota; kingdom Metazoa; phylum Mollusca; class Gastropoda; order Lepetellida; family Haliotidae; genus Haliotis; species Haliotis rufescens. The sequence continues at coordinate 1,676,434 of NW_025963846.1, read as the reverse complement.
GTCTGATGAAGATAATCACAATGATCGTGACAAATGCAGTTAAACACTGGTCAGTGTATCCAATCAATACAGTTATACATCAGAACAGGACGAGTAATCAATGCTTGTTCAGGTGCACTGATAACTGGATTCCCTGATATTTCAACCCTATCGATCCTTCCATGACATTCTAGTTGTTTCGGCCTGAAAATCTATATTGATTACGAGAATTATTTAGATATTTACTTGAAACTACCATCCCTGTTATGATGCAACCCTAATGATCCTTCCAAGTCATTCTCGTTGTTTCATCCTGAGAATCTTGATTGATTAGAGATTAATTTTTCCCAAACTTCCACCCTGTTATGACACAACCCTAATGATCCTAGTAACCAAGTCATTCTTGTTGTTTCGGCCTGAAAAACTTTATTGATTACGACAAAATAAATCCTGAAACTACCATCCCTGTTATGACACAACCCTAATGATCCTAGTAACCAAGTCATTCTTGTTGTTTCGGCCTGAAAAACTTTATTGATTACGACAAAATAAATCCTGAAACTACCATCCCTGTTATGATGCAACCCTAATGATCCTTCTAAGTCATTCTCGTTGTTTCATCCTGAGAATCTTGATTGATTAGAGATCAAATTTTTTCCTGAAACTTCCATCTGGTTATGACACAACCCTAATGATCCAAGTAAGCAAGTCATTCTCGTTGTTTCATCCTGAGAATCTTGATTGATTAGAGATTAATTTTTTTCCTGAAAGTTTCACCCTGTTATGACACAACCCTAATGATCCAAGTAATGAAGTCATTCTTGTTGTTTCGGCCTGAAAAACTTTATTGATTACGACAAAATAAATCCTGAAACTACCATCCCTGTTACAATGCAACCCTAACAATCCTTCCAAGTCATTCTCGTTGTTTCATCCTGAGAATCTTGATTGATTAGAGATTAATTTTTTCCTGAAACGTCCACCCTGTTATGACACAACCCTAATGATCCTAGTAACCAAGTCATTCTTGTTGTTTCGGCCTGAAAATCTGGATTGATTACGATAAAAAAAATCTGTGAAACTGCCTTCCTGTTATGACGCATTCATCTACTACACGAGATGAGGCTTGACACGAACAGAGTTACTTGAAAATCCTCCCAAAAAAACTTTCATTGCAGCCCAGAAAAAAAGCATATCGTATCAAAATAACAAGATTCTTTCCGGGAGGAAAATCAGTGATGTAAGCTGTCACCCTCTCGGTCTCTGCAGGCTTAACAACCTGCAAGTGAGAATCAAGAATTGCTTTGGAAGGATACTGTATGAAAAAATGAAGTGCAATTCGCTGTGCATGTTGTAGAATACTGGGAGCGGATGTTCAACCATTCTTGAGACCTGTCGAGGATAGCTTGTTGATACTTGTTGAAACTCCAAGGACATGTCAATAGGACTGAAAAGAGTGCTGGTGACCTGTGTACTGATTTATTGGAATTACATCTCATCTCGTTGGTAGGGACGATAATGAACATTCTAGACATGTATGTGTCCATTGTGTACAAAAAACACTTTGACAAAATGGTCCAGCAATGCTCTTGCCTCCGGCGAAATCCTATCTAAAAAGTCAAGCCTGAATTACAGTGACACGGCTTTATATTGATGTGAAGTGTGGTTAGCTTTGATTGACTTGGGGAGGCTGTTACTATTAGTGGGAAAAGTGAAGTGATGGCGGAGATTATTTACATCGGATTGTTGTGCCTGTCATCATTATGTTATCATAATTATTATTATTGTCATCAGGGATGCATACGATAACTTCTCACTGACAGCACTAAATGACGTTGATGGGGTAAAAATGATTTATTTTCTTCAGGATTGAGGTAAAATTTAACCTACAAGAAATCATGACTGTTAAACTTGCAGTTGATTCTGTGATAGCTGTGGATGAAATACACCCAGTTTGTGTCAATATATTGTTTTTTATTCCTTGTCACTTTTAGCATATACCGTATTTCCTCTATTAGACGCCGGGCCTTTAATAGACGCCGGCCCCTTATAGAAGCCGGGTCAATTGTTCAGTGCAAAAGATAGAAACCAGCCTCTAATAGACGCCGGGTCGAGAATTGATTGAGATATATCTACGGATATCTACGAACACAAAATATTTCCATTTCGTGACGATTCGGGGCATTCGTGGTCATAGTGAAATGGGGGTATTAATAGAAGCCGGGACTCCAATAGACGCCAGGCCTCTAATTGACGCCGGGTCAAAGGCTTGTCTGAAATAAATAGAAGCCTGGGCGTCTAATAGAGGAAATACGGTAACCACATTATCAGTGTGCGTAGTGTGCGTAGTGTACTCCCTGTGGAGTAGATAACTCCTTCTACCTGTAAGTCAAGGTTGACACAATTTTATGGATAACAACTTCTTTAATACTGTAAAAAGCGACGTTTCGGTATAGGTCCTTATACCGTTGTCAGGCAGGACTGAATGAGGGACATTGTACAGAATATATATAGTAGGTGGAGGATTAACAGTAGAGGATTAACAATGTACCTGTATGGCACTAGGTTAAAAGTCACATTATCATGTCATCCTACCGGGTACCCATTCATTGCTGGATGAACAGTGGCATCTGTCGAAGAAAGTCACTCGTCTAGGGAGACATTACACATGTGACATGTGCTTCAGTGTTGGGCAGGACAGAATCGTAGAAACTCTCAGGAGTTAAGCTGTAGAATGCGCTCACCCATCCACCTACTCTCTGCGACAAACATCGCTAAACACATAACCTCATGCTACCATGACTACTCCAATAAGTACTGTTCAGAATTCTAGATGGGCTTAAGTGAACTGATAATTGAGCTACTGAGTATGTACATATTGATATGTCATACCCTTTGTCTTTCAACAGAGCTGCATGCTCATGCTTTCAATCACTGGTTTATCTGCTCTGTACTCGATTGTGTACAGGCTGTAGGATAGAGATGGAGTCATACACCGACTAAATGCTCATGCTTTCAATCACTGGTTTATCTACTCCGGACTTGATTGTGTACAGGTTGTAGGATAGAGATGGAGTCATACACCGACTACAGTCAAGTCCTGTTAATCCGACATCGATGGTTGCATATGATTATGTCGGATTAACGAGTATGTCGGATAAACAAAATTAAGTAGTATCAATGTTCGTGATCGAAAATCGGACAACTACACGATGGATATAAGGATTCAAACACGTAATAAAAGATATAAAATAAATATTCATATTGTTATGTTACATTGTTGGCGGAATATGTTTTCTAATCATGCAACCTCTAAAGTTTAACACAAAACAACTGTTACGGACTGTATGACTTATTCAAAATACTTTAAAAAGCATAGTCTGGAACGGAAGTCGCAACTTTGAAACTGGTACCCAAAGCTTAAGAAAGCTGCTTTCTAAGTGGCTAACGTCGCCTTCCTGTTGGTAATTTCATTGGTAGGTCATAGTTCACGAAACGTTGTAATGACGTGACCTGTGATGGGATGTCCTCGTCGAGAGCGAGAACTTGTATCTTATTTTATTAAGATTGAGATAATCTAAGCATGTGATTTATCCTGTTTTCTTTGTATTTAAAGCATTGATTGTTTATTGTTAAGCAAGTTTATCTCTGCAGCCGTTGTAATATGCAGCTACCAGCCGATTCGTCTCGCATCAAAACACAGGCTGTGTACTAGCGGGCAGATGACCACGGAGTACGTTGATGACTTTGTCGGATTAACGAGACTGATTACTGAGTGATTTCGGTAATTCGTTGCAAAGTAGGCGTCTCGGAGTTGGAGTGTGAGACTGTCGGATTAACAGGTCTAAATAGCACTGATTTAATCGGTTCCCATCATTAGCGTCGGATAAAACCGATTGTCGGATTAACGAGTATCGGATTAACAAGACTTGACTGTATATGCTCATGCTTTCAATCACTGGTTTATCTACTCCGGACTCGATTGTGTACAGGCTGTAGGACAGAGGTGGAGTCATACACCGACTACATGCTCATGCTTTCAAACACTGGTTTATCTACTCCGGACTTGATTGTGTACAGGCTGTAGGATAGAGATGGAGTCATACACCGACTACATGCTCATGCTTTCAATCACTGGTTTATCTACTCCGGACTTGATTGTGTAGAGGCTGTAGGATAGAGATGGAGTCATACACCGACTTCATGCTCATGCTTTCAATCACTGGTTTATCTACTCCGGACTTGATTGTGTACAGGCTGTAGGATAGAGATGGAGTCATACACAAACTACATGCTCATGCTTTCAATCACTGGTTTATCTACTCCGGACTTGATTGTGTACAGGCTGTAGGATAGAGATGGAGTCATACACTGACTACATGCTCATGCTTTCAATCACTGGTTTATCTACTCCAGACTTGATTGTGTACAGGCTGTAGGATAGAGATGGAGTCATACACTGACTACATGCTCATGCTTTCAATCACTGGTTTATCTACTAGAGATGGAATATTGCTGAGTGTGATGTGAAAACACTTTCACTTACTCAGGAACTTAATCCCACCACTGACCGAATGCTGTTCCAAACTATATCCTTGTACTTGATGGATAATTTAAAACAATCTATAAAGACAGTCTTAACTAGCACTTACTTTTGTTTGTTTGTTTGTTGTTTAACATTGCTCACAGCAATATTCCAGCTATATGACAGTGGTCTGTAAATAATCAAGTCTGTACCAGACAATCCAGTGATTGATATCATAAGCATCGATCTGCGCAATTGGGATATGATTACATGCATCAACCAAGTCAGCAAGCCTGACCACCTGATCTCATTAGTCGCCTCTTATGACAAGCATGGGTTGCTGAAGACCTGTTCCATCCCGGATCTTCACGGGTCCAGCACTTACTGACTACCGAGAGGTTACGATCTATATGACGTGATCTCAGACATCAGACTTTGTGGGGGTGTATCGTGTGGTTGTCAAATATCCAACAGTTTCCGACTTTACACTGAGCGTCATAATGGGGCCTTTGTGAACCAGATATTACTTTTCTGATCAGTTTGTACTGACAGACACCTGGTGGGGCAATCTCTAATTCACGCAAGCAGCACAAGTTTATCATACATTGTTGATGGGTCAGTACCAATAACTGTAAGGCAGGACTCAGGGGGCCCCTTAAAGCAGTGGGTCAAGTCCTGGGGGTGGCTGTATTGCTACATATTAGTGTGTGTGGAGGGGAGTGGGGCGGCAAATAATATCAGCAGCTGGGAGAAAAAATCGGACAGAGCTGACCTTCGGTATCTATGTCGGTCAGAATGAAACTGAATATTCTTATAAATGACGACATCTGCAAAAAAAACTGATAGGGCAGTGCAGTGGGTTTTTTTAGCTCGTTCTGTTTCGATATCCAATATCTCTACTAAATACATTAGGGTAATCTATTTTCCTGAGACATTTTCACTGTACGTTGCACGTTTTATTGAACAGAATGCACAACTTTGCTGAGCGAAATTAATTTCTGGAAATTTGCTCATGTCATAACATCTATTATTGTGCTTGCCATGCCAAGAAATTTAAACTTCCTCAAAAGGAGAATAGATTTAAAGTTTTGTAAATTGGATTGAACATTTTTGTAACTGAAGGTTGAGTCAACAGATGACTTTACCTTGGCAGGTTGCTGATGGGGTTAACACTGTCATTACAAGGAATCTGACCTTGGTTCAGTAGGTTTGAGTGAGTGAGTGAGTGAGTTGGGTTTTACACCTCTGTTAGCCATATTCTGGCAATTGAAGTTCATGCAGTGTTGGTTGGTTGGTTGGTTGGCTGGTTGGTTGTTTAACGCCACACTCAGCCATATTCCAGCTATATGACGGCGGTCTGTAAATAATCGAGTCTGGACCAGACAATCCAGTGATTAATATCATGAACATCGATCCACGCAATTGGGATCGATGACATGCATCAACCAAGTCAGCGAGCCTGACCACCCGATCCCGTTTGTCGCCTTTTACGACAAGCATAGTCACCTTTGAAGGCAAGCATGGGTTGCTGAAAACCTATTCTACCCCGGATTGACCCAATAAGCGCCGCACTCAACAATATTCAAGCTATATGACGGCGGTCTGTAAATAATCCAGTCTGGAGAAGACAATTTATCAGTAAGCCTGAAGACCTATTCTACCCCGGAATCTTCACGGGTATCATGCAGTGTACCCTCTGACCTTCAGTGCGATGAGCATTGTACCCCATTGCTCAGGGTCCCGTTCCACACAGTGATCTAAGCGCTCGGCTATCGTAAGCCAATGTTAAAGTATTGGAATTATGATCATCTTCGCGCTAAGGTCACTTGTTGAATGGTGGGGCCAGGCACAGGACTGGGGAGTTATTATTTCCACTTCAATGGCACCTCGTGGGACTGAGCAGGTTCTTATTACACAATGAACAAAATAGTCTCTGTACCCTGGAATGTTGCAATCCCAAAGTGTCATTTCAGAAGGCATCAAGATCTTGACTTATGGAGTTTCAACTTCTTTCAATGTAACAGAAGTATCCACTTGTGTTGTGTATCTAGTAGTCTGTCTCACAGTCCCTAAACCATATTATTTTCCCTTTCTTCCCAGCCCTTACTGTGATGCTATACCCTAAATAAAGCAAGTCTATATTTTCTACAGGAATTTCCCATCTCAGTGGGTCTCCTTTTCAATTTTTGTTTTCGTAATTATATATTGTCAAAGATGAAGCGTAAGTCTATGTATCTTGTTATTTTGTGTTCATTCAACTGTACATACATACTTCACTCAGGAGATCCGTGAAGATCCAGGGTAGAATAGGCCTTCATCAACCCATGCTTGCCATATAAGACAACTATGCTTGTCTTAAGAGGCGACTAACGGGATTGGGTGGTCAGGCTTGCTGACTTGGTTGATGCATGTCATCGTATCCCAATTACGTGGATCGATGCTCATGATGTCAATCACTGGAGTGTTTGGTCCAGGCTCGATTATTTACAGACCGCCGTCACAAAGCTGGAATGTTGCTGAGTGGGGCGTTAAACAACAAACCATCAACAAAAAAACATCACTCACTAATGAAGTCAGTATCATTACAACCTCTCAGGTTTATTCTTGTCTTTTTGTAGTTCTTTGTTTTTTTGGTTTTTTTGTCCACCATTCATGAACCTGACACTACTTAATCTCTTTTTGTATTTTTTAATGACTTCATTTGTGAAACTATTGTAACCGGACACCAAGAACTGTTGGGTCTTTTTTCATTTTCAAGCGTCAGTGGAAATTAGTTACAGTTACCATGGTCAACACAGTCAATGGTAGCTTATGTCAATATTCTTGCCTGTCAAAATGTCTGTGATAGCAATACATGACATCAAGTTCATTAAAATGAGATCTCCAATAATTACGTTATCATCTGCATTTAGTCATGTTATATGATACAGTGAGAGAGTTTGATTTAATGCTGTGTCTGACAGAATTCCAGTTATATCACAGCGTGTCAGCTTTACGTGGGAGAAAAGTCTGTGATGCAGGTCTCAGACATTTACCACTTCGGTGAAACCCACGAGCACGGGTATGGTGCTGACAAACCTAGAAACATAATTGAGGCGAACTATAATTTAAACCCATTGGTTTCTGGCGTGCCTAAGGGACACAACTCTGCACAGCGAATTGAGGCACCTCAGACGACAGGCCTACTCAGGAACAAGTCATGGAGCAGTATTTCAGTATTCAGTGTTTCAGTATTTCAGTACAAGTATGATACATAATAAACAAAAATAAATGTATTTAATAAGAAATATAAAAGTGAGTGAGTGCGTGAGTATGGTTTTACGCCGCTTTTAGCAATATTCCAGCAATATCACGGCGGGGGACACCAGAAATGGTCTTCACACATTGTACCCATGTCGGGAATCGAACCCGGGTCTTCGGGGTGACGAGCCAACGCTTTAACCACTAGGCTACCCGACCGCCCAAGAAATATAAAAGGATGACCAGTTTAGGTGGAATTATGGACCAGTGAAGATCCGGGGTAGAATAGATCTTCATCAACTCTGCTTGCTGTAAAAGGCGACTTTGCTTGTCATAAGAGGCAACAAACGGGATCGGGTGGTCAGGCTCGCTGACTTGGTGCAGGTCATCGTATCCCAATTGCGTGGATTGATGCTCATGATGTCAATCACAGGATTGTCTGGTCCAGACTCAATTTTTTACAGACTGCTGTCATATAGCTGGAATATTGCTGTTCGGACATTAAACAACAAATGTGTATGAAGTGGCCCTAAACAGTTTTCTAGGTGTGAATGAAGTTGTTTGTGGAGGTTTTCTGATGGTTGACTGTCATGCAATACAACACAGCAATAGGTGAGGTATGGTAATTGATTGGTTTGCCTCATTTGACAAATCTCTTACTTGCATTGCTTAGTGTAGGTGAATATCAGCTTATGCTTGACATGATGGTAAGATAAGATATCAGAGAATATATTTCAGTGAGAAACAGGATCTTCACTATGAGGTACTTGCTTGACATTTGGAACTTGGCCATCCTCTGTACATGTTAGTGTACTACCAGATGGTGTCGGAATTCTGTTCATCAGCTGTCTGTGTCTGTAACGTGTACGAAACTGTTGTCAACGTGATTGTTGTGCTGTATGTACTTTCCTATGTTTAGTAACAGTCTTACTTTGGATGGTGTAGATTGTGTGTTGTTTGGAACACTTCACATTTGTATTGTGGCTCACTGTGTTGATAAAAGTCCACTCACTCACTCACTCACTCACTCGACCACCCACTCACTCACTCACTCACTCACTCACTCGACCACCCACTCACTCATCCACTCACTCATCCACTCACTCATCCACTCACTCACTCACTCACTCACTCACTCACTCACTCACTCACTCACTCACCCACCCACCCACCCACCCACTCACCCACTTACTCACTCACTCACTCACTCACTCACTCACTCACTCACTCACCCACCAATCCACCAACCCATCCACCAACCCATCCACCAACCCACACACCCACTCACTCACTCACTCACCCACCCACCCACCCAATCACCCACTCACCCACCCACTCACTCACTCACTCACTTACTCACCCATCCACTCATTCAATCACTTGCCGCTTACTCACTTGCCCACTCACTCACTCACATGTCCACTCACTCACTCACTCACTCACTCACTCACTCACTCACTCACACGTCCACTCACTCACTCACTCACTCACTCACTCACACGTCCACTCACTCACTCACTCACTCACTCACTCACATGTCCACTCACTCACTCACTCACTCACTCACTCACCCACCCACCCACCCAATCACCCACTCACCCACTTACTCACTCACTCACTCACTTACTCACCCATCCACTCATTCAATCACTTGCCGCTTACTCACTTGCCCACTCACTCACTCACATGTCCACTCACTCACTCACTCACTCACTCACTCACTCACCCACCCACCCACCCAATCACCCACTCACCCACTTACTCACTCACTCACTCACTTACTCACCCATCCACTCATTCAATCACTTGCCGCTTACTCACTTGCCCACTCACTCACTCACATGTCCACTCACTCACTCACTCACTCACTCACTCACTCACCCACCCACCCACCCAATCACCCACTCACCCACTTACTCACTCACTCACTCACTTACTCACCCATCCACTCATTCAATCACTTGCCGCTTACTCACTCACATGTCCACTCACTCACTTACTCACTCACTCACTCACATGTCCACTCACTCACTCACTCACTCACTCACTCACTCACTCACTCACTCACCCACCCACCCACCCAATCACCCACTCACCCACTTACTCACTCACTCACTCACTTACTCACCCATCCACTCATTCAATCACTTGCCGCTTACTCACTTGCCCACTCACTCACTCACATGTCCACTCACTCACTCACTCACTCACTCACTCACTCACCCACCCACCCACCCAATCACCCACTCACCCACTTACTCACTCACTCACTCACTTACTCACCCATCCACTCATTCAATCACTTGCCGCTTACTCACTCACATGTCCACTCACTCACTTACTCACTCACTCACTCACATGTCCACTCACTCACTCACTCACTCACTCACTCACTCACTCACCCACCCACCCACCCAATCACCCACTCACCCACTTACTCACTCACTCACTCACTTACTCACCCATCCACTCATTCAATCACTTGCCGCTTACTCACTTGCCCACTCACTCACTCACATGTCCACTCACTCACTCACTCACTCACTCACTCACTCACTCACTCACTCACTCACTCACTCACACGTCCACTCACTCACTCACTCACCCTACAGTAAAGTCAACTAAATAAGTGTTGGTTGGTTTTAATGTGTGTCATCAAACCCAATAGCAAGCATCATTGATCATGCTACCAAGCACCAGTTTTCCTGGCCAGCTTTAATATGTGAAGGTATTCATGACAAGCATAAAAACTATCAACCATACCTCAAAACAACATTCATTCACACAATCATAACAATTATTATGTAATGGTTTTAGAACATATTCTTGATGTAAGTTTTACAACAAATTTCCATTCTACAGATTATGATGTTTTTGTTCAGGTTTAAGAACATATTCTACACTTGCTGTACAAACTAGAAAAATTGCTGCACCTAATCTTTCCTAACTAGATGCATGCTGAGACAATCATCTGCTTATTGGAATCATACTTGTAGCTCTATCTCTCCACTCTTATCTCTGAAGGAATGATGACACTGTCACGGCAATAGGCGCCAGTTTCTTACACTCTACAGACTCAGGAATCCTGGGTAATAAACTGGTCATTAAATGCCATATCAACTGAGACTTATCATCTTGATTTAGCTTTTATCACTGTATGCTTGACTAATTTTTTATGGCTTTAACACACAACATGTGAGGCCTGTTTTACCTGATGGTGGGAGCAAATAGGAAGTGTATGTTTTTTTCTCCATATTTTGTGATAAATAGATTCATGTGTACTTCTGATGTGAAAATTACTTCGATATGTCAGCGTTTTTAGCTCACCTGAACTCAAGGAGGATACATTGTCTGTCATCCGTACGACCATATGTCAAAAGAGTTAAGAAATTATTCTCCCCTGAGTCGGAAACTTTGCATGGATCACGCATGGTCTGATTTAAACAGGGATGCAACAACAGCCATATTGAAAATGTCATTTTCTCCATTAGTCAGCTATTTCTATAGGTATCATTATTAAATTTGGTATGTTGTAAGTATGAGGTGAGGTGAGGCGAAATGGGGTTTAACGATGTCCAAGACTATTGCACTTATGTAGTGATGTGCATGTGTGTGAGTGTGGCTGCTTGTACTAGTCCGGACTAATGCTGATTTGATAGTGCTAGCCCACTGAGATACCATGCTGCAGTTTAACATGAATACCCCACTCAGACACAGTATACTGACTCCGAGCCAACTAGTACTTGTTTTAGGCCCTTAATGCCAAGTGCCAGGCAAGGTAACAAGAAGTACCGTCTTTGGCATGACGATGCTGGGGGTCGAAACCCTGGACCTTCCACTCTTTTGGTAAATGCTCTACCACTAAACCAGGGAGGTCCCTGAAAGTATGAAGTATAAAGACGAAATATGTTACATTTCGTGGCATTTAGTTATTTTGCACAACATTAACCTTTACCCCTTTATAAACCATTACGCCTATGATGTTGTCCCCTACCCACCTGTCTTCAGCAACCCATACTTGCCGTTGAAAGTGATTATGCTTGTCGAAAGAGGTCAGGTGGTCAGACTCGCTGATTTGGATAATGTATGTTATTGTATCCTGATTACTTAGGACAAACAAACAAACAAACAAATCTACCAGGATTATTAGTAATGTATCAGTAAGTAAGTATGGTTTTACGCCGCTTTTAGCAATATTCCAGCAATATCACCACGGGGGACACCAGAAATGGGCTTCACGCATTGTACCCATGTCGGGATTCGAACCCGGGTCTTCGGCGTGACGAGCGAACGCTTTAACAACTAGGCTACCCGACCGCCCCTAGTAATGTATCAATGCCTATGTAATCAGGAGCTCTGTTTTTGTGTCTGGTGATCTAATGTTTGAAATACTTCAGAGTATTGAGGTGAGCTACAAAGCTCATGGGTTCTTTTTTATATCCTTATTGCCTTTAAGATGAACAGAAAATGGCCTATTACTGAATGCTTGGTTAATAAATCCAAATAAATTGACAGAAAGTATTGATGCTGTATCCAACTTGAGATTCATGAATGTGTTTTTAATTCACGAGATGTTTCTTTGGTTCTGAAAATAGCAGGTAGATCTATTGAACTTTATCAGGTATCAGAGAACGTGTCTATGGCCAGGACAGTAAGTCTCCAGAGAATCATACTTAGCAAGAGCAGGCTTATATAGCGTAAGAAATTAACACAAGGGAACTGGTCCATCGTTAGCGAGATTTTTGAAAGGTAAGTGGAAAATAGATTTTACCTATCTCTGCTTTTTAAGATTTGAGCCTCTGTGTGCAAAGGTTTCAGAGTCTGTGAATATTGTTTTATGCTGCAGCAATATTGCATCCTGACCCAATGGGGTTTCCGAATTGGAATTGTTCCCCAAAACCTATGCTGGTCGTAACACGGAGCCAAATAGATCGGCCTGCCTCCATGGTCTAGTGGTAGAGGCATCCGCTCGGAGAGCAGAAGGTCTGGAGTTCGATCCCCAGCCGTGTCATACCAAAAGACGTTAAAAGATGATACTTGTTGTTATCCTGTCTGGCGCTCGGCATTAAGGGCAAGGACTGGTCGGCTTGGAGTCAGTATTCTGTGTCTACTAGGCTGCTAAGAAGCTTTAAGTTTCAGGAATGAGGGACAGAAAATGTAGAACGTTTGGTTCGGCCACACTTTAAACAGTATTTCAGTTATATGATAGCATGCCAGCTGGATGGGGGAGGAAAGCCCATGAGATCTTTGACATTTACCACGTTGGTGAAACCCACACAGGAATAATGCTAACAAACCTAGAAACAGAATGAAAGCGAACTTCAACCAACGATCATGATTTCCTGGCATGCCCAAGGGAAGCAACTCTGCACAGCGGAGGACCATTAGTTTGAATCTCAGATTCACACTGACATCATACACGCTCTTGTGGGTTTCACCAATGTAAATGTCATCAACATGTGTCACATTATACTTCGTCCCACGCATTGTAATATACTTACATACCGACATTAAACCCAACTCACTTGAGAAGAGCATACAGCTCTGATAGGACTGATTTCAGTTTTCATTGATCTCAGTCTGCATGAGCTGATGCTCACACTATTGAGTGAGTGAGTGAGTGAGTGAGTGAGTATGGTTTTACACTGCTTTTAGCAATATTCCAGCAATATCACAGCAATATCACAGCAGGGAACACCAGAAATGGGCCTCACACTATTGGCATCAATAGGCATTGATGGTGTCCCGCGTCCCGCGTCCCGCGTCCCGCGCCCAGAGAGCGGAAGGTCCGGGGTTCGATCCCTGACCGCGTCATACCAAAAGATGTTAAAAGATGGTACTTGTTGTCACCCTGTCTGGCGCTCGGCATTAAGGGGCTAAAACAAGGATGGTCGGCTCGGAGTCAGTATACTGTGTCTGAGTGGGGTATTCATGTTAAACTGCGGCATGGTATCTCAGTGAGCTAGCACTATAAATCGGCATCAGTCCGGACTAGTACAAGCAGCCACACAAACACACACACGTACATGCACGTCGCTATATATGTGCAATAATCTTGGACGCGACGTTAAACCCCATTTCACCTCACCTCACCTAATCCCAGCTGAAAGGAGATGAATATTCTGCTAGATGTGCAAGAAAATAGAATGGGAGAGGGGAGTGTTTTGTTAAGTTTATGCTTTGGGGTCTGTAAGTGGGACTACAGTTTCAAGTGTATTGTTCTTTATAGTATTTTGTACTTTAAATCACACCCTAGAATCTGGTTTCACATTAAAGAATTGTTTTTGATACATTTTCGTTTTTCATGGACGTTTCAAGTAAAGTATGCATGTGGCATTAAAATCACAAATTATTCTTTTTGTTTTCATATTTGTCAAATAAAATATGAATGAGAAATTAAGATCACAAATTATTCATTATTTTGTTTCTGAATTGGTTTTTGTTGGTTTATGATTTAGTTTCATGTTCACATGCATTTTTTATATAGTAGATGTCAAGTGAATTGTCCTAGACAAACCTTGATTGTGTCTTTCCTTCCAATGACAGAAAAGGATATCAATTTCACTGGAGTGATTTTTCTCCGTTGGAAATGTATTTGCAATGGGGATTCTTCTGATGGGTTATAATCATTGTCTTTATATAGTTACTGGCAATTTTAGATGGTCAGTGACTCTTATGTTTACTTTACAGGCAAGATCAGTTTATCTTTTTGTCAGGGATCATCCATTGATTTGTAACGGTATGGGAAATCTTTTTGAGAACAATCTATTTCTTCCCCAGCTGTATAGCCAACAACCTATTTATTTTCTGAGCACCAAACAATCTATTTACCTTCACAATGAACACATGAAATATTGACGTTCAGGTATTTTCAAAAAAGAAACTATTGATTTTTGTCACCACTGCCAACAAACTAGTCATTCTGGACATATTTCTGAAGAAACTAGTCATTGAAATTTTTTTTCCATCTTCACCCTCCCCTAGAAATCAAATGGATGCTCCCTAAAATAAATCGTAAAATTTACACAAGTGAACTATTTTGATTAAACTGTTGCAGTACTATTGTCTGGTGGTTTTATTTCAATAGAATCAAAATAGTGTTTACAACTGTCACAATACTATTGTAATAATTGTGTGTGCCAGGTCCATTGCAATAGTATCACAATAGTGTTTACGACCCGTGAAGATTCGGGGTAGAATAGGTCTTCAGCAACCCATGCTTGCCGTTAAAGGCGACTATGCTTGCCGTAAGAGGCGACTGACGAGATCGGGTAGTCAGGCGTGCTGACTTGGTTGATGCATGTCATCATATCCCATTTGTGTAGATCAGTGATCATGATGTTGATCACTGGATTGTCTGGTCCATAACTCCATACTTTTGTAATAATTGTATCGACCAAAACAATTTCAATAATATCATAATTAACAGTTTGCACCAACATTGCAATAGTAAATGTTTCAACTAATGCAATACTTTTTCAGTAGTAAAATGTCCTCATAATCAACCCTATTCCTAATCATATGGTTCTATAAATATCAATAATGTCCACACCTTAAAGAAGGAAATGAGATGAGTGTTGAAGTGACACATCACTTTCTTGATCAAAGTGATATCCTTCATTACCAGAGACACCTTTGCCAAGTCGTCTGAGGGCCGCAATTCGCTGAGCAGTTGCTTCCCTTGAGTGCACCTGAAACCTATGATCAAGGGTTCAATCCCGATCATGTTTCTAGGTTTGTTAGCACCATAACCAAGCTCATGGGTTTCACGAAAATAGTCGACCCCTGAGACCTGCATCACTTCAGGCTTTCCTCCCACATCAAGAGGAAGGTCAGGTAGGCTAGTGGTTAAAGCGTTCGCTCGTCACGCCGAAGACCCGGGTTTGATTCCCAACATGGGTACAATGTGTGAAGTCCATTTCTGGTGTCCCCGCCGAGATATTGCTGGAATATTGCTAAAAGCGGCGTAAAACCATACTCACTCCCACATCAAGCTGCCACGCCGTGATACAACCGGAATACTGTGCAAAGCATTATTAAACCTATTTCACTCACTCAATTTGCAGTTTAAACATTCAAAACCAGTGAAAACATAATGAATGAGGTCTATATTTTTAACAAGGAGATACGACAAGTTCCATACCCCTTTCTTCATGTAAATAATACCCTGTATTGACACTGAAGGTATCCAAGAGAGTCCAAACCCTGTCAAATTATATGTCAGTTTCACGTGGTTGTGAAATGTACAAGGTAATCACTTCCATGTGTCTTATTACCAGTAGATTGAAGAAGAGTAATGACATCTTCATGGTGTAAATTACAGCTTGCCAGTGTCACTATCAGGGGTAATGTACAACCTTCAGTGTCACGTAAATTGCATGGAATTGTGTGTAATCACTTGCACACTTTTGTACATTTCATTTCTGCCTCATAATTGATGCAAGTAGGAAGCATGTTAGCTTGTATCTTACGGAAGGATTGTGTAATTGCTTTGTCAATGTCAAATCTGAAATTAATTCTATAGGGAAATAATCCATTCCAGATTTCCTGAAGGTTCACAATGGAGCTCTTGTGTCAGATCTGTCCACCTTTTTGAAGTAACTGGAGTGATAAACGATGTTGTTTTCCAGGTGTGTTTAATTGACCCATCGTTAGGTCAGAACACTGCTGACAAGCAGTTTGTTTTACATGGAAATATAGGCAGAAATACCTCTTTGCCAACTCTCCTTGCTGCATGTGATTCTTCATCAAGCCCTCCTATGAAGCAGAATGCTTAGATGCCATAACCATGTGCCCTCCATCAATAATGGTAATGGTGGCGCTGTGTCCTCAGGAATTTGACAGAACCCTGAGGGATTCCTGGGCAGATTAGGAGCCTTGTACCCCATTTTTGTTTTAGGGCAGACTGATGACATACAGGTTGTTGTTGTTATCTTTGTTTGTTTGTTGTTTAACCCGTGTTTGCCACAAAAGGTGACTATGCTTGTCGTAAGAGGCAACTAACGGGATCGGGTGGTCAACCTTGCTGACTTGGTTGATGCATGTCATCAATCCCAATTGCATAGATCAATGCTCATGATGTCAATCACTGGATTGTCTGTCCTAGACTCAATTATTTACAGAACCCCGTCATATAGCTGGAATATTGCTGAGTGAGGCGTTAAACAACAAACAAACAACCCATGTGATGAAAGTTTATCAAAAGTCTTGAATGTTCTCGGCTTCAGAACAATAGTCATAGATGCTCTTTGATTTCTTAGAAACCATACTCCCTCACTCACACATTTAAGCGGATCAGTGATAGACTTTCAAGCTAATATTTGAATGCCCTGTTGTGAGAAGTATGACTCAAGCAGGGAAACCTGGCCAATCTTGCACATGAATGCCCTAGCGAGTTATCGACAGGAAGTATATTTACGTCAATGGTTCAACATTTTTAGATCACGTCGCCATGCTTTCAAGACAATCGGTATTGGGATGCCATGTAGGAAATGAAAGCAGGGGCAACAACAGTTTATATTATATCATTACATGAAAAGAACCTCCACATTCACTTAAATTCGAAGTAAACACTGCCTGGCTAGAAATAGTTCCACTTCAAATGCGCCTCCAACCCTATAAGAGAGTGCAGGCACACTACTTTGAGTTCAGATAGACTTAAATTCATTGAGGAAGTATGATTTACAAAATTGCAGCTGATTTAAGTTAATGATTAAGAGGCTGAGGCTCTCTTGATTTTAAAGGCACACAGGTGGTCCTCTCATCTGAGGCTCGGCAATTTCTATACTTCTTTTGAGTGAGTATGGTTTTATGACGCTTTTAGCAATATTCCAACAGTATAACCACGGGGACACCAGATATGGGCTTCACACATTGAACCCACGTCGGGAATCGAACCTGGGTTTTCGGCGTGACGATGATGCTTTCACCACTAGGCTACACGACTGCCCCATCTTTCTTGTGACAGAATTTGATGATTCATCCACACTGTTGTTCTTGATTTGTCGACTGCCTCCGTGGTGTAGTGGATAGAGCGTCTGACTGGAGAGTTGAAGGTTGGTGGTTCAGTCCCCGTCTGTGTCGTAACTAAAGATGTCAAAAGGTGGTAGTTAAGGGGATAAGGCGGTTCGAGGTCAGTATACTGTTTGAGTGGGACACACACGCATGTACGCATACACACTCACACACGCATTCACACACATGCACACGCATTCACACACATGCACACACACATACACAAACACACACTCACACATGTACACACGCTCACACACACACATGGAAACACATGTACTCACACACATGCACACACACATTCACAATACACACACATGCACACGAACACATGTACACACACCCACACACGTACATGCACACACATTTATGCATGCACACACACGCATTCACACACATGCATGCACACACACGCATGCACACACACATACACATGCTCAAACACACATGGAAACACATGCACTCACACACATGCACACACATGCACATGCATGCACACACACTCACGCATGCACACATGTACACACGCTCACACACACACACATTTACACACACCCACAAATGTACATGCACACACATTTATGCATGCACACACACGCATTCACACACATGCATGCACACACACGCATGCACACACACATACACATGCTCAAACACACATGGAAACACATGCACTCACACACATGCACATGCATGCATGCACACACACACATATGCACATGCTCATGCACTGTTGATTTTCAAAAGAATTGTAAGCAAAGACCAGAACAATAGTCTTGAAGCTGACATTTTATTAGATTTATCAGGCAAATGACTTTCAATATATGCCTCTGTCCAATCAGCAGGGTAGCCTAGTGGTTAAAGCGTTGGCTCGCCACGCCGAAGACCCGGGTTCGATTCCCGACATGGGTACAATGTGTGAAGCCCATTTCTGGTGTCCCCCGCCGTGATATAGCTGGAATATTGCTAAAAGCAGTGTAAAACCATACTCACTCACTCACCAATCAGCAGACCTGGGTACCCAGTGGGATGAGATGCTTTTAATGCCACTGTTAACCTGCTAGCGCCTCACTGGCAGCTTGGAATATATACTCCCAAGGGAGCAGAGAATGAAATGCGAGTGCACACTGGTCCATTGACCAGGGTGAAAATGGTTCACTTTGAGCATGAAATACAAGATGGCAAAGTGCAAAACAAACATGACAAATGGACCAGTGTTATTACCACTTCCAAGCCAAATTGCCACAAAGGTTATAATAAGTAATATATGCAGGTTATCAATAATAAACGGAGCAGCACTTGGCTGTGATAAAGGACAGCACAGCTGTGTTATTATATATGAGGAACATACTCCAGCGGCTCCTTCAAGGGAAAGTTAATCAGGAAGGCTGTGGGCCACGCAGAATAATTAGGTCACTTGACCGACTATTTAGGCCATTTAGCTTTTCACAGAAATGAAACTCATCAGAGTTGGGACCGTCAAGGTGACCTGGCTGCCGAAGTTTATCCGTGCTGGTTCCATTTCAAGTTCATCTTGTTCTTTCTTTGAAACCATGCAAATTGTTTTGGTGCAAGGGTCCATTATCTTTAAAAATTATCTTTTATAGTAAACAAATACTGATATTGCTTCTCCTCAGAATAGATTTCCTTTCTTGGCATAGGGTAAGATCCATGAATGGAGGATTGTATACAAATGTGTTCTAGGATTTTTCCTTCAGACAGTCTGAGTGTATGATGGTTACCAGTGATAAGGTCTGAATGGCAGCCTCCTTTGATGCCAGTTGTGTTGAATGGAGATCCATTTCGGACACAGTGTTGTCATCCCTGTGGGGCCTTCTGTTAGACTAGGTTACTACCTCTGAATGATGGTCGTCCCAGATGCCAGTTATGTTGAAAGATGGTCGCCCCTGATGCTCATTGTGTTGAATGACAGCCTCTCCTGATGCTAGTTGTGTTGAATGACAGACTCCCCTGATGCTTGTTGTGTTGAATGACAGCCTCCCCTGTCATTTGTGTTGAATGATAGTCTCCCCTGATGCTAGTTGTGTTGAATGACAGCCTCCTTGATGCTAGTTGTGTTGAATGACAGCCTCTCCTGATCCTAGTTGTGTTGAATGACAGCTTCCCCTGATGCTAGTTGTGTTGAATGACATACTCCCCTGATGCTAGTTGTGTTGAATGACAGCCTCCCCTGATGCCAGTTGTGTTGAATGGCAGCCTCCTTGATGCTAGTTGTGTTGAATGACAGCCTCTCCTGATCCTAGTTGTGTTGAATGACAGCCTCCCCTGATGCTAGTTGTATTGAATGACAGCCTCCTTGATGCTAGTTGTGTTGAATGACAGCCTCCCCTGATGCTAGTTGTGTTGAATGACAGCCTCACCCGATCCTAGTTGTGTTGAATGACAGCCTCCCCTGATGCTCATTGTGTTGAATGACAGCCTCCTTGATGCTAGTTGTGTTGAATGACAGCCTCCCCTGATCCTAGTTGTGTTGAAAGATAGTCCCTGATGCCATTTGTGTTGAAAGATAGTCCCTGATGCCATTTGTGTTGAAAGATGATCGCCCCTGATTACAGTAGTGTTAAATGGAGATCCATTATCCATCGTCAGCCCTGTGGGGACTTCGGTCAGACTAGGTCCCCAGCACCTGATGCTGGTTGTAGGGGACCGATCACTGGATATTCTGGAAGGAGCCTGGGAGTTCAGGCTCATTGGTGCCATTAAAAAATATCTGGTTTTGCACCTGTAAGTGAAAAAATATCTAATCTCGATACAAAATCTCAGCCCCCCCCAACTCCCCTCCTCAAGAATATGAAATAGCCCAAAATGAGAATCACTCACTCACTCACTCACTCACTCACTCACTCACTCACTCACTTGCCCACTCACTCACTCACTCACTTGCCCACTCACTCACTTGCCCACTCACTTGCCCACTCACTCACTCACTCACTCACTCACTCACTCACTTGCCCACTCACTCACTCACTCGCCCACTCACTTACTTGGTCACTCACTCACTCACTTGGTCACTCAGTCACTCACTCACTCACCCACTCACTCACTCACTCACCCACTGTCTCACCCACTGTGTCACCCACCGACTGTCTCACTCACTCACTCACTCACTCACCCACTCACCCACTAACTCACTCACCAACTGTCTCACCCACTCACCCACCCACTGTCTCACTCACTCACTCACTCACTCACTCACTCACTCAGTACATGTTTTCACAAAAAGAAATACCACTGTATATTATGAAGTCTTAGCCAAGTGTTCAAGACTAAACTCCACACTCAATAATGTAACAATATCTTTGAAACTTCAAGTTCTGATTCAAATCTTACAATGAACATCATATAAAACTCTCTGTCACTGATGGATGTTCGCTTAATGGACAGCAAGATCTTACAGGATGTTCTTCCAGAGAATCAGGGTACCTGTTCCCTGTGTGGCAGTGAAACTAACACTGCCTACAGCGTTGGTACAGTAAATATGATGATCCCCATCATCACACATCATCTTATTGATTTCATCCCACCCTTCAGTCTCCCATCAAAGATTTTATTGTCCAATCAATTTGATGTTATCGTGGAATGGTTATGAAATATTGATTGTCTCCCTTGAATGCACTTTTCATTGGAGATGCGAAAAGGTGCACGGTCAATTTGAAAATATCCTGATAGTCCACTTTAACTGTTTGCAACACTTCAAATTGTTATTCTACACGTGGGGGTGTATAATATTGCCTGAAACACTTTAGTGAGTTATTGATATATTCCCAGTAGTAACTGGTTCACACTGAAGAATAATTACTGAAAATTTTAAGCAATTTTGCTGTCATGGTTTTCATTATTGAGTATGAAATTTCATGATGTTTTCTCATTCAGCAAATAGGTTCTTAATACAGAGGAATCAAGTGATCGGCATCTAATGATAGATAATTCCAGGTAATTTTCCATGTGGCTGGGTTTATGGCCTACCTTGGGGGGGAACCTGTA
Organism: Haliotis rufescens; assembly: GCF_023055435.1. Classification (NCBI taxonomy): domain Eukaryota; kingdom Metazoa; phylum Mollusca; class Gastropoda; order Lepetellida; family Haliotidae; genus Haliotis; species Haliotis rufescens. Next base: position 1,654,671 of record NW_025963846.1, on the reverse strand, counting down.
TGTTGAGGTTGAACATAACAGATGCCGCTTTTGTCAGATGTTCTGATTTAATGAAACAAGCTTTTTCTATGCTTTTGATCTTGTTCAAGTTCTGATAGCGTTTAATCAGCCAGCAAATATTTGAATATACATATCGGTCAAATCGTGATATATTTGTCATCTAAAATGTGCATTTTGAAAACGAAAAATGGTAAATGACGTGACTACACCATTGTGGAGTTATCCAACTTGACAATTGATCATAAACTTGGACAAGAGACAGTTCTAACTGCATCGTGACTGTCTTCAGTCGAACTATGACGAAAGCGTAATTTTAGCTGTTTGATGTAAATTCACAATTTGGTTTGATTGGAAGGGGTGTCACTGCTGCTGAACAGGCACAAGAGGACTTGATAGTGCTACATTTGGGTCAGCCTGTGTTGGAGAGTGAGCTCTTCCTGCTTTTGATCAAGCACAAGAAAATATAAAATGCCAATGCCAGAGAATAATCACGGTGCTACCAGAATGGTAGGACATGCTTCTCCTTTTGCGAACACCGCCTTCGTGATCTAGTGGTAGAGCATCAGCCCGGAGAACGGAAGGTCCGGGGTTCGATCCCAGGCCTCGTCATACCAAAAGGCGTTATTAGATGGTACTTGTAGTTACATTGTCTGGCGCTCGCAATTAAGGGGCTAAAACAAGGACTGGTCGGCTCAGAGTCAGTATACTGTGTCTGAGTGGGGTATTCATGTTAAACTGCGGCATGGTATCTCAGTGGGCTTGCACTATAAATCGGCATCAGTCCGGACTACACTCCGTTTGACTCCAAATGAGAACGATGAATTGCAAAATAACTCGAAATCCAGAAAAGTGTATGAAACAACAATACGGTACTTGACCATGAATACCTTGTACCCAACAAAATCTGAATTTTGTTTATTTTAAGACCCATGAGGGATGAAGTTCTTTAAGAAACTATCATGTAATTTTGTATAGAAATGTGTACATGACACGTAGGGGGGACAAACAGTGGAAGGCACAGCGCAAGCACGCATGCACTGCACGTTCTGTGGTAGGGGAAATGACAGAGCGTTAGAGGGGATGTCTCATGATAATTTCAGTCGCAATCTGACTCGCTCATGCCATAGATCTCGTCGTCGGAACTGCTGGTGCCTGAACCGACTGCCACTATTATAGGTTGGACTGTTGCTGGCCGTAGTCCATCTCGTGACGCTATGTCGTCAACGACTGTGGCCACACAACGCCTCAATGTTTCTACTGTTACCCGACCAAGGGATTCCTTTACGAGTTGTTCAACGTCTCGTAATTTGAACGTTGTGTTCGATCGTCCAACGTCACCCTTGACGATGCCCCATACCAACTCGATTGGATTCAGGTCGCAGTGATAAGGTGGCAGTCGTTAGACAGCGTGACCCTGACCCTTGATGTAACTGTCAACTTTATACACGGGGTCAGGTTTCATAGTTTTGATGATTTCATAGAGCTGTGGTTTCGTCGCTCGAGAAGGAAAGGTAATGTTCCTCCGTTGCAGCCAAGTAACCATGTCTCCTTTACGGTTATTATAGGTTGGAGTCTTGCTTTCTGGATCCTGCACACTATGATAAGTTGCATTGTCCATGACAATGAAAGACTTGGTAGGCAAAGCAGGGACTAATTTATCTTTCACCCACTCCAGAAATACATTGCCGTTCATTTCTGTGTGGTAGTCCCTGTTGTCTTTGGCCTTGGCTCTAAAAACGAGGTCCCCAGCATGGACCAGCAGAACCAGCATGGAGAACTATGAGTCTTTCACCCTTTCCCATTGGTAACTTTCTACCAGATTCCTTACAGTCACCACTGGGTACCCACTGACTGCTGGCTGTGTGTGACACATTTACCCATGTCTCATCTAAGAAGACGGGCTCATATCCTTCTTCACGTTTCTGCTTGATGGTACGAAGGTAATGATTTCGAACAATGTCAGACCGTTCACACAACACAACCCTATTTTCTCCAGTTATCTTTTTGTATTTGTAACCAAATGTATGCAACAGCTGCCATAGTTTGTACTTTGTAACACGTAAATCATGGTCAGTTTCAAGGTGTTTCTTCAAAATTCTTAGGGACAGGTACTTATTTTCTGAGTGCAGTTTAACAATTGCACGTCTGACTTGATCCCTCTGAAAACTGTCAAATTTATCAACCTTGCGTGGTTTTGACATGTTCCCTACCTCCTTGGCCTGACTATTTGTATCTCGTCGACTAACAACATTTTTAAGTTTCTGAGAGGAAATACCAAGAGCTTTTGAAGCTCGTTTCAAGAATTTTTTAATTGCATAAAAAGGCTTTGCTCTTTCTGCTTCACTTCTAAAGAAATCATACACATTCAACATCAACTGTTTAACACTAAAAAATAATAACATCTGCTGAGTAGCGCATCTTGTCATTGAATGAACACGATCACTGTGTAGCACGTGCAGACCGTGCTTGCGCTGTTCCTTCCACGGTTTGTCCCCCTACGTGTCATGTACACATTTCTATACAAAATTACATGATAGTTTCTTAAAGAACTTCGTCCGTCATGGGTCTTAAAATAAACAAAATTCAGAATTTGTTGGGTACAGGGTATTCATGGTCAAGTACCGTATTGTTGTTTCATACACTTTTCTGGATTTCGAGTTATTTTGCAATTCATCGTTCTCATTTGAGTCAAACGGACTGTAGTACAAGCAGCCACGCACACACACACTTGCATGCATGTCGCTATATAAGAGCATAATTTTGGATGCGACGTAAAACCCAATTTTACCTCACCTCACCCATAAACTGCCCGACGAAGGAGGGCAGTTGAAAAGACTGAGGGCTTCTGCAAATGATAATGCCCTGAAAAATAGCATTAACGTTATTATAGCTAATATGGATTGAATTTGTTATCAAATAAAAAGAAACAACAATATCGGTTTTCAAACAATTACTGCAATCAACACGAATGTCATTGACCCACCTTCACAAATACAGGAAATATAAAACAAACCAGATGACATCACTATTCAACCTGATACCTGTCCCTACCCTATGACATCACCTAACAACGGGCGTGATAATGGCCCGTCGTCAAGCAATATGAGGGCATTATCAAATTACAGTAGCCCGCTCATTTCTGATAACATGCGGGCGGTTTAATGTTAATTCTATCCATTTTAGCTATTATATTTGATAGTGACTCATAAACACATGCTCATGATATAGTCGGAATCGTACAATCGACAGAAAGTTCTACTGGATATGGAAAGGGTTTTTTCGCTGTATTTCTTTGAAAATAGTGTTCCTTTTCCCAACACTTTGGGCGATCCTGGGACAGCCCAGTCCCCCAGTGACACCTGCTGGCCATACAAGCTGAGGATTGGGCGGTTATGGTGTGACATGATTAGGACTGTGTATTGTGTAAAATTTTATATTGCAATATTTTTTGTTACACTTATGTCTGTATTGATGGACATATTGCAATATATTGCCATTCAAATGCTGACATTTTTTCTTCCACTTTCAAACTGTCCTTCATTTTTTAAAGACCAAAATCGCGCCAAATGTTGGCCTTTCCAATTTGAAGGAAACTATCTCGTCGTCAAGAGGCTCAGCCAACATTTGTTACCATAGTTACACATAATAAAGGGAGATAACACTGTGGCAAATAGCAACAGATGCTAAAAATGTCATTCATCTGATATAAGTTGTACAAGGAACATTTTAATAAATTTGATTATTGATAACACCCCAAAAAATTCCCTTATGTTCACATTTTCTAAATTTACAAACCTTTTTAGATCATATAGTAATATATATTGTTGAAAGCTTGTTTCACGGTTTACCAGCGGAGCAATAATATCGTTTAGTCATAATGATAGATAGAGCAGAAATATTGCTGACTGAGGCATTAAACAATATTCACTCACTCTTGTCCCAAGGCATTAAATAGACAGGAGATATTATTTTTTTCAGAAAGCAGATGGTTTCATTGTGTTTATTGGAACACTGTTTTCCAAATTTACATTTATACGAATGAGAACCTTATTTATATGGCTAATATATTTTATTTTGTCTAATATTATTTTATGTCCCCAAAACTTATTAGGATTACGGCATTGTTCCTTTCAAAAGTTTCACAGAAGTTGGAAGTGGATTGCAACAGTTTTCAACTTTCACAATGACATTGTCCACACTTGTTTCTGAAGATGTCTTTGATTTAAACCATAAAAGCTGATTGGTAGAAGGACAGACTGCTCCCAGGGCCCAGATGACAAAGGTTTGTTTTTAGAATTAGTTGAAATAATTCCCATCATGAAACACTAGTTTCCCGGTAAATTTGCCCAAAAAATATTATGATGCCATCTTTGATAAACATGTGACGCTTGCAAAGTAATTGTCTTGAAGAAATATGCGAAGACTTGTGATTTTATTTGAACTTTTTTGTAAGGTAATGAAATTCCCAATTTTGACAGATGTGAGTTTTTGGAAGATTTTTGATTGATTATATTCATTTTTGTTCCAAGTGAATTTGCAGACCTAATATTACCACTTGAAAACATGGCAGTATAAATGAGGTGGTCTTTTCTGTGGTTAATAATCTACTTTTTTGTCAGCTTTTAAGATTTTATTTTAATCTGCACATTGATGAATACAGTGGTGTAGTTTTTTTTATGAATTGTTTGCTTAACAGGAACAGAGGAGATCTTCGAACAGCTCAATCAGAATTAAAATGGACAATTTTTATCTGTTATAGTTGTGTTCTGAGTGTTCTCAAGATGGTACATTATCTCATATTTCTTCTTAATTCTGAATCATTTGGACGTTTACGTCACAGCTTGATGACAGGGTAAAGAAGGGCTTCTTTCTGAGGGTAGATTTATGGTTTTGGATCTGATTGAATTTACAGATTCCATCAAGAATTAGTTTCATTCTAGTTGTGATAAAGGCGATTTCATATGTGTCTACAGGGCTTATTGTTGTGAGAGTGACATTCAAACCAAATTAGCGATTTTCCCGTTGAGCCCAGATCGCTCTCGCAAAAAGATACCCACCATGGACATTTATGCTGGATTATCTACAACAGTAGAACCAGTAGACTATATCTAATCCTTAAACAGGGCGGTCGGGTAGCCTAGTGGTTAAAGCGTTCGCTCGTCACGCCGAAGACCAGGGTTCGAATCCCGACATGGGTACAATGTGTGAAGCCCATTTCTGGTGTCCCCCGCCATGATATTGCTGGAAAATTGTTAAAAGCGGCGTAAAACCATACTCACTCACTCACTAATCCTTAAACATGTAAATTGTAAATTCACTCCCATTTGTCAGACATCCCATTTGTCAGACAGACCAGTCAAGTGTGACCAGTGTAGTGAGTGAGTGAGTGAGTTAGGTTTAACGCCGCTTTTAACAGTATTCCAGTCATATCGTGGTGTGTCAGCTTAATGTGGGAGGAAAACCCGAAGTGATGCAGGTCTCAGACGTTTACCACTTCGGTGAAACCCACGAGCACGGGTATGGTGCTGACAAACCTAGAAACATAATCGGGGCGAACCGGGATTCGAACCCACAATCAGAAGGTTTCTGGCGTGCCCAGGCGACGCAACTCTGCACAGCGAATCGCGGCGCCTTAGACGACTGGGCCACCCGTGCCCCCCGTGACCAGTGTAACTCCCTGGTTATACAACTAATTAATGAGCTGCTTCCAACTGTGGGCAGAGTCAGAGTGGGCATGACTAACCAACCTTGACTAATCCTGATATAAGCTGTCTGACAAATGGGATGTCTCACAATTGGGAGGTTGCCAAAACAAACATCAAAAGCAGTGTAACTCAACTTCGGTTTGTTTTCATTCGTGTTTTTTTTCTGCAGACCCGTGAAGATCGGGGTAGAATAGGTCTTCAGCAACCCATGCTTGCCGTAAATGGCAACTATGCTTGTTGTAAGAGGTGACTGACAGGATAGGGTGGTCAAGTCGCTGACTTGCTTCATGCATGTCATCGATGATCATGATTTCAATCACTGGATTGTCTGGTCCAGACTCGATTATTGACAGGCCGCCGTCATATAACTGGAATATTGATGAGTGTGGTGTTAAACAACAAACCAACCAACCAACTTCAGCATGCCCCAAATCATGGTGATCAAATTATATTTGACAAAGGTCTTAATCGAGGTGGAGAAGCATTGAACAGTCATCAGCGTACTCCACCTGGGAGATTGTCCCTGTTTGAAATCTCTCTCTCAGCACTTGAAGTTTGTTTTCTATGTTCTTGTACTTATTTAGTTTGGCTGACTGTCGACTACCAGCCTGGTATCATCTTCCTGAGGCAAGAGAGTTAACTGACTGTAAAAGTCCAGTTTCCACCCTTGCCGATCTAGGCTGCAATGGTACTTGTTGTTACCCTGTCTGACGCTTGGCATTAAGGGGCTAAAACATGAACTGGTCGGCTTGGATTCAGTATACTGTGAGTGGAGTATCCATGTTAAACTGTGGTATGCTATCTCAGTGGGCTAGCACTATGAATCGGCATCAGTCTGGGCGAGTACAAACATCCATACACATACACACACGTGAAGCACGTCCCTATATCAGTTCAATAATCTTGGACCCGACGTTATAACCCATTTCTACCTCACCTCAAGGCCGAAATATCATTAAAGCACCAACCAAGTCTAATTATTTTGCTGCTTCAAACTATCGCTGTTCTTGGAGGCACTCACATGTATGTGGGCTAGGAGGACAGACATTTGCTTTGATATCAATCCCAGGGCCTCATTCCTTATTCAGAACATCAACATCAAAGAATAATCAGCCTAGGACATCTGTTGAACAGATTTCATGTGGCATAAAAGGCAAACTGTGATGAATGGAAAACTGAAAATCAATGATGACACCAGTTGTCACTGTTCTACTGCTAGAACCCGCCACTTAACGTATATGACCGCGGATAAGCTGACCCCGTAGATAAGCCGAGGTGTTAACTTGACCATTGAAATATGAAAGAAAATGATATGACCCGCAGAAAAGCCGAACCAGGAATTGAAAACACTGCGAAGTCGGACTGCATGACATGTGCCGGTACTCGCAGATATTCGATAATATAAGATGAAAAACGTTGTAATTATATTGAAAAAGTTATTATTATTTCTAATAAAGATTTAACAAACCAGTCATCCACTTTCATAATGTGGGAAGCTGTTTCTCTTGTCTTTTTTTAATCTCATTATGATCGTTTTTTGTTCCCATCAACAACGAAGCGCCATTTTGTGAATCGGTGTACACAATTTATATTTAGTAAGTGAGTTAGGACATGTGGAAAATCTTTGTAGAATATGAAACTTCTTGATTCCAATTGGCATAAAAGGCAAAATAATCACTGAAAATAATATCATGGGATATCACGGCACATCATGTTGACGAGTAACGTGTCATATTTAGTATATACTGAATGTCTTCCTCAAAACTTTGAAATGACTTTACCAGGTCTTTGAGACTGAAACAAATTATGTTGAGCAAACTAGTTTTTGAGACACTAGCGATACCAAATTTGAAAAGTTTTAGAACTACGAACACTAGCAAGGCACTGTAGTTCACCTGCTGCATATACAAAATTACTTGATGTTTGTTTGTTTGTTTGTTTGTTTGTTTGTTTGTTTGTTGTTTGATGTAGCACTCAGCAATATCCAAGCTATATGATGGCGGTCCAATGATTGCCTTTATGAGCATCGATCTACACAATGGGGATGTGATGACATGCATCAACCAAGTCAGTCGGCCAGCCTGACCACCCAATCCCGTTAGTCACCTCTTACGACAAGCATAGTCCCCTTTTACGGCAAGCATGGGTTGATGAAGACCTATTCTACCCTGACAGTGTACATAATTGAGAACCGAATACATCACAAGACAAACATGGAGTCTATGAAATCATTTAATGCTCAGCTGATTTTTCTTTCAAATGTTTCACATGTGGAATATAGCTAGCAGGGTTTGTCTGTTTGTATCATTTAAACTTTTTCTGTGGTCAGTCATGGTGTGGGACTACAAGAATCTTGATGAAGTGCATGTTATGCTTCATTTATGTACTTGTCAAGAATGTCCTCATTAGAATTTTTATGTTGATATTTACAAAAAGTAAAATATTACAGTGTGTTTCAAGATGAAAATAAGAAACAATGTGGCATTGCTTGGGATCATTATTGAGATATAGGGTGTTGTGTTTCTAAAGAAACAGGGGCGGTCGGGTAGCCTAGTGGTTAAAGCGTTCGCTCGTCACGCCGAAGACCCGGGTTCAAATCCCGACATGGGCACAATGTGTGAAGCCCATTTCTGGTGTCCCCCGATGGATATTGCTGGAATATTTCTAAAAGCGGCGTAAAACCAAACTCACTCACTCACTCTAAAGAAACAATTCTGAGTGTTCCACAACGTCAACCAACCGGCCACCTTACATGAAGACCAATCCTTTCCAAAATAGCTGTGACATTTGTCTTTTCACTAGTTTCATTTTAGTCTGTGTAATGCTTACTTAGCGTGCTACTGAAAACATGATAAACGTATCGGGCCCTTATTGTTCTCTTGTTGTCCAAAAAATACTAACTGACTGATCTCTCGTGGTGCCCAGCTGGGCGGTAAAACAACTCATTCTGTTTCAAACGATATTCACTGTGTCCTAAAACCCTTCGTAATGGCTTTCTGTCTTCACCAAGAGTAATGTCTTTGAGGAAGCCAGTAGTTTTACAAGCCTTTTCTTTGTATGTGTTCTAATTACTGGTAATATGGGTCATATCTGTGTGTATAGCTCATGTACATTAAGGCCAGAGACGAACATCAGGTGATGACTCCATCAGGTCTGGAATGTAGGTTCTGCCATTTGATGGACATCAGGTCACGAATGTAGGTTATGCCATTTGATGGACATCAGGTCACGAATGTAGGTTCTGCCATTTGATGGACATCAGGTCACGAATGTAGGTTCTGCCATTTGATGGACATCAGGTCACGAATATAGTTTCTGCCATTTGATGGACATCAGGTCTGGAATATAGGTTCTGCCATTTCATGGACATCAGGTCATGAATGTAGGTTCTACCATTTGATGGACATCAGGTCTGGAATGTAGGTTCTGCCATTTGATGGACATCAGGTAATAAATATAGGTTCTGCCATTTGATGAACATCAGGTCTGGAATGTAGGTTCTGCCATTTGATGGACATCAGGTCTCGAATGTAGGTTCTGCCATTTGATGGACATCAGGTCATGTATGTAGGTTCTCTCTGCGATCTGAAGGGCATCAAGTCTTGAAATGTTGATTCTACCATTTAATGGACATCAGGTCATGACAAGATGGCGAATAACAGCTGGCATGTTGAAAAAAAATAAGCAGCATGGGCCTACAGTATAGTTTCTGAATACAAAAGCAAGTGGTTTCTACTTGCACTTCCAAGACACATGTCCAAGAAGACAGATATTGCATTAACCATTTATGTCTTGTGCCGAACAGCAAGACGATGACAGAGGATAGCATAACAACCATCCCATACAAAATGTTATGTGAATCAATCTTACTTGTTTGCTTATTTGAGCTGAAATACTAGCAGCATGTTTGCATGCAATACCAATGACCTTGACCTCTTTTTTTTCAGTTAATTTACATAGAGAGTGACAGTGGTTTCACTGTAACTTCGAGTTCAAGATATGAAACAGTCTAATTGAGTGAACGCCTTGTCGATTTTATAACATTTAGTCCACGATGGAATGTTCCATTTAAACGATAAAAGAAAATGATTCAAGTGTATTCTGTCAGTGTTGTGTAAAAATACTTCACGTCTTTTGCAGATAGAAACCATAGTCTTTTTGTAGATTCCAAATTGACCTTTTATATCTGTTTGGATTGAAGTAAAATGTTTACAGTTGATGTCTGAAACACTAGCTTTGATAGTATTTTCCATCATGACCATACAGAGACCTTCATAATATCTTCAAGGATGTTGCTAAAGTGGATGAATACATCTATCTGTTTTTGACTTGTGGCCATACATATATTATGCACGTATTTCTCTTCCAGGTAGATATCTTTCCGTTTTGCTAGATGTTGGTTGGTTGGTTGTTTTATGCCGCACTCAGCAATATTCCAGCTATATGATGGTGGTCTGTCAATAATCGAGTCTGGACCAGACAATCCAGTGATTGATATCATGAGCATCGATCCACGCAATTGGGATCGATGACATGCATCAACCAAGTCAGCGAGTCTGACCACCCGATCCTGTTAGTCGCCTTTTATGACAAGTATAGTAGCCTTTTACAGCAAGCATGGGTTGCTGAGGACCTATTCTACCCCGGATCTTCACAGGTCTTTGCTTTATGTAAGATCCCACATAGTGACAGTTCAAAAGAGATAGCTTACAAGATGTCACAAGGAAATCCTAACATAAAACTATAAAACATATACTGGATATTTACAAAGTCCTGTGTGTGTTGCTTTGGTGTGACTTTCATGGGTGAAATTAGGCAACAGTGATTTTCATCTCATCAACTTTCTTCAAGATTTGTTTTGCTTTTTTAGTTTTCAGATGCTCAATAGATATGCACAAAAAAACTTATTCTAAAATTAGTATCGCTAAGACAGATTTCATCAATTGGCATAGTGTCTTAACTGCTTTGACTTCTTGTGATTTTCACCGTCTTTGGGATAGCATTGTTAATGCAGTCTGATCAGCTGAATGTTCTCACTGTGCAACATTCAGATACCGTATTCGTCGTAATAAGCGCCCAGGGTGCTCTCAAAATTAGAAATAGGGGGCTCTTTTTAGAATATTTTTTTGGTGGGAGAACAAAAACAGAGTTGAAAGATTGTAAATTTTGTGGTTTATGCTGACAGCCTGAAATGATATAAAAGAAGAATCTGTGAGTATTATACACGATAGATATATTTTCGTGCCTATTAGAGCGGGGCGCTTATTACGTCGAATACGGTAAGTTGTTGTTTCTGAGGTTATGCAGTGCATTCCTATCATCCTAGCTTTGTTGACAATCTATTTTGGACATGTTGCATGTCACGGGTTTGTTTTTGAACTAAATGGAAAGAATGTCGGAAATGTGTGACCACGTATACATGGTGACATTATGACTTATTTGCAAGTCCAGCAACTGTGACAAAATGTAGGCAACTCCCCTCAAGAACAAACTTGGTGTTGTGACACATTGCAAGATTTATCCTTATGTAGCAGGGCGTGGAGTCATCCCACAGATGACATCCTTACCTTGTCAGCTTGCTTATTCCTCTTTGGTCATGTGGACAAGGCGTCTGACCTCGGATCAGAAGGTCCGTGGTTCGAATCCTATCACGGGACTTGGAAATTTTATGGCTGCTACATTGGCGCCCAACTTTGGGCTGAGCACGTTCATATTAAATTTGAGCAAATTAAGCCTCAGTGCCCTACTATGCAGCCCGGGACGTGCCTTCTGTTGACGAGGGGGTATGTAGCAGGGCGTGGAGTCATCCTACAGATGACATCCTTACCTTGTCAGCTTGCTGACGGGGTTAACCTCTTTGGTCATGTGTACAAGGCGTCCGACCTCTGATCAGAAGGTCCGTGGTTTGAATCCCATCACGGGACTTGGAAATTTTATGGCCGCTACACTAACATCACATATTCTTTTTATCACATGGAATTCTCTGAATAAGTGATGTCATTGAAAACTGGACATCCCCTGCTTCTGTTAGCCCTGTTGCAAAAGAGATCACTGTATAGCTAGGACTGGACTCACTCACTCACTCACTCACTCACTCAGTCACTCACTCACTCACTCACTCACTCGACCCCAATTGCATGGATCAATGCTAATGATATTAATCACCAGATTGTTTGGTCCAGACTGGATTATTTACAGACTGCCGTCATATAGCTAGAATATTGCTGAGTGCGGCGTTAAACAACAAACCACTCACTCACTCACTCACTCACTCACTCACTCACTCACTCACTCACTCACTCACTCACTCACTCACTCACTCACTCACTCACTCACTCACTCACTCACTCACTCACTCACCCACCCACCCACCCAACCAACCAACCACCCACCCACCCACCCACTCACTCACTCACTCACTCACTCGTCTGAAGAAGCAGCTGCTGAGTGTGCCAAAAATTAATCTATGAGGATTTTCAGCATCCTCTGGCTCTGGCTAATTATGGGTCTTTGTATCCTAACCATTGTGGCTGTTGCTCATATTATAGACCACTGCTGTGTCTTGTCCAGACTTGATGACACATAGCTACAGCACTGCTGACAAATATTCTGAAAACCCTATTAAGTAATCACTTTCTCCCAAACTCGTAACTTCCTTCCTGGATAATTAAATATAATATGTCGTGCATAAGCAGAAATGATTCGCAAAGGAAAAGCAACTTCAATGAAATTTTACAGTTATCATATTATTTGTGTATCAATTTTTTTCCCTTTGATCTTGGTGGAGCATTTTTATGAATCATATCAAATGATATTGATCTGAGTATATTGACAAAGGACTTAAATATGGTTGACCTTGACCTTTCCAAGAAAGTAAATGACCTACCTGCTTTATTAGTTCTGATAATTTGTCTTTAAAAACCTGTCAACATTGCCATCTTCTGTTTACAGGGAGGAGAAGTGTTCCGACACTGATGGATCGACAACAGCATGACATCCAATTTCTGGTCTCCAGGAAAAGTCTGCTTCAGCAGTAGGTGGCATTTTGGAATTTTCTACTTTGATAGAGGAGACAAGCCAGGTCAGCATAACCAAGCTGATCGTCCACATAAATCTTTAGTCCCATTTTATGTGAAGCCTCCATTTTCATTGTTCTGACTTATAGATAACAGAGATTTAAGTTCATTGATTGGCTTGTCAGGAAAGATATTGTAATGATATATCTAAGGATAAAACTGACATAACAGTTGCAGCTACGGGCTTAAACCCTCCTTTGATGAGTAAGTAGGTAGGGCTGGTTTTCTGGAGGACAAAACGTTCAGACATAGGTCTGTGGTGTTATCTGATGCGATGACACTTTCATTGCCAGGGCTAATGGGGTGAGAGTCTTCCATTTTATGTCATTGGTCAAGCTTGCTATACAGACTTGTGTTAGTCTGTTTTCAAACAGTGAGGAAATGGTGATATATTATTCAACCTTTGATAGTGATAATCAGATACGGTTTGTCATATTTAACCTTGATGATGGATGCTCCATGATTTGACAAAGAGGTAAACGACCAGCACCACTTTGAGACCAATATACTGTTTCCATCCATCCATCATTCATCCATCATTCATCCATTCATCCATCTGTTCGTCCGTCCGTCCATCTGTCCATCCATCCATCCACCCATCCATCCATCCACCCATCCATCCATCCATCCATCCATCCATCCATCCACCAACCCATCCATCCATCCATCCATCCATCCACCCACCCACTGACCTATCCATCCACCCATCATCCATCCATCCATCAATCCATCCACCCACCAACCCATCCATCCATCCATCCACCCATCCATCCATCCATCCATCCACCAACCCATCCATCCATCCATCCATCCACCCACCCATCCATCCACCCATTCACCCACCCACCGACCTATCCATCACCCATCCATCCATCCATCCACCCACCCACTGACCTATCCATCACCCATCCATCCATCCATCCACCCACCCACTGACCCATCCATCCATCCACCCATCCACCCATCCATCCATCCACCCACCCACTGACCTATCCATCCACCCATCCATCCATCCATCAATCCATCCACCCACCAACCCATCCATCCATCCATCCATCCACTGACCCATCCATCCATCCATCCACTGACCTATCCATCCACCCATCCACCCATCCATCCGTCCATCCATCCATCCATCCACCAACCCATCCATCCATCCATCCATCCACCCACCCACTGACCCATCCATCCATCCATCCACTGACCTATCCATCCACCCATCCACCCATCCATCCATCCATCCACCCATCCACCCATCCATCCATCCATCCATCCATCCATCCACCCACCCACTGACCTATCCATCCACCCATCATCCATCCATCCATCAATCCATCCACCCACCAACCCATCCATCCATCCATCCACCCATCCATCCATCCATCCATCCATCCACCAACCCATCCATCCATCCATCCATCCACCCATCCATCCACCCATTCACCCACCCCACTGACCTATCCATCACCCATCCATCCATCCATCCACCCACCCACTGACCTATCCATCACCCATCCATCCATTCATCCACCCACCCACTGACCTATTCATCCATCCATCCATCCATCCATCCATCCATCCACCAACCCATCCATCCATCCAACCCAAACAAACAACCAACAGTATAGATGAACTGAAGAAAATCCTTCCGAGACAATGATTCTCTACAAGTAATCTAAGCACGATAACCTTTAAAAGTCTATGATATGGTATAGGGGTTATGGGAGTCATAGCAATATCCCTGTGTCCGTACAAGGGCCAGTTTACTCAATTAGTTCGGACTCTGTGAAAGTTAGCTGTAACTTGCTTTCAACGGAAATGTCAGGATGACCAATAGAGAATTCTGCCTATGGATACACCTTGTTTTCTTGTCTGTGAAAATAAGTTTGAGATACTTTAAGTTAGGCTGATGGACGACAGACTGGTGTTAAATTCAAGCCATTGGATTCGTTTTATCACTTATTGATTTTTTAATGCCATTGTGAGCTTGGTCAAGTCTGAAATATATTTCTGTCCCAAAACTGTTTTGCTTCCTGTATGAATTTCACTTCATGCAGATTCTAAGCAATGTAATTTTCATTTACGTATTGGACGTAATAAGTCCCCAGGGCGCTCTCAAAATTAGAAATAGGGGGCTCTTATTAGAATATCATTATGGTGAAAAAAACAGAGTTGAAAGATAAATTTCGTGGTTTATGCTAACCGCCTGAAATGTTTATGTATGACAAATATATTTTTCCAGAATTTAAGTGCCCATAATTAAGGGTGCATATAACACACAAGTGCGTATTATACGCAAATAAATAAGTCTTGTGTACATTGATCAAATGGAAGGGGAGCTAATTGGGATTGTTCACTATAGCCAATATATTAGCAAATATCGCCTTGGGCGCTTATTAGAGCGGGGCGCTCATTACGTCGAATACGGTATGCATAGACGCATACCCCAAACTCGTGTCGGAAACCGAAGTTGAAGACGTTATACATCAGGATGCATCGTCTGCATGAAAAATAAGCTTAAAAGGAGCACGTATTGATCAGGCAAAAGGATAGGACAGTTTCTTTGCCTGGAGGTACCCCTTGAAGATATTAGAATGTAATAAAGCTCACAGGAACACTGCGCTAGGTATTATTCCAACCAACTTTGTGTAGTAGACGAACAAGTTTATGTTTCATCCTTGATTGAATTACGCTGTTATGACAAGCCCCTCTCCTCTGATAGTGCCAGCAGTGCTCTCCTTAATTGCCAACTTCGTTTGATCTGCTGTGGCGTAATCGCGGAGTCTTCGAGGTAGACTAACTATGTAATTCACGCCGACGGTTATTTTTTGTTGTGCCTCTGAAACCATATTTTGGGACTCCTCTTTTATTGACATTTTAAATTTGAGATGTGGATAAAGCCTTGCTTTATGAATCGTAAACCTAGCAACAGGATTGAACTACTGCTGCTGCTGCTGATGATGATGATTTGGGGAGAGCTCTTTTATTGAATTTTTAAATTCATGATGAGGATAATTCATAGCTGGCCACTGTTTTTGAATGATGATGATGATGATGACAAAACATCTAAAATATAAACTGAGGATAATTCATGAATGGCCAATGTTTATGAATCTAAAATCCATCCTCAGAATGGGACTGCTGTCATGATGATGATGATGATGATGACGATGATGATGATGATGATGATGATGATGATGATGATATTGATGATGACAAAACATCTAAAACATAAACTGAGGATAATTCATGACTGGCCAATGTTTATGAATCTAAAATCCATCCTCAGAATGGGCCTGCTGTCATCATGATGATGATGATGACGATGATGATGATGATGATGATATTGATGATGACAAAACATCTAAAACATAAACTGAGGATAATTCATGACTGGCGAATGTTTATGAATCTAAAATCCATCCTCAGAATGGGACTGCTGTCATCATGATGATGATGACAATGATGATGATGATGATGATGATGATGATTTTGGGAGACCTGTTTTTATTGATATGCTATATCTTTGAGATGATGAATAATTCATAGCTGACCATGGTTTATGAATCATGAACCTCTCAACAGAAGGGACCACTGACATGACGATGGTTTTAGGAGACATCTTTCACAGATATCATTAGTTTGACACATTTGAGACTGTGATAATTCACGACTAGCCCAACTATGAATCATAAACTCTCAACAGGAAGGGACTACTGTCAAGATGACGATGACAACAGTGTCAGTGATGATCAGGATGCTGATGATGAGGCAGAACACGGTAATAAAAGCTGTTGGAAGTTCGTTCCTAATCATGCAGTCTCAACTTGGCGAGTCAGATATGGTCCGGCTCAAAGGAATTCTCGGCAGAACAGGTGTTGGCCAACGAGCTTTCGATGATTATAAAAACATTGATTCTTGGAATCCGCAGACACCTACGTGTCGTGTATAGGTTAGGAAGACAAGGGGACTTCAGATGAAATAGTTTTAATTATATTATTGTCTCCTGGCTTGTATGTCGAAATACTCTCATGTTCATGTGCAGTATTCAGGGAGTAAACGTCTGCAGTGGGAGGAATTTGAGGTCATTGGGGTCAGCTTTTGAGTTGGTTTCTAAAAAGTTCTGGATTTCATTTCATAGATGAGGTCGCCTTTTTGCTGACTTTTTCTTTCATGTTAAATCTAACAGAAGTTTAGATTTAATTTTGATGCGAAGATGTATGCTCATGCTGAATAAGGGCACATCCTGATGGTGTTTGTTAGACTATCCTTTTAGGAATGATCACTCAATGCCATTTAGAAAGTGGTCAAATGTAACAAATGTTATATTTGGGGTAACACTTTCTCAGTAAAGTACAGATTCTAGTACTTTTTTTGGTTGAGGGTCATCCGGGATTGGAACCCACGCTGGCAGAGTGAGGCACCTAATCGCCAGCACACAATGTCAGCGATCTAACCCACTCAGCCACCAAGGCTTCCACAAAAATGAAAGTCCGACAACTGGTGGTCCAGATCATGTAATTGTGTGTACCTCTGATGAGTGTTAATTGGCACGGGTCCCGTGTGATTCTCTACTGCTACACACAAACTGTTTCTGCTATTTCTGTTAATCCCACAAAAATAACAACATTGCATACATTGTTGAATGTGTGAAACGAGTGAGTGAGTGAGTGAGTTTGATTTTATGCCGCTTTTAGCAATATTCCAGCAATATCACGGTGGGGGACACCACAAATGGGGTTCACACATTGTACCCATGTCGGGAATCAAACACGGGTCTTCGGCGTAACAAGCGAACGCTTTAACCACTAGGCTACCCGACTGCCCCTTAAACGACCCTTGATCTTGACACTGTGAATAATTAAACTATTAACTTTCGGTTACTTGCGTTTTGTTACTAGCATGCTCTTTGGGTAATAAAACACCAACTGCCCTTGGCCCTGATCCACTCAATGAATGATGAAAATGTAACAAATGTTTAATCCCCTGATTAAACTACACAAGGCATCTTCAGTTTACCGTCCCTTGGGCACCCCAGATACCTATGATTGTGGGTTTGAATCCCGGTTTGCCCGATTATGTTTCTAGGTTTGTCAGCACCATACCCATGCTCGTGGGTTTCGCCAAAGTGGTAAGCGTCTGAGACCTGGATCACTTTGGGCTTTCCTCCTACATTAAGCTGACACGCCGTGATATAACTGGAATACTGTTAAAAGCGGCATTAAACCCAACTCACTCACTCACTCACTCACTCACTCACTCACTCACTCACTCACTCACTCACTCACTCACTCACTCACTCACTCACTCACTCACTCACTCACTCACTCACTCACTCACTCACTTATGCAGCACGTCAATGACTTGGGCTCTGTTTTAACCCCAGTAAAGGAAATCCCCTCCGTGGCGTAATTTTCCGTTTGCGTGATGATTTCACCTGTTGTTTTGTATTTTCTGTTTTATGCTATTTCTGTTCTTCAAATTTAGTTTTGGCCAAGCATTTGTGATTGAGATTGCCCTAAACTATTAAAATTTGCAAAGTTTCTGTGTTGACGATACTTGCCCTTTCATGCTGAGATGATCTTAACTTCCCTACTTTAACATTGACTTGTGACTTAAAATATTCCTTCGAAGGACGAACCAGTGATTGATATTATAAACAGTGTCCAACATCGTCTGGGTACAGTGACACATGATTGGTCACATCACTGAGCTGACAACCCAATCCATTTGATTGCCTCAATGACAAGCAGAGGTTGCTGGGGACCTATTCTCACCGTGATCAGTCACATCATTGAGCCAACAACCCAATCCATTTGATTGCCTCAATGACAAGCAGAGGTTGCTGGGGACCTATTCTCACCGTGATCAGTCACATCACTCAGCTGACAACCCAATCCATTTGATTGCCTCAATGACAAGCAGAGGTTGCTGGGGACCTATTCTCACCGTGATCTGTCACATCACTGAGCCGACAACCCAATCCATTTGATTGCCTCAATGACAAGCAGAGGTTGCTGGGGACCTATTCTCACCGTGATCAGTCACATCACTCAGCTGACAACCCAATCCATTTGATTGCCTCAATGACAAGCAGAGGTTGCTGGGGACCTATTCTCACTGTGATCAGTCACATTATTGAGCTGACAACCCAATCCATTTGATTGCCTCCAATGACAAGCATAGGTTGCTGGGGACCTATTCTCACCGTGATCAGTCACATCATTGAGCTGACAACCCAATCCATTTGATTGCCTCCAATGACAAGCATAGGTTGCTGGGGACCTATTCTCACCGTGATCAGTCACATCATTGAGCTGACAACCCAATCCATTTGATTGCCTCCAACGACAAGCAGAGGTTGCTGGGGACCTATTTTCACCTGGAATACTCATGGAATAATAGCCAATGTATTAGGATGGGAGTGAGTGAGTATGGTTTTATGCCACTTTTAGCAATATTCTAGCAATATCATTGCAGTGCCCCAGAAATGGACTTCACACATTGTACCCATGAAGGGAATTGAACCCACGCCTTTGGCATGACAAGCGATTGCTTTACCCACTAGGCTACCCCACCTCCTCTTTGAGAATTGGATGGTCACGTTGTATTAATTGACTGATTCTGGATAGCTTTCCCTGACAACATGGCTAATACTCACACTGTTGACCACTGCCTGGCCAAGACATACCGTATTCAACGTAATAAGCGCCAAGCTCTAATAAGTTAAATAAATTAAATTCTGGAAAAATATATCTGCCGTATATAAACATTTCAGGCTGTCAGCATAAACCACGAAATTTACGATCTTTCAACTCAAAACCAAAAATATATTCTAATAAGAGCCCCCTATTTCTAATTTTGAGAGTGCCCTGGGTGCTTATTACGTCGAATACGGTATCTGAATGTTGCACAGTGAGAACATTCAGCTGATCAGACTGCATAAACAATGCTATCCCAAAGACGGTAAAAATCACAAGAAGTCAAATCAGTTAAGACACTATGCCAATTGATGAAATGTTCTTAGCGATACTAATTTTAGAATAAGTTTTTTTGTGCATATCTTTTGAGCATCTGAAAATAATATTATAACAGGAGCCCCTTATTTCTTATTTTGAGAGCGCCCTGGGCACTTATTATGTCGAATAAGGTAGTATTTAAAAACTGAATGATCATACTTCCATGATGAGATTTGATTGGTCCATGTGATCTTGATAAAATACTGTGTAACCTGCCTTGGAGGGAAATAAATTTCTCAGCAGGGAAATAAATCTCTTATACACCGCCATGAGATAGTCAGGCTGCACATGGATTTCTGAGAGGCAGAATAAATCTCATATACCCCGCTTCAAAGCAAGAACGCTTTTTCCAAGTCAGTGGACATAGCATAAGTTTACCTCAGCTCAATCTGGCAGCTGATTTCAATAAATTTACAATGTCACATTAGAAGACGTCGGTAAGATGAATTCATTGTAGCAGGATCACTCGGGGTACATGGAGTTTTATGCGTCCCTCATTAGGTTTTTCGGCTAGTGGTATAAAAGCTAGGGAGTGATGCATAAAACCCCATGTACCCCTCGTGATCCTGTGACAACTTATAATATTAACTATGGCATTAAACAATATCCACTCACTCACTTATGGAGTGTACAACCTAAGCTGCTGGGGTGATACAATGTTAACTGTCTCATTTAATGTAACCATCTGGGGCGGTCGGGTAGCCTAGTGGTTAAAGTGATATTGCTGGAATATTGCTAAAAGCGGCGTAAAACCAAACTCACTCACTCACTAATGTAACCATCTCATACAACCAGGTACCCATTCACTGCTGGGTAAATAGAGGCACATATTGAACAAAGTCACTTGCCTAAGGAGGCACCAAGCAGTGAATGGGCACCTGGTAGTATGATTTTGTTTGTCATCTTACAAAATCATACTACCAGGTACCCATACACTGCTGTATGAATAGAGGCACATATTGAACAAAGTCATTTGCCTAAGGAGGCACTCAGCAGTGAATGGGTACCTGATAGTATGATTTTGTTTGTCATCTTACAAAATCATACTACCAGGTACCCATACACTGCTGGGTGAATAGAGGCACATACTGAACAAAGTCATTTGCCTAAGGAGGCACTCAGCAGTGAATGGGTACCTGATAGTATGATTTTGTTTGTCATCTTACAAAATCATACTACCAGGTACCCATACACTGCTGGGTGAATAGAGGCACATACTGAACAAAGTCATTTGCCTAAGGAGGCACTCAGCAGTGAATGGGTACCTGATAGTATGATTTTGTTTGTCATCTTACAAAATCATACTACCAGGTACCCATTCACTGCTGGGTGAGGGCGGTCGGGTAGCCTAGTCGTTAAAGCGTTCGCTCGTTCGCCGAAGACCCGGGTTCGAATCCTGACATAGGTACAATGTGTGAAGCCCATTTTCTGGTGTCCCCCGCCGTGATATTGCTGGAATATTGCTAAAAGCGGCGTAAAACCATACTCACTCACTCACTCACTCACTGCTGGGTGAAAAGAGGTACATGTTGAACAAAGTCACTTGCCTAAGGAAGCACCACAGGACCAAGAAGCCGTAGAAACTCTTGGGTGTCAAGCCTCCAAAAGCAGTCATCAATCCACCTACATCCCACAACCAACATTACTTTACTTCAGATGATTGTGATCTGTACGCTATACACTGCCACTACCACATATTTGTCTTGCTCAGCTCTTCAGAATAGTCAGTGGGGGGCACGGGTGGCCCAGTCGTCTAAGGCGCCGCGATTCGCTGTGCAGAGTTGCGTCCCGTGGACACGCCAGAAACCTATGATTGTGGGTTCGAATCCCGGTTCGCCCCGATTATGTTTCTAGGTTTGTCAGCACCATACCCGTGCTCGTGGGTTTCACCGAAGTGATAAACGTCTGAGACCTGCATCACTTCGGGCTTTCCTCCCGCATTAAGCTGACATGCTGCGATATAACTGGAATACTGTTAAAAGCGGCGTTAAACCCAACTCACTCACTCACTCAGAATAGTCAGTCCCCAAAATAGGTCTTACTCCAATAACCAACACCCACTCACCAATAACCAACACCCACTCATAGATATTGCATCTCGGATTTAGTTATGTTGTGTCTGGAAAGCTGATTCCTATTAATCAGGGCTTTGAGATTTAATTTGGTCATAAGGTGAAAATTATTAAAAACCTGGCCTCCATTGCTCTGGACTTTCAGAGAAGGAACTTGAATTTGACACCAGAGTTTTAAATTTCTGTACTGTTTCTGTTTTCAAGTATTTAATATGCACTCATGTCAGTGTTGCAAGCACTCAAGACAGTGTTTCATATACTCCAGACAGTTTTTCATATACTCTAGACAGTGTTTCATATACTCGAGACAGTTTTTCATATACTCAAGACAGCGTTGCAAGCACTCAAGACAGTGTTGCAAGTACTCAATACAGTGTTTCATATACTCAAGACAGTGTTTCATATACTCAATACAGTGTTTCAGATACTCAATACAGTGTTTCAGATACTCAAGACAGTGTTTCATATATTCCAGATGGGGCAGTTGGGTTGCCTAGTGGTTAAAGTGTCCGGGCTCGATACCCTACATGGGTAAAATGTGTGAAGCCCATTTCTGGTGTCCCCCGCTGGGATATTGCTAAAAGCGGCATAAGACCAAACTCACTCACTCACTCACTTATATATTCCAGACAGTTTTTCATATACTCAAGACAGTTTTGCAAGCACTCAAGACAGTGTTTCATGCTCTCAAGACAGTGCTTTATGCTCTCAAAACAGTGCTTCATGCTCTCAAGACAGTGTTTCAAGCACTCAAGACTTTATTTAATTTCAGCGTTTTAGTCATTTCAGTATTATCAAGGTTATCTTTATTATGAAGACTATTTTGTTGTCAGCAGCAAAACAACACAAAATAGCCAATAACCAATTACTTTGATTAACTTGCAATACTGTCTTTATGTTTTTTCAAAATTTTAAGATCCTTAAGCCAAGTTAAGGAAGATGTAAGATCGAAACTTAGTTGTTTATTCCCCCTATATGTTCTCTGATTCATACACAACAAAATCTAAACATAAGCTATCGGTCAGGTAAACAAGT
Organism: Haliotis rufescens; assembly: GCF_023055435.1. NCBI lineage: Eukaryota > Metazoa > Mollusca > Gastropoda > Lepetellida > Haliotidae > Haliotis > Haliotis rufescens. The sequence continues at coordinate 1,631,764 of NW_025963846.1, read as the reverse complement.
AATATGCCCCTGTGGCAATGCAGCTTAGGAACTGCTGACAGTGGCCTGAGACCCATTTACCCATGAACTCATGAATATGTCTTGTGATAGCTGTCTAGAGGTAAAAAACATTGCTCATCTGTCTAGTGTAACTCCACAAAAATAGTGGCATTTAAATAAATCTGCCAGTCAGCAAAGTCGGTCTTGTTCCTGTAGCCAACACCCCATCATAAATGATACATCTCAGATCGAGTTATGTTATGTCTGGAGAGCAGACATCTTGTTTAATCCCAAAGATTCCAGCTTTGCTTGAAACAGACATCCGATTTGAACATACGTCTTGACCTGAGAGCTGTGTGTCTGAGTCAAGCTGTCATATATCTCACCACTAATGGCTGAAGATGAGCCCTGATATCAGTCGCTGATGTGAAGTGACCAGAGGTCAATCTGTCTGCGGATGTCAGCCGACTTCCCTTGACCAATGTCCAGGAGGTCCTTGATATCCATACTGGACTGACCCAGCACATTCGGTTTTAAAAAGATTACCGTAATGGCTCTGTTGTTGGTGACGGTTCTGCCATTACAAAGGAATACAGCGATGGTATCACTGTAATGTGATTGAAGGAGAACTTGGTTATGGCGTTCATTGAGGGACAGCCAGATAGATGATTCTATCCCAGCTTCCAAGCTCTATTGAGTCCTGTTTACAAAGGACACTGTTGCTCACACTTGGCCTTTACAATTGAATTGTGGAATTGCCTTCTTCCTGCCTGAAGGAACTCTGCAGATTTACTCCAAACACCCGACCCCTGATTGGTAAAATTAGGCCGCATTTGGGGCACAATGCTACATTGATTTATCCATAAAGTTTGAAAACCTTATTGATTCACCTATAAAAACTCAATGTCTTTTATGGGCAATTTTATGTGACCAGAAACACCCAGAAGAGCTGTTTTGGGCTCGTGACTTTACAAGTCTTTCAAGAAGCAGGAAATTTGGTATTCCGGAACATTCTGAGAAAACATGGAGGAAGCTTGTTTACTTGCATATCAATCAAAGATGTAGGAGGTTTTACTGCACATTGAGTCAGGGTGTTGGAAGGCAGTGATAGATTATCCTAACTAATCCGCTAGATGGATTGTATAGCTGACTGATCGCCATATTGTCACTTAGATAGATTGTATTGCCAACTGATGCTATTGTCCATTAGATGTCCTTGTGATGATCCTTAGATATATATGGCCAGTGATTATCCTTAGATTTATATGGCCAGTGATTATCCATTAGGTAGATCCGTTCATGTGATTTTCCTTAGATTGGTCTTGAAATATAATTGACCATGGATGGATACGGTCATGTGATTTCCATCAAATGGATCTGTTTGTGTTCTTGGTCATCATATGGATTTGTTCATGTTGTTGTACATCAAATGGATCTGTTTGTGTTTTTGTCCTAAGAGATGGATTTGTTTGTGTTTTCATCATCAAATGGATCTATTTGTGTTATTGTCTATCAAATGGATCTGTACCTGTCTTTGTCAGTCAAATTGGTCTGTTCTTGTTATTGCCCATCAGATGGATCTGCTCATGTGACTGTCCATCAGATGGATCTGTTTGTGTTACTGTCCATCAGATGGATCTGTTTGTGTTACTATCCATCAGATGGATCTGTTTGTGTTACTATCCATCAGATGGATCTGTTCATGTTATTGTCCATCAGATGGATCTGTTTGTGTTACTGTCCATCAGATGGATCTGTTTGTGTTACTGTCCATCAGATGGATCTGTTCATGTTACTGTCCATCAGATGGATCTGTTTGTGTTACTATCCATCAGATGGATCTGTTCATGTTATTGTCAATCAGATGGATCTGTTTGTGTTACTGTCCATCAGATGGATCTGTTTGTGTTACTGTCCATCAGATGGATCTGTTCATGTTACTGCCCATCAGGTGGATCTATTTGTGTTACTGTCCATCAGATGGATCTGTTCATGTTACTGTCCATCAGATGGGTCAGTTTGTGTTACTGTCCATCAGATGGATCTGTTCATGTTTCTGTCCATCAGATGGATCTGTTTGTGTTATTGTCAATCAGATGGGTCTGTTTGTGTTACTATCCATCAGATGGATCTGTTCGTGTTATTGTCAATAAGATGGGTCTGTTTGTGTTATTGTCCATCAGATGGATTTGTTCATGTTATTGTCAATCAGATGGATCTGTTCACGTGACTGTCCATCAGATGGATCTGTTTGTGTTACTCTTCATCAGATGGGTCTGTTCATGTTACTGTCCATCAGATGGATCTGTTTGTGTTATTGTCCATCAGATGGATCTGTTTGTGTTACTGTCCATCAGATGGATCTTTATCTTTGGGCTTTTGTCCGTCAGATTGATCTGCCTGGGCTATCAAACTTTTCCAAGGCAAAAATGTGAATAATTCTTGAAAAATACTACCTCTTGTACATCTTTGCCATAAATCCTGTGTTTTGGCTTCAGTCACACTTACTAAAATTTTCAGATTTTCAACAGACATCCTCTTCACTGTCAATCACACAATTAGTTGTTCACACACAGCACAATAGCAACCCAAGCTATGACATGCGTAATGGCAGGAATCTCACTTCTTTTCTGTGTGTGCTAAAGTCAACAGCTATTTTTATAGTTGCAACAATCCAGGACTTGGGTGTAGTCACATTAGTCTAGGATTATTCTGATAGTTTTCATTAAAACAGACACAGTAAGTCAATATTAATAGTTGCTAATTGGAGTGACGATCGTACGCATGTGAGTATAAGCTGGTGTGACGTGCGTTGTAGGTCGTAATAGAGTCTCCCTCTACTCCTGGTTGCAAGAAGTGTGGTCTTTCATTATCACGACAGATCCTCATCGTAGCTGCTGGAAGTGCAGAGAGGTCATGTTCAGAGGAGGCTAGATGCGAGCAGTGTGCCGACATCTAAGAAAGACATCTAAGAAAGCCTTCAAAAAAGTTGAGGCTGTAACTAAGGTCAAAGGCATGAAGCGACCAAGATGAAAGTTGAAGCCATTACTGCAGTCGACAATGATCAGACCTCTGCCTCTACCCCAGTGCCTCCAACAATTACTCCAGCAAGGAATGATTTCCTGCAATCTCCATGAACCTGATACAACAATTATTGAAGATTAGACAGACAGCTCTGGCTAAGAAGAGTTCCAAGGTCAAGAGACCACATGGAGGACAGCCATCTGTCTTTGCAACACACATGGCCGTAGGGCCTACCCTAGCTGACCGAACCGACCAGCTTACCATCCTGCAAGCCCTTTTATGAAGATATGAAGATGATAAGAATAGACAGACAGCTCTGGCTAAGAAGAGTTCCCAGGTAAAGAGACCGCATGGGGGACAGCCATCTGTCTTTGCAACACACAGGACATACCCCAGCCGACCGTACCAACCAGCTGACCGTCCAGCAAGGCCTTTTACGAAGATATGAAGATGATAAGAATAGACAGACAGCTCTGGTGAAGAAGTGTTCCCAGGTCAAGAGACCGCATGGGGGACAGCCATCTCTGTCTTTGCAACTCACACAGCCATAGGGCCTACATCAGCCGACCGTACCGACCGGCATGGTATAAGCTCGCAAGGCCATACTCCCCAGCTAAGACACCATACGGTCGCCGCAGCCAACATCCAGACAATCAGCCGTCTGACCAGCCGGGTATAAGCTCGCAAGCTTTTCCCTACAGTGATACACGATCAGCTAAATCTTCACTTGGGTCCCAGCAGGGTACCGCAAGGCCAGCTAAGACACCGTACAGTTACCACAAGGACTTAGTAAACATGCCAACCGTCCAGCCGACTGGCCTACTGTATGATCACCATCAACCTTGGTACCCAAGCCAGCTGCACAGACCTCACAGGACCGTCTAACCATGCCTTGGATTATTCTAGTCTCACCCATGATCAAGATTGAACCTCAATCACTCAAAGATCACTCCCAGACTTTGTAGCCGTAGATCAATCAACCACAATGGGGCCGTTTGGCCATAGACACAATACCATTCCTGCCTTGGGACCAACAGTGGATCACCCAGACAAACTTTTATGTCCATCAGAGCTTACAAGCTAAGACACCATCGAAGGAGACATTTTTCGAGGATCCGACACCAACAGCATCAGATGATGAGTACACCCTTGATTATCCTGAAGGATGGACGAGGAGCACCTTGAGTATTAGCTGCCTCCATTGACCAGAATTGACGTCATCACCAGAAGTGAGATTATAGCCAGAACTGACTTCAGCATTGCCAATAGCAGCACAAGGTCCACTTAATCAGTAAATGAGATCTTTGGTAGAAATAGACCTTGAGAGATGGCATTATCCAATATAAGGAACTTACAAACCAGAAGTGATATCACAACCGGAGGTGACGTCAGCACCGGTATAAGTGTCACAAATCCAGATTTAACAAGAAATGATGTCATTTGGTAGAAATAGACCAGAAATTACCTCATTGTTACCAACAAGATCAGCAAATATAACGGTAAATCTAGTGAATGTTTCACATATATGACTGATTCTTGAGACATCCTGATTTTCAAGTCCTCAGGGGGAATTTCGGAGGAAATTATCTCAAGAATAATGGTTTCCAGAAGAGGATTACTGTCAATTACACAGGGAGTTTACTAGAGGCAGATCCCACCGGGTCCCTCTGGAATATTCTGGTAAAGATGTAATAGAGGTAGTAGTTTCCCAAAAATTATCGAACAATAGTTATCATTGTTAATAATTCTAAGAATACTACCTCTATTACATCAGAAGTACTCCAACCCACCTCCCCATTTCATCTACCTCTGGTAGTTAGATGAGGGCAAAGAAGTGAGATTCCCGCCATAATGCACGTCACAGCTTGGTAATATATGGGGAACAACTAATTGTGTGATTGACAGTGAAGAGGACATTTGTTGAAAATCTGAAAATTTTAGTTAGTGTGACTGGACCCAAAATACAGGATTTATGGCAAAGATGTAATAGAGGTGGTATTCTTAGAATTATAAACAATGATAACTTTTGTTCGATGTTTACACTCTGACAGTAGGGCTTGATTCCGGTGCCAAGACTCTCATTAATTCTCTTTGTAACTTTGCAAATGAATTTGGCAAATCAGAACTGGTGCCTATCGTTTTAAAAAAACCCTAAGATTATGTATTTACAAAGTAAATTTGCAAGGATGTCAGGGATATGCTGTAGTCTATGACACTCAGTGTTAAAGTCATTGTATGAAAGGGTCTGTGTTATTGCTATCAATTCTAATGGTGTTTACTTATTGTTGGTGACACTTACAGCAATCAATGGCCTATCAATAGACTTGTGTTGATATCCTCCGTATTATAGTGGGAAAGCAATCAACTGAATAGGAAGTTTTATTTACATACAAGGAATGTATTTTGATCAATCACAGGCATTGTTTAAACTCGATCAGACTGACAGGGCTGCTTCAGCTACAAATGTACAACGAAAACTGCCTGACAGTGTCATGATGCATCAGCAGAGCACATAGTGATGGGTTTAGTTTTGTTAAAGTCAAAATTTCTGATTCAAGGTGCCAATCTCATTCAAATCAGATCTTAGTTCTCACTATCACTAAACAAAGATCTGAGGACATCCCATTATGGGTCACGTCAGAACAACCTTTCATCCGACCAATCAAAGCGTGGCTTACCAGATCATGAAAGTGACAGTCAGAATGTGTTTTCTAATCATGCAACCTGTGTTAATGTTAATACGGGGTATTCCGAACAACAGTTTCAGCCTGTGCGACTGATTCCGTCAAAATTATCGTCTATCTCTTGCTTCCATGGGATAACATTTGAATGGAGGAGGCGTTGCCTAGTACGTGGGAAGCACTGCCATGCAATCTCAATCATATATCAGACATTCCGGAATGTTCGTTTGTTCAGTTTTCAAAATTTTAATCGAGAACTGTGTCAACATATTTTTCGAGCGTAGTCTGTAATGGAAGTCTCGAGGTTGAAACGAGTGCCGAAAAGCTCGAGAAAGCTGCTTTCTAATATGCTCATGTCGACTTCTTGTTAACACGGGGTATTCTTGTTAGTCATTTCAGTGGTCGGTCAAAGTTCGCGAAAGGTCGTTCTGACATGACCCGTAATGGGATGTCCTCAGATCTTTGTTTAGCGGCAGCGAGAACTAAGATCTGATTTTAATGAGACTGAAATGAAGCTGAATCGTTTTAGAAAACTGACATCTGATTTCCTTAAGAATCCCTGACTTCATTTTGATTGGTGCTCAACCTTAGGAGATGTCCCCAGATCTTCATACAGAGGGGTATAGTGTCAGAATATCAGAAAGTTTCTGATTTAATATCTTTGTACCACAACTGAACATTAAATCTTCAAACATGAACTACCGTATTCGACGTAATAAGTGCGCCGCTCTAATAAGCGCCCATGGTGATATTTGCTAATATATTGGCTAGTGAACAATCCCAATTAGCACCCTTTCTGATTGATCAATGTTCACAAGACTTATTCGTGTATAATATGCACTCTTGTGTTATATGCACCCTTAATTATGGGCAATTAAATTCTGGAAAATATACCTGTCGTGTATAATACGCACATACTTTTTTGTATCATTTCAGACTGTAAGCATAAACCATGACATTTTTTAGAGTGCCCTGGGCGCTTATTACGTTGAATACGGTATTTGTAATATAAGACGTATACACAGGAACAGCTAGCTATTTCAGTAAAGTTTTCTTATAATGACTGTCATTAGGAATTTGGTGACGTCTTTATCTATTTCTGTAAGTATTTTCTCAAACCTCTTGGGTTTAAACTAGAGTTTGCTATCAAAAGAAATGTAATATCAGATATCTTATTTACATAATATGTTTTTAATGGGACACTATCCTTAGCTTTGAACTTAAGATTTACAATTTTACACAACTTGTATTCAATTTGACACTAATGGTCTATAAAACCTATCTGACATTAAATGAACTTCATATATATTCTTAACCTCAGTCAAATATCAGCCTACATATGGAGAATCTCACCCGAGTGTCTTTTGATATCAAATATATCAACACGAGTTGATAAAAGTGGAAAAATTTCGAGGCTTGCCGAGGATTTTTGCCACTTTTATCTACGAGTGTTGATATATTTGATATCAAAAGACACAAGGGTGAGATTTTATTTATCATCCAACATCATTCTTCCAACTTTTACAATTTGTAGACAGTAATTAGCAGTGACTTCAGTGTAAAAAGTACTGCAAACAGCTTCAGTAGCAGAGCTATTAGTGATGTCATTTGATTGTGATGTCATGGAAACCAGTGACGTCACAATTGTCTGCAAAGCATTGTAATGTAATTTCATTGCAGCGATATCTACAGTGTAGATATCGCTTGATCTAATCCAAGCGATATGTCCTGTGGGAGCCAGTTTTGGATGATAAATTATTTACATATCACAATGCAACTCTAAAGCAATGCAATTACTAGCTCAATAGGACCCGTGAAGATCCGGGGTCGAATAGGTCTTCAGCAACCCATGCATGCTGTAAAAGGCGACTATGCTTGTCGTAAGAGCCGACTAACGGGATCTGATGGTCAGGCTCGCTGACTTGGTTGATGCATGTCATCGATCCCAATTGCGTGGATCGATGTTCATGATATTAATCACTGGATTGTCTGGTCCAGACTCTATTATTTACAGACCGCCGTCATATAGCGGGAATATTGCTGAGTCCGGCGTTAAACAATAAACCAACCAACCAACCAACAAGCTTTATAGACTGACTCCATGATGGAGGTGGTTTGATTCCCTGGCTGCTTAAAAGAAATGGAACTTGTTGTTACCCTGCCTGATGATTGGCATCAAGGGGATAAAACATGGACTAGTCAGCTGGGAGTCAGTGTACTGTGTCTGAGTCTGGTATCCATGTTAAAGCTACAACATGCTATCTCTATGGGCCACTATAAAACCAGCATTAGTCCAAACTAGTACAAGCAGCCACACACACGTGCACCATGTTGCTAAATAGTGCAATATACTTGAACGCAACATTAAACCCCATCTCACCTTGCCAAGTTGTTTCTAATTCACTGTGCAGAGCCTGTCCTTTAGACACCCCAGAAGCCTATCATCATGGATTTGAATTCCAAATTTACTCTGACCCGTGAAGATCCGGGTTAGAATAGGTCTTCAGCAACCCATTCTTGCCGTAACAGGCGACTATGCTTGTCATAAGAGGCGACTAACGGGATCGGGTGGTCAGGCTCGCAGACTTGTTTGATGCATGTCATCGAGCCCAATTGTGTGGATCGATGCTCATGGTATTAATCACTGGATTGTCTGGTCCAGACTCGATTTTTTACAGACCTCAATCAATAGCTGGAATATTGCTGAGTGTGGCGTAAAACAACAAACCAGCCAACTAAATTTGCTCTAAATATGTTTCTAGGTTTGTCAGCGCCATACCAGTGCTTGTGGCTCTCACCAAGTGGAGAATGTCGAAGACCTGCATCCGTTCAGGCTTCCTCCCACATTAGGGGGGCACTGGTGGCCCAGTTGTCTAAGGCGCCGAGATTTACTGTGCAGAGTTGTGTCCCTTGGACACGCCAGAAACCTATGATTGTGGGTTCGAATCCCGGTTCGCCCCTTTTATGTTTCTAGGTTTGTCAGCACCATACCCTTGCTCGTGGGCTTCACCAAAGTGGTTAACGTCTGAGACCTGCATCACTTTGGGCTGTCCTCCCACATTAAGCTGGCACGCCGTGATATAACTGGAATACTGTTAAAAGCGGCGTTAAACACAACTCACTCACTCACTCCTCCCACATTAACCTGATACACCATGGCAAAACCGAAATGCTGTCCAGAGTGGCAATAGACCAAGATCACCATCTCTTGTTTCAGAATCTGCCTGAAAACATTAATTTCCCCCAAAATAAAAAAAAGTCTGTCACAGGAAATATGATTGTTTGGTAACCATCTTTGTTCTCTCAGCAAAGACTTCACCTGATGTAAATGTATCCTGTATTTTAGAACAACAATAACAGTTTAAATGTGTGTGTGTCCTTTTGGCTTAGTTTTGCTGTGGCTCTCTTAGCAACAGAATAGGTGTTACAACATTACAAGAAAAAAGAGATCGAGTTTTTCAGAGGGTAAATTGAAAATGGTTAACGTTTTCTGACAGTTTATCCAAGGCACCAACCATTTTCAGTTAGATTCCTACCGTAATATTACTTTGAGACATGATACGTTTAATGGATAAAAACTTTTTATTGTTTGAAACGATGTCTGGGGGCAACTTCTTGCCCCTTCACTTGGTGCCCCTTCACTTGAAGAAGTTGTTATCCATAAAAAGTTTCATGTTCTTTCAACTTCTAAATGCCTATCAAAGGTTTAAGTATTACTTTGTTCCAACTTCTAAATGCCAACCAAAGGCTTAAGTATAACTTTGTTCCAACTTCTAAATGCCTATCAAAGGCTTAAGTATTACTTTGTTCCAACTTCTAAATGCCTATCAAAGACTATAGTATCACTTTGTTCCAACTTCTAAATGCCCACCAAAGACTTAAGTATTACTTTGTTCCAACTTCTAAATGCCTATCAAAGACTTAAGTATTACTTTGTTCCAACTTCTAAATGCCTATCAAGGGCTTAAGGATTACTTTGTTCCAACTTCTAAATGCCCACCAAAGACTTAAGTATTACTTTGTTCCAGACCCGTGAAGATCCGGGGTAGAATAGGTCTTCAGCAACCCATGCTTGCCTTCAAAGGTGACTATGCTTGTCCTAAAAGGCGACTAACGGGATCAGGTGGTCAGGCTCGCTGACTTGGTTGATGCATGTCATCGATCCCAATTGCGTGGAAAGATGCTCATGACATTAATCATTGGATTGTCTGGTCCAGACTCGATTATTTACAGACCGCCGTCATATAGCTGGAATATTGCTGAGTTTGGCATTAAACAACAAACCAACCAACCAACCAACTTTGTTCCAACTTCTAAATGCCTATCAAAGGCTTAAGCATTACTTTGTTCCAACTTCTAAATGCCTATCAAAGGCTTAAGGATTACTTCTTTCCAACTTCTAAATGCCTATCAAAGACTTAAGTATTACTTTGTTCCAACTTCTAAATACCCACCAAAGACTTATGTATTACTTTGTTCCAACTTCTAAATGCCCACCAAAGTTAAGTATTACTTTGTTCCAACTTCTAAATGCCTATCAAAGGCTTAAGCATTACTTTGTTCCAACTTCTAAATGCCTATCAAAGACTTAAGTATTACTTTGTTCCAACTTCTAAATACCCACCAAAGACTTATGTATTACTTTGTTCCAACTTCTAAATGCCCACCAAAGTTAAGTATTACTTTGTTCCAACTTCTAAATGCCTATCAAAGGCTTAAGTATAACTTTGTTCCAACTTCTAAATGCCTATCAAAGGCTTAAGTATAACTTTGTTCCCAACAGCAATTATCAAGACAAATACATGTAAAAAAAAACTAGCAATAATTAATCTACTTTGCAAATTGTAAATAAAATGTTTTACTGTCTGTTCATGTGCCTGAACTAAGACTGCCGACATTATTTATGAAAAACAAATATAAAGTTGTATACATCTAGCATTTTTCCATCCTAAAATGAACTCATGTCATTCCAAGTCATTTTTACCTCCTGTCTTTAGGATGTGGGGTAGCCCAGTGGTTAAAGTGTTCGCTCGTCACACCAAGACCCAGGTTCGATTCCCCTATGGGTACAATGTGTGTAGCCCATTTCTGGTGTCCCCTGCCATCATATTGTTGGAATATTGCTAAAACCATACTTCCTCTGCCACTCCTCCTTAGGTAGTTTGGAATGAGTGAGTGAGTGAGTTTGGTTTTACGCCGCTTTTAGCAATATTCCAGCAATATCACGGCGGGGTACACCAGAAATGGGCTTCACACATTGTACCCATGTCGGGAATCGAACCAGGGTCTTCGGCGTGACGAGCGAACGCTTTAACCACTAGGCTACCCGACCGCCCCTGTTTGGAATGAAATAGAAGTAAAAAGAGTAATTGAATTGATCTGCTTTATATATTTTCCCAGACTTTAGAGGTATATTTCAAATATGAAACAAACTCTTACCCTTTGAAAAGGTCATTTTCAGACAGGGGTCCGGAAAATTTAAAATCCCAATTGGTCATTTGCATTTAGGCCACGCCCCCTTCAAATAGCGTATTTTAGTACGACTTTTCACACACATTACAAGTTGTTACATTCAGTGTTCCCTCATTATTGCGCGCTTCAATATAGCGCTAACTCGGCTACAGCATACAGTAAAGCATGGCTCCCCAAATTTACAAACATTTTCAACAAACTCCAGTTTTTCAATGACACAATGTTTTTCCCCCATTGTCAGCTGATCACCGCAATCACGTAACCCGGGAAATAGATCTCCTAGTTTGGTGTTGAACACTGCTCTCAACAATATTCCAGCTATATGACGGAGGTCTGTAAATAATCGAGTCTGGACCAGACAGTCCAGTGCTTGACATCATGAGCAACGATCTACGCAATCGAGAAACGACATGCATCAACCAAGTCAGCAAGCCTGACCACCTGATCCCGTTAGTCGCCTCTTACAAGCTTGGGTTTATAAAAATACATTCTAACCCAGAATCTTGAAGGGTGACGGTTATGCTTAATCATACAACATGACATTGGCATATATGTTGACAGTGTATCCTTTAGCAAACATAAGGCAACATTGAACTGAGCCATCAAAAGGCATGTGCATATCGACACTGATTGCACAAATTGTCAAAACATTTCTAAATGTAGATTTTGATTGGCATGCAAAGTAACGCATGAGATGCCTAAGTGGCTTGTCATACAAATAGCCTCACAAATACAAACACTGAACGTGTTGATTGTAACCTTCATGACGGATGGTATTTGTGTTCTGCAAGTTTATTTGTTTGGTAACGTACTGCTGTCAAAACAGCAGACTTGGAACAGATTGGCGGAATGTGATGATTAATTCTCCATCAATGTTGAAATCAATGAGTCTGCTGTTTGCTTCTTGTCAGCAGGGTGTCAAAGTGTGTGTATCAATCCTGGCATCAAGGGGCCGGGGACTTTGAGGGCCTTTTCACTAGTGTGGAGTTATTACCATGAGGTTTGTGGAAACAGAGCTGACACATGTAGACCGACAATGCCAGGCCTGGCTGGTGACAGGGCTGTCCTTTGATTGTGGACCGCCTCCATGGTCTAGTGGTAGAGCGTCCGCCCGTAGAGCGGAAGGTTCGGGGTTCGATCCCCGGCCGTGTCATACCAAAAGACGTTAAAAGATGGTACTCGTTGTTACCCTGTCTGGCGCTCGGCATTAAGGGGCTTAAACAAGGACTGGTTGGCTCGGAGTCAGTATACTGTGTCTGAGTGGGGTATTCATGTTAAACTGCGGCATGGTATCTCAGTGTGCTAGCACTATAAATTGGCATTAGTCCGGACTAGTACAAGCAGCCACATACACACACACACACACGCACACGCACACACACACACGAACACACACACACGAACACACACACACACACACACACACACACACACACACACACACACACACACACACACACACACACACACGTGTTCAATAATCTTGGACGTGACGTTAAAACCCAATTTCACCTCACCTTTGATTGTGTCAGCCAGTGGCTACGTGATGGTGTAAAAGTAAAAAAATATTTATTGTCGAAAGGTTTGTTACAAATGTATATATTGGTTACAGTGTCAAATTGGTGAGCAATTGATGTCATGGTTTTTTTTCTGAGGCTGATAGGATTCAAACCACAGACCTTCTGATCTGATGTTTGTTTGTTTGTTTGTTTGTTGTTTAACATGGCAGCCAGCACTATTCCAGCTATATGACGGCGGTCTGTAAATAATCGAGTCTGGACCAGATAATCCAGTGATTGACATCATGAGCATCAATCCACGCAATTGGGATCGATGACATGCATCAATCAAGTCAGCAAGCCTGACCACCCGATCCCATTAGTCGCCGCTTATGACAAGCATAGTCGCCTGTTACGTCAAGCATGGGTTGCTGAAGACCTGTTCTACCCCGGATCTTCACGGGTGTGAGGCGGGATGCCATGTCCATATGACCAAAGAGGTTAACCCCATAAACAAGTGGACAGTATACTGATGTCATTTTCTGGGATGACTATATGCCCTGCTATATTCTCCCTGTCAACAGAATGCTCATCCGGGGCCACATGGTAGGGAATTTGACTCAATTTTGATACGATCAAACTCAGCCCCACCATGAAGCAGCCATAAAAAGTCTGAATCTCTTGATGGGATTTGAACCACGGACCTTCTAATCCTAGGTTGGACACTTTGTCCACATGACCAAAGAGGTCAGCCTCGTCACCAAGCTGACAAGGTGAGGATGTCATATGTGGAATGACTTGCTTTTGCTCGTGGGATATATTTTGAAATAAACTTGAAATAAAACTGTATCTAATGGGGATTTTTTAGTAATCTGTATGTATATGCTAATGTACAAACATAGAATGCATATATTTACCCAGGAAAATGGATGTTAAGTGTTATTATGTGTCAATGAATAGACAATAAAGTACTTATTAAGTAAACTATGGTTATAAGAAACTCAAAGGACCACTGATATTAGTTCGTTACAACCGTAGTTGGTTATGATGTACAGCATATATACGTCGGTTCTTAATAAGTGTGTTCGTTATAAACATAGTCTGCTGTACATGCAAGTGGATATGTGTTGGTATATGCCAATGAATATACAGTCAAGTCTCATTAATCCAACACCGTTAATCCGACAATCGGCTTTACCGGACACAAATGATGGGAACGGATTGAATCAGTGCTATTTAGACCCGTTAATCCGACAGTCTCACACTCCGACTCCGACACACCTAATTTGCAATGAATTGCTGAAATCACTCGTTAATCCGACACAGTGATTAGCGTACTCCGTGGTCATCTGCCTGCGTGTAGACAGCCCTGTGTTTTGATGCGAGACAAGAAGAGTCGGCGAGTAGCTGCATATTTCAACGGCTGCAGAGATAAACTTGCTTAACAATAAACAATTACTGCTTTAAATAGGCAAAACAGGATTAATCACATGCCAAGATTACCTTAATCTCATTAAAATCGGATACAATTTCTCGCTACCGCTGAGGACTTCCCATTACAGGTCACGTCAGAACAACCTTTCGCGAACTTTGACCGACCAATGAAATTACTAACAGGAAGTCGACATTAGGCACAAAGAAAGCAGCTTTCTTAAGCATTGCGGCACTAGTTTAAAATTAGCGACTTCCATTCCAGACTATGCTTTAAAAATCAGTCAATTTTGAATCAGTCATACAGTCCGTAACAGTAGTTTTGTGTTAAACTTTAGTGGTTGCATGATTAGAAAACATATTCATTTGACAATGTAACACAACAATATGAACATTTCATTTTTCATTTTCCTACGTGTTCGTATCATTATCTATCGTGTAGTTGTCCAATTTTTTATCACAAACGTTTATACTACCTAATTTCGTTTATCCGACATACTCGTTAATCCGACAAAATCATATGCAACCAACAATGTCGGATTAACAGGACTTGACTGTACTATAGAATGCATATACAGTCAAGTCTCGTTAATCCGACATCGTTGGTTGCACATGATTGTGTCGGATTAACGAGTATGTCGGATTAACGAAATTAATTGATTTGTGATCGAAAATTGAACGTCTTCACGATTGATAATAACCGTGTGTACCTTGTAATAAAATCATTAAAAATGAAATATTAATATTGTTATGTTGTTTATTCATTCATTCCTTAATTTATGTGGTGTGGTGGCAAAAAGTGACATTTCACATTAGTTATGTCGACAGTAGCATGGGATGGGGCGTTGTCCAACAGCAATACCACGTGCTTTTCCTGATAATTGTTAAGTTAATCTCTGCAGACAGTGCGTTTCAAAACACGGGGTTGTGTACTCGCGGTCAGATGACCACGGAGTACGCTGATCACTGTGTCGGATTAACGAGACTGATGAATGAGTGATTTCGGCAATTCGTTGCAAATTAGGTGTGTCCGAGTCGGAGTGCGAGAATGTCGGATTAACGGGACTAAATAGCACTGATTCAATCGGTTCCCATCATTTGTGTCGGATAAAGCCCAGTGTCGGATTAACGAGTGTCGGATTAACGAGACTTGACTGTATACTAGTGTATACTAGTGTTTACACCAAGTGTTTTTCCTTCAGAAGGCTTTCTCGGTTCTATGGTCTGGTGCCCTTCCCAAAATTGG
The DNA here is from genome assembly GCF_023055435.1 of Haliotis rufescens. Lineage (NCBI taxonomy): Eukaryota > Metazoa > Mollusca > Gastropoda > Lepetellida > Haliotidae > Haliotis > Haliotis rufescens. Next base: position 1,616,432 of record NW_025963846.1, on the reverse strand, counting down.
TCTAGACATGGCTGATAATCAGTTCAATGTGTGAAATAAAACCATTGACTCTAGTTTTGTTCAATGTTGAACTAGATTCTTTTTGTCCAATGAGGGATCTCCTTTTGCTCATGTGATGGACATTTATATCCTCATAAAAACTGACTGCTGACAGCTCTCCCTATTAAACGTTCTGCTTAATTTGGTGAGCATTAAATTGTTTCAGTTTGTCTGCTATGGTAAATGTTTCCTCTGTTTCAAGTGCAGGATGTTTCTCTATTCCAATATCAGATGTATTTACCTGTGTCAGAGAAAGATTTGTTCTCTGTGTTTGATTGTGTTTGCAGTCACCAGACATGAAATAAAATGTGTTTAATAAATAAATATTTCAGACGTTTACAGTCGCTAAGATAAGAGGCGGTGGTGTAGGCTAGAGGTTAAAGTGTCTCCTTGACATCTTCTCGGGCAAGGGCGTTAACTGACTATAAAGCCCAGTTTCCACCCTTGCTGAACTGGGCTGGAATTATGGAGTTATATCTTGGCTGGACTAACGAGTTTATGCATATCCCAATCATAATAGTGTTACGAAATCGACATCTGATTCATAAATTGACATGCAGATTTTGATCGATTGCAGTATTTGGAATGTTTTTGGCAGATATTTTTTATCAAAATGAGCATGAACATTGTGTTCTTTCCGATGTGCTGAAAGTAAAATTTACTCTAATTTTAGTGTTGACTTTGTTTATCTTGACAATCATATAAGGTGGTGATGTTGGTTGATACTATAAGTTGTATCAGTTAGGTTTAATGCCACAATGTTTTTTGTTATTTTTTAATTCCCAGTCAGCAATATTCAGGCGGCATCACTGCAGCTTGTGTATCGTGAATGTGGGCCAGTCAAGCCAGTAATTGACATCTATAAGAAACTTGGGACCAATGAAGATCCAGGGTAGAATAGGTCCTCAGCAACCCCTGTTTGCTGCAAATGGTGACTATGCTTGTCGTAAGAGGCGACCAACGGGATTGGGTGGTCAAGCTCACATACTTGATTGGTTGATGAATGTCATTGTATCCCAATTTCATGGATTGATGCTCATGATGTCAATCACTGGATTGTCGGATTCAGACTCGATTATTTACAGACCTCCGTCATATAGATGGAATATTACTGAGTGCAGTGTTAAACAAACAAACAAACAGAACAAACAAAGTCAGCTGTTGGAGTGACACCATGCAATCAACCATGTCACAGAACCTGACCACCCCATCAAATTTCTTCCAACAAACAAAAAAGTCCTGGGGACTCAAGTCAGCAATGTCAGCAGGTGAACTACAGTACCTTGCTGCTGCTTTTCACAATTCTAATAACTTTTTAACAGGGTATTGCCAGTTTCCTACAAAGAAACAGGAAAGGAAATGAGTGATTTCAAGAACAGGTTGCCCAGGGATGAATATAAGAAGTCACCTGGATAGCTCTTCTTCAAAAATATTAATTGTGCTTTGAGGGTTTTGTTGGACTATAAAACCTATTCTGTTACAAAATCAGTTACGAAATTCTCAGTCAATAGACATATAAAACAACATCGCCTTTCAAGCCAATGCATTTGTAAGACACTTAAACCCTTGCAGTTTTTGGGCTAGTGGTACTCCATAATGATATTTTCAAATGTTTTTTCTCTCTCAACTTCAAAAGTGCCTTTTCTTGCGTTCTGTACATAAAGTCCCTGTTCATTTGATTGGATAACACAGTTGCATAATGAAAATGGACAGTGATATTTCTAAAAATAAATCTAGTGTTTGACTAGTGAAGTATTTTCTTTGCCACTCCTAAACTATAAGATATTTTATCACAAAATCTTTTTGATCACCCCCTCGTAGATATCAAGTGCTTAATACCATGATCATATACTTTACAGATGAAAGCATTTTACAAGCCTGGCATTTCTTTACAAAGAACGTCTTTTTCAAGCGTGATATTGACAACCTTGCTGTTTGACATTGACGCCTGTGATGAACACCAAGATGGCGGCAATCAATTTCACAAATTTCAGCAGTATGCAAAATCAAGAGATCAGTAACTTTTACATCAAAGACGTCTTTGCACAAACATACTTAGTTCGACTGATGGAAAATTGTCTTCCAATTATTCAAATGAAATCCACTTTTTTTGTCAATTGACAAAACAACACCTTCAAACTTCATTGGCAATAAGCACATATCCCTCGACATGTTTTTGCCTTGGTTGTCGCCTTTTGCTCCTAGTTTACGTTTAGTGTAAATTTGAAGAGCTGAGAAAATGATCCATGTCGGACAGTGTCTGCTTTTGTGTCTGGTCAGGGTTTCGTGAGAAAAGTTTATCTATCAGTTTAGAAGTATTACTTTCTTGTTTCATCTAAGATATATACCATATTTCATCTGATAAATGTATCATATTTCATAAGTTAAAATACTGTTGTTTCTCTAATAAAAGCAATGTGTTTCATGCAAAAATACACCTTGTGTAGTGTATATTTATCATATTTCATTTAGTTAAGAATTACACTGCATCAAATAGGTAATATTGTTTCATCTAAGAAATAAACTGTGTTTGATCTAAAAAATGAACCTGGTTTAATTTAATATTGACTGTTTCATCAAAAGATGACAGCATATTTTATCTGATAAATAAGCCTTGATTCCTCTGTGCCTCATCTAACAATGCATCATGGTTGTTGCAAAAAGTAACTGTTTCATCTTATAAATACCTTAAAAGATAAAACATGTTACACCTGAAAAGTGGATGATGTTTCATCAAGTAAATAGATATAAAACGTCAACACTGAAAATTAACTAGTCTCTTTTATCCACCAAAACCATGTTTCATAAAATAACCACACCATGTTTCATAAAATAAACACACCATATTTCATAAAATAAACACATCATGTTTCATAAAATAAACACATCATGTTTCATAAGATAAACAGTCCATGTTTCATGAGATAAACATTCCATGTTTCATAAATAAACACACCATGTTTCATAAAATAAACACATCATGTTTCATAAGATAAACAGTCCATGTTTCATGAGATAAACATTCCATGTTTCATAAAATAAACACACCATGTTTCATAAAATAGCCACACCATGTTTCATAAAATAACCACTCCATGTTTCATAAAATAAACACATCATGTTTCATAAAATAAACATATGTTTCCTTAAAAAGATAAACAACTTTCATCGACAAAGTAGACACAATTAATGGATAAACACTTCTTTATTATAGAATTAGAAAGACATTTCGTGATAGATCCTGAAACTGCTGTCAAGCAAGACTGAATGATGTGAACATGGTACACAATTATATATGGTGGGTGAAGGATTAACAGTGTCAACAATTTACATACATGAGAGGATTAATATGAGTGGTTTAACAATAACAACTGCAGAAATATAATATAAAAGTAGTTTACATAAATTGTGTCTCGTTTGTCATCTGTCAACTTCCAAGAAATGCCTATCAAACAATTCAACTTCATTCAAGATATTCCTCTAGTAAATGTACAGTGTTTCATACCATAAATAAACAATGTTTCATTTCATTGATGAAACATGTTCCACCATACAAATGTTCATGTTTCATACAATAATTAACCACATGGCTTTTAATAGAAAAACTTGTGTCATCTAACAAAAGTACCATGTTTCGTTTTAAAAATGTACCATATTTCCTCTGATAGTCAAGTCTTGTTAATCCAAAACTCGTTAATCCAACAATCGGCTTTATCCGACGCTAATGATGGGAACTAATTAAATTAGTGCTATTTAGACCCGTTATACCGACAGTCTCGCACTCCGACTCCGACACACCTCATTTGCAACGAAGTACCGAAATCACTCATTAATCAGTCTTGTTAATCCAAAACAGTGATCAGCGTACTCCGTGGTCATCTGCCTGCGAGTACACAGTCCGTGTTTTGATGCGAGACGAGTCGGCTGGTAGCAGCATATTACAACGGCTGCAGAGATAAACTTGCTCAACAATAAACAATTAATACTTTACTTAAGTAAAATAGGATTAATCACATGATTAGATTACCTCGATCTCATTAAAATCAGCTACAAGTTCTCACTATCGCCGAGGACATCCCATTACAGGTCACATCAGAACGACCTTTCACGAACTATGACCGACCAATGAAATGACTAACAGGAAGTCAATGTTAGCCACTAAGAAAGCTGCTTTCTTAAGCTTTGTGGTACCAGTTTCAAACTGGCGTGTTTGTATCGTTACCTATCGTGTAGTTGTCCGATTTTCAATCACGAACGTTGATACTACTTAACTTCGTTTATCCGACATACTCGTTAATCCGACATAATCATATGCAACCAATGATGTCGAATGAATGGGACTTGACTGTATATATATATACTCACCGCCAAAAGAAATGTGAATACCATACATGTTGGTTAATATACAAAGAATTACTCATATTCAAGAGATATTAGATCGGTTCGATGTACAAATGAACATACTCTTATGTTGAGTGAACTGACGCTCATGAACACATCATATATGACGTGATAGATCCATGACTTTATGAACATATTCTGTGCTCAAAAGGCCGCCATTTGTGACAATAAAGCCCCTTGTAACAATAAAAATTCTACCACTTACAACACGGACAATTGTCAAGGGAGGCTATTCATGTTCGGCTTCGAGATCAACAAAGATCGATTATGTATCTCTTTACTAGTTTACAACGGTAAATTCATATGTTTTTTATTAAAAGGTGATGAAAACAAACAAAATAACTGACTACATTGACGGGGGGAAAAAAATGGAAATCTGATTTTATTTTTAAAATTTTCTAAAAAATTAGAGTCGGCAGGTCCGGTATCCGAAAAATATAAAACGCCTGGCCTAAGTGTATATATATATGTATATCGTGCAAGGTTAGCCGAGCAGTGTATCCACTCTCTATGAACTTCACGATTGATTCCTGACAAGCATATATTTGTACCATTTAATATAATGGCAACAATATTCTCATGACAGGGAATATATTTTGTATTTAACCATACGTTTCCATACAATCATTTTCCACGAGTTTCATGACGTTAGCAGCAAATGAAATTGTAAAATAATGGAGTTGATTTTAAGAAAGAAAATATTCAGCTACCATGTTCTTTTATGCTCTCATTCTATCCTTGAAATACTGTTATTAGTTACAATGGGTTAAACTACAAGATCAGAGTAATTGCCTTAACAATCCTATTATTCCATCGGTTTATGTGAAACCGTTTGGGACAAAAAATATAATATCAACATAGACAGTAATGTCTTGTTTGATCTCACAGTGGTCCATTGTTAAACTTCTGATCTCCGGTAATTTCTATTTCTTCAGACATTAATGTCTGCATGTTGATAAATCATTAGGCTGAGATAATTGACCAGTTAAAGGTTAGAGATACGAACACAATTCAGTGCCCACGCTCAACAATGTCCAGCATTAAATTTTCATCACATGAAGGAGTAATCGTCTTCTTATGTTGCACAGGAGATCGTCCTGACAGAGAAATAACTACAAAGAATATGTATTATTGTACCAGTTACCATATTCTCTTGTGTGTCTGATACAAACCCATCCATTGGGGAGTCGTTTACTTGAATTTGTTATTGCATTGTGCTGTCTTATTAAAAATGATTAACTAAACAGATTATCCAGTTTGTAAGGTTAAACAGTTTGCTGTGCAGAGTTGTGTCCCTTGGGCACACCAGAAACCTGTGATAAAGGGTTCAAATCCTAGTTCGCCCCCGTTATGTTTCTCGGACTGTGAGCACCATACCTGTGCTTATTGGTTTCCCCTAAGTGGTAAATGTCTGAGACCTGCATCACTTTGGGATTTTGTCCTACATCAAGCTGACATGCTGTGATATGACTGGAGTACTGTTCAAAGCAACGTAAAACTTCACCTGCTTGCTCACTCACTCACTCACTCACTCACTCACTCACGTTCAGACTAAGGGGTGGTTCAAAAGCATTGTTGAGGTATCATGAAAAGCTGGTTTGTCAAAGCATTTACTCATTTCAAAGAGTGAGTGGGTGAGTGAGTGAGTGAGTATGGTCTTACTCTGCCTTTAGCAATATTCTAGCAATATCGCAGCGAGGACACCAGAAATGGCCTTCACACATTGTGCCAATGTGGGGAATCGAACCTGGGTCTTCAGCTTGATGTCCTAAGTTTTAGTCCTAACATTTTTAATATGTGCTTTCTTGGTGTCCCTTGACATAAAAGGTCTAAAACAGGCCCAAATTTTCTCTTAAAAGAATATTAATCTTAAATAAAACAATGTTAAAAAAAAATGTAATTTTTGTTATTCACAATATATATTGAACCAAAAAAGTTAGAGATCATGAATATTTTTGGTGATATTTTTTGTTTTGAAGACTGAACACACAATTTCATAAAAATATCCCAAAAAATATTCATGACCTCTAATTTTATTTGTTCAGTATATATTTTTCATGACTTTCAACACATTGTTATATTTTGCATAAAAGTCACGGATCAGAAGTGGATGCGATTCTTCCCGTAAATGAATGTCACAGAGTACATACATATTATGCTTATCCGAACTCTTCCCACCGTTTGGTCCGTTGATGTATATTTCAGCACATATCTTCTCAATGGTGCACCAAACCATACCACTCTCCTCATTTGCTGATCTGTTAAACCAAGTGGGGCTTGAAACATTGATAAAACTCATCACTTGGCGTCCTGGCAGCCGAAATGCTACACACACTGAACTTTATTGCTCAGTTGATGGTGATTTCCACAGGTGTTAGATGTACATATCAGCCGGAACTGCAATTAGCAAATTTTTTAAATTGCATATTTCACTGAAATCCATGTCTGTTGATCAAAGGGGATGGTTGATGTATACATCAGGCCTTGTGTGTCATGGTTTCAGATGGAGCTGTCACCAAGCAGAACCTGCGCAGGTGTATAATATCTGGCTTTTCGAAATTATACACGCTTGTGGTTATGTAGATTTCAGTTGCCAGTTTCATCAATGAGAAATCGCTTGAGTGGAATGGAGATAAGATATGATGAGAAAGTGCTGGATATTGGGACAAACGTACTGTTTACCTTACTACTAATGGTTGTGATGTTAACTGAAGATAGTTTTGCATGGACAACTTCGCAGATATATGTTATTTGTTCTTACCAATGATAATTAGGCGCCTGTTGGCAAGACGTTGAATAAATCTCAATTCTCACCAGTCTTTTCAGCTATATTTGTTTGTGCACTATATATGTTTCAACATACAGGGTTTGAATTTTTAATGCAGAGTTGCATCCCTTAGATGTGCCAGGATCTCATTATCATGGGTTTGAATCCTAGACTGTTAGTATGATATTTATGGTAAAGGACCTGCTTTATTTCAGTCTTTCCTCCTACATTATGCTGACATGACAAGAGTGGGAGGTTGGTTCAGTCACCATCTGCGTCATAGCAAAAGATGTTAAAAGATGCTTGTTGTTACCCTGCCTGGCACTCAGCATTGAAAGGCTCAAACAAGGACTGGTCGGCTCAAAGTCAGTATACTGTGTCTGAGTGGGGTATTCATGTAAAACTGTGGCATGGTGTCTCAGTGGGCTAGCACTATAAACTGGCATCAGTCCTGACTAGTACAAGTTGCCACACACACACATGTGCATGTACGTCGCTATATAAGTGCAATAATCTTGGTCGCGACAGTTAACTCCATTTCACCCCACCTTACCTCACCCCCACCTCACCCTGCTCATCTCACCCACCTCACCTTACATCACCCAATCTCACCTAACCTCACCCCACCTCACCTCAACTCAGCTCCCCTCACTCCACAAGTGCAGTAATCTTGAACGCGACGTGAAGTCCCAGTACACCTCAACTCGTGTTATCTTCCCTCTGTTCCCGTTACACTCAAATTCCATCCCTCCAAGCCCTGATCATCACAAAAGTCTCTCTTGGTTCTTGTAACTTAAGGGTAATAACTTTCAAGCCTTCAATGAACCCCATGCCTGAAGATACATTTTAAAGTGCATATGTCTTCACAAACCATTAACAGAACAAAAAAATAATATGCATGCTTGAAATAGTAATATTTTGTTATTGATTTCACCACAACGAGCCATGCAAAAACTCCATTCGTCCAGCACGAGGCAGCATATCTCCAGCGGCGTTGGCTTCCAACATGAGTATCTGTTAGAGGGGCATGTTTATGTAATCAGTTGGAACATTATATGATCTCTGTAGATCTCAGCCTATAGGAGATAATGACATGAGATCAGTCGAACTAATAACCCTAGTTTGAGCCCACTTAGACCACTTGCCTGGCACTTGTAGCAGCGACCATGAGTTCCTCTGCTATTACCGCATGCCTTCTTTCCTTGTTGGAACAAATAACTACTTTATCTTTTATAATGTTCTTGTGGCATTTTAGTGGAGTTTTTAAAGTCATAGGGCTTTTATTGGGAAATCTAATCGGGAAGATGTCAGTGGGAATGTGTGACTGGTGAAAGGAAATGTCTGTTTTGGGAATTTGTGTTTTTGGTTTTGTGGATGGAATTAAAACACTGGAATCACAAGGTGAGTGGTTGTGGTTCTGTTTTATGCTGGGGTCAGAACTATGCCAGCTATGTGATGGTGGCTCGGAAATTGTTGAGCCTTTCCAGGAAACAGGTGGTTGATAGCATGAACAAATTATTTTGTGTCGGGGTGACAACTTATCGGCCATGTCACAAAATATTACGAGCTGACGCTTCGGCCACAATAATCAATCATAAGATTTTCATCTTAATTTTTCACAAATTAGAGCTGTGAGGTTTTTTATTATTTATATTATTTTGTATTCGGCCACAATAATCAATCATTAGATTTTCATCTTAATTTTTCACAAATTAGAGCTGTGAGGTTTTTTATTATTTATATTATTTTGTATTATATCTTATTTTGTAAATAATTATCTGATCAAGGCATATGCGAACAAAACTTGCTCATGGATGTGATTCAGATTGAACATTAATCGTCCATCACAGTGACATGAGTTCTTGCTCCCAAATGAGTCTTAAGTTTGTTGAGTGCAGCATTAAAGTACAAACAAACACACTGTTATCAAGGCTTTCTCTGGGAGTAAATACTACAGTGAATTTATCTTGCTGACATCTTATTTCAGTCTGCCATTGTAAAAGAATTAAAGTAAATTGATAGAAAACAGCTGTTTGCCTGTTCTGAGGTTGACTTTCATTTACACATAAACAACATGCATTCTAGGTCTGGGACGAGTCCAAATTTACTACCCGGGTATCCATATCCCTATTACCCGACCCTACCCGGGTACCCGCTGTTGGTGTCAAGAGATAGGTACAAAATGTCCGCTTGGGAATAGTTTGACAGTAGTCCTGGCAAAATGAATTCAGATACACGTATAAAACGATGGGTACCCACTGTTGGTGTCAAGAGATAGGTACAAAATGTCCGATTGGCAATAGTTTGACAGTAGCCCTGGCAAAATGTATTTAGACACACGTATAAAAACGATGTGGTCATGCATACACTGAAGTTGACTGAAGTTTTATCTTTGTGAAAACATACATAAGTCAGAAGGAATGCGTTCATAGTCATGAAGAAAAGCGAACATCAGAGACTTGATGTGTAAATATGCAGTTATAGTGAATTTTTGTCATGAAACAATATATCACATGACTAACCATGGGTCCGGGTAGTCCTGTGGGTACCCGGGTCCTACTCAGTACCCACACCACCCGAGTACCCGAGTTAGCCATCCCAGCCCTTGTGCATACTTTGCTTCATAGCAGGGTACAAGAAATAAATTTTCCGGCTGAGAAATCCACATACAGCCTGTTTTCTTCATGGTGGGGTATAAGGGATTTATTCTCCTGCTCAGAAACATATTTCCCTCCTAGGCAGGATACATTGTATTTATCAAGGTCACATGAACCAATCAGATCTCTAAATTCTGACATGACGGTAATTCAAATGTGCTTATTACTGTAATAATATTAAAACCCTGCACAATGTTAAAGTTTACATTTTTATTAACCAAGTTTGTTGTCTTGTTTCGATGGCCTGAAGTGATGTAACATAGTTTTGGACAGTGCACAATTCTCAAGGGGGGTGCACATATTGCATGGGTGCGCACTATAGTCCAGAAAATATAGTATTTAACAATGATTGTCATATACAAAGACTTTAATATACTCACCGAAATATAGTTATGTATTAGACTGAAGAAAAATAATTTTACAAAAGAACCTTCGAATATTAAAGAACTCTCAAGTCTCTTGTGTGCACGGATGATCCAGAGTTGCATCATGGGCATCCCAAGGTGTGTTTGAAACCTACAATCAATGGTTCGAATCCTGGTTCGCCCTGATTGTGTTTCTAGGTTTGTCAGGTCCATACCAGTGCTCGTTCAGCATTCAAGGTTTGTTTTCATGATGGAACTGTATGCAAATTTTTTTTTTAAACATTTAGCTTCCAAGCAAACACTAATTGTCCTTTCCAATAACACATCATAATCCAGTTGATTTGGTATATTTACTTTGATGTGTCATGGTAGCTCACATAAACAACAAAACTGTTTATTGAGAAATAAACATGGTGATACAACAGTTAATACTGCAAATCTGGAACTTAATGCATCTCCAGAGTAATATGATTGCTGACCCCAAGCTGGAAATGCGACTCAATATCAATGCGACTCCCCCACCCCATTCCCAGTGGAAATAGCACCGCTTATTAACACTGAGAAGAGCACTTCCGTAAAAACAATAAACAATGTTTTCCAAAAAATCAACACACAGATTATATGTTTACTCTGTTGACTGGCATTAAGGAGGTTCCAAGGCAATAAAATAATTGAACCAACAACAGTTCACTGATTGGAATGCGGAGAAGGTGTCAACAAGCTTGACACGAGTGGGTAGAACTCTTGACCCCAGCAGTGATAACTCACCAGATGCATATTGTGTAATTCCTATTGTTGGAATAACATTGTTATATACTTGTTACAACAGCTGCATAATAAAACGTGTTTGTGTTATTATTCAAGTTGGTATTTCTGCCATTCAAAGTGTGCAGTGAGGCCATCATATTGTCCATAGTCATTTTGGAGACATAAACGCAAAGTTGATCAATACGAGCTAAGCCCGCTTTTCATTTTTTCGCATTTAATTCACCCACGCGTTAATTTCAAGATTTACAGTATTAATCTTGAAATGCTAAGCGCTGCCATATTTTTCTGGAAATTATTAGTATCATTTAAGGTGTGGGAAAGAGATTTTTGCACCTTTTTTGTAGGTTATTTGATGCAAAACATTCCACAAATACATTCTTGAAGTAGAAAATCACACGGAAGACATAAACTCAACAGTTGGTTAGCTCATTTCTAACATTAAATTTGCAGTTTTTGAAGATGGCATTTTGAAAACTGTTTCTTTAAATAATGTTTACAGTATTTATTGGTTTGGAAATGTCAACAGATTGTTTATCTCAGAAATACTTAAAGATTGCTATACATAAATGCAAAACTGGTTTCTCAATGATGTATTAATGCTCTGATCATTGCTGGAGACTGTAAAAAGGCACATTACTTTCGTTTCCTTCACGAAAAAAGTGCAGAAAAACTCAAGATGAGGGTTCCAGCTGTGAAAGTCATATTGAGGCGACATCACTTCCATAATGTAATCGGGGGCACAGGTGGCCCAGTCGTCTAAGGCGCCGCAATTCGCTGTGCAGAGTTGCGTCCCTTTGGCACACCTGAAACCTATGATTGTGGGTTCAAATCCCGGTTCGCCCCCATTATGTTTCTAGGTTTGTAAGCACCATACCCATGCTCGTGGGTTTCACCGAAGTTGTTCAACGTCAGACCTGCATCACTTCAGGCTTTCCTCCCACATTAAGCTGACACGCCACGATATAACGGGAATACTGTTAAAAGCAGCGTTAAACCCAACTCACTCACTCACTCCATAATGTAATCATAATAAATCTCTGCCAAAATTTCCAGCCACATCAGTGATGACGCCATGTGTAAAAACATGTCTGAAGCAAACATTTTGGTAGTTTTATGTCAAACATTCAGTAAAAACTGAGGCGTTTTAATTTGGCGAAAAACAAACACTTACTTTTTATGTAAATTGTGTGAGTTGTGGGTGCTGCTGGTTGAGCAGGTATTGCTTACCCTTCTTGCAAACATCTGGTGTCATCACTGATTTTCAGTGATCCCTTCACATAGGACCCGTGAAGATTCCGGGGTAGAATAGATCTTCAGCAACCCATGCTTGCCGTAAAAGGTGACTATGCTTGCCGTAAAAGGCGACTATGCTTGTCGTAAAAGGCGACTAACGGGATCGGGTGGTCAGGCTCGCTGACTTGGTTGATGCATGTCATCGATCCCAATTGCGTGGACCGATCTCATGATATCAATCACTGGATTGTCTGGTCCAGACTCGATTATTTACAGACCGCCGTCATATAGCTGGAATATTGCTGAGTGCGGCGTTAAACAACAAACCAAACCAAAAAACCTTCACATAGTATTCATCCCTGTTGCTATTTGTGCCCAATGGAATCTGTCTCAGCAGATAATAGAGACTACCATATTCGACGTAATAAGCGCCCAGGGTGCTCTCAAAATTAGAAATAGGTGTCTCTTATCAGAATATTATTTTGGTGATAAAAACAGAGTTGAAAGATAAATTTCATGGTTTATGCTGACATATTTATGTTTATGTACGACAGATATATTTTTCCAGAATTTAATTGCCCATAATTAAGGGTGCATATAACACACGGGTGTGTATTATACACGAATAAATACGTCTTGTGTACAATGATCAATCGGAAGGGGTGCTAATTTGGATTGTTCACTAGCCAATATATTAGCAAATGTCGCCGTGGGCGCTTATTTGAGCGGGGCGCTTATTACGTCGAATAGGGTAATTATTCTCTGGCATTAATGGTTCATATTATATGTTCACGAAACTTGACTCATTTTAAAAAAAAATGGATAATATCGTTTGCCTAGTATCTGTAGACGAGTCGCTTCTTTTGCCATGTCATTTTCTATGATGATCCAGCTATAATGATGAGTTATCACATGCCACACTACCCATGAAGATCCGGGGTAGAATAGGTCCCCAGCAGCCCATGCTTGCCGTAAAAGACAACCATGCTTGTCATAAGAGGCGACTAACGGGATCGGGTGGTCAGGCTCGCTGGCTTGGTTGATGCATGTCATCGATCCCAATTGCGTGGATTGATGCTCATGATGTCAATCACTGGATTGTCTGGTCCAGACTTGATTATCTACAGACCGCCATCATACAGCTGGAATATTGCTGAGAGAGGCACTTAACAAACAAACAAACAAACAAACAAATTTCAAAACAACATTCACTCTGTTACTTGTTACTTGTTACTTCATTTCTGGAATGTTCTATGTTGTTCAGTCTCCTGTTATTATTATAGTCCATGACCCTGTTTCTTCCAATTATCCTGTAGATGTCAAGATGCTGGCTCAATTTCACACTGTGCACTAATGACAGCTGTCTAGATCTGAATTTGCAAAGGGCACTAGACCATGGTTGTTGAGTTAATCTCACCTTAATAAGAAATAGGAATGACTGTTCAATACACAACTCAGATGCAGCAAATGCTAAGGTCCTATTGTCATTATTTAGTGACATCGGAAACATAATAGTGTTTTTTTGTTTGTTTGTTTAATGCAACACTCAGCGATATTCTGATGCAATTGGGATATGATGACATGCAATCAAGCAAGTCACTGTACCAGATTCATTTGGTCGCCTTTCATGACAAACCAAATTTTTTTTGGTCTGTTTTTATTTTTTTATAATCTGTTTATTTCTCTAGAGCATTAACAAAGTTTTGCATATCAATATATAACCAGCAGTTGAAGAGGACCCAGTGTTACAGTGTAAACAAATAAACAATAAACATTCTCCATTGTTTTTCTCAGTTACAATAACAATGTCATTCAAAGAATAGAAATTATACAATGGGTATCCGGTGAGTTAAGTTATCACGACTGGGGTCCAAAGTTCTACCCACTCATGTCAAACAAGGCATCATTGAACACCAGCATTAAAGTTGGGCGCACCCACGCAAAACTGCATCTGAAGCCGACATGAACCAACAAGCATGCTCCGATAGTCTTCATCACACTTATCCCCAGATCTACAGCTTTTGTCTTGTCATACTTTCTCCGCATACTAATCAGTAAACTGATGCTGATTCAATTATATTATTGCCAGGGATCCGGGAAATGGGTCTTTGGCCGGACTTGTCCAAATGTGACTGCAAAATGTCTGATTTGAAATAGTGCAAACCAGACATTTTAAACTTCGGTCAACATCAGTCTCCACAAGCACAGTGACCTACATCCCGATAGGTTGAAATTGTATATATTAGATCTATGTATTTATCTTGTGTTGTAGGCTATAAAACATGTCGTAAATATATCTCCTTAAGCAAATTTAGGTGAACGAAAAGGTATAACAAGAGACCATATAATTAGGAGTTCAACATACTGTGTTTTCAATGTAGAGCTAGGTTACCTGTAGATTTAGCCGCATGAAATTGAATTTGGAACCGAACACGCAGCTCGTAAACAGCCGTTCAGATTTCGGTCGATTGCAGGATTTGCAAACCATGTGTACCGTCAACTTAGTTGCCACAAATATTTTCAAAATATTTTCATGTTTTTCATCAAGGTACTCACATGATTTGATGCACTTTCTGAAGTAAAACCCTTCTTATTACAATATGGATATTGATTATCGATCAGATCGTCTTCACTGGGCGACACCATTTTATTTGAAGCAAATGCAAGTGATGCAAGAGTTTGAATCTGATTGGTCAAGATGGGGGGACATAGAAGGGACGTAACTCGTAATAGCCACTGGTGGCGGTACGATCGAGCCACGAAACTCCAGCCTAGTCTAGCAAGGGTGGAAAGTGGACTTTTATGGTCAGTTAACTCCCTTGCTTTGGGAAGATGTCAATAGGGGTTTGCAAACTGGCTATTGTTTCTCCTGTGAACATATATTTGTTTTCACCATTTCTTGTTGAAGACCTTGTTTCTCAGGACAATTGCATTTTTCAAGGAATCATCTGAAGAACCAAATTTCCAAATATGTGCATCACTTTGTAAAATGAGCAGAGTTAGCTCCCCTTCACAACTCAGACACAATGTCCTTCCCAGCTTGTGACACCTTCGTGACCCTCCAGGTGTCATCACTGCCACCAGTGTAGAAATGGCCAATACAAGAATCTTGAAACGTTACCCTGAAACCCAAAATGTAGTGACACCATTATACGGGTTAGTTAAAAGTGAGTGAGTATTGTTTTACTCCGCTTTTAGCAATATTCCAGCAACATCACGACAGGGGACACCAGAAATGGGCTTCACATATTAGGCCCATGTGGGGAATCGAACCCGGGTCTTTGGTGTGACGAGCGAACGCTTTAACCACTAGGCTACCCCACCACCCCAATTAGGAAAAGGCTTACAAATAACTTACCATGTCTTTATGAGTTTAAATTTGTTTGTTTAATCAGTTTTTGTTTGAGATTGCAGACTAAAGCACTAAATCACCAAACTTTCGTTTTTACGAACTAATTACATGATAGCTGAAATGAAATTGAAAAACTATGAAAATAAAATAATGTTTTTGTGCATAAAACTTGCTTAATTTCCATTTGCTTTTTCCTCCACCAAGAATAAACCCAGTACGATCTTACCATCTCTCTTTCGTTCAAAGATTATCTCTGAGAAATGCAAACAGATAATGAAACCGAACAATCTGCAGCTTGGCCAGTTGATGATGTGTTCAATACAACCACTTTTCAGTAGTATTTTGCATGATTTGGGTCACAAAATACTCCAAAGAAACATCAAGCTCATTTATCCAGAGGCAACATGATTGCCCCTAATTTCATTAAAATATATTGGGGTTTTTCTGTCTCTGTAGTCTGTTGATAATCTGACTACTTCGTTTCATAAATATCCAAGAAAGGTTTGCCAAGTTTGGAAGTGCTATTAAGTTTTACGACAATTTATTAATGAAATATGCCTCATTGTCGTTGTTGACCTTTCTGAACTTGACGTGTATGAATGTCATTCGTTAAGTAATCCTGTTGTATGCAAATTAGATTGCCTATCTGGGATGTAGGACTGGAACGAGTCCAAATTTACTACCTGGGTACCCACCTCCCTATTACCCGACCCTACCCGGGTACCCACTGTAGGTCTCAGAAGATGTCTCAAAATGTCCGATTGGGAACATTTTTGGCAAAGCCCTGGCAAAACGTATTTACAATCTGGTCATTCATACACTGAAGTTGAATTAAGTTATATCTTCATTCAACCATATGAAAAATCAGAAGGAATGGGTGCACAGTCAGAAAGAAATGCAAACATTAGTGACGTGTAGTGTTACCATAGAGTTCTAGATAATTTTTGTCATTAAACAATTTATCATGTGACTAACCACGGGTCCGGGTAGTCCTGTGGGTACCTGGGTCCTACTCAGTACCCACCCGACCCGGGTACCCGAGTTACCCGTCGCAGTCCAACTAGGATGCTAGCAAACTAAAAGCCAATGAATTAAATTATGGAAGATTAAAAATGCCAAGAAACTGAAGAGAACAGTCCATGTCAGGAAGTGATAAGTACTAAGCTGATTATATACTTCCCTTCAACCCTTCAGGCACCTGTTGGGACTATCGAAGTTTTATTTCCAGTTTAATTTGTTAAATCATCACCATATGGATTTAATTGCCAGTTGATTACGAGATAGGCCCATCTGGAGCAAACAGGCACCCAGCAGGTGACCGTGATGAGGGTCGCTAAGCTTGGAGCGTCCCGAACGGATCGGGAGGTAACACACCCATGTATGTGTATGGATTTAATCGAAAAACTTACTCATAGAATCTGTCATTGTAAACTTCCTGTTCTTTGTGTTTACTCATGGGACAATGGAGGCAAATTTTGAAATCAATGAAAAATGTTGTTTTGCGTGAGAATTGGTGTCTCATGTGTGAGACTTGGAGGTTTCATCAAATAGAAGAGGGTTGACAGGTCTGGGAATAGTATTCGGCGTCCTGACAGTCATCACTTGTTTTTAAACAACAACCGTCAGCTCCTTGCATGGTTGTAGGCTGCCTAGCACAGTGGGGAGCTGTGACTTGTGACAGTGATAGGATGGTATATGGAGTGTGAATAGACTAACACCGTGAGGAGCTTTAACATTGTGAGAAGTAAACTAAAACTTAATACCGTATTCAACGTAATAAGCGCCCAGGGCGCTCTCAAAATTACAAATAGGGGGCGCTTATTAGAATATTATTTTGAGTTGAAAGATCGTAAATTTCGTGGTTTATGCTAACAGCCTGAAATGTTTACATACGACAGATATATTTTTCCAGAAGTTAATTGCCTGTAATTAAGGGTGATATAACACACGAGTGCGTATTATACACAAATAAATAAGTCTTGTGTACATTGATCAATCGGAAGGGGTGCTGATAGGGATTGTTCACTAGCCAATATGTTAGCAAATACCGCCGTGGGCGCTTATTAGAGCGAGGCGCTTATTACGTTGAATACGGTACCTGTGTTTGTGCAGCGGTTCTCAGGGGAGGGAAGGGGAATAGAATCTGTGACTTTCTATTTGTCAGTTTTACGTTTTGGCTGATATAGCTGGCTGCATTGTCTAATCACATATTTACCATGTGACAATATACCTGTCAAAGACAAGCAACCCGTCACATGAACGCAAACTTCACCTCAGTGTCAAATTCCTAATTGGTCATCCAACTCCCAAGATAAGATTCAATCCATGGACCTTCTGATCTGAGGTCGGACCCTCGGACCCGACCCCTTCAGCGGCCTGACCGGACCTCAGCCTGTGGCCTTGGTCAGACCAGCTCAGGGATCAGGTCTGAGGGTCCTTGTTTTCGCATATTGACCTCATCAAGAGTAATTATTTTAATTATGATATATAGTTAGTATATGCATGCATATTAGGTATACATTGCATGCATACTAGGGCTGGGACGAATCCAAATTTACTCCCTGGGTACCCAACCCCCTATTACCCGACCCCACCTGGCTACCCACTGTAGGTCTCAATTGATAGGTACAAAATGTCTGATTGGGAATAGTTTGAACAGAAAAGTCATAAAGGTACATTATGAAACTGGTCATGCACACACTGATGTTGACTGAAGCTTTATCTTTATTCAAACATATAAAGTCAGAAGCAATAGTCAAAAAGAAATGCGAACATTCATGACTTGTAGTGTAACCATGGAGTTCTGGATCATTTTTGTCATTAAACAATATATCATGTGACTAACCATGGGTCTGGGTAGTCCTGTGGTTCCCCGGGTCCTACTCAGTACCCACCCGACCCGGGTACCCGAGTTAGGTCAGGACCCACCCAACCCAAGTGCCGTCTCGAGTAACGTTAACTGACCTAATGCATATATATCCTAGACATTATGGTGGCATGATCCCATACCTTGCTACACTAGCATACAATGACATGACAAGAGCAATTACCAAAGCCAGATCTGTGAAGATCCGGGGTAGAATTGGTCTTCAGCAATCCATGCTCGCCATAAAAGGCGACTATGCTTGTAGTAAGAGGCGACTTACGGGAACGGGTGGTCATGCTCGCTGACTTGGTTGATGCATGTCATTACATCCTAATTGCATGGATCGATGCTCATGATGTCGATCACTGGATTGTCTGGTCCAAACTCTTATTTACAGACCGGCGTCATATAGCTGGAAAATTGCTGAGTGCAGCGTTATACAACAAAAAAACAAAACAAAACCAATGCCATCATGGCACAATAACACATCAGCCAAGCCAAAGTGCCAGACCATCCGATCCAGCTCGGCAACTTTGACAAAAACATAGATTACTTGGCCCCACTTCTATCCCCAAATTCCCACATGAATCATGAATTTATAAATATAAAGAAAATAAAGTCACAAAGTTCAGGTTCCAAAACATAGATGATTACTTGGGCATCCCCCTTGGCAGTCATTTTCCACGGTGAGTTTTCAACATAAAATAAGATCATAAAACAGGATCAACAGCATGTATGACAATGAAGACACTGGTCACTGCATCCTGTCCCTCATATAACCCAGGCTCCGACCCCGACAAGCGACTCTCAACGACACCGTTAATTACGATTAATTGGATTATGGACGACAATCAAAGAATTGATTAATAGTAATCGCTTTCCCTCATCCATTAATTAACTGATAGATGCTGTTTGGGGGAACATCAAAGCCGACTTACAGCTCCCGACTCTGCTCAAACTGAAGTAAAGAAAATCTATGTTTATTTTATTGTCACCGTTATGGTCGTGAAATGGTAATTATCGTCCAGTGATACCACCTGACTTGCACTGCGGCCATAAAGGCTGGGGCGTGCATGTGACAAATCTAATTTGTGCGGAGGAAATGTACATGTAGTAGGTGTTTACTGCGAAGACAGAGTTCGTGGTGCTTTATAGTGGGTTTAAATTCAGAGGAAGCGTGCATGGTAAACGCGGCTCGACCAGGCGAAAGTATTTATCGCCAGATAAATTGCAGGTTTGAAAAGGGTGAAGAATTCGAAGGAATTGGATTACATGGATTCAGTCTTGTATAAGACATCCTGATTTTGAAAAGAACATAGGAAAAAGGGTGGCGTGTTGGAATGTTTTATGACAAAGCGAGTTTATTTCGATGTTCTATCTATTGAAATGGTTAAATGAGGGACTGGGAAAGAAATGGATTCTGAATAGGAGTATTTTAGCTGCTTCATGAACACAAGTCACGCTGAGTGTACATTATTTATCACTCATGCGCACCACTGGAAAATTGCATATAATTCATATTGAAATAAAATAAGGATTCCTAAACAAAGCAACATTTCTCAGGCACATTGTTCTCAAAATTGAGGGGGCGGTTCGTTTTGAGAACAAAAGTAATAAGGGAGTAACACTTTATAATTTTATTTTATGACCAGCAAATGCAACTTGGCACTGAACTCTGCTCTTTAAGACATTGTCAGTTGTCAAGCATGGCTAACAGAGAATTTAATGAAATGAATATTTTTTGCCAACAAAAATGTCTGACACTCAAGATTTCCCATGATGTGCTGATGCCCAAAAATACATTTCCTTTTTTTTACCTAAAATGCTGTATATCTGTGTGCCAATTAACATTTATATCAAATAAATACATCGCTGTTCAAACATTCTTTCATGGTGGAAGGATTACTGTTTAGCAAATCTGTCCAGCCCCTGAGTTTTCAGCCGTACAATTGACTGCTGGTTCAGTGTTCCCTCACTATTGCGCCGTTCAATATAACGCCAACTTGGTTATAGTGCGCGGTAATGCATGGCTGCCAAAATTTAGTTACATTTTTTATAAACTCAAGTTTTACACTGACACCATATTTTTCCCATTTCAAAAAACATTAGCATGTAACGCCAGAAATACCAGTCAACAAATCCGAACTGAAGTTCACAATTTAATCCCATTATTAGACTATCTGGTTATGAAATCATGTTCATTGTAATAACTGGACATATGTTTGTAATTTATTTTATTAATTTTATTCAAAATTTCATTCCGTATTGTTGACATTAATTTTGGCAAAATCGTGTGTGAAGTGATTAATAGATCACACAACTCACTGTTATTTACTGCAACCACGAGAATGGAAACATTCATCATAAATGCCATACTTTGACTCGTTTAAAGTCATATTTGTGGCAGTGTGACTATTATATGTCAACATGGCGTTTTCGCAATCGAAATACCTGTGGTGATGGAAGTCCCTTTGGTGTCTGGTCAAATGTATTCACAATTGTGTGTAATTGGTTGATCTTAGAGATCCTGCAACTATTGATACAACCTTTTTTTAGGGAAACTATTCTCCTTAGAAGGTATTTACCGTATTCAACATAATAAGTGCCCCGCTCTATTAAGTGCCCACAAGGATATTTGCTAATATATTGGCTAATAAACAATCCGCATTAGCACCCTTCCATTGATCAATGTACACAAGACTTATTTATTCGTGTATAATACGCACTCGTGTGTTATATGCACCCTTAATTATGGGCAGTTAAATTCTGGAAAAATATATCTGTCGTGTATATCATACGCACAGACGAAATTTACGATCTTCCAACTCTCTCACCAAAATTATATTCTTATAAGAGCCCCCTATTTTTAATTTTGAGAGCGCCCTGGGCACTTATTATGTCAAATACGGTAAGGCTCAGAGTTGAAACTTTGTGTAATGTCAATATAACTGTTGTGTATTGCAACAATGTTATATGATACATTAATTCTTGCAGATTAAGAAACATTGTTAAACTTTAGTTAACTTGTTTCAAATTTGTTAATAATTTCGTTAGTATTTATGCTGAAATATTTAAACTGACAGCAACATTTGTATTGTGTCTGTCTTTGTTGACAAGGTGAACTACAGTGCCATCTAAGGTCAAGGTCACCAGAAAACATATTGTAAATAAAAAACAATGCACAATCAGTAATGATTATTGAAAGAATATTTACATCCTTATCACAACTGTCACAAGTCTATGTGATTTGCCAAAATCAGACTTGACATCAGTCGTGCCTAGAAAGTGCTTACTGAATAAGCTTGAGGCATGTCATTTTCTGTTTGGAAATCCTACAAAAGTAGACATGTCTCAAAACTACCTAAGCGACACCGTCAGACGAGAAGAGCATAGAATGCTCTTATTAAGTTAGCTTAATCTCAAGACATGGGGCTTTCTGCTCTGAAATCTGTTGAAAAGAAAAGTGATATACAATCTCATCATGAGGGCCATGGGAAATCTTTGAAATTTTAACAAATAGGATCCAGTTTGTACAGTGATAGATATACTAGTGGAAGTAACGATCATCAAACTGCTGCTGTTTGTTTGTTTGTTGTTTAACATCGCACTCAGCAATATTCCAGCTTTATGATGGCAGTCTGTAAAATTATCGAGTCTGGACCAGACAATCCAGTGATTGACATCATGAGCATCGATCCACGCAATTGGGATCGATGACATGTATCAACAAAGTCAGCGAGCCTGACCACCCGATCCCGTTAGTCGCCTTTTATGACAAGCATAGTCACCTTTTACGGCAAACATGGGTTGCTGAAGACCTATTCTACCCAGGATCTTCACTGGTTAGACATCTGGTATTTTTTACCCTAATCCTCATTAATCAGCCATTACAAGCACGGGATACTGGTGACTGTTTCTTCCCTGAATCCCTAATCCTCATTAATCGGCTATTAGACCCATGAAGATCCGGGGTAGAATAGGTCTTCAGCAACCCATGCTTGCTGTAAAAGGCAACAACGCTTATCGTAAGAGGCGACTAACGGGATCGGGTGGTCAGACTCGCTGACTTGGTTGATGCATGTCATCATATCCCAATTGCATGGATCAATGGTCATGATGTCAATCACTGGATTGTCTGTTCCAGGCTCGATTATTTACAGACCTCCGTTATATAGCTGGAATATTGCTGAGTGCGGCGTTAAGCAACAAACAACAACATTAATCAGCTATTACAAGCATGGGGTACTGGTAACTGTTTCTTCCCAGAATCCCTAATCCTCATTAATCAGACATTACAAGCACGGGATACTGGTGACTGTTTCTTCCCAGAATCCTGAATCTTCATTTATAACCCATTACAAGCTTGGGATACTGGTAACTGTTTCTTCCCTGAATCCCTAATCCTCATTAATCAGACATTACAAGCATGGAGTACTGGTAACTGTTTCTTCCCTGAATCCCTAATCCTCATTAATCAGACATTACAAGCATGGGATACTGGTGACTGTTTCTTCCCTGAATCCCTAATCCTCATTAATCAGACATTACAAGCACGGGATACTGGTGACTGTTTCTTCCCTGAATCCCTATTCCTCATTAATCAGCCATTACAAGCATGGGATACTGGTGACTGTTTCTTCCCTGAATCCCTAATCCTCATTAATCAGACATTACAAGCATGGGATACTGGTGACTGTTTCTTCCCTGAATCCCTCATCCTCATTAATCAGCCATTACAAGCATGGGATACTGGTGACTGTTTCTTCCCTGAATCCCTAATCCTCATTAATCAGACATTACAAGCATGGGATACTGGTGACTGTTTCTTCCCTGAATCCCTCATCCTCATTAATCAGCCATTACAAGCATGGGATACTGGTGACTGTTTCTTCCCTGAATCCCTAATCCTCATTAATCAGACATTACAAGCACGGGATACTGGTGACTGTTTCTTCCCTGAATCCCTAATCCTCATTAATCAGACATTACAAGCACGGGATACTGGTGACTGTTTCTTCCCTGAATCCCTCATCCTCATTAATCAGCCATTACAAGCATGGGATACTGGTGACTGTTTCTTCCCTGAATCCCTCATCCTCATTAATCAGACATTACAAGCACGGGATACTGGTGACTGTTTCTTCCCAGAATCCCTCATCCTCATTAATCAGCCATTACAAGCATGGGATACTGGTGACTGTTTCTTCCCTGAATCCCTCATCCTCATTAATCAGACATTACAAGCATGGGATACTGGTGACTGTTTCTTCCCAGAATCCTGAATCTTCATTTATAACCCATTACAAGCTTGGGATACTGGTAACTGTTTCTTCCCTGAATCCCTAATCCTCATTAATCAGACATTACAAGCATGGGGTACTGGTAACTGTTTCATCCCTGAATCCCTAATCCTCATTAATCAGACATTACAAGCATGGGATACTGGTGACTGTTTCTTCCCTGAATCCCTAATCCTCATTAATCAGACATTACAAGCACGGGATACTGGTGACTGTTTCTTCCCAGAATCCTGAATCTTCATTTATAACCCATTACAAGCTTGGGATACTGGTAACTGTTTCTTCCCTGAATCCCTAATCCTCATTAATCAGACATGACAAGCATGGGGTACTGGTAACTGTTTCATCCCTGAATCCCTAATCCTCATTAATCAGACATTACAAGCATGGGATACTGGTGACTGTTTCTTCCCTGAATCCCTATTCCTCATTAATCAGACATTACAAGCACGGGATACTGGTGACTGTTTCTTCCCTGAATCCTGAATCTTCATTTATAACCCATTACAAGCTTGGGATACTGGTAACTGTTTCTTCCCTGAATCCCTAATCCTCATTAATCAGACATTACAAGCATGGGGTACTGGTAACTGTTTCATCCCTGAATCCCTAATCCTCATTAATCAGACATTACAAGCATGGGATACTGGTGACTGTTTCTTCCCTGAATCCCTAATCCTCATTAATCAGACATTACAAGCACGGGATACTGGTGACTGTTTCTTCCCAGAATCCTGAATCTTCATTTATAACCCATTACAAGCTTGGGATACTGGTAACTGTTTCTTCCCTGAATCCCTAATCCTCATTAATCAGACATTACAAGCATGGGGTACTGGTAACTGTTTCATCCCTGAATCCCTAATCCTCATTAATCAGACATTACAAGCATGGGATACTGGTGACTGTTTCTTCCCTGAATCCCTAATCCTCATTAATCAGACATTACAAGCATGGGATACTGGTGACTGTTTCTTCCCTGAATCCCTAATCCTCATTAATCAGACATTACAAGCATGGGATACTGGTGACTGTTTCTTCCCTGAATCCCTCATCCTCATTAATCAGACATTACAAGCATGGGATACTGGTGACTGTTTCTTCCCTGAATCCCTCATCCTCATTAATCAGACATTACAAGCACGGGATACTGGTGACTGTTTCTTCCCTGAATCCCTAATCCTCATTAATCAGACATTACAAGCATGGGGTACTGGTAACTGTTTCATCCCTGAATCCCTAATCCTCATTAATCAGACATTACAAGCATGGGATACTGGTGACTGTTTCTTCCCTGAATCCCTAATCCTCATTAATCAGACATTACAAGCATGGAATACTGGTGACTGTTTCTTCACTGAATCCCTAATCCTCATTAATCAGACATTACAAGCATGGGATACTAGTGACTGTTTCTTACTAGTGACTGTTTCTTCCCTGAATCCCTAATCCTCATTAATCAGACATTACAAGCATGGGATACTGGTGACTGTTTCTTCCCCGAGTCTCCAATCATGTAAACACCAGTTTTCATCATAAAAAAGGTGTCATATTATCATCTCCTGCCTGCCTCAATGGAATTTCTTTAGATTAGGGATCAGAATGCCAATGAGATCAAAGATTGCTTCTACTTCAGAAATTTTAAGCGGCTGTCTGTCTTTGTGGAGCCTGTGGCATCAAGATTGGCATCAGGGGGCGTGATGGTGCATCATATCAACACTTGCGTTGTTGTCAAGTTGTTTGGGCTTGATCCATAAACAGACCAAAAATGTGAAAAGATATGTGAACTAATTTAAGCTGTGGATTCTATATTTAAGCCACTTCTTAATGTTTTTTACATTGCACCTTTTGACTTGCAATCTGCTCAAGGCCCGTCCTTAATATTCTTAAGGCCTCCCTCTCTGGATATGCCTTTGGTGTTGCTCATACTTTCAGTCACTGGTTTGTCTGGTTTGCTTACCCATACAATTTTGGCCGCATGATACTATGCATTGAATATACATGAAGATCCGGGGTAGGTCTTCGGCAACCCATTCTTGCTGTAAAAGGCAACTATGCTTGTCGTAAGGCGCTACTAATGGTATCGGGTGGTCAGGCTCGCTGACTTGGTTGATGCATGTCATCGTATCCCAATTGCATGGATCGATGCTCATGATGTCAATCACTGGATTTTCTGTTCCAGACTCGATTATTTACAGACCTCCGTTATATAGCTGGAATATTGCTGAGTGCGGCGTTAAGCAACAAACAACAACATTAATCAGCTATTACAAGCATGGGGTACTGGTAACTGTTTCTTCCCAGAATCCCTAATCCTCATTAATCAGACATTACAAGCACGGGATACTGGTGACTGTTTCTTCCCAGAATCCTGAATCTTCATTTATAACCCATTACAAGCTTGGGATACTGGTAACTGTTTCTTCCCTGAATCCCTAATCCTCATTAATCAGACATTACAAGCATGGGGTACTGGTAACTGTTTCATCCCTGAATCCCTAATCCTCATTAATCAGACATTACAAGCATGGGATACTGGTGACTGTTTCTTCCCTGAATCCCTAATCCTCATTAATCAGACATTACAAGCATGGGATACTGGTGACTGTTTCTTCCCTGAATCCCTATTCCTCATTAATCAGACATTACAAGCATGGGATACTGGTGACTGTTTCTTCCCTGAATCCTGAATCTTCATTTATAACCCATTACAAGCTTGGGATACTGGTAACTGTTTCTTCCCTGAATCCCTAATCCTCATTAATCAGACATTACAAGCATGGGGTACTGGTAACTGTTTCATCCCTGAATCCCTAATCCTCATTAATCAGACATTACAAGCATGGGATACTGGTGACTGTTTCTTCCCAGAATCCCTAATCCTCATTAATCAGACATTACAAGCACGGGATACTGGTGACTGTTTCTTCCCAGAATCCTGAATCTTCATTTATAACCCATTACAAGCTTGGGATACTGGTAACTGTTTCTTCCCTGAATCCCTAATCCTCATTAATCAGACATTACAAGCATGGGGTACTGGTAACTGTTTCTTCCCCGAGTCTCCAATCATGTAAACACCAGTTTTCATCATAAAAAAGGTGTCATATTATCATCTCCTGCCTGCCTCAATGGAATTTCTTTAGATTAGGGATCAGAATGCCAATGAGATCAAAGATTGCTTCTACTTCAGAAATTTTAAGCGGCTGTCTGTCTTTGTGGAGCCTGTGGCATCAAGATTGGCATCAGGGGGCGTGATGGTGCATCATATCAACACTTGCGTTGTTGTCAAGTTGTTTGGGCTTGATCCATAAACAGACCAAAAATGTGAAAAGATATGTGAACTAATTTAAGCTGTGGATTCTATATTTAAGCCACTTCTTAATGTTTTTTACATTGCACCTTTTGACTTGCAATCTGCTCAAGGCCCGTCCTTAATATTCTAAAGGCCTCCCTCTCTGGATATGCCTTTGGTGTTGCTCATACTTTCAGTCACTGGTTTGTCTGGTTTGCTTACCCATACAATTTTGGCCGCATGATACTATGCATTGAATATACATGAAGATCCGGGGTAGGTCTTCGGCAACCCATTCTTGCTGTAAAAGGCAACTATGCTTGTCGTAAGGCGCTACTAATGGTATCGGGTGGTCAGGCTCGCTGACTTGGTTGATGCATGTCATCGTATCCCAATTGCATGGATCGATGCTCATGATGTCAATCACTGGATTGTCTGGTCCAGACTTGACTTTTTACAGACCGCCATCATATAGCTGGAATATTGCTGAGTGGGGCGTTAAACAACAAACAAACAAGCGTTAATGTCCTTACAGTACTTGATGTCTGTACAAGCTCGGTGACTTGGTTGATTGTGTGCCATCAATTCAGGATGGTGTGGATCGTTGTCTTGTTCAGATTTGATTATTTACAGCTGCCATCATATAGTTGGAATAGTGCTGAGTGTGGTATTTAACAACAAACAAACAAATAATTTTGTCCATAATGCCACACTTGATCAGCAATATTCCAGCAATGTTCACTGAACCTGATCCATTTAGTCACTCTCACAAGTTGCCATCTTCCCGAGGCAAGTGAGTTAACTGACCATAAAAGTCCAGTTTCCACCCTTGCCGAACTAGGCTGGTATTATGGAGTTACATTTTGGCTGGACTAACGAGTCTATGCATAGTCCAATCAAAATCACACTCCGAAATCGAAATCCAGTTCGTAAACTGTCATGCAGATTTCGGTCGATTGCAGGATTTGCAAAGCATGTGCACCGCTTACTCCTTGTCAACAGATATTTTCTCAATCTTTTCATGTTTTAATCAAGGTGCTCACGTGATTTGATGCACTTCACGATGTAAGACTCATTATCGCTTAATACATCAAATAAGGTAATACACATAAAGAGATCTTTGGAGATCAAGTTCCAGTGCAGATATGAGTAGGAAGACTTTCTGTCGGTTGTTTATGAGGTCCTTTACTGTACTTATTGCAAAGGCACTAATCATATTAAACAAATGAATACAATAAGGTGTAAGAACAAAACTGCAAGAGTGATATGTCAATTTGTTTCCAGTTATTCTTATTCATAGCTTCAGTTAGTGTGTAAAGATAGGCCCCAGTTTTAAATGCCTGTCCACAAAAGCGACAACAATGTAGACAGTGTGGCAGATTCTGGTGTGCCTGCATGATGCATCCTTTGTGATGCCAAATGATTTTTTTTTTCATTTTATTTGTTGATCTTCAAATCACCCTATGGTCGGTTGCAGAATGACTTTCTAATAAAAGTGTTGGTGAGCTGTGAAGTTATTATTCTACCTTGGGCAAATTATTAACTCACTTGACTGAATTTGTTTGTTGTTTATTGTTTAACACCACACCCAGCAATATCCCAGCTATATGACAGCGGTCTGTAAATAATTGAATCTGGACCAGACAATCCCTGGACCAGTACACTGTGTGAAGCCCATTTCTGGTGTCCCCCGCCGTGATATTGCTGGAATATTGCTAAAAGCGGCATAAAACCATACTCACTCACTCACTCAAATATGTGCATGTCATGTCAGTACAGGAGACAAAATTAGGACTTTGATTGCATGTCATCGTACACTGATGGCTTTAGCTGCCAGCCCAGACTCAATTATTCACAAGACACTGTCATATATCTTTGAAACTGCTGACTGTTGTGGAACATCAAACAGCAAATATTGCTGTAGCTTACAGGTACACAGCAAACCCTCATACCCTTTATTTTCTTCATTTTCCCGTGAAGATTCCGGGGTTAGAATAGGTCTTCAGCAACCCATGTTTGCCGTAAAAGGTGACTATGCTTGTCATAAAAGGCGACTAACGGGATCAGGTGGTCAGGCTCACTGACTTGGTTGATGCATGTCATCGATCCCAATTGCTTGGATGGATGCTCATGATATCAATCACTGGATTGTCTGTTCCAGACCGCTGTCATATAGCTGGAATATTGCTGAGTGCGGCGTTAAACAACAAACCAAAATCATTTTCAATGACAACAATCTCATTTTTTTTCTATATTGATCACATTGTTTAACATATACACTTACAACCATATATGTTATGTTTGATACTTTCCACTTGAAAATTTAACACAGATCTAACATACCGTATTCGACGTAATAAGCGCCCAGGGCGCTCTCAAAATTAAAAATAGGGGGCCCTTAGTAGAATATTATTTTGTTGAAAAAAAAACAGAGTTGAAAGATTGTAAATTTCGTGGTTTATGCTGACAGCCTGAATGATACAAAAGAAAAGTCTGTGTGTATTATACACGACAGATATATTTACAGAATTAAATTGCCCATAATTAAGGGTGCATATAACACACGAGTGCATATTATACACGAATAAATATGTTTTGTGTACAGTGATCAATCGTAAGGGGTGCTAATGGGGATTGTTCACTAGCCATTATATTAGCAAATATCCCCGTGGGCGCTTATCAGAGCGGGGCACTTATTACGTCGATTACGGTATTTTGTAAAACATTTGACAAGCTGTTTACTTGTTTTGAGAAATTCAAATTTTCACATGCCATTGTTGCTTATGCCTGTATAATCATCTTTCATGAGGTATGTGACTTGTAATTTTAACATGGATGCTTGCATGTGTATCATTTTCAGCATCATCCACTCAGAACACTAAGTAGTTCTGGTGATTAGGAGATTTTTCTCTTCACGCTCACAGTTTAACGTAATAATAACAGCTAACATGTTTGTTTCAAATATGATTAATGGGCCTTCCTTATGCTAAGTGAAAACTCCTTTGAATGATTTCGGTGGAATATGCAACAGGTATTTTACAGTGGAGTGTCTTTGATCACGCAGTTGTTATTTTGACCTTTGTATGTACTATAATTATTTGTGTCAAGTTGAATGAGAGAACGAGAAGTACCGTATTCGACATAATAAGCGCCTAGGGCGCTCTCAAAATTACCAATAGGGGGCTCTTATTAGAACATTATTTTGGTAAAAAGAGTTGAAAGATAAGTTTCGTGGTTTATGCTGACAGCCTGAAATGTTTATATATGACAGATTTTTTTTTCCAGAACGCTTATTGGAGCGGGGCACTTATTACATCGAATACGGTAGGTGTTTATGAAACTATGTTTACTCCAAGACAGAATGGAATTCCAAATTCACATACTGTGTTGATTGTGACGTTGTAAAGCCGACAACGTCATGGTCACATGTACCCTATGTTTTTGTTTCGTTTGTTGTTTAATGCCACACACAGCAGTATTCAAGGTATATGATGTCGGTCCGTAAATAATCGAGTCTGGACCAGACAATCCAGTGATTGATAACATTCACGAACTAGGCTTGAATTATTGAGTTTGGTTTGTTAACTTCCAGGCAGATTTCGGTTGATTGCAGGATTTGCAAAGCATGTGTATCGTCAACTTAACGTCAACAAATATTTACCAAATCTCTTCATGTTTTTAATCAAGATGCTCACATGATTTGATGTACTTCGTGAAGTAAGGCCTGTTTTTTACAATATAGATCTTGATTATCCATCATCATCAATCTACACAATTTGGATAAATGACATCCATCAACCACGTCAGCAAGCCTGACCACCCAATCCTGTTATTCGCTTCTCACGACAAGCACAGTCATTTACGGCAAGCATGGGTTGCTGAAGAACTATTCTAACACAGACACATTGATGGCCCCAAAATAGTAACAATGGAATATTAACTGCATGTTCATGTTTTATATACCAATCTTGTAAACAATACCCTAGCTTTTTATTTCCCAAGATAATTTACTTTTTTACCTTGTTTATTTGATATTTTTTTCCAAACATATCCTTGCTGTTCTTACGAGTAATTGTATTTTAAGATAAGAAAAAAAGGTGTTACTGATACAAACTTGGCCTTAATTACAAATGCGTTTTTTGCATGGTGTATTTTTTTCCAATTATAAAAGATTGAGAATCATGGAAAGTTGTTCATGTATTGAAGTTCAGCTGCCTCAATTTTAATTGTCAGATAAAAACTACCTTCATGAAGTTTACAAGGGTGTGATTGAGGGATTTGCACTCAGGCAAACTGAATTCGTGTTGTTGATTTTTTAAAATGTTTTTTGTCGCAATCTTTGCGTGATCTTTGCCTACTCAGGGATAACAGCATTTTCTTAAACCACCATCCTAACAAGAATTGAAGTGTTGATGGTAGAAAACAATTTTTTTCCATTAAAGGGACTGTGTATATTATTTTTGAAAGATTTGATACAGTTTTTGGGTGATGGATTTGTTTATTATTACACAAAAAATACCTTGCAAAAATATATTGAAGTATTTTGACCATGAACTGGTCATGTTGTTTGAGAACAGACACAATGGCCTCGTTTGAAGTTAACATCATCTGTTGTTCTGATTTACATTTTAAACTTTCAATCATTGGTGGCCATTTTTGTAAAAGTTCAAAGCAACATTTGCAATGGCAAAGTTTCTTGTTTGATAAGTTTTCATTTTCCCCAGACTTTTCATGTGTCCATTCATGGCATGGAACCTACTTTAACACTACCATTGGCGCTTCTTCAACCCTGAAAGTCGGTATATACCATTAATGTACATTTCCAATCTTTTTTTTCAGCAATATCAAGTTTGACTGCTGTAATTTAAGAATTTGTTGAAGTTTGTTTGTTTGTATTATTGTTTTGCAATGGCAAAGTTTTTTTGGGGGATGAGTTTTCGTTTTTTACCAGACTTGAGAGAATTTCATGACCACCAAAAGTTGCCATTGTGCTGATCTAAGTTTTTGTCCCCAGTCATGGTGGGGATGGGGGGCACAGGTGGCCCAGTCGTCTATGGCGCAGCGATTCGCTGTGCAGAGTTGCATCCCTTGGGCACGCCAGAAACTTATGATTGTGGGTTCGAAACCCCGGTTTGCCCTGATTATGTTTCTAGGTTTGTCAGCACCATACCCGTGCTCATGGGTTTTACCAAAGTGGTAAACATCTGAGACCTGCATCACTACGGGCTTTCCTCCCACATTGAGCTGACACGCCGTGATATAACTGGAATACTGTTAAAAGCGGCGCTAAACCCAACTCACTCACTCATTATGTCATGTCACTCACTCATGGAGGGGATGCATCATTCACAGGAATCTTCCTGAAACCTTGATCATCTGTGGACTTGGTGTATGAGTGAGGGTAGGGTTTGACACCACTTGCTTCTTACACCCATGCACGCGAACACACCACCCTCCAGACATGTGGGGGAGGGGCGGTCGGGTAGCCTATAGGTAAAGCGTTCGCTCGTCACGCTGAAGACCCGGGTTCGATTCCTGACATGGGTACAATGTGTGAAGCCCATTTCTGGTGTCCCCCACTGTGATATTGCTGGAATATTGCTAAAAGCGGCGTAAAACCAAAGTCACTCACTCGCATGTGGGGGATCGAACCAGGCGCTACAGCATGACTGATGGTGTAACGACTAGGCTGTGCCACAGCTCTCCAGGACTGCCTCCGTGGTCTAGTGGTAGAGCGTCTGCCCGGAGAGCGGAAGGTCCAGGGTTCAATCCCAAAAGATGTTAAAAGATGGTACTTGTTGTTACTCTGTCTGGCGCTCGGCATCAAGGGGCTAAAACAAGGACTGGTCGGCTTGGAGTCAGTATGCTGTGTCTGAGTGGGGTATTCATGTTAAACTGAGGCATGGTATCTCAGTGAGCTAGCACTATAAATCGACATCAGTCCGGACTAGTACAAGCAGCAACACAAACACACACACGTACATGCACGTCGCTATATAAGTGCAATAATCTTGGACGCGACGTTAAACCCCATTTCACCTCACCTCACCTCACAATGCTCCAGATTAGATTGGACACCCCTTGTTGATGAGGGGGTTGTTTGTGTATATTAACTTCAGGCACAGCAAACATGACAAATACCTCACTGAGTTAGCTTGGAGCTGAATTAACATGCACATGTAGTCCATGAAATACAGTTACGTGTAAGCTCAAGTAGGTGAGTATTGTTTTACGCTGCTTTTTTGCAATATTCCAGCAATATCATAGCGGGGGACACCTGAAATGGGCTTCACACAATGTACCCATGTCGGGAATTAAACCCGCGTCTTCTGCGTGACAAGCAAAATCTTTAACCACAAGGCCACCTGATCAAGTTACAAAAATGGCGCTGTGCGAAATGAACAATCTCAATTGGCAAGTTAAATGAGAAATTTACAGTTTATAACAAACAGCAAGAAGTGATATTAACTCCATCAATGACCATCTGTCATTATTTTGCCTTGTCAATGTGGAATTAGCGTTAAATGGACGTCAACAGTGTGTGGACGGGATAGACACTTACAATAAAGGGAGACAATTTGAGGGGAGGTAACTCTTGTATGACAATAGTTCTGTCAAAGTGTTATGTTCACTGCAGTGAGATATCAAGTGTTATGTTCACTTTTTACAACTTCAGAAAACTCAGTCTTTCACACTGAAGTTTGTAATAAACGCTGATTAGTCTCCAAACTCCCCACTTTGCTGTGCTGTTACTTCTGTGCGTTGAGTTATCTAAGTTTACTGCTGAATGTGTCTATATTGGTCTATAGGGGATATGCTGCAGGTATAAACAGGGGCATTAAATCCCGATATCAAAGGGCATGTTGTACATACATTAGCTTGGTTTGATTATAAACTTGCGATCCTCAGATGTTGAGAAAGTCCAGACACATGGCTTGTTATCATCTGTTTGAAGACAAACAGTGTGTACTAAATGACCCCAATTTTAGCTCACCTTGTGACAGATGACAGGCTGCTGTAAATTGTGCATACCGTTGTAGGCATACTGGCATAGGTATTATTTTTCACCTAATGGGAGTCCTCCGCCATGATATTGCTGGAATATTGCTAAAAGCAGCGTAAAACCAAACTCACTCACTTACCTAATAGGATGGTGGGATAAAGTGAGTCACACTCCAGCGCAGTGGTGACTCAGCATAACACCGATGCCACAGGCTAATTTGCATATCACGTGACCAGACATTTCTCTTGTTTGTAAACAAACACGCTTTTTCAGAAATCAGTATAGAACGGACTAATGCAAGTATTTTGGGGCGCATAACATATTGTTTTGCATAATTATATAGATATGCTACTACAACTGCAACAGTGAATTTCATGACAATATATATTTATACATCAAAGTGACCGTATCGCTAACTCTCCGTTGGGCTTTGATGACAGCACGTGGAGCCGTACAACCAATGTAAACAAAGGATAACTATGCAAAAACAAGTAGATTTTCACGTATTAGGATACTTTCTTGAAGAACCATTACCATTCTTTGACATTTGCTTATGAAAATGTGTAGACTTGTCAAACATGAAACGGATTAAAAGCACATTCAATATCTTGATTGGACCGTGAAAGATGTGATGAATCATCACATGGCGCTGGCCTGTGGCAGAGGTATTATGCTGGCTGGCTGCCAGATGCATGGAACTCTGGGTAGGAGAGTGAAAGTGATTGTGAGTAAGTAAGTATTAATTTTACAGCCATGTTTTCTTCACCAGGTTTCAATTATAATTCATCATCATCATCATCATCATCATCATCATCACAAGGGGCAGTTGGGTAGCCTAATGGTTAAAGCATTTGCTCATCACGCCGAAGACCCGGGTTCAATTCCCCACATGGGTACAATGTGTGAAGCCTATTTCTGGTATCCTCCGATGAAATATTGCTAAAAGTGGCGTAAAACCATACTCACTCACTCACCAAATTATAATGGAGTCATATGATTTAGTATTGAATAAAAAAAATTAAATAAGTAATCGCATGCTACTGTATCAGTGTCATTTGACAAACTAGTGTAAAGTTAATTGAAATAGGGTTTAACTTCCAGGCCTCAAAGTTTAAATTTTTACTAAGTCGCAACATGGCTACAAGCATATTTTTTTTAGGTAGCCAGTGGGAAAATAAAGAAGTCAAGCCAATATTGTGGGTAGCCCAATGTGTTTGAAATAACCTTTTTTCAAATAACTATTATAATATGTACATGTCATAGCACTGGTCTTGGAATTGTATATTAGTGGAAACTGTACTTGATTTTTGTTACTTGTGATTCAAACAATGATGCAATTTATGTTACAAGATTATAGAGGTATATCCTTGCTTATCCAATGAGCACTGTCAACTGAAATAAAATACCAATTACATTAATATTTCTGTATTTGGGTTCATTGTCATCTCTGCTTTAGGAGGAATTATTTGCAAGTACAATTATTAACAGTGTCTTCCAAGATCAACTTTAATTTATTTTGGTGTCTACCTATGTGTAGCAATAGAAGTTAGTTGCCACAAGATATTTTTCTAGGTAGTCATTTAGCTACTTCTGAATTTTAGACAGTAGATAAATTGAAACTTAGGTTGAATTGGCTACCGTTTTAGTCGCAACTTTGTGGCCTGACTTCACATTCAAGATTATAACTCTTGTACATGCGTGGGTGCTGCTTGCGTTGGCGTACAATGACTTCACTGTCAATCAAGTTACTGAGCCTGACCATCTCATGCATTAAATCTCCTCTTGGGCCAGCAGAGGATGCTATTCTAACCCAGAATCTCCATGGAGTTGTTGAGTACAAGAATTCTAAAATAGGTATTTGATTTGAACATTTAAATCTTAATCTCACTTGACTTTGTGATCAGGAATGTGATCTCTCCCTGGAGAAGGAAGTTCTTGATTTCACACAAGCTATTACACGTATGGAAACCAGTTATGTATGTACCCTACTATCATGACATTTAGCAATTAAATCCTGTTGTGTAACCTGATTGAGACTGAAGGGCCTAAATTTTTAAAATAAATACTCGAAGACATAAAACTTGAAGAATTTTTTTTTTTAAATTTCAATTAGTTTGTATCTGTAAAGAATTTAATTTCTGATTACCAGGGCCCACTTGCACAAAGCGATCTTAGCGCTACGACTATTGTAAGCTTATGTTAAAGTATGGGAGTTACGATCATCTTAGCGGTAAGATCGCTTTGTGCAAGTGGGCCCTGGAAGCATCATCTGTGTTGTAGCAATATAATAATGTAATGACAGTCAAGCTTATACACTAAAACTATTTTTCTCTTGATTGTGGTGATTACAAATTCTTCCAATAACCCAGTCATCTTAGGCGCCACGATTTGCTCTGCAGAGTTGCGTCCCTTGGGCATGCTAGAAACCTATGATTGTGGGTTCGAATCCTGGTTTGCCTCGATTATGTTTCTAGGTTTGTTAGCACCATACCGATGCTCATGGGTTTCACTAAGTGGTAAACGTCTGAGGCCTGCATAACTTTTGGCTTTCCTCCCACATTAAGCTGACATGCTGTGATATAACTGGAATACTGTTAAAAGTGGCGATAAATCCAACTCACTCACTCACTCTCTCACTCAAACTGGCCGTGTGAATTCTTTTGGCCCATGTCGTGAGGTCACAGGCCAAGGTTATAAAAACTTTCATAAGTTTAGTATATACCTACTCAATGCTAAGGCCAAGTAAAAACATTTTGGGCAGATAAGTAAAAGGTAAAATGAAATAACCTCTGGTTATTTTGCTTTTTCTATTAAGTGAAGAAATCTTTCTATGGCTTTTCAAAGTTAGGCTGTCTCATTCACATGGGCTTCTAACAAAATGTTAACTGTAAAAATATTACATATAAGACATCGTCCCTGATGACAAACCATGTATCCTAAGAGAGAGACAAATTATATTCTTGGAGAGCCGGGATTTAAAAAAAAATACTATAAAAAATGTGGTATTCAGTTTTTATCCGTTGAAAATGTTCACTAAACATACTCAATGTCATGAAATGAAATGTTCTGTGAACAAAAGTCAAAAAGTTTTGCACCTTCTTTCAGAGAAAAAAACCTCATCTTTTGAAATGGTGACCCAAACCATACCTCACGCCAACCACCATGCCCACACACACCACCATGCCCACACACACCACCATGCCAACTCACACCACCATGCCCACATACACCACCATGCCCACACACACCACCATGCCCACTCACACCACCATGCCCACACACACCACCATGCCCACTCACACCACCATGCCTACATACCACCATGCCCACATACACCACCATGCCCACACACACCATCATGCCCACACACACCACCATGCCCACACAAACCACCATGCCCACACACCCCACCATGCCCACACATACCACCATGTCCACACACACCACCATGCCCACACACACCACCATGCCCACACACACCACCATGCCCACTCACACCACCATGCCCACTCACACCACCATGCCCACACACACCACCATGCCCACACACACCACCATGCCCACATACACCACCATGCCCACACACACCACCATGCCCACACACACCACCATACCCACACCACCACAACCTGACGACAATGTCTATGGGTGTTCTAACACTGAGAAAGTGGGCCTTTGAAATATATATTTTTCGTACACTGTTTGTTTTTTGTTAACGAGTCACTCAGCAATATTCCAGCTATATGATGGCGGTCTGAAAATAATCAAGTCTGGACCAGACAATCCAGTGATTGACTTTTATTACACTGAAAATTATAGAATGTTGCAAAAACCCAACAATGAAGGTAAGCTACAGAGCCCAATTGCTCTCCATCCTCTCCCCGTTCTTCAGCTGAACCTACAAGAGGGCTTACATACAATAAGCCAAGAATACAATCTGTTTGTTTACTTGGCAGGTATGCCATCTAACCCAATATCTATTTCCCAGACAATGTTGATATAAGCATGATGAGTGAACTTTATTATCAGACAGATGTAAGTTGATAATGTATTCTCCAATATGATCTGGGGAACCTTAATTCACTTCCAACACTTGATTGCATGAGCAACTGAAGAATAGACATTTATTCTGTAGTCAGCAATATTCTATGTGTATCACAGCAGCCTGTGGAGCTTACTGTCTGTAACTGATCAACAAGTGATCAATAGTGTGAGCATCGAGTTGTACCAGTGACACACTAAATCAAGTCACAGCTGACAATCTCGCCAACCTGACTACCTCCCCATCTTACAGCCCCCTACACCCTCTGCCCATCTTCCAGCTCCTACACCCTCTCCCCATCTTCCAGCCCCCTACACCCTCTCCCCATCTTCCAGCCTCCTACACCCTCTCCCCATCTTCCACCATCTTACACCCTCTGCCCATCTTCCAGCCCCCTACGCCCTCTCCCCATCTTCCAGCCCCCTACACCCTCTGCCCATCTTCCAGCCCCCTACACCCTCTCCCCATCTTCCAGCCTCCTACACCCTCTCCCCATCTTCCACCATCTTACACCCTCTGCCCATCTTCCAGCCCCCTACACCCTCTCCCCATCTTCCAGCCTCCTACATCCTCTCCCCATCTTCCAGCCCCCTACACCCTCTCCCCATCTTCCAGCCCCCTACACCCTCTCCCCATCTTCCAGCCTCCTACACCCTCTGCCCATCTTCCAGCCCCAACACCCTCTGCCCATCTTCCAGCCCCCTACACCCTCTCCCCATCTTCCAGCCCCCTACACCCTCTCCCCATCTTCCAGCCTCCTACACCCTCTGCCCATCTTCCAGCCTCCTACACCCTCTGCCCATCTTCCAGCCTCCTACACCCTCTCCCCATCTTCCAGCCCCCTACACCCTCTCCCCATCTTCCAGCCTCCTACACCCTCTCCCCATCTTCCACCATCTTACACCCTCTCCCCATCTTCCAGCCTCCTACACCCTCTCCCCATCTTCCAGCCCCCTACACCCTCTCCCCATCTTCCAGCCCCCTACACCCTCTCCCCATCTTACAGCCCCCTACACCCTCTCCCCATCTTCCAGCCCCAACACCCTCTCCCCATCTTACAGCCCCCTACATCCTCTCCCTATCTTCCAGCCTCCTACACCCTCTGCCCATCTTCCAGCCCCAACACCCTCTCCCCATCTTACAGCCCCCTACACCCTCTCCCCATCTTCCAGCCCCTACACCCTCTGCCCATCTTCCAGCCCCTACACCCTCTCTCCATCTTCCAGCCCCTACACCCTCTCCCCATCTTCCAGCCCCTACACCCTCTCCCCATCTTCCAGCCTCCTACACCCTCTGCCCATCTTCCAGCCCCCTACACCCTCTGCCCATCTTCCAGCCCCTACACCCTCTCCCCATCTTCCAGCCCCTACACCCTCTGCCCATCTTCCAGCCCCTACACCCTCTGCCCATCTTCCAGCCCCTACACCCTCTGCCCATCTTCCAGCCCCTACACCCTCTCCCCATCTTCCAGCCCCCTACACCCTCTCCCCATCTTCCAGCCTCCTACACCCTCTGCCCATCTTCCAGCCCCCTACACCCTCTGCCCATCTTCCAGCCCCTACACCCTCTCCCCATCTTCCAGCCCCCTACACCCTCTCCCCATCTTCCAGCCCCTACACCCTCTCCCCATCTTCCAGCCCCCTACACCCTCTCCATATCTTCCAGCCCCTACACCCTCTCCCCATCTTCCAGCCCCCTACACCCTCTCCCCATCTTCCAGTCCCCTACACCCTCTGCCCATCTTCCAGCCCCCTACACCCTCTCCCCATCTTCCAGCCCCCTACACCCTCTCCCCATCTTCCAGCCCCTACACCCTCTGCCCATCTTTCACCCCCCTACACCCTCTCCCCATCTTTCACCCCCCTACACCCTCTGCCCATCTTCCAGCCCCCTACACCCTCTGCCCATCTTCCAGCCCCTACACCCTCTCCCCATCTTCCAGCCTCCTACACCCTCTGCCAATCTTTCACCCCCTACACCCTCTCCCCATCTTTCACCCCCCTACACCCTCTCCCCATCTTCCAGCCTCCTACACTCTCTGCCCATCTTCCAGCCCCCTACACCCTCTGCCCATCTTCCAGCCCCTACACCCTCTCCCCATCTTCCAGCCCCCTACACCCTCTCCCCATCTTCCCTACACCCTCTGCCCATCTTCCAGCCCCCTACACCCTCTCCCCATCTTCCAGCCCCCTACACCCTCTCCCCATCTTCCAGCCCCTACACCCTCTGCCCATCTTTCACCCCCCTACACCCTCTCCCCATCTTTCACCCCCCTACACCCTCTGCCCATCTTCCAGCCCCCTACACCCTCTCCCCATCTTCCAGCCTCCTACACCCTCTCCCCATCTTCCAGCCCCCTACACCCTCTGCCCATCTTCCAGCCCCCTACACCCTCTCCCCATCTTCCCTACACCCTCTGCCCATCTTCCAGCCCCCTACACCCTCTCCCCATCTTCCAGCCCCCTACACCCTCTCCCCATCTTCCAGCCCCTACACCCTCTGCCCATCTTTCACCCCCCTACACCCTCTCCCCATCTTTCACCCCCCTACACCCTCTGCCCATCTTCCAGCCCCCTAAACCCTCTCCCCATCTTCCAGCCTCCTACACCCTCTCCCCATCTTCCAGCCCCCTACACCCTCTGCCCATCTTCCAGCCCCTACACCCTCTCCCCATCTTCCAGCCTCCTACACCCTCTCACCATCTTCCAGCCTCCTACACCCTCTGCCCATCTTCAAGCCTCCTACACCCTCTCCCCATCTTCCAGCCTCCTACATCCTCTCCCCATCTTCCAGCCCCTACACCCTCTCCCCATCTTCCAGCCCCCTACACCCTCTGCCCATCTTCCAGCCCCTACACCCTCTCCCCATCTTCCAGCCCCCTACACCCTCTCCCCATCTTCCAGCCCCTACACCCTCTCCCCATCTTCCAGCCCCCTACACCCTCTCCCCATCTTCCAGTCCCCTACACCCTCTGCCCATCTTCCAGCCCCCTACACCCTCTCCCCATCTTCCAGCCCCCTACACCCTCTCCCCATCTTCCAGCCCCTACACCCTCTGCCCATCTTCCAGCCCCCTACACCCTCTCCCCATCTTTCACCCCCCTACACCCTCTGCCCATCTTCCAGCCCCCTACACCCTCTGCCCATCTTCCAGCCCCTACACCCTCTCCCCATCTTCCAGCCTCCTACACCCTCTGCCCATCTTTCACCCCCCTACACCCTCTCCCCATCTTTCACCCCCCTACACCCTCTCCCCATCTTCCAGCCTCCTACACCCTCTCCCCATCTTCCAGCCCCCTACACCCTCTGC
This sequence comes from Haliotis rufescens, assembly GCF_023055435.1. Taxonomy (NCBI): domain Eukaryota; kingdom Metazoa; phylum Mollusca; class Gastropoda; order Lepetellida; family Haliotidae; genus Haliotis; species Haliotis rufescens. The sequence continues at coordinate 1,575,035 of NW_025963846.1, read as the reverse complement.
CCATCTTCCAGCCCCCTACACCCTCTCCCCATCTTCCCTACACCCTCTGCCCATCTTCCAGCCCCCTACACCCTCTCCCCATCTTCCAGCCCCCTACACCCTCTGCCCATCTTCCCTACACCCTCTGCCCATCTTCCAGCCCCCTACACCCTCTCCCCATCTTCCAGCCCCCTACACCCTCTCCCCATCTTCCAGCCTCCTACACCCTCTCCCCATCTTCCCTACACCCTCTGCCCATCTTCCAGCCCCCTACACCCTCTCCCCATCTTCCAGCCCCCTACACCCTCTCCCCATCTTCCAGCCCCTACACCCTCTGCCCATCTTTCACCCCCCTACACCCTCTCCCCATCTTTCACCCCCCTACACCCTCTGCCCATCTTCCAGCCCCCTACACCCTCTCCCCATCTTCCAGCCTCCTACACCCTCTCCCCATCTTCCAGCCTCCTACATCCTCTCCCCATCTTCCAGCCCCTACACCCTCTCCCCATCTTCCAGCCTCCTACACCCTCTCCCCATCTTCCAGCCTCCTACACCCTCTCCCCATCTTCCAGCCTCCTACATCCTCTCCCCATCTTCCAGCCCCCTACACCCTCTCTCCATCTTCCAGCCCCCTACACCCTCTCCCCATCTTCAAGCCTCCTACACCCTCTGCCCATCTTCCACCATCTTACATCCTCTCCCTATCTTCCACACTGAACCACTCAAACCACCTTCCTGACACCAATCAAACCACCATCCTGACACCACTCAAACCACCTTCCTGACACCACTCAAACCACCTTCCTGACACCACTCCAACCACCTTCCTGACATCACTTAAACCACCTTCCTGACACCACTCAAACCACCTTCCTGACACTACTCAAACCACCTTCCTGACACCACTCAAACCACCTTCCTGACACCACTCAAACCTCCTTCCTCAAACCACTCCAACCACCTTCCTCAAACCACTCAAACCACCTTCCTGACATCACTTAAACCACCTTCCTGACACCACTCAAACCACCTTCCTGACACTACTCAAACCACCTTCCTGACACCACTCAAACCACCTTCCTGACACCACTTAAACCTCCTTCCTGACACCACTCCAACCACCTTCCTGACACTACTCAAACCACCTTCCTCAAACCACTCAAACCACCTTCCTGTAACCACTTAAACCACCTTCCTCAAACCACTTAAACCACCTTCCTCAAACCACTCAAACCACTCAAACCACCTTCCTCAAACCACCATCCTGACACAACCCACTGACACAAGTAAATCTTTTTCTTGTCCAGTACTGAGATTTGTATCCAACCTGTAGACAATTGGCTGCCACATTCACAGACTGATGGAAGAAATAGGTGTATTACACACATGTATCTGTTGCCTGGAAGAGCCAATGTCAATTACTCTAAGTAAAGTGAATGTATATCTATTCCAACTGGACTCTCAAAGCATTCTCCCTAAAGACATATCACCAAAAACTAGAGAGACAATAAAACTATATTCCACTTCAACTCATTGAACTAAAAAGCTTCCCTTTGCTTTTTACTGTCTACATTGGTACAAATGGATATTTTGCATTTTAGGTCAAGGGTAATTACTAAATGTTTAGGCAATCAGGGCAAAATTACTTTTACTGAAGTAACAACTGATCTACAAATTTTGGTTAATGATAACGATGTCTGGCACTTGCTGTGTTCTGAAGAGGCTGATGACAAACCAGACAGGAACTAATGTGAATAAATGACCTTTGTCCACCCACCGGTCAACACAAGATGCATGGGCAGACCCCATTTGTGAAACCCAGGCGGAGATATTGGAAAAACATCAATAAAATATCCTACCTAATGTGACTGTAGATTGTTCATGATCGTCTTGACTGCATGTTACATCGATTCCATGTAATTTTAGATAAAAATGACAGTATGGTAAATTTTTAATTCAAATGAATGTCAGTTGTCAGAAATAGTTCATATGTAGTCCGGCTTTTGTCTGAGTGGCACATAAATGCCATGGATCTATATCTGGAAAATTTGATGGAATATATTTGCGGCAGCAAGGCCATATTCAGGAATGATTATCTTCGATCTGTTGTTTTTTCAACATATGAGGTTGCTATTGTGGTTTAAATGGTAGCGGGGGCACGGGTGGCCCAGTCGTCTAGGGCACCGTGGTTCGCTGTGCAGAGTTGCGTCCCTTGGGAACGCTAGAAACCTATGATTGTGGGTTTGAATCCCGGTTCGCCCCGATTATGTTTCTAGGTTTGTCAGCACCATATCCATGCTCGTGGGTTTCACCGAAGTGGTAAACGTCTGAGACCTGCATCACTTTGGGCTTTCCTCCCACATTAAGCTGACACGCCGCGATATAACTGGAATACTGTTAAAAGCGGCGTTAAACCCGACTCACTCACTCACTGTGTCTGTTTCTTTGTGTATGTCTGTACTTCCTGTGTGTGATAACTTCTTTCATTGTTTCACGTTTTATCACAAAACTTTTTGAAATGTTGGTATTACAATTTTTAATGCTATACAACAAAGATTGCACATTAGACAAAGGGGCCTCTTATACAAATTTTCCCTCTTGACAAATGTTCCCATCAGCTGTATATAAATCATATATTATCTTTAAACAGAGGTACTTTTGTAATGAAATTCAGAATTTTTGCTTCCTTGCATTTGGGATATGTATTTCATGTCAGTTTGTTCTGAGGAAACATGCATTTCCCCGTTAGTCACTACATGTTATCATTTCAGGTAAAATATACGACATCTGTCAATGAGAATATTTCACCACAGAATATGAATGGACAATGACTTTAAAAATCTTTAAAAATCAAGCATTTTTTAGAGGAGGAAAATCCTAAAAAGACTGATTTCCAAATGGATTTGAACTTTTTTGGAAGCCATCTGAAAATGACATGCTTCAATGCATAAGACTTAGGAAATAAAATAATACAGTGAGACTTGATTTTGTTGGTGACTGACATCTTTCATTTGAAAAACACTATCAGTATGTGAGACTTGCTATGCTGAGACATCATCATCAATATCCGAGAAATAGTATCTGACAAGTCTTCTGTCCTCAAGAGAACAATACGAAAAAAGTTTGAAGTTTGTGTTTTGATGCAGTGCAGATGTTTGTACATTTTCAAAAATGAATTCCGACATCTTTTTGTATGCTCATATTGGTAATTCTTTTCTGACCTGATTTTGTTATTATGTTCTCAGTACATAACGGGCAATGGACCTATAAGATTGCTTCACATGAGTACAGAAAAGACACAAAGGTGGCTGAAAAGTTCAGAGCCTAACTTGATTGACTACGTTGATGTAGCTGGTCAATTATTTTTCAAGTAAATCCCTCCAAGGTCCATACGCTTTTGCTAAAGTTTCTGGAGTGCCTCGTGTGAAAGGCTTCCTCCTCCACATCAGAATGACATCATCATCATTTTAGGGCTGGGACAAGTCCAAATTTACCACCTGGGAACCCACCCCCTGTTACCCGACCCTACTTCAGGTCTCAAGAGATAGCCCTGGACAAACTGTATTTAGATACTTGTATAAAACAATCTGGTCATGCAGATGTAGCGGCCATTAAATTTCTGAGTCCCGTGATGGGATTCGAACCACGGACCTTCTGACCGAGGTCGGACGCCTTGTCCACATGACCAAAGAGGTTAACCCCGTCAGCCAGCTGACAAGGTAAGGATGTCATCTGTGGGATGCCTCCATGCAATGCTACACAGACACAGAAGTTGACTGAATATTTATCTTTATTCAAACATGTAAGAGTCAGAAAGATTGGTGCATAGTCAGAAAGAAATGCGAACATATGTGACTTGTAGTGTAGCCATGGAGTTCTAGATCATTTTTGTCATTAAACAAAATATCACATGACTAACCACGGGTCCAGGTAGTCCTGTGCATACCAGGGTCCTTCTCAGGACCGACCCGAGTACCCATGTTACCTGTCCCAGCCTACAGCATTTGTATAATGCTTGCCAGACAGTTCTTTCTTCAAGTTTGGGAAGAGGTGGAAAAATGATGATGAAAACGGAGGATGTTCATGAGTTCAAGGCAAAAGTCATACATTGCAACCATCAAAATCAGCTGGGTCTGCTTCAAAATGATGTAAATTCTCACAAGAGGTGATACACCTGGAGTATTTGTGATCAGGAATCAGAAGCCTTTGAACTCAGTGTCCTAAAATCTTTGTCATGCCCAGTTCATTCTTCAGGAATTCTTAACTCTCTCAAGAGGCATTTCTACTGTAATGGCAATGTGACGTGTGGTAATTTGTTGATCGTCCATAATCATATCAACATTTTATCAACATTTCGTCAGTGGTGGCTGTTGAAGGTCTTCCTGTTCTTTGATAATCTTGGCACTCTCTTCACCTTCTTCAACTCTGCTGCCCATCTCTTAACAGTGGCAAAGGAAGAAGCATCACTCCCTAAACTTGACACCATGTCCATATGGATGGCTGTTGGAGATAGCCCTTTAAAAATTCACCTGGAGATACTTGATGACAATGAGGTGACACAATTTGTCCATTTAAAACTTGACACCATGTCCGCATGCATGGCTGTTGGAGATAGCCCTTTCAGGAGATACCTTATGACAATGAGGTGACACAAATTGTCCATTTTTTCAACAGAGAATACCTAGTTACTTTAAAGAAATTTGAATTTTGCTGCATGGTTGTGCAATTGGATTTAAATGCATCCTGTAAGATTGGGAAGTATTGTATTTAACGCTTATGTGAGTGTACAATACATCCTTGTAGTTGGGCTCAGAGTGTTAGAGCCACCTCTTGAATATTAGTGCCTTTTAGTTTTGTCTCATCCAGGCTGATAAGGATTCTAGACTGAACTGTAACTTGAGACTGATAGAAATGGATAAATCTTGCCTGCTGTTGGATGAGACTGTCACAGAAATTAGAAAGAGATGTCATCTTTCTTCCTATAACCGACTGTACCCCAGTCCTGGCAAATAGAGGAAGGTCCTTGTGGGATTCTGGGTTAGAATAGGTCCTCATCAGCCCATCCCATGGATCAGATAGTCAGGCTGTGACTTGGTTGAGTGTATGTCATTGTACCCTGACTTTGTGGATTGTTGCTTCTGACATCAATCACTACTGTGTCTGGGCCAGACTTGGTTGTGTACTTGTTACCATCATATTGCTGGCATATAGATCAACACACAGACAGTAGAGGGGGTGACAGTAAGGACGGTGCCAGTTGTCCCGACCTCAAGAAACTAGTTGAGTGTATGTCATTGTATCCTGACTGCGTGGATTGTTGCTTCTGACATCAATCTCTACTGTGTCTGGGCCAGACTTGGTTGTGTACCTGTTACCATATTGCTGGCATATAGATCAACACACAGACAGTAGAGGGGGTGACAGTAAGGATGGTGCCAGTTTTCCCGACCTCAAGAAACTAGTTGATTGTATGTCATTGTACCCTGACTGCGTGAATGTTGCTTCTGACATCAATCTCTACTGTGTCTGGGCCAGACTTGATTGTGTACCTGTTACCATCATGTTGCTGGCATATAGATCAACACACAGACAGTAGAGGGGGTGACAGTAAGGACGGTGCCAGTTTTCCCGACCTCAAGAAACCACACAGGACAAATCTATTAATCTCTCGAAAAGCAACATTCTGAGTTTGCACCAAGCTTCATATGTACAAGCTCTGTTGAAGTGCAAATTGGAAATATCTAATAACATTAATATCCCTTGTCCCCTCTATTTCTATTTTAAATATATTTTGTTAAAAGTTATAAACTGTCCAATTTGAAACTTGACTTAGCATTTCTTATGAAAATATGTTTTCAAAAGAAATAATTTGCTGTATTCACAAAAAATGGCTTCTGAACTTGTTGAACAACACTGTTTTTGCAAAATAAGTCTTCCTTATGCAAACATGCACAAATTATACCATGACTGTTGTCACCATGTGTGATCAGAGACTGCATAGCATACTTATGGTTTCGATAAAGTGACTATGCTTGTTTTAAGAGACGACTAATGGGATAGGGTGGTCAGGCTCGCTGACTTGCTTGATGCATTTCATCCTATCCCAATTGCGTGGATCGATGCTCATGATATCAATCACTGGACTGTCTGGTCCATTGGATTATTTCCAGACCACCGTCATATAGCTGGAATATGAGTGTGGCATTAAACGATAAACAAACAAAACTTCACGGTTTCTGTTTCTGTCAGGATAGACACATGGTGTTGTGTGTGTCTCTTGTTGCTGGTGACCTGACAGACCCACACGGATAGCCTAGTGGTTAATGCGTTCGCTCGTGACGCCGAAGACCCGGGTTCAATTCCCGACATGGGTACAATGTGTGAAGCCCATTTCTGGTGTCCCCCACCATGATATTGCTGGAATATTGCTAAAAGCGGCATAAAACCAAACTCACTCACTCACCCACAGCTGCTATCTTCACATCACATGCTGGCAAAATCATCACAAGTCTGTCAATACAGCTGACAGAAAACCATATGGTGTAGACGTTAGAGCTTTTTGATTTGTAAGGAACAAACACGTAAGTAAATTTGGCAAGATCAAAAAGCATGATGTCATCGGATCTGGAGCCAAACATTGGGATGACTCAGGTGTTTTTTGGCACATGTGTGAGGTCTCCTGGTCTTGGGAAAATGGTTGACTTGGCATCATCCCTACTGAAACTGTTTTGTTGCCGTATTTCCTCTGCAAGGTGCAAGTTGGGATAACCCAGTGGTACATGTATTATAAAATTATTACACATGTGTCTGTCAGATACCATTTACCTCACAACCAGCTTTCAAACATACCTTTTGAAACAACTAGTTGTTGGATAAATGGTATATGACAGGAGCTCGTGCAATAGTTTGTTTCAAAAAGTTTTATGGTAGACATGTGGAGGACATTTCTAAATTTGACACATCAGTGACAAAAATGATGTCCGATTCAATTCCCTATTTTTACTTGTACCATATCTTCCCATGTTTTTTCAGGTGAACAAATAACTGGAATACTGTTAAAAGCGGCGTTAAACCCAACTCACCTACTCACACAGGTGAACAATTGACTTGCCTTTGCATGTGTTTGTGTTTGGTGCCACCAGTGGTACAGGTTATGCTCAACTTTTTGCAAACACCTGGTATCATTACTATTTGATAGTGATTCATAAACACATGCTCATGATATAGTCAGAATCATACAATCGACTCTGCTTTATGCAGAGATTTCTATTGGATATGTAAAGGGTTTTGTCACTTTATTTAGACACACTAAAATTTTAACATCCAATCAATGCATTTTTTCTATTCTCATGATCGCAGTTTCACATTAATACATAATGCAAAGTCATGAGGGACAAAATCTGGCTTTAATGTGGCACCTAGATTCCATCGGGTTGGTCAGACAGCCCCATGGGGTAAGAACACATACCAGCCAATCTATGATTGTCATAAATGGCACCTAGATTCCATCGGGTTGGTCAGACAGCCCTATGGGGTTAGAACACATACCAGCCAATCTATGACTTGGGGGCACAGGTGGCCCAGTCGTCTAAGGTGCCCCGATTCGCTGTGCAGAGTTGCGTCCCGTGGACACGCCAGGAACCTATGATTGTGGGTTCGAATCACGGTTCGCCCCGATTATGTTTCTAGGTTTGTCAGCACCATACCTGTGCTCGTGGGTTTCACCGAAGTGGTAAACATTTGAGACCTGCATCACTTCAGGCTTTCCTCCCACATTAAGCTGACACGCCGCGATATAACTGGAATACTGTTAAAAGTGATGTTAAGCCCGACTCACTCACTCACTCACTCACTCACATAAAGGGCACTTAGATTCCATCCGGTTGGTGACTTGGTTCATTGGGTGTCATCGTATCCTGACATCATGAGACGTTGCTCACAATGTCAACCACTAGTCTGCCAAGTCCACACTCAGTTATCTACAGGCTGCAGGAACGAAATGCTGCTGACATCAACGTACAACAAACAAACAAACAAACAAACAACAGTGATAAAGGGCGATAAGAGAAGGAAAGAAAATACTGGAATATAATCAAAAGGAATGGAGGCATGACTTTGCCTTTTTGCTTCCAAATACTATCTATGTTTTTCATGAGCAAACAAATTATTGCTGGTTAACGTGGGTCATATCGTTAAGACATAATTCAACTCATCTTGTTTTCTGGGAGGTTCTAATATCAGTGAAATCAGTCTGTCGTGCAAGCATTGCCCTAACATCTTGGCAAATTTGTGATAAAAATGAAATAGCTTGCTGTGAAATCCTATCAGATCGTTTCAGTGTGAAATAAAACAAGTCTTAAGTTATTTATCAAAGCCAAATATTATTAGCAAGTGTAAATGTTTATGTGTTGTTCAAGGATGTGATGAAGTGTCTTTCCCCGGGTGTATACTAAACTAGGTACACTCACATAGAGGTGTCTGTTTGTTAGGATAAGACAGAAAGAGACAGAAATAAACAGCTAATCTCTCTTGGGATCGCCATGTACCTCACGCGTATATCCGATATGTGTGATATACTCGTGAAGGGATGTTGAAAATAATCCCCAGCGCGTATCCTCAGATACTGTTTAAATTATATTTTTTTTGGTAGTTTCACATTTAAGAAGTTTAAAAGGAAGCTTGAGGTTGTAAAGGAGGTGGAAATTGGAGACTTCTTTTTTTGTGGTTGCTCTTTGAGAATTTTGAAGCAATGTTGCAGATGTCAGACTGGGTTCTGGATAGAGCAGGGAATGTTTCAATTAGTTATTCTGTCGGTGATGGAGAGTTGACATTTGAGTGAGTGAGTGAGTGAGTCGGGTTTAACACCACTTTTAATGTTATTTCTGCTATGTGTGTTCTGCAATTTGATTTACAGAGAGACTTGTTTGCCCTGATAATGTTTTAGGTTTGTCAGCACCATACCCATGGGTTTCAACAAAGAGGGTCGTCTAAGACCTGCACCTCTGTAAAATTTCATGATCGTGTCAGTAATGAGAAAGAGTATATTTATGGGTGTCTCTGAATTGTGTTTTCTTTCATTGTCGTTTGTATGATGGTGGGGGAATGATGTCTAAGGTGATACAATTCTTTGTGGAAGAGTTGCATCCCTTACGCATGCCAGGATCCTGTGATCATTGGTTCGAATCCAAGATAAATCCTGGTGGTACTTATTTCCGGAGCAGAACTCTAAAACCGTTGAATATTTCTGGATGAAACTTGTTATACAGGTCAGTCTTGTGGTGATATGGTGCTTTTGATGATTTGGGATTTTATGTTTTTAATTTTCTTTTGTTTTTATGACAAGTTGGACTTACGCTGAAAATCAGGGTAGTCCTCGTTTCCAGAGCAGAACTCCAAAAGCATGGAATATTTCTTGATGAAGCTTTCTATAGAGATAAATCTAGTGGTGAACAGGTGCCTCTTGATGATTTGACCGCCTCCGTGGTCTAATGGTAGAGAGTCCGCCCGGAGAGCGGAAGGTCCGGGATTCGATCCACAGCCACGTCATACCAAAAGACGTTAAAAGATGGTACTTGTTGTTACCCTGTCTGGCGCTTGGCATTAAGGGGCTAAAACAAGGACTGGTCGGCTCGGAGTCAGTATACTGTGTCTGAGTGGGGTATTCATGTTAAACTGCGGCATGGTATCTCAGTGTGCTAGCACTATAATTCGGCATCAGTCCGGACTAGTACAAGCAGCCACACACACATACACGTGCATGCACGTCGCTATATAAGTGCAATAATCTTGGACGCGACGTTAAACCCCATTTCACCTCACCTCTTGATGATTTGGGATGTTGAAAAATACTGAACAGCAATATTCTTTTCTTCACTAGACTGAAGGTATCCAGTGGCACTGAACCAAAATTTGGGTATAAGTAGCCAAACTCCATTTCAAAATTGCTCCGGATTGGGGGGATGTGTCATCCCCTGATGACACTTGTTTTTTTATTTGACTGTGAACAAGTCTTTACCCAAGCTGATTTTCTCAGGAAATTGAGATAAAAACATTGGGTCATAGTGAGATCATGTCTTCAAGATTAAAATGAATAAGCTGTTTTTACTCATGTTAGCCAAATTTGTGATCTTGACCATATCAGAAGTGTAAGATTTGCAAGTGTCAGAAAGAAGAAAAGGTAATTATTAACCATTTGAACATGATTGACTGAAACATTTCAATGTTTCAGAAATTTAATGTTTGATGTTTCCAATGGTCAAATCATGCCCTTTATTCTTTCTCATCTTTCGTTTTGAAACTGTCATGATGAGGCAAACAATCTTACACTCAATCTCATTAAAATCAGATCTTAGTTTTCGCTACCGCTAAACTAAGATCTGAGGACATCCCATTACGGGTAACTTCAGACCGACCTTGCGCGAACTTTGGCCGACCAATGGAATGACCAAACAGAAGACTTGTGCTTTACGGCACTAATTTCAAGTTGGCGACTACAATTCGAAACATATTTTGACAAATTCTCGATTACAAATTTGAAACCGAACAAAAGAACATTCTGGAATGGCTAATAGATGGTCTAGATTGTATGGATTCAGTCGTTAAACCTGTAACTATCGTTCAGAGCTAAGGTTTTCGAGGTTGCATGATTAGAAATCACATTCCGACTGTCACTTTCATGATCTGGTAAGTGAAGCTCTGATTGGTCGGATGAAAGGTCGTTCTGACGTGACCCCTTATGGGATGTCCTAAGATCTTTGTTTAGCGGAAGCGAGAACTAAGATCTGATTTTAATGAGATTGATTTTACACTGTACTTGTACATAGCGCTACGTTTGAGGAGAGTAGTCTCGGGTAGCCACTTCACGACAAAAAACTAACAACAATAAACGAAGGTCAATCCTAACAATCATTCATATATCATTGCAAAGATGTCTCTTGTGTTGAAATGTCTCAACAGAAATAGACATGGAGTGTTTTTTAAGTGAAGCTGATCCCATTAAATATTTAAATTTGAGAGCCCTTATAATACGCCCCAATTTGCACACTTGTAGAAAACGTGAACGTTTTTTCCTCCTTGACTAAAATCACAACAAAAGCCTCTTTGCTCCAAGTTCCCTCCAATTGACAACATGACAAGCAAGGAAGCCCTCCAATGACTAATTCTCTGCCCACAGGAAGTTAAACTAACACACGAGTGATCTTTCCCACCATCCTCCGGGCATCATTAATTTGGTAGTTTTTGAGCAACTTTGAGACTTTTTCTTCAGCAAAGTGTCTCAACTGTTAAGCTTTGTCAAGAAATGGGATTTCCCTTCGAGTCTTTGAGCTTGTATTTTCATGCAGGAAGTAAATGGTATGAACCATGCTGGTAGAAGTTTATACCACTGTAACCTTTCATGATCTTGTCAATAATGTGAACTGAAGCTCAAATCAAGGCGATGCATCTTTAGATGTCATGACATAGAGAGTGAGTGAGTTGGGTTTAGCGCCACTTTTAACAGTATTCCAGTTATATCACGGCGTGTCAGCTTAATGTGGGAGGAAAGCCCCAAGTGATGCAGGTCTCAGACGTTTACCACTTCGATGAAACCCATGTGGTATGGTGCTGACAAACCTAGAAACATAATTGGGACGAGCCGAGATTCGAACCCACAAACATAGGTTTCTGGCGTGCCCAAGGGACACAACTCAGCACAGCGAATCGCGGCGCCCTAGACAACTGGGCCACCCGTGTCCCCTGTCATGACATAGAGAGGATTTTACCTAAATAAATCCAGACACTTGATTTACAAATCCACCAACTTCAAAAAAATTGAAATGTGAAAATAAAAATGAAAAGCAGTGTTTCATTAATTCCGCTGACAAATAATAAGCAAAATGTTAAAAAAAAAATGATACTCACTTACTGTAGCTATCAAACATAAATTTTTTATAATACCTGGTACTGTAAATTAATCATGTTAAAAATTTATCTTAAAAATTTCCAAACACAACATATCTTGACGAATTGCGACAGATCCGTGTCAATTATGGAAGGGATAACTCTCTTGCTGCTGTCCTTATATCCCCCGCCTACACATTTTTTTCTTACCTACTTAGCATTTTGTGGAAAAAAAACATATTTGAAATTGGACTTTGTATATTATAAAATTAAAATGTGAAAATAAAAAATGAAAAGCAGTGTTTTATTAATTCCGCTGACAGATAATAAGCAAAATGTTAAAAAAAAATGATACTCACTTACTGTAGCTATCAAAAATAAATTATTTATAATACCTGGTACTGTAAATTAATCATGTTAAAAATTTATCTTAAAAATTTCCAAACACATATGATGACGAATTGCGACAGATCCGTGTCAATTATGGAAGGGATAACTCTCTTGCTGCTGTCCTTATATCCCCCGCCCACACATTTTTTTCTTACCTACTTAACATTTTGTGGAAATAAAAACATATTTGAAATTGAACTTTGTATATTCTATTTTTTTTCCGACTGACCTGAATTTTTTAGCCCCAAACCCTTAAACTCACACACACAAAAAAGTCTGGCCTAATATCTGCAAGATTCTCTGTCTTCATCAATCATCATTATCAGTCTACAGATGGAGACATTGTAATCAGTGCTCTTTGTGAGACTGACACATTGTTGCCATTTTATTAGGGTGGCCAGTCAATGCCAGATTGGACTGGGTGCTGTTGTACAAAGCGATCTTGGTGCAAAGGTGATTGTAACGCCCATGCCTCAACACAGACTTATGACAGTTGTAGTGCTAAAGTTGTTTTGTACAGCGTCACCCTGGACAATAAAGTTTTGCAGACCAGTAAAGTGTTGTTTAAGTGATATGTTGCTTGAATTGTTTGTTTGTTTGTTGTTTAACGCCGCACTCAGCAATATTCCAGCTATATGATGGCGGTCTGTAAATAATCGAGCCTGGACCAGACAATCCAGTGATTGACATCATGAGCATCTATCACCGCAATTGGGATACGATGACAAGCATCAACCAAGTCAGCAAGCCTGACCACCCGATCAGTTAGTTGCCTCTTAAGACAAGCATTTTCACTTTTTATTACAAGCATTGGTTGCTGAAGACCTATTCTACCCCGGAGCTTCATGGGTCTGTTGCTTGGAAAGCAGATGGGTGGTGGGAATACATGTATAGGAGATGTTGCCTTGTCCTTCTGAATCCAGGGCCCTGTCCACAAAGCAATCTTAGTTACTCTGTTGTAACTCCTATACGTTAAACCCCATTTCACCTCACCTCACATATACTTGATGACGATGCAAGGTGTGAACTGGGCACAGTTTAATACCACAAGGCCTGGGAGGGGTAACTTGGGTACTCGGGTCAGGTGGGTCGGGTGAGTTAACTGACTTAAAAAGTCCAGTTTCCACCCTTGCCAAACTAGGCTGGAATTACTGGGCTCAATCGTAGCGCCACCAGTGGCTATTACCAGTTATGTCCCTTTTAAGCCTCTCCTATTGACCAATCAGATTCCATCATTTGCGTTTGCTTCACAAAAAATGGTGGCGCCCAGTCAGGACGATCTGATCCATAATCAAGATCTATATTGTGATAAAACGCATCTTACATCATGAAATGCATCAAATCACGTAAGCACCTTGATTAAAGACATGAAACGATTTTGAAAATATCTGTTGACAACGAGTTGGCTGTGCACATGCTTTGCAAATCCTGCAATCAATCAAAATCTGCACAACAGTTTACAAACCGGATTTTGATTTCGGTGCGCGATTTTGATTGGACTATTCGTTAGTCCAGCCAAAATGTAACTCCATAATACCAGCCTAGTTCGGCAAGGGTGGAAACTGGACTTTTACAGTCAGTTAACTCTCTTTCCTCGGCAAGATGGGGTTGGTCCCCAGGTGGACCAGGACTACCGCGACCCGTGGTTCGTCACATGATATGTTTAAGAATTGACTTTCACTTTGTGTGAGTTCACTGGAGTATGAACCTTCATGAAGTGAGGGCCAAACTGTATGAACGTCGGAGCTTGCGAAAATACGACAAACCAAAAGAATGCGCGTATGACCGGAATATTTTTTTATTTAAAAATCTTGCTTTTAAAAATATACCCAAGATACATTTAAATGTGTTCAACTGTACTGTATACTAATGAGAGTCCCAATGTGTTTTCAGTAGCTTCAGGAATTCATATGATATATGGGGCAAATTTACGTGAATCATTACGCAACAAGTTGACAAATCTTTTAGCGATGCCCGTTTGCGCTAAGACGGAACCCAGTCACAAAAATGGCCACGAGAGAGGCACGAGTAGCTTTTTGGCTTGTCCCGGAATAACCTGAGTTGGTCTCGAATGGCTGACCAGACCAGAAGATTTCTTGGATTCAATCTCCTGTTCTATGTCTTTCACTGAATCAGATTGTAGTATACACTCCCCTTAATTTTGCAATTTGTCAACCTAGTTTTATTGTTTCTTCAATTTGACAGAGACATATGTTGAATCCCAAGAAGACTTTGATGATTTTGTGCCTTGAAGCAAGATATCACCCTTTTTATTCACCCACATCGCTCATATGGCTTTTATTGTGGAGCCCATGTAAATGCATCTTATTAAGGTGTTACAGCAGTGTTAACTTCTCACGTACAGACAAGTTAGGGTCATGGTGTTCTAAGTCGGTTAACTGGCTATTGCAGGTTTAATATTGATTGAAATACATAACAATCCTTCTTGAGCACTGTGATCCAAACAAGTACTACTCAAGGGGTCATGAGGTTCTGATGAAGCTAACTTACTATTTCTTGTTTAAAATAGATTGAAATAAGCAGCAGTCATTCCTTCTTGAACACTGTGATCCAAACAAGTACTTACCCCTTTGGGCCATGGTGTTCTGAAGAAGTTATCTAGCTATTTAAAGTTTAAAAATATAGATTGAAATAAGTGACAGTCAATCCTTCTTGAACACTGACATCAAAACAAGTACTTAACCCTTTGGGCCACGATGTTCTGAAGAAGTTATCTAGCTATTTAAAGTTTAAAATATAGATTGAAATAAGTGACAGTCAATCCTTTTTGCACACTGTGATCCAAACAAGTACTTACCCCTTTGGGCCATGGTGTTCTGAAGAAGTTATCTAGCTATTTAAAGTTTAAAATATAGATTGAAATAAGTGACAGTCAATCCTTTCTGCACACTGTGATCCAAACAAGTACTTACCCCTTTGGGCCATGATGATCTGAAGAAGTTATCTAGCTATTTAAAGTTTAAAAATATAGATTGAAATAAGCAACAATCAATCCTTCTTGAACACTGAGATCCAAACAAGTACTTACCCCTTTGGGCCATGATGTTCTCATGATACTAACTTACTATTTCTTGTTTAAAATATAGATTGAAATAAGCAACAGTCAATCCTTCTTGCACACTGTGATCCAAACAAGTACTTACCCCTTTGGGCCATGGTGTTCTGAAGAAGTTATCTAGCTATTTAAAGTTTAAAAATATAGATTGAAATAAGTGACAGTCAATCCTTCTTGAACACTGACATCAAAACAAGTACTTAACCCTTTGGGCCACGATGTTCTGAAGAAGTTATCTAGCTATTTAAAGTTTAAAAATATAGATTGAAATAAGTGACAGTCAATCCTTTTTGCACACTGTGATCCAGACAAGTACTTACCCCTTTGGGCCATGGTGTTTTGAAGAAGTTCGCTAGTAATTTAAAGTTTAAAATATAGATTGAAATAAGCAGCAGTCATTCCTTCTTGAACACTGTGATCCAAACAAGTACTTACCCCTTTGGGCAATGATGTTCTGATGAAGCTTACTGGCTATTTCAGGTTTAAAAATAGATTAAAATTAGCAACAATCAATCCTTCTTGAATACTGTGATCCAAACAAGTACTTATTTCTTTGGGCCATGGTGTTCTAAAGAAGTTATCTAGCTGTTTAAAGTTTAAAATATAGATTGAAATAAGTGACAGTCAATCCTTCTTGAACACTGTGATCCAAACAAGTACTTATTTCTTTGGGCCATGGTGTTCTAAAGAAGTTATCTAGCTATTTAAAGTTTAAAATATAGATTGAAATAAGAAGCAGTCAATCCTTCTTGCACACTGTGATCCAAACAAGTACTTACCCCTTTGGGCCATGGTGTTTTGAAGAAGTTCGCTAGTAATTTAAAGTTTAAAATATAGATTGAAATAAGCAGCAGTCATTCCTTCTTGAACACTGTGATCCAAACAAGTACTTACCCCTTTGGGCCATGATGTTCTGAAAAAGCTTACTGGCTATTTCAGGTTTAAAAATAGATTAAAATTAGCAACAATCAATCCTTTTTGAACACTGTGATCCAAACAAGTACTTATTTCTTTGGGCCATGGTGTTCTAAAGAAGTTATCTAGCTGTTTAAAGTTTAAAATATAGATTGAAATAAGTGACAGTCAATCCTTCTTGAACACTGTGATCCAAACAAGTACTTATTTCTTTGGGCCATGGTGTTCTAAAGAAGTTATCTAGCTGTTTAAAGTTTAAAATATAGATTGAAATAAGAAGCAGTCAATCCTTCTTGCACACTGTGATCCAGACAAGTACTTACCCCTTTGGGCCATGGTGTTCTGAAGAAGTTATCTAGCTATTTAAAGTTTAAAATATAGATTGAAATAAGCAACAATCAATCCTTCTTGCACACTGTGATCCAAACAAGTACTTACCCCTTTGTGCCATGGTGTTCTCAAGATGTTATCTAATGTTACTATTTCAGGTTTAAAAATAGATTGAAATTAGCAACAATCAATCCTTCTTGAACACTGTGATCGCAACAAGTACTAATCTCCTCAGATCATGATGTTCTAAGAAAGTTATCTAGCTTTTGAGGGTTAAAAACATATTGAAATATGTAACGGTCATTCCTTCTTAAAAACCATGAGGATTCCCTATCAGAATATCTTCAGAGTACCTCATAGTAATTAAAGAGGATGAAAATAAGGCCTTTTCCAGTCTTTTTTTTCTCGAAATCTTGGTTGATAGTTAAATTAGAAATAAAAATATAATTAGACTTCACTTTTATTTATATAGTTGATAGATAAAAATAAATTAAAATTTCTCAGTTTTACTTGTGACACTTATGTGAAAAGTAACAGGAATGTTAAAAAAAAAATTTTTGGCGTGAAGATCCGAAGATGCGACGTTTGCTTGACAACAGCATAAGGATCTATACCGTAATGTTGCATCAGAATATAATAAAGAAGTTTTCATACATATATATATTGTCTTTATTGTTATCAAAGCTGGTTTGCCTGGTCTTGACTGGATTATTTACAACTTGAAGTAATATTGCTGAAGGTGGCTGAAGTCAACTTGGTTCATTCACTCTATGTGCTGCACCAGGTGAGTGAGTGAGTGAGTGAGTATGGTTTTACGCAACTTTTAGCAATATTCCAGCAATATCACGGCGGGGGACACCAGAAATGGGCTTCACACATTGTACCCATGTTGGGAATCGAACCTGGGTCTTCAGCATGACAAGCGAACGCTTTAACCACTAGGCTACCCGACCGCCCCGTGCTGCACCAGGAAAAGAAACACTAAACTAAGGATTTCAAGAACAGATCAAGTTAGTTTGAGATGGTGATCCGTTAAGACCAATCAAGGTGGACATTTGTAGTCCTGGATGAGGTCTCTAGATCAGGGTGGTACATTATGGAAGGCATTCTGTTTCTGACCTGAAAAGGCACGCAATATTTGCAAATATTTCAATGGTTTGATTGATTACGTGGGCCAACACATTTCCCAAGGTGTGTTGTCAGACATATTTATAAGTCTGGGGATCAAAATAAATTGATTTTACGGTTTAGTTATCCTGGATCTGTGTCTGGGTATAACTGACATCCTGATTGACTGATGACAACTGCTTCAATCTTTTTTCATGATTTTTCACAGTTTTCATTCAGATGGAATATGATTTATGACATTTTTGGGAACATGACTGAAATATTATTTGTTTTGTATTACCATGCCCTGAGTGATAGCTGGTCTTGTGTTTGCCAGATGAATGATTGTTATCAATAGAATACTGGGAATAGCACGATAACGGAAGATTCTTTGCAGAAGGTTCAGATGGGTGGTATTTTAGTGCTGCCTATAGTCTGGCACCAAGTTCCTGATGATTTTCTGGAGAACTATCTGCGCTCACAAATCATTCATGCACAATTTGCTGGAAACTGTTAACTGCTTAGACATCATGGACGTTATCTTTGATTGTATTTTATACTTAGATACCAAGCGTTTGATGTCCTGTTTGTTTGTTGATTAGCCCCGCACTCACCAATATTCGAGCTATTTGACCGCGGTTTGTTGATAATCAAGTCTGGACCAGACAATCCAGTGATTGACATCATGAGCTGGGATATGATGACATGCATCAACCACGTCTGCGAGTCTGACTACCCGATCCCATTAGTCGCCTCTTACGGCAAGCATGGGTTGCTGAAGAGCTATTCAAACCTGGAATCTTCAAGGGATAATTTAATATTCTGGGAGGAGGGGAGGAGATTTTTACAGTCGCTGCTTCACTATCCCACAGAACCCAGAACCTTGATCCAGCCCACAGAATCCAGAACCTTGATCTAGCCCACAGAACCCAGAACCTTGATCTAGCCCACAGAACCCAGAACCTTGATCCAGCCCACAAAACCCAGAACCTTGATCCAGCCCACAGAACCTAGAACCTTGATCTAACCCACAGAGCACAGAACCTTGATCTGCCCACAGAACCCAGAACCTTGATCCAGCCCACAGAACACAGAACCTTGATCCAACCCACAGAACCCAGAACCTTGATCTCACCCACAGAACCAAAAACCTTGATCCAGCCCACAGAACACAGAACCTTGATCCAGCCCACAGAACCCAGAACCTTGATCTCACCCACAGAACCCAGAACCTTGGTCCAGCCCACAGAACCTTGATCCAGCCCACAGAACCCAGAACCTTGATCTCACCCACAGAACCCCAAACCTTGATCCAACCCACAGAACCCAGAACCTTGATCTAGCCCACAGAACCTAGAGCCCTGATCCAATTTCTGGTGACGTCATGATTCAGTGTTATATGACCGTATGGTGGGTGGTTTGTTTCTTCCTGCACCCAATAGGGTTAGGACGAGTCCAAAAAGTCACTCCCGGGGTACCCACCACCCTATTACCCAACCCTACCCGAGTACCTGCTGTAGATATTTAGAGATAGGTACAAACTGTCCGATTTGGAAAAGTTTGACTGTAGCCCTGGCAAAATGTATTTAGATACACAAGTTAAACAATCTGGTCATGCATACACTGATGTTTACTGCATGAAGTTTTACCTTTATTCAAACATATAAAAGTTAGAAAAGACTGAAGTTGAATTAAGTTATATCTTTATTCAACCATATGAATGGGTGCACATTTAGAAAGAAATGTGAACATTAGTGACTTGTAGTGTAACTATAGAGTTCTAGATCATTTTTGTCATTAAACAATATGTCACATGACTTATCACGGGTCCGGGTAGTCATGTGGGTACCTGGGCCCCGTTCCTCAAAGCGATCTTAGCACTACGATGATCGTAAACCTATGTTAAAGTATGGGACTTACGATCATCTTAGTGCTAAAATTGCTTTGTTGAACGGGGCCTTGGGTCCTACTCAGGACCCACCCGAACCAGACCCGTGAAGATCCTAGAATAGGTCTTCAGCAACCCATGCTTGCCGTAAAAGGCGACTATGCTCGTCGTAAAAGGCGACTCACGGGATCAGGTGGTCAGGCTCGCTGACTTGGTTGGTGCATGGCATTGATCCCAATTGCGTGGGTCGATGCTAATGATATTAATCACTGGATTGTGACAAACCAACCAACCAACCCACCCGAACCATGTATCCGAGTTACCCGTCCCCGCCCTACCACCATGTGTAGGTTTAGTTAATAGGACTAAGGTCTAAGGTGCCCCGATTCGCTGTGCAGAGTTGCGTCCCGTGGACACGCCAGAAACCTATGATTGTGGGTTCGAATCCCGGTTCGCCCCGATTATGTTTCTAGGTTTGTCAGCACCATACCCGTGCTCGTGGGTTTCACCGAAGTGGTAAACGTCTGAGACCTTCATCACTTCGGGCTTTCCTCCCACATTAAGCTGACACGCCGTGATATAACTGGAATACTGTTAAAAACGGCGTTAAACCCAACTCACTCACTAGTTAATAGGTCACAACAGTTGGCTCCTATATGCATATAATTTGTGTTATTATTATCTCTTATCAGGTTATTCTTCAGAAATGACTTCTGTTAAAGCCTCTATAAGATGGGTTTCTTGTGTTTTATTACCATTATCTTGTTCACAATATTCATCAGTGTTGAGAGTTTATAGGAGACTTTAGGTGATTTGTGTCTAATATTCTGACTGCCTCCATGATCTCGTGGTAGAGCGTCCACCCGGTGAGCGGAAGGTCAGGGGTTCGATCCCCAGCAGCGTCATACCAAAAGATGTTACATGTTGTTACCCTGTCTGACGCTCGGCTAAGGGGCTAAAACAAGACCTGGTCGGCTCGGAGTCAGTATACTGTGTCTGAGTGGGGTATTCATGTCTAACTGCGGCATGGTATCTCAGTGGGCTAGCACTATAAATCAGCATCAGTCTGGACTAGTACAAGCAGCCACACACACACACGTGCATGCATGTCGCTATATAAGTGCAATAATCTTGGTCATGACGTTAAACACAATTTCGCCTCACCTCACCTATTATTGGGCTTTCACTTCCGTGATTGCGCCTATTTCAAGTAACATTTGAACTACTTTCAGTGACATAAGAAAGCACATGTAGTGCCTTGGCTATTTTTATAACTTACATATTATGAAATCTCCTATCTTTGCCCAATTCATTTTGTATTATTAGTTAACCATAAAGGGGGATAATGTTTAACATCAGAATACAGTATTCACGATGCCATGCCAATTGCCATATTTTCAAAGTATTTATGCCAAGTGAAGAATTCCACACAATTTCAGGGCTTCAAATATTATATTGCACTGTTTTGCAACAAATCCCTTTGGCACTCTTATTTATGACAAATTAAACTGATAATGGAGAAATCACGAATATCTGTTAATTATTGAAGTGGAATTAACAAGCCTCAAAATTAACAAGTACTTTCGAAATCAACAGATTTGAGTTATTTCTCCAACTTAATGAAAGCAACCAAACCCTTTCTATACTCATAAGAAATCTGTGCTTAAAGCTAAATACAGAGTTGATTGTACGATGCCAACAAGATCATGAGTATGTCTTTATGAATCACAATGTTAAGATTGCTGTATCATTTTTCTACAATTTTGCATAATGACCTATAGTTGCATCAGTTTTCCTTGTTTAAAATGAAGGTTCAGAATGGCCATTGAATTCCTTGCTCAGAACTGCAAGAACAAATTCCAACATCACCACAATAGCTTAAATTATATATTCAACAGTATGTTGTCCGTTTTCAGTGCCAGTCTAGACTAGTTTGTGTGCCCTGTTCAACAGTGTCACTATGTTATTACAGGTGAGGTGAAATGGGGTTAACGTCACGTCCAAGATAATTGCACTTATATAGCGACGTGCATGCACGTGTGTGTGTGTGGCTGCTGCTGCCGAATTATAGTGCTAGCTCACTGAGATACCGTGCCGCAGTTTAACATGAATACCCCACTCAGACACAGTATACTGACTCCGAGCCCACCAGTCCTTGTTTTAGCCCCTTAATGCCGAGTGTCTGACAGGGTAACAACAAGTACCATCTTTTCACGTCTTTTAGTATGACGCGGCCGGGAATCGAACCCCGGACTTCCGCTCTCCGGGCGGACGCTCTACCACTAGACCATGGAGGCGGTCATGTAATTACAGGCTCATTGACTTGGTTGATGCATGTCATCCAACCCAATTTGCGTGGATCGATGCTCATGATGTCAATCACTGGATTGACTGGTCCAGACGCGATTATTTACAGACTGCCGTGATAGCTGGAATATTGTTGAGTCCGGCGTTAAAAAACAAACAAACAAACAAACACTGTTATTAGGATTATCAGTAATAGTTTGACAATGTCATAAAATTTGATTTACCAAACAAGGAAACGTGTTAACAACTTAAATCACATTTCTTTGGCTTGCCAATTTGTGTGATGCTAGTACCCCTATAAATTAAGATATCTAACATCAGGAACTCTCACCATTGTTCGTCCCTATGAACAAACTTGACCGACTTCTGTAGGTGACCTGGTTTTTATTTGTTTACTATCATTTGAGAACATATGGCATTCAATCCGAACTCTCTGGTCAAATGAATATGTTGTAAACACTTAAAATTGTACCCTTTTTAGGCTGAATTCAGGAGATAAAAGAGAATATTTGAAAAATAAATCATTTATTCCTCACAGCCGAAGGTATTTTGATCGCTTCTTTCAAAAACAGCTTCAACTAATTGGACCTTCTTTCCTTAGCGCCATTTTTGTGATGTGTGGGAAGTAAATAATTGGATGTCATAATGATGATGAAGTATATGAGCAGCCTATGAAGGCAAGTGAGGGGATGCACAGTTTCATGGAAATATATCTCAATTATCTACGAAAAACCGATTCCATTTGGCCTCAAAGACTATATTGTGGTGAAAATTATGGAATGTAACACTAACAATCAGTGATGACGCCAGGTGTTTGTGAAAGCCTTGCGCTGATTTTCTGTGTTGTATCTTCAGAGTGAGTGAGTGAGTGAGTTGGGTTTAACGCCGCTTTTAACAGTATTCCAGTTATATCACGGCGTGTCAGCTTAATGTGGGAGGAAAGCCCAAAGTGATGCAGGTCTCAGACGTTTACCACTTCGGTGAAACCCACGAGCACGGGTATGGTGCTGACAAACCTAAAAACATAATTGGGGCGAACCGGGATTCAAACCCACAATCATAGGTTTCTGGCGTGCCCAAGGGACGCAACTCTGCACAGCGAATCGCGGCGCCTTAGACGACTGGGCCACCCGTGCCCCCTGTATCTTCAGAGGAAACATGATAATGATTATCATTGATTACAGTTTTGGTTTTGAACTCAAAAGAATATATTTAGGAAAGGTCAACGAGGAAAGGGCATAGAAATTTACTTTCTAGGGCAACATTTTAAGCGTTGAAATATTGTAAGACGTAAATGGCATTGAAGTTTACTTCATGTAAGTGACATTTTGGCATGCGACAATTATGCCTGTTTTCCTTGATCCGATCTCATCAGAATCAGATCTTTCACTTGAACATATACCCCTAAGCATAATGATTTGAGGACACCTTCATACAAGGTCGTTGAGTGAACCCAAGTGACATTTGACCGCCCAATCAAATGAAGGATGTGCGGGTTCTTGAGCCAATCATTTCTTCACCAGCTGGGGGCACAGGTGGCCCAGTCGTCTAAGGCGCCACGATTTGCTGTGCAGAGTTGCGTCCCTTGGGCACGCCAGAAACTTATGAATGTGGGTTCGAATCCCGGTTCGCCCAGATTATGTTTCTGGGTTTGTCAGCACCATACCCGTGCTCGTGGGTTTCACCGAAGTGGTAAACGTCTGAAACCTGCATCACTTCGGGCTTTCCTCTCACATTAAGCTGACACACTGTGATATAACTGGAATACTGTTAAAAGCTGTCACTCACTCTTCACCAGCTATGTTTGGAAATTTCAATTTTAATGGAGGGTAACCCACAGAGGACACAAAGATGCCTTCGCTGATACATCCTTTTGGGTTCAGATGCTGTCCGCTCAGAAACGGCAAGGAACATGAAATACCCACAACAATATAAGACCCATGAAGATCCAAGTTTCAGCAACCCATACCTTTGAAGATAGTCATATTGAAGTTTAATAGTAAATACCTTTGAAGATAGTTAAATAGTAAATACCTTTGCAGATAGTCATATAGAAGTTTAATAGTAAATACCTTTGAAGATAGTCAAATAGAAGTTTAATAGCAAATACCTTTGAAGATAGTCAAATAGAAGTTAAATAAACCAATAATGGGCCAGGGAACCAGTGGTCAAAAGTATGAGCAAACTATGATCCACATCATCCGTGTATAAGGACTTGCACTTAGCTATGTCGTACATGCACCCCTAGGGTAGAATAGGTCTTCAACAACCCATGCTTGCCATAATTGGTAACTGTGCTTGGCGTAAGAGACGACTATTGGGATCGGTTGGTCAGGCTCGCTGACTTGGTTGATGCATGTCATCGTATCCCAATTGAGTGGATCGATGCTCACGATGTCAATTACTGGATTATCTGGTCCAGACTCGATTATTTACAGATTACCGTCATTGAGCTGGAATTTTGTTCAGCACAAACAAACAAACACAACAATATAATGGTGCAGCCTTCATCATGTACAGTGGAGAAAGGTCATACAGATTGTTTTCAAGGGATACAGAAATCAGATTTGCTGTTCTGAATGCTTACCAAGCATTTAGAAGCTTGACACTGATTGGGTCATCAGAAAGTTTCTCTGACACGGCCTCCAATGGAGGTGTCTTCCGATCTTCTTGCCACTAGTTGTTATATCCAAGTAACAGATATTTATTAAAAAACTATTTTTTGAAATATGAAAAAAAGAATAGAAATAAAATCCCAGTTTTTGGCAAAACGAATGAATAAATAATTGCTGATATTGTACTTTATATCTGTACAAGAAGTGTACACATTGAAGTGTGGATGACAACTAAAGAGGTTGCCCACAATAATGCGTAGTTCCTGAGTAACTGATTTCGGTGCAATATCACTGCACATTCCCTAAAAATCATAATTTTAATGGGGATAATTTGCTCACAAATACGAGCTGTGACACATTTTCAGTTATGTAATGTGTAATCTCATTAAAATCAGATCTTAGTTCCTGGTACCGTTAAACAAAGATCTGAGGACATCCCATTTGCGGGTCACGTCAGAACGACCTTTCATCTGACCAATCAGAGTGTGGCGCATACCAGATCGGGAAAGTGACAGTCGGAATGTGTTTTCTAATCTTGCAACTTCAAAAAGATTTACAGGGGGTATTCCAAAAGACTGTCTCAAGCTTAAATGGCATAAACATTTGAATGGTAGAGACATTGCATAGCTTGTGGGAAATACTATTATAAACCTACTGGCTGTTTGTGTAACTCAATATGGAGTTTTTGAAATTGTGGTAACACCTCGTAGGAGGTATTACAATGATTATAACACCTCGCAGGAGGTATTACAATGATTGAAACACCTCGCAGTAGGGCTTACAATCATTGTAAACCCTTGATAGAACAAAAACTACAAACAGCCTACGAGACGCACGTGCAGATTTCGTGCCATTGCGAGACCCACGTGCAGATTTAGCACCGTTGCGAAACCCACGTGCTGAGGTCACTGGTTTCATTGAACCGAGTTCACGACTGCAGGCGATATTTTATCTCCGATACAGGTTATACATTTTAGAGTTTATATTACAGTTATTTAATTAAAAACGTTGTCTATGCGATGAGTCGGTTTATAAGTTGGACAAACCATGTCTCCTCGAGATTACTAGAGATTGTAAACCCTCACATTCGCGAAGTCCCTCATGTGAGGGTTTACAATCTCTAGTAATCCCTCGGAGACATGGTTTCTCCTACACCTATACAATCTTGACCATATATTAGACAATCGAGAATGTTCTTTTGTCCAGCTTTCAAATTTTAAATCGAGAACTTTGTCAAAATATCTTTCAAGCGTAGTCTGATATGGAAGTCGCCAGTTTGAAACTAGTGCCATAAAGCTCAAGAAAGCTGCTTTCTGATTGGCTAATGTTGACTTCTTGTCCGTCATTTCATCAAAGTTCGTGAAAGGTTCTTCTGACGTGACCTGTAACAGGATGTCCCCAGATCTTTGTTAGCAGTAGCGAGAACAAAGATCTGATATTAATGAGATTGTGTAATGTGCGACCACACCTTGAGCATTGCTAGACTTAAACGACATTACACAACATTCCATCTAAATCATATTTTTAGCAGGGACTATTTGCACACAGAGCTGTCCCACACTTAAAGCTGTGTCATGTTGACCAATGGTCACTGAATGCAAAACAAAACTCAAAGGATGCACAAAATACTTCTTACTTGTATACGCCATTAAAACCAATGAGATAAGGAAGTCATTAAAGCAGCCTTTGAGTACACTTGTCTTGATCCTGTTTGTGATAATATTGTCATCATACAATCATAAGTTGCATTTTGAAGCAGGACATGCCACTGTCACCATCGCTGCTGTGTTTTTCACATCCGTGAATTTTGGAAAATAGTTTATGCCAGAAGGTCAAATTAGTGCATCTATAGCTGCTCACAAGAGACAGGTGTTGAGATACTTAATCTGTACATCACAGGTTAACCTAATTTTATTTGCTTTGATTGGATAACCATGACCTCGCTAAGGTCATACTTGAAAGGTCATGTTGAAACTATTACACGGTTTGTGCTTTAACAAGGCTATTAAATTCTCTCAAATTGTAATTCTGTGCACTGTAAACATCATTTCCTCAAGAAACACTTGACAAATGAAGCTGAAATTGTATGAACTTCATCACGACAATGATGAAACCCCATTTTGTTCAAGAGATTAAATTTGATTTAAATATACTTTTTACGGCCATTGGTATTGTCATTTGTTAAAAGTAAGGCTTCACTTATATGTTTTGTTTGTGCAATATAATATAGTTTTGACCATGATTTGGACAGCCATATTGTTTTTTTATCAATTTTGGCTTTTGGCTTGTTGTAGGGTTGAACGTATGTTTTGGGTTTTTTGTCCAAAATTTTAAATTTTGACCTTGCTCACCATGCACTTAACTTCACCTAAAATGCGTATTTGGGGATGTAAACTTCTTTTCCTTTGCAATTGCCAGATGAACTTTAGCCTGTATGTTTCTCCTTGGAATGATATCATGTATTGCCAAAATTGTGAGAAGTTAATGTTAGTTTATCCTCAGTATTTATGCATAAATATTTGAATATTAATTCTGACTTTTGTATAGAAGCTCTCTTTGTGGACATTTAAACTGCTGACCACATATCCAGGTGAACTTCAGTGCCATGGCACTATATTTCTCATTTATATAATATCACAAGACTTCTTCCTGATTTACCTATTATCAAGCCTAACAAGCCGGGATGAATTAAAACAAATTCAAAATTGATAATAAACAGCTGTTCGATTGAGCTGAGGTTCACTTGTGCTATGTCACGTGACTTTCATTGACTCAGAAAAAGCGTGGTCTTTTTGCTTCAAAGCAGGGTATAAAGGATTTATTCTCCCGCTGAGAAATCCACGTGCAGCCTGTTTTCTTTGTGGCGGGGTATAAGGGACTTTTCTCCCACTGAGAACTTTATTTCACTCCAAGGCGGGATACATAGTACTTTATCAAGATCACGTGGACCGATCAGATTTCATCATTCTGACATGGAGGTATGATGAGAAAGTTTTCATTTTTCACAGACAATATAATATGAAAAGTGACTTTGTCATCCAATGCACCCACTCAACGTTATATTTTCTAATAGATTTAAAAAGATTTTAAGAACCAATTGCCTTGTTCTCCCAGCATTGGTGATGAAGAGCGGAAAAAAATTAACATAATAACAGCACAACATAAATTGTCCTACATGTTTCAATTTTATCTTCAGGGATACTGTTACATGAAACATTACAAATACCCGGTATATAAAATATTTGAGCTGCTGATAGCCAAGCCAGCTTGATTCTGTGGTATGCATCTCCTGACATGTTGAAATGGAAATAACCATTTCACAGATTTCACTTACACTGAATAGGGTGCAAGGGTGGCCCAGTCGTCTAAGGCGTCGTGATTCGCAGTGCAGAGTTGCCTCCCTTGGGCACGCCAGAAACCTATGATTGTGGGTTCGAATCCCGGTTTGCCCCGATTATGTTTCTAGGTTTGTCAGCACCATACCCATGCTCGTGGGTTTCACCGAAGTGGTAAACGTCTGAGACCTGCATCACTTCGGGCTTTCCTCCCACATTAAGCTGACACACTGTGATATAACTGGAATACTGTTAAAAGCGGCGTTGTGACATTATATATGACAAAGTCTACAAAGTCATAGGGCTGAATGTGTGTACATGATGTAAAGTATGTGGACACAATAAAAAATACTTGATATGTTCTGAAGACAATATCATCGCTTATCAATACCTGACAGTTCTTTTTCCTGTTTTTCAATCATTGGTTGGAAGATCGGAAACAGTGAACACAATCTGTTTCAGTAATCAGACATTCTTTTCGAGATAAATGAAGTTGGTCCATTAGGCAAATCAAGACTCATTCGAAAAATACAAAACCCTTCAATCGAAGCCATTGTGCCATTACCGCTGTCCCCTCTTAAAGAATTTTACCAGCATGTTTTCTGAGACATGTGACAGACAAGGAGTGACAGCGGCTTGGTAATATTTCCGTTCTGTGTGAAGGATTTTATTCCCAAGTCTGTAAAATAACTTCATTGGGCATTGACAGCTGCTAATAAATTTTACTGGATCCTGTTCGGATTTAAGATTTTGTGACTAGAATGACGATTTTTCACAAGAATTTGACAAGTTTCATTTAACATGCCATTCGTATGCTGTTGATAAAGGCCTGTTTTGAATACAAAGTTTCGAAGGAAATTTGATTGTTGTTCACTGAAGGAAATAATCTGTGATATGTTGACATTGCTGAGAGGGTTTGTGCAATTCAAATATCCAATAAATTTCGAACTGTGAATTTTATTGTTGGATATTCTTAGTTCTAATATAAAAGGTTAAATTACTTTTTATAAAATTCATGAATTTTTGCATTTGGGTCATAATGCATGTATTCAAATTGGTTTTATTGTAAGATAATGCTATTTTGAAAGAACTGTAATAATTTGTATTACTGGTCTTGCAAAATTGTTCTCCATTTAAGACGACCTCATTTGTACATTCATTGCCTGGAAATCCGGACACGATAGTATGCAAAGTGTCTGCTTTGAAGTCAATTTGTTTTTCTAAAATCTACTTGTAAATGCAATTGAAAGACAGGGACCAATATTTGGATGTCCTCGTCAATTCAAGGTTTCAATCTTGCCTAATTGGTAACAGATCTCGTCGTACAAATTACAGCTTTCTCCAATCAAATTGCACCTGATCTCTTATAAATGTACTTGAACTAGCTGACAAGAGTTGGTAGTATGTTTATTATGGCCATGAACATTTTTTGAATAATTAACCTAGAAGAGTGGCCTTTAGTCAAGTCATTAGAAACAGATAATGCTAAGGTTGGTCTTTAATATGTCACTACTGAAATGTATTCCTTTTTCAAACTGATCCAGTGTAAAATTAGCAGGAAAATTGCCTCTCTATTGACCTAATATTGATGATGTCGCCCACCCTAAGGTATGTACGGCGACAGGTTTCAGAACATGGAATCCGGTGCCAGGCAGTCCTTCACTGAAGATGGACACTGTTCCCAGTGGCAATAAGCGGAACACTTGGTCATAGATTTTGGTTAATGCCCAACTTTGACATGTCCAGTCTGCTTTAGGCTGTGACCATCTGCCGGCTAAGTCTCGTAATGATGGCTGGAACTAGTTTTGTGGCAAATAGTGCCAAAGAGGTGTATACACAGCGATGAGGAATTTAATGGCCTCTGAAACACTGTTGTAGGGCAAACGTTACGATAGAGTTGGAGGGGGGGGGGGGGGATTCCAATGCTGAACCATATCTGGAGGCAATGATGGATTCCATGATCAAAGAGGTTGGGTTGGTTCAGAAAGCAATACTGTTTTCCACACCACCAAACTCAATTATGAGTATCTTCATATATTTAAGTGACAGCCCTCAAAAGACCATGTTATTTCAGACAGCCAGTGTGTCACTGTTTCGGTCTTAGATCATGGTTGTCTGGCTATCTGCTGAATCTGGGTCATTCAAAATGACATTCTGGCGGTCAGCATTTCAATGTCCAGCTACCAACGCCAAATCCAGTATCCCATCAGTACCAAGTGGTAATTTAGATGTCATGAAAGGCAAAATCTCTTCTCTTTGCCAATTGGATCCCTGACTCTGGTTTCAAGTATGTAGAGCAGAATGTCATTAGATCCAATCCAATATACTCTCACTTTAAATATGAAGGAACTTGGTCACTGCATTTGGTTTTAGTGTAATGGAAGCGCAATTGACTAAGTCTGGGCATGCAGTTCTGCTGGAATGTTTAATGGAATGGAGAAGACTCTCATAATATTTTGCATGCAAGAAGTAGTGGTTTTGGCATTTAAAGAGGGTTTTTAGTCGGTGCTGAAATTGGAGTTATCAATCAATGATTTTGATGCTGTTTGTAGGATGTTTGTCTTGTAAATTCAGAATTCCACTTAAACTATGGCATAGGATTATTGACTGTTTAAATGTGTTTAGTCCACCTCGGTGGCCCCATGGTGTTGAGTATGTGATCGGAGAGCGGAGTGTCAGAGGTTCGATCCCCGGTCGCATCCTGACTAAAGTCGTTAAAAGATGGTACTTGTTGTTACCCTGTCTGGCGCTCGGCATTAAGGGGATATAACAAGGACTGGTCGGCTCGGAGTCAGTATACTGTGTCTGAGTGGGGTATTCATGTTGGACTCTGTCATGGTATCATCATTAGACTCACATTATAAAATCGGCTTAAGACATGTACAGCCACATGCAAGCACACATGCATGCATTACGCACGCACGTATATACGTGCAGTAATCATGATACCTTGAGGGTGGTTACATAAGAGGTTTAAATGGGCAAGTAATACTAAGATTGATGGGGCAGTCGGGTAGCCTAGTGGTTAAAGCGTTCGCTCGTCACGCCGAAGACCCGGGTTCGATTCCCGACATGGGTACAATGTGTGAAGCCCATTTCTGGTGTCCCCCGCCGTGATATTGCTGGAATATTGCTAAAAGTGGCGTAAAACCATACTCACTCACTCACTAAGATTGATTGTTAAAAAGGTACTGTATGGCTAGGTTTAGGATTTATGAAACTTTCGATGAGCATGTTTTTGTCTCAGTTGTTTAATTTGATGCAATAAGGGTTAACAATTGTATGGACATATGGGCCAAAGACATGAACTGTTTTTACCTTGTATTTCAGATTCATGTAGAAACGTTTACCCTTGTGAATTCCAGGTTAGAATTGGTCCCAAGCAATGCTGGTTGAAAGGGGCATCCAGGTGGTTAGACTCACTAACTTGCTGTAAAGTCATGTCAGTGTACCCCAACAACGTGGATCGTTGCTCATGATATCAGTCACTGATGGCCTGGTCCAGACTCAATTATTTTCAGGCTGTTGTCGTACAGCTGGGATATTGTTGAGTGTGGCATTAAACCATTAGTAAAAGCTATTGTCTATATCATAAGCAAGTGTTTCAAATAGTGATGATACCAGGCGTTCACAAATAGGTGAGAGTATCGCATTCTGCCAGTTGCACCCATCACAAACACATGCAAAGGCAAGTCAATTGTTCACTGGAAAAAACACGGGAACATAATGGTACAAATCAAAATAGGGAATTGCATTGGACATCATTTTTGTCTCTGATGCGTCAGGTTGGAAAGGTCTTCCCCGTGTCTAACACAAAACTATTGGAAACCTTTACTGGGGCCTTGAATGTTGGAACCTTGATCAAACAGCTTCTGAGCAAGAACTGTGTGATGCTACGTACTTGAAAGTCTTGAAGGAAAGGGCATGCCTGATTGTACCTCATTCTGCTTGAATATTGCTCGACATAAAGGGAACATAGACTATTGTACAGTTGAAGTCATCCCGTTTGTCTTACATACACACACAAATTTAATAATGACAGATTTTGTTTTACTGTTTTACTGTCAGTCATGATCATGTCAGACATGGGTGAATATGAATATGTCCTGTCTCATGCACATATTTGTTATTGGCTTGACACATTGTACCCAGGTGGGGAACGAAGAATGGATGAGTGAGTGAGTGAGTGAGTCAAGGAGTGAGTGAGTGAGTCAGGGAGTCAGTCAGTCAGTCAGTCAGTCAGTCAGTCAGTCAGTCAGTCAGTCAGGTTTATACCGCTTTCAGCAATATTCCAGCCAAATCACTATGGGGGACACCAGAAATCTACCCAGGTGGGGAACGAAGAATGGATTAGTAGTTTGACTCCTCACCCCTGAGTGATTTGTTGATTTGTAAACCTAGTTCACTTTTGTAATACATTTGCTAATTGTATTCCATTTATTGGTTGTTTGTTGGTTTCACACTAAATTCAGATTTCTGGGTTAACATATTGTTTCTATTTGGGAATCGACACGTAACAATGGGTTACGGTAATATAATGTCAGTTACAGAAATACACACTTAAAAACAAAATGTCAATTTATGATACGAAAGTTATATTGTCTACTGGTCGTTCCAAGAATTCATGTCCATGGGAATGACATAGGAATTTAAACCTCAAAACTCCTGTGGTCTTGACTGTTAAAAGCCTGTGACTTTAATGTCTCTTAGGAGAACCATATTAAATGTACCCAGTAAGCAGTTAGCCACGTAGGAATTCAGGAATCAAAGCGTAATGGTCTTTACTGTTGATTGCTTATGCTTTTTAATGTCCTGTTTTCAGAACCATATATCATACATTCCTTTTGGAATTCAAAAATCAAAGCTGTCATGGCCTTGATTGTTGATTGGTTACCATACACTTCAGGGATTGTGCCCGTAGCATTCCGTCAAGATGGGCAATGTATCGCAACAAAGTGTATCATAACAAAATGTATCATTTTATTCCTAACAATTCACTTTCTATGATGGACATCATTGAGACTGGCGTATTCTAGTGTCAGGGGGCCTGACAACTATTCGCATTACCGTATTCCCCGTAATAAGCGCCCAGGGCGCTCTCAAAACTAGAAATAGGGGGCTCTTATTAGAATATTATATTGATGGAAAAAAACAGAGTTGAAAGATAAATTTAGTGGTTTATGCTGACAGCCTGAAATGTTTATGTACGACAGATATATTTTTCTAGAATTTAATCGCCCATAATTAAGGGTGCATATAACACACGAGTGCGTATTGTATGCGAATAAATAAGTCTTGTGAACATTGATCAATCGGAAGGGGTGCTAATTGGGATTGTTCACTAGCCAATATATTAGCAAATACCGCCGTGGGCGCTTATTACGTCGAATACGGTATGTATACATTCAGTTTTCAAGTGAAAGAGCATCATAGCCCTGTCTGTTCTTCCTCGTCTTTTAAGTGAAGCAACTGCCCCTCACTGTTTCATTCCCAGCTGATTCACAAACCCTAAGCGAGGTAGATAATTAAACGTGTTCATTCTGGTGAGGATTATATCTAAAGAGACATGAAAGCTTAATGGAACATTGCAAACATTTTCAAATGAAAAGATGAAAAACAAATATGAATTTACTTTTCAAAGAACAATTTTATTAATTACATTAACTAAACTTTCATTTAAAGGTTAACATCTATGAGAATTTTACAATTTTAAGATTTGAAAACGTCGGTAATGGGTTGTTCCCTTGAGGAATATTAACGACTTTGTCCTTGTGGAAGCAAATGTTCCATTGACATTTCATCTGCCGACCTTAATACCAGCACATCAAGGACGATGGACAAAATCAGAACCAACGGAAGAACTGGCCCATTAGGTCTTGGGATGTTCAGAATTTTGGCAGATTAGGTCCCACAAGAAGCAAGTGTTGATTGGCCTGAATGAGATGGTGTATCATTCCCTTGGGTCCATTTCAATGTCAAATGACCACATTTACCTAGTTCTGGTTTATCATGCTCTTATTGGCTAGGGAGCATGGGTGGGCAGAGTTGCATCCCTTAGGAGTTCCAGGAATCTGTGATCTTTGGATTTAGGCCATATTCGCCCTGATTATGTTTCTAAGTTTGTCAGCACGGTGCATTGCTCATGGGTTTTACCAAAGTGGTAAATGTCACAGACCTGCATCACTTCCGGCTTTCCTCCTATTTTTTTTAAGCTGACATGCACTGATATAATGAAATACTATTCTCACTCACTCACTCACTCACTCACTCACTCACTCACTCACTCACTCACTCACTCACTCACTCACTCACTCACTCACTCAAAATGCCGAAGATTCCAAAGACTCCAGCTTCTTTGTTCTTTCTGTGACGTTACTGTTCAGGTGCTTCTTATCAAAGAATAAAGACGTTGAAATCCATGACATTGTTTGTTTGTTGTCTGAGTGCAGCATTCAACAACAAACAAACAAGCAAAGAACAACGTGAACTGGATTGGTGTCATCCCTTATCACCAGCATGGATGCTGGAGTACCAAGCCATACCTTCCCCAGTTCCTCCCAGGGGAATGTTTAGCCTTGGCTATTTTGTCCCCTGGGAAGAGTGAGTGAGTTGTGTTTAACGCTGCTTTTATCAGTATTCCAGTTATATCGCTTAATGTGGGAGGTAAGCCCGAAGTGATGCAGGTCTCGGACATTTACCACTTCGGTGAACCCCACGAGCATGGGTATATTGCTGACAAACCTAGAAACATAATCAGGGAGAACTGGTATTCAAACCCACAATCATAGGTTTCTGGCGTGGCCAAGGGACGCAACTCTGCACAGCGAATCGCGTCCCCCAGGGAAGAAGGGTCCTTGGCTAAACCTTTCCCAGGGATGAACTGGCCAGGGAAAGGTGTAGCCACGTACACCAGGACCAAATCTTCCCCCGCATCTTCCCCCGCATCTTCCCCCGCATCTTCCCCTGTATCTTCCCCCGCATCTTCCCCCGCATCTTCCCCTGTATCTTCCTCCGCATCTTCCCCCGCATCTTCCCCTGTATCTTCCCCCGCAGCTTCCCCCTCATCTTCCCCTGTATCTTCCCCTGTATCTTCCCCCGCATCTTCCCCTGTATCTTCCCCTGTATCTTCCCCCGCATCTTCCCCTGTATCTTCCCCCGCATCTTCCCCTGTATCTTCCCCTGTATCTTCCCCCGCATCTTCCCCTGTATTTTCCCCCGCATCTTCCCCTGTATCTTCCCCTGTATCTTCCCCCGCATCTTCCCCTGTATCTTCCCCTGTATCTTCCCCCGCATCTTCCCCTGCATCTTCCCCTGTATCTTCCCCCGCATCTTCCCCTGTATCTTCCCCTGTATCTTCCCCCGCATCTTCCCCTATATCTTCCCCCGCATCTTCCCCCGCATCTTCCCCCGCATCTTCCCCTGTATCTTCCCCCGCATCTTCCCCTGTATCTTCCCCCGCATCTTCCCCTGTATCTTCCCCCAAGACACATGGGTATCATTTATGCATGTTGTGTTTAGGCTGGCTAAAACAATTAAATGTTTCTCGGGCTAATTTTTGTGAGGAGGGCAGTAAGACTTTATGTTTATTTTTTTAGAGTAACAGTTCTTATTCTTTTACCTACCAAGAGTACCAAAAAACACAACTGGGCACACACTGAACTCGACTCGACCCTTTAATAAAATGTCAGTTGTCAAGCATTTTGGGTCTTGGATAGACTAAAATCTAGTCTCTGAAATGAACATATCGTACATAAAAAAACAGTTGTTTAGTTATCTTAATAAAAATATAATAAAAAGGAGCCCAGTGACTCTCTTCATTTTCAGATACTGCAGTGATCTAGACTTTCCAAACATTATAGACTTGCATGGGCTGTATTTGATATATATTTGTATCAGGGTCTGTAAGACAGACTAGGTCTTGGATAACATAGTATTATATGTGAAATTTAAAAAAATATTATTTTTGGTAATAAAAGTTGCTGACACGCAGAATTGAGAGTGATATGTCAATGCCTGAGAAACATTTCCTCTTTTTTAATAGCCAAAAGTAAAAAACTTGAAGTCATCTTGTTCTTGATTGTTTTCAATGTTTTTTACCTCACTTGATTTCTAGTGATGGTTATAAGGAAGCCAGTCTTATGGTGTCATTATTTCTTGAATGGGATGTATTCTGTATGTGATTGCAAAGATGTAATGAAATAGAATTTTAAAAAGTTGATCAAATTTTGAAGGTGGAATTTTTTCAGGCCACCATTTATAACCAACAGGCCTTATCTTGACAATATATCTTTTTCATCTAGCTGTCATCTGATATTTAATTTCAATGCAGTTTTGAAAAAATGGGATATTGAATGTTAGGAACTCATTACAGGACTTTTTATTGTCCTCAATTTATCATTATTAACCAGCTTCACAGACCTCTGTGGTCTAGTGGTAGAGCATCCGCCCGGAGAGCAGAAGGTCCGGGGTTCGATCCCCGGCTGCATCATACCATAAGACATTACAAGATGGTACTTGTTGTTACCCTGTCTGGTGTTCGCAATTAAGGGGCTAAAACAAGGACTGGTCGGCTTGGAGTCAGTTTACTGTGTCTGAGTGGGGTATTCATGTTAAACTGTGGCATGGTATCTCAGTGAGCTAGCACTATAAATCGGCATCAGTCCGGACTAGTACAAGCAAAGACACACACATGCAGGCACATGTTTTCTGAAATATTAATTATCTCCACGGGAACAAGGGGTCATCTTTGTGCAGAGTTGTGTCCCTTTGGTGTGACAGAAACCTACTGATTTGAGTCCCAGTTTGACACACTCACTCACTCACTCACTCACTCACTCACTCACTCACTCACTCACTCACTCACTCACTCACTCACTCACTCACTCATCCACCCACTCACTCACTCACTCACTCACTCCTGTATCATAACCATCAGAAATCAATGATCAAGAAAGAACCTTTTCAC
The DNA here is from genome assembly GCF_023055435.1 of Haliotis rufescens. Lineage (NCBI taxonomy): Eukaryota > Metazoa > Mollusca > Gastropoda > Lepetellida > Haliotidae > Haliotis > Haliotis rufescens. The sequence goes on along the minus strand of NW_025963846.1, from coordinate 1,538,248 downwards.
CCTATAACCTACAGATAATTGTTTGCTTGATTTAACACGGCTATATATGCTATATTATAAAATGTTAAATATTTTATCAGCATGCACTTCATTTAACATTTGCCGGATCTCACAAAACCCTGTTTGAAATGCTAACATGGCAGCCATTTCATTAAAGAAGAAAATATAACTCGTTTTTGCAGACAAGGATGTAATTCATATCCTTTTAAAGATTCAAAACAATATGGCTAATGTTCAGGCAGGTGAAAGAAGTATTTGTTTTCAATACAACCTTCATAAGGGTCGGTCGGGTAGCCTAGTGGTTAAAGCATTCGCTCGTCATGCCGAAGACCCTTTTTGATTCCCGACATGGGTACAATTTGTGAAGTCCATTTCTGGTGTCCCCCGTCGTGATATTGCTGGAATATTGCTACTTACTTAACCTACATAATTAATTCTTTATCCTCAGTGGTTTTTCGTCAAATATTTTATAAAGATATCTAAATATCTAAAAAAAATTGTTTAATTCGACCGCTGAATCCAAGTACAAACAAAGTACAAAAGATGCGAAAAAGTTTACTTTTTCTTAATATTTATATCTAATTCATATCTTTTTCTTTATATAAATGTTTGCTTTCAAATATTTTTAAGTGTCTTTTAATATTTGAATTTAGGATAATTCAATGTTATGGTTTAAACTAATATTCAAATGACGAGAAATACGGCTAAAGATGGCAGCGGAGCTGATATGACTTTAGAACCTTTTGCAACAATAATCCCTAATTTGTTTGTCTCATATGCCTTACCAGTTTACTGGCCTTATATAGTCGGATGTGAAGAATCTGAGGACCTACTCCCTACCTGACCTCAACATTTTTAACATCACTAGCGTTAGTTTCGAAAAAATCCATTACGATTCGAAAAAAATATTTTTTTCGTTATTGGGGTCAATTATGATTGGATTTTACATTTCGAGAGGGGTTATTGTTCGAGAAGATATATTTTTATCTTAATATTTGCACACATACCATTTGCCGACCAGGATCGATAAATTTAACATTATATTTTAAGATCCCAGAAGCCTGAGAAAATAAAATGGCTGGTCCTTATAAAGAACGGTGTATATACAGCCAGACTGTCATCTGAAGATGGCCGAGCTTGTCTAGACATTGTAATAAGTGTCCTGTTGGAAACTGACACTGGTTTGATCATAGTGGGGCTACTGGCAGATTAATTCAATGAGATCACTTGCATTAACATTCAGTGTTTGAATGAACTAATTCAGTTTGCAGCCTCAGCATTCTTGGAAAGTATTAGCTAATTTCCACATGAAACCAAGGTGTTCTCTCATACAGGAATCATGTGCCAATGACCAAATTGATGTTCAGAACTGAACCATCTGCGTCATGTCCGACACATCAAACTTTTGGACAGAATCCCTCATTACGCCATTTATGTGTTTCTAGACAATGTAAGCTCATAATCTGTGTGTTCATGTTTTCTTGGTCTAGTGGTAGAGCGTCCGCCCAGAGAGGAAGATCTGGAGTTCAATCCCCGACCCCGTCATACCAGAAGACGTTAAAAGATGGTACTTGTTGTTACCCTGTCTGGCGCTCGCAATTAAGGGGCTAAAACAAGGACTGGTTGGCTCGGAGTCAGTATACTGTGTCTGAGTGGGGTATTCATATTAAACTGTGGCATGGTATCTCAGTGTGCTAGCACTATAAATCGGCATCAGTCCGGACTAGTACAAGCAGCCACACAAACACACACACGTACATGCACGTCGCTATACAAGTGCAATAATCTTGGACGCGACGTTAAACCCCATTTCACCTCACCTCACCTCACCTCACCTCACCTCACCTCACCTCACCTCACCTCACCTCATGTTTTCTTATTGAACATTATGATTAATAGATCCAGTGTCTTTTGTTCGGCTGTTGGTATGGTTTTGTAACCTGTCATAACCTTCGTCAGTTATTCAAATATTGCCCACAGTAGTTTGGACAGACTACCTGGTTGTCTAGTCTTCTAAGGCGCTGTAATTCGCTGTGCAGAGTGGCGTCACTTCGGCACGCCAGAAACCAATGATTGTGGGTTCGAATCCCAGTTCGCCCTGATTATGTTTCTAGCTTTGTCAGCACCATACCCATGCTCGTGAGTTTCACCGATGTGGTAAACGTCTAAGACCTGCATCACTTCGGGCTTTCCTCCCACATTAAGCTGACACGCCGGGATATAACTGGAATACTGTTAAAAGCAGCGTTAAACCCAAGTCACTCATTCACTCTTTCAGTACGGGTTAAGTCTGTGCTTGATGTTGTCATTGGTAGAATACAGGACCCCGTTCCTCAAAGTGATCTTAGCGCTAAGGTGATCGTAAGTCCCATACTTTAACATAGGCTTACAATCATCGTAGCGCTAAGATTGCTTTGAGGAACGGGGCCCAGGACCTCTGACAGACTTCTGCCCCAGCCAGCTGTCATCCAAAGTCTGGCTGCCCTATATGGAAAGTTTGAAGCTGTTCCCTCTGACAAGGCCTAAAATAACATAACCATTACCGGTATATGTAAGCATCTCTACATTAATTGTTTGATCAAAGAGCTTGGTATAAGGGACATATCAAACTGTGCCCCATATCAGACAAGAAATCTGAAGAAGTCTGCCCAAACCATGCATCAGTCCTATCAACTTTGGGGTTGACTCAAATCAGACAATCCCGTGATTGACCTCTGGAGCATCGATCCACGGAATTGAGATTCGATGACATACATCAACCAAGTCAGGGAGCATGACCACCTGATTCCGTCAGTCGCTTCTTATGACAAGCATAGTCGCCTTTTACGGCAAGCATGGGTTACTGACGTTTTCCTATGGCAGGAATTCTACTATGCTGCAGTGCTAGGCAACAAACAAACACTTTCCCTTTTATGCACATAATGTGGGTGGCGGGTGTTTCCGGTAGGGCAGGACATGTTCACCCTTTTGCAAACACCTGTTGGCATCACTGATTTTCATTGATCCATTCAAGTAATTTACACTGCTATTTTGCCTTTTACGGCCAATGGAATCGGTTTCGGCGGATAATTGAGACTGAATTTATCTGGCTTTGATTTTTTATATTTTCTCAAATTATTTGAACAATTTTTAAATATTTCAAACACTTATGACAAAAAAAAATTGTTTGAAGCTGAACTCATATATATTTCATTAAACAATTATTCACTCATTACCTGAAAATCTGTCTTTTCTAACCAGTTCAGCTTCACATGGACCCTATATAACCAAGCCATAATGCCAGCAATAAGGTTAAACTCTTATTACCAATTCATGAGAAGACCCACTGGGAAATTCAAGCCTCCATTACTTTGTCCAAGGTGTAAAGCTGTTTTTCAGAATTATTGCTATTATCAAAGCAATTGAGTCACTTATAAGTGCCTGGCAAAGAGTGCTTGCATAGTTATGGCAAATTAGCTGTGCACTGTTTGCATAAAGGGGGGTCATTATTGAAATATGATACACCTTGTACTTTGTTTTGCGGCTATTTGTTACGGTTCAACAGGAAATTAAGCAATGTTGATTAAACCAAATAGAAAGATATCAGTTTAATTGAGACCATGTCCTTGCATATCGTCAAGTTTAATGAGCAAATTGACATGCAAGAAATCAAATATTGTGATAGCCGTTTAATTACGAGCTTGGCCTTTATTTGAATGTAAGGCCAGATGTGTTTAGGTAACAGAAGACGAGGGGCAGTATTTGATCTGGATATAATGATACATGTGTGAGAACACAGGGTTAGATGAAATTGAGTCCTTTTGTCCTCTCGGATCTCCATTTTATTCCAATAAAGTATTGCCATGAGTAGAGTGAGTGAGTGAGTTTGGTTTAACGCCGCTTTGAACAGTATTCCAGTTCATGCTCCCTGACTTGGTTGATGTATGTCATCGAATCTCAATTCCGTGGATCGATGCTCTGGAGGTCAATCACGGGATTGTCTGATTTGAGTCAACCCCAAAGTTGATAGGACTGATGCATGGTTTGGGCAGACTTCTTCAGATTTCTTGTCTGATATGGGGCACAGTTTGATATGTCCCTTATACCAAGCTCTTTGATCAAACAATTAATGTAGAGATGCTTACATATAATGGTTATGTTATTTTAGGCCTTGTCAGAGGGAACAGCTTCAAACTTTCCATGTAGGGCAGCCAGACTTTGGATGACAACTGGCTGGGACAGAAGTCTGTCAGAGGTCCTGTATTCTACCAATGACAACATCAAGCACAGACTTAACCCGTACTGAAAGAGTGAATGAGTGACTTGGGTTTAACGCTGCTTTTAACAGTATTCCAGTTATATCCCGGCGTGTCAGCTTAATGTGGGAGGAAAGCCCGAAGTGATGCAGGTCACAGACGTTTACCACTTCGGTGAAACCCACGGGCACGGGTATGGTGCTGACAAACCTAAAACATAATCGGGGCGAACCAGGATTCGAACCCGCAATCATAGATTTCTGGCGTGCCCAAGGGATGCAACTCTGCACAGCGAATCGCGGCACCTTAGACGACTGGGCCACCCGTGCCCCCTGCCATGAGTAGAGGTGCGCGGTATACCGGTTAACCGCGATGTGGCTTCATGTCCAATACGTATTGTGATACAGTTTCTATATCGCAATAAATTGCGGTCATTTTAAAAAAGTATTACCTATTTGAATTTCATGTTTTAAATCAAGGCGATCGATAAAGCTGATGTCACGTTCGATTAGAGTTACATCCCTTCCTATATAATAACGCGATATGCTACGAGATCTCGCCGTATCTGTGGTAACAAAATGGCGGATCACGACTGGGAAGTCGTGAGAAATACTCGCGGTATTTCCGATGTGTGGCAGCATTTCGGGTTGAAAAAGCGTAAAATCGATCAAACAATCAAAGAAAATGTTGCTGTTTGTAGAAAATGTGAATCGTTTGTGAAATACACCGGCTAAATAATAACACTTCCATTAGTTTATTCCTCTTGGAATACTCCATAATGATAATGTGTCTTTTCTAGTCTAGTTCAAAAAGAAAGTTTGTTTTTACCCAAATATAAATAAGTCTTAAAACCGAAGAATTTCTTTATTTTTTCTCAGAAGTTGAAAACATTTGGTTTTGGCAATATATTGTGATACGTCTCGCATTACACGACTTTGGATCGCAATATATTGCAATACAGGTTCAAGGGGCAATACCCATCACTAGAGATGAGTCCTCTATCGGTTTTAGAGCACAGCCAAATTTTAAAAAAACATAACTATGGGTCAAGTAAACACTTCCCACAAAAGGCACAATCTTCTTCCCACATAAGCCCGGGGTCAAAGCCTCTGTGTAAATTCTTGAGATACATTAAGCTCATGGATAAAGGAGATCAGTTGGAGTACAATATCGGGATATAATGGTACCACACGGGACTCAATTGATGACAACTCGATGGATGAGAGACTTCATCCATGCTCTAAGTACTTGTTTTACAGAGTTTTTTCCCAACATTAACCCAAAGGCATGAAAAAAAATCAAAATCCCTTTTGAAATAGGTTTTAAATTTTTATGTTTTAGGTTGTATAATACACACCCACTGTGTTTGGATCTGTTTCTTTTGGAGAAAGTCAAACTGTATTTTTTTATAAAAATGGTAACCAGATACCATTATTTTCAGCTTTTTTTAGAAGGGATTATGCTTGACAGCTGGATTTGTGGAACAAGGAATTAATTTGGTCTAGCCTAAGTAATAATAACTGTCATTTATGTACATAGATGGAGGATTTTTCAGGTTTATAGAAGCCCAATCCAAGAGGGGGGAGGATGTTTAAAAAGGAATACCGTATTCGACGTAATAAGCGCCCAGGGTGCTCTCAAAATTAGAAATAGGGGGCTCTTATTAGAATATTATTTTGGTGAAAAAAAAGAGTTGAAAGATAAATTTCGTGGTTTATGCTGACGGTCTGAACTGTTTATATACGACAGATATATTTTTCCAGAATATAATTGCCCATAATTAAGGGTGCATATAATACACGAGTGCGTATTATACACGAATAAATAAGTCTTGTGAACATTGATCAGTCGAAAGGGGTGCTAATTGGGATTGTTCACTTGCAAATATCGCCATGGGTGCTTATTAGAGCGGGGCGCTTATCATGTCGTATACGGTCGTTGCACACCATTGAGAAAAAAGAAATTTCCAGTTGATGTTTAAGTTATTTGGGTTTGTTTTTAAAAAATTTGAATTAACTATGACATGATACATATGCAGAATGTGCAAACTAAAGATTTAACCACTGGGCTATCCCATTGCCCAGAATTGATGATGAAACAACATCCAGAAATAGAACAAAAACATAGCTTTGTTCACTGAAATTTCATAGAATTTCATTACTCCATACAAATATTACCCAATTTGAGCATGGTTTGAATAAGGTGAGCTACAGATCCTTCCTGGAATGACCTTTCCGTTCTGTGAAGACGAACATTAATCCTTTGTATGCCAACTTCTGATCGTTAATAGATGTCAAAGAAGAAGATGACTTTGAATTGTGCAATAGGATTGGTAGGAACTTAACTGTCGGATGAAACCAATCAATAAACAAACATGTATGCTTTTTGCCCAGCTTGTGAAAATTGATCCGAAAATTGAATCCATTCTCCTGCCGCCTCATTTAACATATATATACAACACACAGCTGTATAACCTATAGCTTGGAGAAACAAGACCTCATGCTGTGTGATATTAGAACTCGTATTGATTAGCCAATGCTATTTTTCTATAACCTTTATCAAGACCATTTTTGAACTTATGCCACAAGGGACTTGCACAGCTAACAATTCCCCCCTGCTATTAAATTCTATCCATAATAATAATAATAATAATAATTCCAGTGATGATACCCTGTGGTTAGTGTTGAAATCAACATGATCAGGAGGCATCATTGTCAATGTGGATTTCTTTGCTTAACTTGTCTGCTAATGAGCACATTCATCCACTTATAAAAAAAGAAGACAAAAAGTGCATGTCAGAGTTGGCTTCCGGGATGTCAAAGAGGGTATGGTTTGGTGTTAATTAGTGCTAAAAAACTGAAGATGGAACAAATGGCCATTTCTCGGTGGTGTCTTACACTCATGCTTCAGTGAGTGGAAATGATTGATGACTTTTGTGCTGTGTTGCACTGTCATGTTGGCTGTCAGTCAGTGAAATAGGCATCGTTTGTCAGGTGTACATTTCGGAGCAAGAGGAAATGCAATGTGATGGATTGGCTTTTAGGATGTCCATTTTTACTGGAAAATGTCTTGCAGTTTGTCAGTTTTTTAAAACACATTTCAAGCATCCCACAAGTGTGAATGGTACAAAAAGATATTTTGACCTGTAATGTTCAGATCTCCGTCTGAAGAATATGTTGCGTTATGTTTTATGTTACATTGATTTTTAGACTCATCAATCTTTTTCTTTTGAGATTTCGGTTTCAGTCTATTTGTCATGCATCAATAGAATAAGCACAAATGTTTAGAAGAAAATTTTTAGGGGACTTTTTGTTGTATGTTGTTTTTGTCAGTTATTGTTTAACGGCAAACTCTACAATATTCTAGCTGTATGATGGCGGCCTGTAAATTATCCAGTCTGGACCATACAAACCAATGATTGATATTATGAACAATGAGGTGAGGTGAAATTGGGTTTAACGTCGCGTCCAAGATAATTGCACTTATATAGCGACGTGTATGTGTGTGTGTGTTTGTGTGGCTGCTTGTACTAGTCCGGACTGATGACGAATTATAGTGCTAGCTCACTGAGAATCTACGCTGAGGTGTGGTATATGTGTGTGTGTGTTTGTTGTTTAACACCGCACTCAGCAATATTCCAGCTATATGACGGTGGTCTGTAAATAATCGAGTCTGGACCAGACAATCCAGTGATTGACATCAGGAGCATCGACCCACGCAATTAGGATAGATGACATGCATCAACCAAGTCAGCGAGCCTGACCACCCGATCCCGTTAGTCGCCTCTTACGACAAGCATAATCACCTTTTACAGCAAGCATGGGTTGCTGAAGACCTATTTTATCCTGGATCTTCACAGGTTTGTGTTATTTGTAGTTAAGGGAAAAGAAATAATGTATCAAGGGTAAAATCAACATTACAGTATCTAGCTGAAGTCATCCATTTTATGTAAACAAGTGCAAGATGTAGAGTCAAACTACAGTCCACTCTTTCTTTTTCTTTTTTTCTGCCTTGCTCACTTGTACCATAAATAGTTTGTAATTTGGTTTGAAAATTGAAACAAATTCAAAGACACCTGCACTCACAAATCATTTCAAACGGTCAATAATGAAACCAGATGTTAACAAGACACAAAGTACATGTTACCAGGTGTTAAAAAAAGTTAAAAATAATGAGTGAGTGAGTATGGTTTTATGCCTCTTTTAGCAAGATTCCAGCAATATGAGAAATGGGCTTCACACATTGTACCCATGTCGGGAATCGAACCCGGTTCTTCGTTGTGACGAGCGAATGCTTTAACCATTAGGTTATCCGACTGCCCCTAAAAATAATGAGACTGTGTGTAGCAAGATGAATCTATGTGTGGGTGGCTGCTTGTAATAGTCTCAGATTGCTCGCCCACTGAGAAACCGGACCACCTTGTATTTAACATGTATGTTTGTTTGTTGTTTAACGCCGCACTCAGCAATATTCCAGCTTTATGACGGCCGTCTGCAAATAATTAAATATGGACCAAACAATCCAGTGATTGACCAAGTCAGCAAGCCTAACCACCCAATCCTGTTAGTCGCCTCTTACGACAAGCATAGTCACCTTTAATGGCAAGCATGGGTTACTGAAGACATTTTCTTATAGAGAGAGAGACAGAGAGAAAGACAGAGAGAGAGACAGAGATGGCTTCTGTTCGATATTTATTTTTTTATATATGTAAAAAGAATAAGCTAAACTATAGTGCCTGTACTTCATTCCTTTGAATATTTAAAAAAAAAAAAAATTAGTGCCATTATGGTCTTCGTTTAAAATAATTATATTTGTAAATTCTGCAAAAATTCCAGAAATATTCATGTGAGCTACAGAGCTCAGAGCTCTCTTTGTATCTTCAAAGACATTTGCAATACATTAATTATGATCAAATCTTTTCATTGACGATGTGTCAGTAAATAACATGTCATTTACTTTTACAAATTAGAGGCCATTTCTTTAGAAATGATTAAAATCTTCTTAGTTGATATCCACACTTTCTACTTTATGCCTTCACTTTAGCCGAGTACATGAATGATTGACCAATCAGTCGATGGTAGTCATTTTTGCGTCATTAGCAGGGTCATCTGGTTCCCTTTGTGTTACGTTAGGCGCGAAGAAAATGAAATCAATTATGCAAGAGGGATGCAAAACTATTACTTTGAAGTCATCCATTCCAGCTTTTATGATGCATAAACAATTCTTAGCACGTTTCCTTCATTACAATGAAGTTGTCCATGCCTTTGTTCTCCTGAACGGAATTGCCTCATATTCAATGATTCATCATTGTATCTTGTTATTGTCTTGTTTACAGCTTTTCCCTGGTACATGTTCCAGTAATTAATATAAATGTTCAATTATTCCCACATCTGAGATTAGAAGGCCCATTTGATTTTAACACTAGACTGCCTATATTTTCAGCACTTTATTACAATCTCAAAAACTGCCATTTTCTTGCTCCCTCCTTGCCTCTGACTGTATGTTCTTCAAGCTCATCTGGCTTCACACTCTAATGTACTGTCAAACCTTCTGGACTGTCAGAGAGTTCTTCCTGAAGCTCCTTCCTCAACAAAGCTGAATTAGTTTCATTGAATCTCCTTTTTCAAAGTCAGTTTACATCCATTTGCCAATCGTCTCTTGACCAAGTAGTCTTCATCATGCCATCTTCATCCGTGGCCTTCTCAAAGGATGAAGCATTCTTGAAACCGCGACCTTTTTGTACTACAATCTGTGGTTTACTTTTCTCCTCATTCAAATGTAATTCATGTCCCTCTCTTCAGACTTTCCTGACCAAGTACTTGTGTATATATATATATATATATATATATATATATATATATATATATATATATATATAATAAAATAATAAAGTCCACGTTAGTCCATCATCTTCTTTATATCAGTTTCATACATAGTACTTTCGCTGTCTCATGACAGCTCTTCAGTGTAACTGACATATACATATAATGACATCATACTTATGATGACGTCATAAATTACAACTGTGACGTCACAATGTATTTACACACTCCAGCGACGACACCAAGTAATTTAACAATTGTAGGGAGACATTTGAATTAAATATACAGTATTTGTAAAGTAACAGTGCAACATTTACGATTGAAATGACAAATCTATTAATACATTCTAGAGTTCAACTTTGGTTTCATCAATTGGATAAACATTTGTTCTTTTTCCAGTCTCAGCTGCTTGTTACTTGTATACAATTTATAAAACGGAAAAATAGTAAATTTCCCGTTTCCGCAATCATCAATGTGTTTGCTGACACCTAAGCATCGAACATTAGGGTCTCTAATCTGCTGTTTGTGTACAGTGACTCTATCTTTTAATTCCATGCCGGTTTCACCGATGTAGTTTTCGCCGCATCCCGAACATCTCATAACATACACCACATCTTTGCTGCGGCAGTTCATGTTGGCTTTCACATTGAAACCCTTGCCATTTGCAAAAAGGAAAGTAGTACCTTCACTTATGATGTTACATGTGCCGCATCTTGGTGTGTTACATCTACTTACACATGGTACACTCTCTGTACAAGAATATTTGGATGGACAAAGAATCTGCTTGAGATTTTTTGGTTGCCTGGTACTTTTTATAATTTTAAATTTATTCAGTCCTTGTTTCATTTTATCGCTTTGCTGTAAAATTGGGAGGTTGTCCCTTATGACTGGCATGATATCACAATTATTAGGATTGAAGGTGGACACAAACGGTATAATTTGATCGCCCACAGATTTTTCATTAGGTTTCAGGAGAGTATGTCTTGGAATTTTTAAAGACTTTTCTATTGCGTCATTTATGACGCGAAGCGGATATCCTAGCTTCCTGAGATACCCCATTAATTCTTTCAATCTTAAATCTCTTTTATCCGTTTCCGACACGATGGTACATACTCTCCGCGCAAGTGAATAAGGAATGTTAGTTCGTGTATGCCTGGGGTGACATGAACCGAATTGTAGGTATTATATATATATATATATATATACCGTATTCGACGTAATAAGCGCCCAGGGCGCTCTCAAAATTAGAAATGGGGGGCTCTTATTAGAATATTATTTTAGTGAAAAAAAAACAGAGTTAAAAGATAAAGTTTGTGGTGTATGCTGACAGCCTGAAATGTTTATATACGACAGATATATTTTTCCAGAATTTATTTGCCCATAAAGGATGCATATAACACACAAGTGCGTATTTTACGCGAATAAATAAATCTTGTGTACATTGATCAATCGGAAGGGGTGCTCATTGGGTTTGTTCACTAGCCAATATAATAGCAAATATCGCCGTGGGCGCTTATTAGAGCGGGGCGCTTATTACGTCGAATACGGTATATATATATACACACACATCTGCAGCTTTGGCAGCTGACAGTGTGAGGTGACACAATGGGGTCATTCGGTAAGGCTCGGGGACTTTGTTGGTTGCCATTGTACCCTGATCACATGGAACGTTGCTCCTATCAAAGACTTGCTGCTGTGACAGGACCTGGATATAGCAAGAATATCTCTGAATGGAGGGTTAAATAACACTCACTTGTTCACTTTGGGAACGCCAAGGTACAATTATTGTCCATGACATTCTTGACCACACCAGTCTTGACCACAGACTTTTTATGCTTGGATGTCTTCATCAATGTCCTATTTTGCATGTCTTGGACAAACTGATTGTATGCTATGTGCACCAGGGGCGGTCGGGTAGCCTAGTGGTTAAAGTGTTTGCTTGTCACGCAGAAGACCCAGGTTCGATTCCTGACATGGGTACAATGTGTGAAGCCCATTTCTGGTGTCCCAGGCCGTGATATTGCTGGAATATTGCTAAAAGCGGCGTAAAACCATACTCACTCAGGATGTGCTCCAACTTTTCTGTCCACTGTTGGGCTACTTTTCTAACCCTCCCGGATGGTGGGTTAGTCTAGTGGTTCAAGCATTCACTGCTCATGCTGCAAACCCTGGTTTGATTCCTGCTTAGGGACAACAAAGTCTGATGCTCTTCTTGGTGCGCCCTGAAAAGATATTGCTGAAATATTGCTGAAACCCCATTCATATTCATCCCAACAAGACATAGTCAGTTACTATAACCACTTGTCAGAAGCCTGAGTCTAGCAGTATTCTGTTCAGTCAAGTTACTTCAGCTAACAAATGTCTATATAATAAAGCTGAAATCTGCGTCAAATAATTTTTTTATTCTGACTGCATATAGATCCACATTATGTACTTGTACTTGAAATCCTTAGGTACAGTAATCCTAAATCTTTCTAAAATTTTCTGGAGTTCAAACACATCCATTTCATCCATCTCTTTCCTACTTCCTCTTTCACATACAACCCATTTCACATCCACCACCTGCCTCCACAATAGCTGACTCATCAATCTCATCTATCCCCCATAATGCATGTGAAGGGTCCACTTGCTTCAATGGACACATCGCCACCCCTGATTCTCATATCACAATTATTCCTTATTTATCTCCCTTTCTTTCGTTTTCTTTGGCTGATGTTGAATGACAGCCTCTTTGTTCTTGCTTTTCTTTGAAGTAGTGGACGCCATGCTGTGACCTAATTTCAGTAATGTACATCTCGAGTATTGATGAGTGCAATGGGACTATTACACCCTATAACCTTATGCAAGCATGTACAATTACGTTCCCTTGAAACCGACACCAAAAGACAGCATGCTCATCAGTCTGTCGGTAATGATTTCCTAACAACCGTAAGAATGCTTTTTATTGCTGATTTTTGTTTTTGGGAGCAGATTCCTTCGGTGGTTAAAATATTCAGTGTACAAGGTTTGTTAATATCAGGTGTCATGATATTTTTATCAGAAAACATTTCACAATCCTAATGTCTTCGATTATTGTTTGGTGTTGAGTGTTAAGATGGCCATTGCAACAAGTTTTGTTGTACCATTAGCAGGTATTGGAACTGTATTTGCATTTCATGTCCATTAGAATCAAAACAAATATTGACGTTGATTTACTTTGTTGGATGTCGGGGCAATGTGTGTTGGTTTATAGCTTGCTATTCATTACAGAGTAATTATTAAGATTCTTGAGCCATTCTTCAGAGCAAGATGAAAACATGTGGATAAAAAGCTTCAGATCATCGGCAACCATTTATTTTATGCTTGGAACGAGTATTTTGTCAAGACACTTATGAAATTGATTTTTTTTTCACTCATCCATTGTATCATGATATCATCACATTCCAGGGTGACATCATTTCACTCTCACAACTTTGAGAGTTTACGTAGCGCGTGCTTCAGAAAAGGACTGGTAACATTTGTATTTTCCAGTCCAGACTTCATGAATGACAAGCTGCTGTCATATGGCTGAGTATGGTGTTAAATAATACACAAACAAAGGGGCGGTCAGGTAGCCTAGTGGTTAAAGCGTTCGCTTGTCACGCCGAAGACTCGGGTTCGATTCCCGACATGGGTACAATGTGTGAAGCCCATTTCTGGTGTCCCCCGCTGTGATATTGCTGGAATATTGCTAAAAGCGGCATCAAACTGACTGACTGACTGACTGACTGACTGACTGACTGACTGACTGAGACTGACTGACTGACTGACTGACTGACTGACTGACTGACTGACTGACTGACTGACTGACTGACTGACTGACTGACTGACTGACTGACTGACTCACTCACTCACTCACTCACTCACTCACTCACTCACAAAACAGATTGCCTGCACTGGAATCATTATGAAGGATGCAATTTGTTTGCATCAACAGCTCCAGCACTAACATTGCACAGCTACTGATGTTTGATGTTATTATTCTTCTGTTTTGGTTATTTTATATATCATTGAAATAAACTGTTGAAGCAGTGCTCGCCTGTTTTTTGTTGATATTGTTTTCATGTGTCAAATTCAATCTACATTGGGACCATAAAATAGGTGTTTGTATGTTATTGAATAAAATCGTTCAAGCAGTGCATGCCTGTTTTTTGTCAGTATTGTTTTCATGTGTCAAATTCAATCTACACTTTGACGATAACAAATAGGTGTTCGTATTTTATTGAATGAAATCGTTCAAGCAGTGCATGCCTGTTTCTTGTCAATTATAGTTTCATGTGTCAAATTCAGTCTACAATATGATTACCATATTCGACGCAATAAGCGCCCCGCTCTAATAAGCGCCCACGGCGCTATTTGTTAAGATATTGGCTAGTGAACAATCCCAATTAGCGCCCCTTCCGATTGATCAATGTACCTAAGACTTATTTATTTGCGTATAATACGCACTTGTGTGTTATATGCACCCTTAATTATGGGCAATTAAATTTTGGAAAAATATATCTCTCGTATATAAACATTTCAGGCTGTCAGCATAAACCACGAAATTTATCTTTTAACTCTGTTTTTTTCACCAAAATAATATTCTAATAAGAGCCCATATTTCTAATTTTGAGAGCGCCCTTGGCGCTTATTACGTCAAAAACGGTATAACAAATAGGCATTGGGATGTAGTCAGCGAGTTGAATGCTCAGACGTAATCATTGAGTCAGCAATAACTGGCCATGTCATCACATCCTGCAAATACAAGCAGCAACATCCTCTCCTCAATCTCAAGAATCAGTTTCAGTTCTCTGTTTAATTTCAAGCTCAGGTTGGTAGATCAATGATTTGTTTGTTTGTTTGTTTGTTGTTTAACACTGCACTCAGCAATATTCCAGCTATATGATGGCGGTCTGTAAATAATTGATTCTGGATCAGACAATCCAGTGGTTGACATCATGAGCTTTGATCGACGCAGTTGGGACCGATGACATGCATCAACCAAGTCAGGAAGCCTGACCACCCGATCCCGTTAGTCGCCTCTTACAGCAAGCGTAGTCGCTTTTTACGGCAAGCATGGGTTGCTGAAGACCTGTTCTACCCCAGATCTTCATGGGTTGTAGATCAATGAAAGGGAATTGGCTATTATGTGATGGTTATTGAAAAAGATCTCAATATACCTGAAACGTAAGTTAAACTTCTTTGACAAATTCCTTTGTTATGATTTTGCCCACTGAGCAGTAATTCTGAATCATATGCCAAAGAAAACAGATCAGCAGGGAGGAAAGCACAGTTGGATGCGTACGGCTTGCCTGATCACATGTATGTTATCTTTGAGGAAGTCATAGAGAATCTCACCCGAGTGTCTTTTGATATCAAATATATCAGCATGAGTTGATAAAAGTGGAAAAATTCCGGGGGTGAGATTTTATTTATCATCCAACATCGTTCTTCCAATTTTTTCAATTTGTAGTCAAGCATTTCACATATTGTTTCAGATGACATTTGCTTTTTATTTTTTCACAAACTTCCTGGACCTTTGAAGAGAAGTTTAATAGATAGTTAAATACCTTTGAAGATAGTCATATAGAAGTTTAATAGTAAATACCTTTGAAGATAGTCATATAGAAGTTTAATAGTAAATACCTTTGAAGATAGTCATATAGAAGTTTAATAGTAAATACCTTTGAAGATTGTAAAATAGAAGTTTAATAGTAAATACCTTTGAAGATAGTCAAATAGAAGTTAAATAGTAAATACCTTTGAAGATAGTCATATTGAAGTTTAATTGTAAATACCTTTGAAGATAGTCAAATAGAAGTTTAATAGCAACTACCTTTGAAGAGAGTCAAATAGAAGTTTCATAGTAAATACCTTTGATGATAGTCAAATAGAAGTTTAATAGTAAATACCTTTGAAGATAGTCAAATAGAAGTTTAATAGTAACTACCTTTGAAGATAGTCAAATAGAAGTTTAATAGTAAATACCTTTGAAGATAGTCAAAAAGAAGTTAAATAGTAAATACCTTTGAAGATAGTCATATTGAAGTTTTAATAGTAACTACCTTTGAAGATAGTCAAATAGAAGTTTAATAGCAAATACCTTTGAAGATAGTTAAATAGTAAATACCTTTGCAGATAGTCATATAGAAGTTTAATAGTAACTACCTTTGAAGATAGTCAAATAGAAGTTTAATAGCAAATACCTTTGAAGATAGTCAAATAGAAGTTAAATAAACCAATAATGGGCCAGGGAATCAGTGGTCAAAAGTATGAGCAAACTATGATCCACATCATCCGTGTATAAGGACTTGCACTTAGCTATGTCGTACATGCACCCCTAGGGTAGAATAGGTCTTCAACAACCCATGCTTGCCATAATTGGTAACTGTGCTTGGCGTAAGAGACGACTATTGGGATCGGGTGGTCAGGCTCGCTGACTTGGTTGATGCATGTCATCTTATCCCAATTGCGTGGGTCGATGCTCATGATGTCAATCACTGGTTTGTCTGGCCCAGACTCGATTATTTACAGGTCACCATCATACAACTAGAATTTTACTAAGTGTTGCATCAAACAATCACACGGAGTCCCCCAGGTGGAAACTGGATGTTTTGGTGAAGGTTGAGTTGTTTTGCCCAATGTGGGAATTCCGAGTTAGAACAGGTCCCCAATGACCTATGGTGTCATAATCAGGCTTGATGACTTGGTAGTTTGTCTTCTTATCTCAACAGAATAGATCCTTGTTCACCATATAAATCACTGAATTGGCCGATCCAGACTCGATTTTTTGCATCCCAGTGTCATGAAGCTGGAATATTGCTGAGTCTGACACTAACAACAAACAAACAAACAGAAACAATCCCAGTTGTGTTATCCCATCCACATAGCAGTTTTTTAGGTGATGTATTGAAGGAATAACGTCTGTTTTATTTCCTTTAAGCAAAGCTTAGAAAGCTGGAAAGAAAATACTATGGTTAGTTTAAGCCATGTAATGGTTCCCTAGCTAAGTTTTATGGTTGTGTAAGCGTCCTTTGTGGGTTCATGACAACGTCTTTCACCACAGATCACACAGGCCGACCATCAAACACCATTCCTGATGGGTTCGCCAGTATCTAGGTGTTCTTACAGTCAACAAGGAAAACTCTGCTTCCTTGATGTTCACCATCAGGTCAGCTAGTGTATACAGGACTGAAAGTATTGTATTATTTCAAGCACTCATTCAAGTGACATTTAGACTTTCCTGGCTGTGTGAACACTACTTGCTACTGTCAAAGTCTCCATTTCGTTAAGCGGGCGGTTGGGTAGCTAGTGGTTAAAGCGTTCGCTCGTCATGCCTTAGACCCGGGTTCGAGTCCCAACATGGGTTCTATGTGTGAAGCCCATTTCTGGTGTCCCTCCGCCTTGATATTGCTGTAATATTGCTAAAAGCGGCGTAAAACCATACTCACTTGCTCACTCACTCATTTCGTTAAGGCTGTTCTCCAATTTAATGTTCAAATGGTAATTTGTATTTTACCATGTGACCATGCATAGTCTTGAAACTTTATACAGCTTGTACAGGGTTGATAATAGGTAAGTGATGATCTGAGGTAGAAGAGGGCTTCAGCAACCCATGCTTACCGTAAAAGCCGACTATGCTTGTCGTAAGAGGCAACTTATGGGATCGGGTGGTCAGGCTCACTGACTTGGTTGAGTGAGTGAGTATGGTTTTACGCCGCTTTTAGCAATATTCCAGCAATATCACAGCGGGGGACACCAGAAACAGGCTTCACACATTGTACCCATGTCGGGATTCGAACCCGGGTCTTCAGCGTGATGAGCGATTGCTTTAACCGCTAGACTACTGACCGCCCCTGACTTGGTTGATGCATGTCATTGTATCCCAACTGCGTGGATCAATGCTGATGATGTCAATCACTGGATTGTCTGTTCCAGACTCGATTATTTACAGACGTACGAGTCTCATCAGGCCATAACTGAATAACGGACATGAAGTAGTAACGTATAGTTACGTGACGTCCTAACATTTAGGAAAACTATGATGTCACAATACCAAGGCGACAATGGACAAATAACTTACGCCTTTACATTTAACTTAGGCGCGTATTTATGAATGAAATGTTGCTCTTTTTGAAACAATGTAGGTTCATGATCAATTTAGCTTATATAGCGGGAAAACTAAAAAGTTGCCGTTTCCACATGCTTCTAAATGTTCACTGAGTGGAATCGTGCGGTTGTGTGGCTGCTTTATTTGTGAACGGTGAAGATTCATTCTTCTTTTTAATTTAAGTTCTGTCTTTCCGATATACTTTTCATTGTATCCACTACAAACAATATCTGGAATACTGCTGAGTGCGGCGTTAAACAACAAACAAACAAACAAGAAGTTGGTCAGGGTGGGCTTGTTGAAGCAGGGCATACAAACAAGTATCTCTTGATATTCCATTAATGATACAGTATTCTACTTAGGGATGAGGAACTCTCAGCATCATCTATCAATCACTGTCAGTTGTTGAGTGTAGTACACCCATGGGTAGTCCTGTTGTTTGATGTTTCTTCATCAAGCCTTGGTTTGAATTTTAGTCCCCAAAAGGATGTTATTTGTGTAGTTCTTTCATTATCATGTCCCTTGCCATGATGTAATGCCCAAATCTACTCACAGTATCCCCTAATCGCATCTCACCTCATCAGGCTGTCACTTCTGTGAAACTACAGCAAACAAAGACCTGGTGTCTCAAACATCCAGTGTACCACTCAAGTTACTTTTGGAGGTGAGGTGAAATGGGGTTTAGCGTCGCATCCAAGATTATTGCACTTATATAGCGACGTGCATGTACGTGTGTGTGTGTGGCTTGATGCCGATTTATAGTGCTAGCTCACTGAGATACCATGCCGCAGTTTAACATGAATACCCCACTCAGACACAGTATACTGACTCCAAGCCGACCAGTCCTTGTTTTAGCCCCTTAATGCCTAGCCTTTTAATGTCTTTTGGTATGACGCGGTCGGGGATCGAACCCCGGACCTTCCGCTCTCCGGGCGGACGCTCTACCACGAGACCACAGAGGCGGTCTGTACCAAAAGGAAGTACCATCAAAGGAAAAGTTGTGTTTTGTGGGGGTTAATTTTGATACAAATCAGCTTAATGGCTCAAAAACACATAGAGCCTTCTTTTAGATGGTAGAGTGCCTGCCCAGAGAGTGGAAAGTCAGGGGTTCAATCCTTGGCCACGTCATACCAAAAGATGTTAAAAGATAATACTTGTTGTTACCCTGCCTGGCGCTTGGCATGAAGCAGCTATAACAAGGACTGGTCACCTCAGAGTCTGTATACTGTCTGAGTTGGGTATTCATGTTAAACTGTGGCATGGTATCTCAGTGGCACTATAAAATCGACATTAGTGTGGACTAGTACCGCCACACGCAAGCACGCACGCACGCACATTCTGTGGTAGTTTTCTTTTGCAAAGATGAATCATTCTGAATTGTGGTGGAGAAAAGAAATGTCGCTGAATCATTTCAGAATGTAGTCATCTGATTGGCTCAAGAACCTACGCACCCTTCATTTAGGGCTCACCTGACTTGACCTCCTACATCCACATTGCAACAGAGTGAGTGAGTTGGGTTTAACGCCGCTTTTAACAGTATTCCAGTTATATCACGGCGTGTCAGCTTAATGTGGGAGGAAAGCCCAAATTGATGCAGGTCTCAGGCGTTTACCACTTTGGTTGAAACCCACGAGCACGGGTATGGTGCTGACAAACCTAGAAACATAATTGGGGCGAACCGGGATTCGAACCTACAATCATAGGTTTCTGGCGTGCCCAAGGGACGCAACTCTGCACAGCGAATCGCGGCGCCTTAGACGACTGGGCCACCCGTGCCCCCCATTGCAACAGAATAAAAGATTGGTAATTGGTCGAATAGGTAATGTGCGTGTGCCAAGCCACCTCTACCCCACTTTCACCCATTCAACATTTATGTGACAAGCTTTGCGTATTTGATGGCAGGAAATTTCACTGCACTAAGCTTTCAACTCCCAAAGAATGTATCAGGTGAGCAGCAGTACCTTTGAACTATTTTGAATGATTTATTTATGAGCGCAATTGATTAACACTAAAATATCCCTGCCAAGGCCATGACAAATGTATCACTTGCTTTGATGGAACCTGTTTCCAATAGACAGCCATTGCGTCACCTTTATATGTGGAGACATATTTCTTTTCGTGATCAATTCCGATGAAACTTATTCTGTTTCGATTACACATGACTTAGCTTTACTAGTCATACTTTGGATCTATTTGAAGGGGCAAGAAACAGAAACAGGAAGGAAATTGTTATGCATGAAGTGTCATGTTCATATTCAAGTTCTAAATGCCACTCAAAGACAATTTTATTATTACTACTTATTCAATATGAATCAGATTTAAGTAAATATAACGGAAATGTGATCTTGTTATTACAACAACTGTCTAACACTACATATGGCACAGGAGACAGAGAGAATGAGTCAGCAGTGGATGAATAGACTGCCCCGTGGCAAAGAGGACTTGTTTACAACTTTCAAGGCCTTTGTAAAGCTTTCAAATCTTTCATGGAAGACATGTGGTGGACATTTCCAAATTTGGTGCATCAGTGACGAAAATGATGTTTGATGCAATACCCTGTTTTGACTTGTACCATATGCTGCCATGTTTTTTAGATGAACAATTGACTTGCCTTTGCATGTATTTGTAATTATGCAACATACATCATCTGAAATGTGGCAAGGTAGAAGAGGCAGGATCCGTCAGTTTACTTGGGGGAGGAGTTATTGACTATCTTGTGGAAGGTCATGCCGATACGTACTTAGGGATGCAGGTTGGGCACAAAACTCCAGAATGAAACTCATGATGAAAACAAGGCATTCCACAGTTTTCTTAAACAAGCCAAGGATGTTGGACATAATTTCAATGTCAATGTTGATTTTGTTGATGGTTTTGTACTGCTGGATGGTACAGAAATGAGTATGTTCGTTTGGATGAAGTTGGCTGGCTTGAAAAGTGAAACAGAAGGCTTTGAGCTTTCTGCTCAGGACCAGTCACTTCCCACTTGAAACCATCAATGTGTGATTTCGAATCAAAAGTAAATGTGCAGATAGAATATGCAATGAATATAATGAGACTGTCCAACACATTGTCAGTGGATGCCCAGCTTTGGCACAAACACAGTATCTTAAGCAACATGATCGGGTGGCTCGATCCTTTTATTACCGTCTTCGCCATGCTTGTGGTTTTAACACAGAGGTTCACCCATGGTAGGACCGAGAATATGTAGAGAGCGTCATGGAAAATAATAGCTATAAAATTCTTTGGAATAGTCCCGTATACAGCCTCAGACCTATCCAGGCCAACAAACCTGATCTTGTCCTGTTTGATAAATCCAATGAAATCATTTATATTATTGAATTTTCTGTCCCTATTGCCACTAATGTTTGCTAAAACATGGCAAATATGCAGACCTCACTTACAAAATGTCACACTTGCATCCAAAGTACTGTACAACTCTCCACTGTTCTCGGTGCCTTAGGTTTGGTACCTCCCAATCTGTTGACTGACATTGGGAGAGTACCTGGATTTGCTGCCATGAATACAGCCCTTCTGACAATCTGGGTAATGCAAAAGTCTAAATGGCTGGGGAGTCGTCACATTCTCCGAACGGTTCTGGGTGGGTTTGACGGGGCAGCACTTCCTGGGAGAAGTCTCATTCACTGTCTGGGCTGCTTGTAGAGGGGGCAAGGGCAAGCACGAGGGTCCTAAGCCTGACTATGCCATGATCACCTGACCCTCATTGCTGCATTTATTTATTTTAATCTGTATAATGATGATAATGATGATGAGTGAGTGAGTGAGATGGGTTTAACGCCGCTTTTAACAGTATTCCAGTTATATCGCGGCGTGTCAGCTTAATGTGGGAGGAAAGCCCGAAGTGATACAGGTCTCAGACGTTTACCACTTTGGTGAAACCCATGAGCACGGGTATGGTGCTGACAAACCTAGAAACATAATTGGGGTGAACCAGGATTCAAACCCACAATCATAGGTTTCTGGCGTGCCCAAGGGATGCAACTCTGCACAGCGAAACGCAGCACCTTAGGCCACTGGGCCACCTGTGCCCCCTAATAATGATGATGATGATGATGATTCAATCACTGCTGAGTCACATTTCGAATAAAGACACATACCTAAGGAGACGCCACATGTGTTACATGTGCTTCAGAGTGGGGCAGGACCGAAGCCCTAGAAACTCTCAGGAGTCAAGTTTGTTGAGCATGGCCATCTGTCCAATAATTCTCCATGATCAAGGTTGCCCTCTTTTGCCTGATTTGTGATCTGTGTGCAGGACACAGGACCATGTGCCACAATGCGACCTCAAGGTTTATCAGTCCATTTTAATGGACAGATTAATTAATAAATTGCAAAAAATGGAATGAAAAGCATAAATAACAAAAAAAGGAATGAAAAGCATTGTAGACTGCTGTGCCCCATCAATGCCTCCTTCATATACAGTCCAAGCTCATTATCATGTCCCGACATCTCGAACCTCTTCTCTGGTCCCTATCACATCACTGTATAAATACATATAAATTTGCTCACTTATCTTGATTTAAAGATAAAAATATCTCGAACCTTGGTCTCAGTCCTAGGTTTGACTTTACCAGAGAAGTTGGTACCTTTATCTCAAAGTTGGCATTTACCACATTAAGTGTTTTGAGAAGTGCAAGAATATCTAGTACCTTTCCCCACACATCTAACATTGCTGTTAAAGTACAGAGCAATTTAAACCAATTGTTCAACCAATTATGTGCTTATCTTTTGATCCAGTTGTTATGGTGATCTTTATTGACGAATAAATCATTGCGAGTAGACAGATTTAATAAATGATGGGTGGTACTTTGACTCCAACTATGATCATATCAAATAGACCCATGTGTATGAGTATGGTGCTGTGGAGCCAAGAGCCCATGATCAGAGGATTCTGGCATGTGAAAGGGACACAACTCTGCACAATGAAATTGCAGCACCCATGCCACCTTTGCATTCTACAAAATCACTAACGACTTTCTTGTGTCAAAAGAATTAAGCAGTCCTTTGATGTTTCATATGTGTCAAACAGAGCTGTTTTCATTTCTGATAATCTGATTGGCCACATGATTGGCCCTTGGCTACTTGACATTTATCAGATGCAGGATTACCTAAGGAGTACATCCAAGGTCACAAACTGATGATGAAGGTCGACATTATGACTGTGTGGCACATCAGGCCTGTCACTCTGTGGGATAAATAAAAAAGTTCATCTGGTGTCTTTTGAACATGAGTCGATAAAAGTTTAAAAACATCTGTGGTTTTATATCAAAAGACACTCAAGTAAGATTCTTTCTATCATCCAGAACCGTTCCTCTAACCGTTTCAGTTTGTTAATAGCAACAACCAGTTTTCTTGATTATAAAACTGCAGCTAACCAGCTTCAGTGGCAGAGAGATTGTGACCTCATGGTAACTGTCCCAATGGTCTGCAAAGCACTGTGGACCCGTGAAGATCCGTCAGAATAGGTCTTCAGCAACCAATGCTTGCCGTAATTGGCGACTGTGCTTGGCGTAAGAGGCGACTTACTGGATCAGGTGGTCAGGCTTGCTGACTTCAGTCTCGATTATTTACAGACAGCCATCATATAGCTGTAATATTGCTGAGTGCGGCGTTAAACAACAAACAAACAAAAGCAAAGCAATTTGATGACATTGCATGTCAGAGGTATTTCCTTGGACCTCGGGGCAGTCGGGTAGCCTTGTGGTTAAAGCCTTCGCTCGTCACGCCAAAGGCCCGGGTTCGATTTCCGCATGGGTACAATTTCTGGTGTAATATTGCTGAGTGCGGCGTTAAACAACAAACAAACAAAAGCAAAGCATTTTGATGACATTGCATGTCAGAGGTATTTCCTTGGACCTCAGGGCAGTTGGTTAGCCTTGTGGTTAAAGCGTTCGCTCGTCACGCCGGGTTCAATTCCCGCATGGGTACAATGTGTGAAGCCCATTTCTGGTGTACCCCGCCGTGATATTGCTGGAATATTGCTGGAATATTGCTGGAATATTGCTAAAAGGGGCGTAAAACCATACTCACTCATTCCTTGTGCCTCACCCAAGCCATATCGCCTGTGGAAGCCAGTTCAGGAGGTCAGTCATATCCTGGCTGCATGGCTCTATTATAATGTCTATGTACAGCGTAACCCCATTAAACTGTATCGTTCATTCCCTCTTGTATCATATGGTTAATCCTTGGGATTGCCAAGTCATACAATCTCATTCAAATCAGATCACAGTTCTCGCTACCGCTAAACAAAGATCTGAGGACATCCCATTACGGGTCACGTCAGACCGAACTTTCACGAACTTTGACCGACCAATGGAATAACTAAAAAAAGTCGGCAATAGCCAATCAGAAGGCAGCTTAATCGAGCTTTACGACACGAGTTTTAAACTGGCGACATATATATTTTGACATATTCTCGATTAAAAAATTTAAAAATGGACAAAAGAACATTCTGGAATGGCTAATAGATGGTCTACATTGTGTATATATTGTATATATAATACAGACATAACGCCCATAACTGTCGTTGGGAATACCCTGTATGTTTTTTTCCGAGGTTACACGATAAAAAATCATTTCCAACTGTCACTTTCATGATCTGCTAAGCGATACTCTGATTGGTTCCCTTAGGTGTAACAGTAACCTATGATCATGAGTTTGAACCCTGGTTCATCTTAATTATGTTTCTAGGTTTGTTAGCACCTTACCGATACCTGTGGGTTTCACTAGAGTAAATATCTCTATGCCTGTATCACTTCAGATTTTCTTCCCCTCTCATATATATGTAATATTGGTCAATGGGGCATTGACTCGCTTGCTCGCTCACTCACTCACTCACTCACTTCACTCACTCACTCACTCACCAACTGACTCACTCACTCACTCACTCATTCACTCACTCACTCACTGTCTCACTCACCAACCGACTCACTCACTCACTCACTCACTCACTCACTCACTCACTCACTCACTCACTCACTCACTCACTCACCCACCCAATAACCCACCCACTCACTCACTCACTCACTCACTCACCAACCGACTCACTCACTCACTCACTCACTCACTCACCCAATAACCCACCCACCCACTCACTCACTCACTCACTCACTCACTCACTCACCATTTTAAGTTTACAAAACAGTTGTTGCCATGAACACTAATCCGTTTGCATTGAAAAGGCGAATTGCAGCACAAGACCTTACTCACTCCTTTAAAATACAACTTAAGTTTAATCAGTTATATTTTCTTACTTAGAGAATATCATGATAAATAGAATTTCACAAAAGGAACAAATTGTGTTTAAAAATCAATATTTTAAAGAAAATATTTGAAAACATCTGATATTTTAGAGAAAATGTTTAATATTTGCATCTTAAAGGCATTAACTGAAACGATGACGAAGTCCAGCTACAAAAGACGAACATTCACCTGACTCGGTTGCCATATGCCCATATGTTATCTCCTCTGATGTTTGTTAGTAATGCTATATATATAAATGTTGACACATCAATCTCACAAGCTGATAAAAAACAAATCTCCAAGTGTTATGCATGCTGAGAACAGCTTAGCGGCTTGAAATATGTGAAACATATACCCACATATCTGTATCAATTTGTTTCCAAGTTTACCAACATCCAAGCATGTTTGATAACCTGATCAAAGATTTGTCAGGTAAACCTGTTCTAATCTGTTTGTCCTACAAGTCTAAGTTTAGTTAGCTGATATGTGGATAGTTTTTTTGTCAGGCAGGATATGATAAGGTAAGAATATTTCCCATAAGTCAAGTAGATTTCAGAAGCTTGTGGATGATGCCAGACAGTCGTCATGGAATTGATTTTTTTTTAAGCTTACACAGTTTCAGCTTGAGGCTGATGTTTGTGGAAGTGTTAATTTGTCCTTGATAATGTAAAACGTGTCAAGTGAATTGGTTTGCCAGTATAAACAAACCATTCTCATTGTCATTTTATGGAGAAAAGTCATGCCTTAATGAAATACAATGACGGTTGCCTTGTAGCCAGCACTTAGCGCTCAAAGAAACCGTTTGAAAGTAAATATCTTCTGTAACACTAGAACATGACGAAACCCATGTAGCAGACACTCACATTAGGGTGCAATTCAATCTGTTGGTGATGTGCTAGACTAACATCTAGTCTCTGAAATGAACATATCGTACAGAAAAAACATTGTTCAGTTATCTTAATAAAAATATAATAAAAGGGAGCCCAGTGACTCCCTTCATTTTCAGCCTGATACTGCAGTAATCTAGACTTGCCAAACATTATAGACTTGCATGGGCTGCATTTGATATATATTTGTATCAGGGTCTGTAAGACAGACTAGTGATGTGCTATAGTTGTTCATGGGCTCAAATTACTAGAAACACAACAGGATCGGCTGTAGGTTTATATGTATGTAAGACTCCTTTATCTCAATGGCATGTCTTCATTATGGCATTGATGCCACCCACGGGATTCCTGGGTTTTGTTGGATCCCAAAGACCTAAGCTTGTCATACGAGATGGTTAAGATGCTAAGACTGATCTGGTGATCCAGACTCTTTGACTGGACTGATTCTGTGTCATCATGACCTTAGTTTGCCAGGTCTGGTCATGATGAGTAACAGGTCGCCTTGATATGGCTGGAATATTGCTGACTGTGGCATAAAACAACATTCTTTTTCTTATTTATTTCACTGACTTCACATTTTGAGATACTGTAAATCTTGATATTAACGTGAGCGTGAATTAAATGCGAAAAATGTGAGTGGTCTTTGCTCGTGTAGCAGGGCATGGAGTCATCCCACAGATGACACCCTTACCTTGTCAGCTTGCTGACGGGGTTAACCTCTTTGGTCATGTGGACAAGGCGTCCAACTTGTGATCAGAAGGTCCGTGGTTCGAATCCCATCACGGGACTCGAAAATGTTATGGCCGCTACATTGGCGCCCAACGTGGGGCTGAGCACGTTCATATCAAATTTGAGCAAAATAAGTCTCAGTACCCTACTATGCGGCCCGGAACGTGCCTTCTGTTGACGGGGGAGTATGTAGCAGGGCGTGGAGTCGTCCCACAGATGACATCCTTACCTTGTCAGTTTGCTGATGGGGTTAACCTCTTTGGTCATGGGGACAAGGCGTTTGACCTCGGATCAGAAGGTCCGTGGTTCGAATCCCATCACGGGACTCAGAAATTTGATGGCAGCTACACTCGCATTATTAAACATCGCATTTATATCAACAATGAGACATTTTGGATAGCAGGAATACCAACTCAGACATATGCTGAAAACATACAACTATGTATTCCACATCACTGTTTATTGAGCAGCACTTGTAACACGTATATTCGCCGCGAATAGCTGCAAAATTGCTGATGCGGCGTTAAGCAATATTCACTCACTCACTGTAACACGTATATAAACAATGTCATTCAAACACTAATTACATCCTGTGAATTGTCACAGACAAGAGTTCTACTCACTTATGTCATCACTGATCACACCTGCAAGTCCAGACAGACGCCACCCATGCAACATGGTGTCTTTGTTTTTTACGACTGCGTCAAAGGTTGACACGAGCCATCGCGCATGTATTGTTTTTGCGGAAGTACTCTACTCAGGGCCAATAAGCGGTTGTATTTGGTGTGTGATTGGATTAATGTAAGATTGAATTAAGGTGAGGATTCTCCTGTAAACCTGACAGCTGACATTATCTTAAGATAAAAATCTACTGATGCTTGAGACGAGTGGGTGTCACATACATATTGAGTCCCATTTTTGGCATGGGGCCAGTGGTCGCGTTCTTTTGGAGATGTATATATTTCACGATTTACAGTAAATTATATTTTCCATGCAATTGACCATTAGAAAATAATTGATATACGGTGTACTCAAAGTCCTTGTATG
The DNA here is from genome assembly GCF_023055435.1 of Haliotis rufescens. NCBI lineage: Eukaryota > Metazoa > Mollusca > Gastropoda > Lepetellida > Haliotidae > Haliotis > Haliotis rufescens. The sequence continues at coordinate 1,510,158 of NW_025963846.1, read as the reverse complement.
TAGAACATATATATCATGGTATTCATTTAATATTAATGCTCTTAACCTTTGGTATGTCACAATGGACTGCCTCTGTGGTCTAGTGGTAGAGCATCCACCCGGAGAGCGTATGGTCCGGGGTTTGATCCCCGTCTGCGTCATACTAAAAATTGTTAAAAGATGGGACTTGTCGTTACCCTGTCTGGCGATCGATAAGGATCGGCTTGGAGTCAGTATACTGTCTGGGATATTCATGTTAAACTGCAGCATGGTATTTCAATGTGCCAGCTAGGGCTGGGACAGGTGACGCGGGTCCTCGGGTTTTGTGGGTACTGAGTAGGACCTGGGTACCCACAGTACTACAATGTATCCGGACCCGTGGTTGGTCATATGGTTATATAGTTTAATGTCAAAAATTATCTAGAACTCAATGGTTACACTATTAGTGACAAATGTGCACATTTCTTTCTATACACACATTCCTTCTGACTTTATATGTTTGCATAATGATATAACTTCAGTCGAACTTCGGTGTATGCATGACCAGATCGGTTTATACGTGTTTCTAAATATATTTTAACAGGAGTACGGTCAAACGTTTCCCAATCGGACATTTTGAACCTATCCCTTGAGACCAACAGCGGGTACCCGGGTAATAGGGTGGTTGGTACCCGGGAAGTAAATTTGGTCTCATCCCAGCCCTAATGTTAACACTATAAATCATCATCAGTTCGTACTAGTACAAGCAGCCACACACACACACACACACACATGCATCCAAGTGTAAAAATTTTGGATGCGACGTTAAACCCCATTTCACCTCACCTATGTCACAATGCTTGCAATAAAAGGTTATAAGTATAATATTTAATTCAAATATTAATTGGTTATTCCAGATCAAATGTAACTGGACAAAATCAAGAAAATTTTAAACACCAGAAAATAATCAGTTTGAATAATCAAAACAGCTTCTATTGGGTGTAAAAGAGAAAAATTGTGAAAATATTATATGAATGGATCATTGAAAATCAAGCATGACATCAGGTGTTTGTGAAAAGGGAAAGTATGTCCTTATATAGTATATCAATGATTCAGCAAGGATGCATACACATGTGTTAATGCATCTCTCACGTTTCGTGAAATTTGGAGGGTTTTATTTTGAGTAGATAATCCATCCTGGATCAGAGTAAACATGATATAACCCATTAGCTGGTGTTGTTGTTAATGTGGAATACAGCCTTATTCTTTTAAACAGTGATATTATTCATGGGGAAATAATTTTTAAATAAGGGTTAATTGACACCTTACTCCATGCTGAAGTACCTGGATAAGTAGTTCTTAAAGAATTTTTTAAAGCATTGGAACATTTGGTTCCAAAGCTTCTGACATCAGATCAAAAACCCACATGTCTGGAGATAATCTCGCTCTGTTTGATGCTGTTCCAGGAAGGTTATTGCAATGATGTGTGGATGAAAGATGGGTTCACCACTTCCAGCCTGAGTCCAAACCACAATCTTCAAGAACTTAGTCACTGCACATTCCTCAATTTTCTCTGTTTTCCAAAGGTCACAGACATGTATATTTTACTGAATTGTCGCAGCAAAACAATTTGCTCAATTGTGGATGCACCCCCTTTACATCATGACATATCCACAACAAAATATTTCACTATTACACAGTTCCTTCTATGTGGGGCTCAGAGGTTATCAATCAACAGTCCAAGTCTCATCCAACTTTGATAAATCAGAGGGTGTTCAACGGGCTTTAAACTAATCCCATCGTATACATTTTACGATGAATTTGGAAATAACTTGATTCTGATTGGTCAGAGGTATCAAATCAAAATAACCACCTGTGATCGAAAACCACCAATTTGGAAGCTAATATTTATAGAAAAGCACTTCTTTCTCAGTCTTTGTGGGCTGGTATTTTCAAATAAAATTATGTACAGTTATAAGTTTCAAAATGCAGTTTTGTGGTTACTTAAATATTCAAAGTATGTGTGGAAATTCATTGTGGGCAGAAAACACGATAGAAATCAACAAAGAAAGTGGATTGCAAGTTTTAGGGACCACAGCATTTTAAAAACTGACTGTTCGGTTCCAAATTCAATTTTGTGCAGTTAAATCTACAAATAACCTTGCTTGACTTTGAAAACACAATAGGTTCATCTCCAATACATATCCAATTAAAGAAGTTCCAGGTCAACAGGCATCACTATTATAAAAGCACATGTCGGTCAGAAATGATCTCAGCTATAAAAAAGGACAAGCCATTAAGTCAAATTTGACTGAAAGGTTTGGGTGGATATAGCCACGCAGGGATCATGGCTTTGCCACTTGCTCATTTGTCACAGTGAATTGTAGAGGTAGTCAAAATATCACCGTATATCAGGCTCCCAGACTGCTTATTATGTCTAGGTGTTGACTTTGTTTGGGTTATTGTGTGAATAATTGCCAAGAAAATTTATCACTTATTTCTTGGTTCGAGGAGGTCCATAGCCGTTAAATGTTACATAGCTAGTCTTGTTTTGATGAACAGTCGTGAATAATTTAACTTTTTTCTGAAATTGATTTTTTTTTTCTCGGCGCCTGTCATTTGGAAGTTATTATTAACCAAACAATATTTGTACTGGTCATTAGTTGTGTCATTAGAACAAAACCAATTTCATTGTTTTACAGAATGTTATCCTCGAAATGCCTAAAGGCATAATTTTTTAAGACAGAAACAAAGTCTAAAAAGGCTGAAAAAAGACAGGTGGGTCTGTAAAACAAGAAGAGACTCATCCAGGAGTTTGAAAAAAGGGGGGTGCACATGATACTCAAGTCACAAAGTGACTAAGCTGTGGGCACAGTTACCATGTAAGGTGTCTGCTAAAATGGGGGAGCACTCCATGCACATTCATCAGAATCTACCAAATACAAGGTTTAAGTTGGTTTGACCTTAAGGAAAGTAGACACCTAACTTCAGGAACGTGAAAACATTTCAAGGTACACCACAATTCAACTCATAGGGTTATCCAATGTCGTGGCTGAGGGTGTCGTTACCACGGGTGTCTGAGAAAAGGGGGGTATGTTCCCTGTGCACCCCACCTCAGAATCCACCAATGACAAATTTGTAAACTGTTTTCACCTTATACAGAAAAGTAGACACCTAACTTCAGGAACATGAAAACTTTCAAGGTACACTAAAATTCAACTCATAGGGTTATCCAATCTCGTGGCTGAGGGCGTAGTTACCATGGGTGTCTGAGAAAAGGGGGGTATGCTCCTTGTGCACCCCACCTCAGAATCCACCAATGATTTGTAAACTGTTTTCACCTTATACAGAAAAGTAGACAGCTAACTTCAGGAACATGAAAACTTTCAAGGTACACCACAATTCAACTCATAGGGTTATCCAATCTCGGGGCTGAGGGTGTAGTTACTACGGGTGTCTGAGAAAAGGGGGGTATGCTCCCTGTGCACCCCACCTCAGAATCCGCAAGTTACAAGTTTGTAAACTGTTTTCACCTTATACAGAAAAGTAGACAGCTAACTTCAGGAACATGAAAACATTTCAAGGTACACTAAAATTCAACTCAAAGGGTTATCCAATCACGTGGCTGAGGGCGTAGTTACCACGGTTGTCTGAGAAAAGGGGGGTATGCTCCTTGTGCACCCCACCTCAGAATCCACCAATGACAAGTTTGTGAACTGTTTTCACCTTATACAGAAAAGTAGACAGCTAACTTCAGGAACATGAAAACATTTCAAGGTACACCACAATTCAACTCAGAAGGTTATCCAATCTCGTGGCTGTGGTGGGCGTAGTTACCATGGGTGTCTGAGAAAAGGGGGGGGTATGCTCCCTGTGCACCCCACCTCAGAATCCACCAGTCATTTGTAAACTGTTTTCACCTTATACAGAAAAGTAGACACCTAACTTCAGGAACATGAAAACTTTCAAGGTACACTAAAATTCAACTCATAGGGTTATCCAATCTCGTGGCTGAGGGCGTAGTTACCATGGGTGTCTGAGAAAAGGGGGGTATGCTCCTTGTGCACCCCACCTCAGAATCCACCAGTGATTTGTAAACTGTTTTCACCTTATACAGAAAAGTTGACACCTAACTTCAAGAACATGAAAACTTTCAAGGTACACTAAAATTCAACTCATAGGGTTATCCAATCTTGTGGCTGAGGGCGTAGTTACCATGGGTGTCTGAGAAAAGGGGGGTATGCTCCTTGTGCACCCCACCTCAGAATCCACCAGTGATTTGTAAACTGTTTTCACCTTATACAGAAAAGTAGACAGCTAACTTCAGGAACATGAAAACATTTCAAGGTACACTAAAATTCAACTCATAGGGTTATCCAATCACGTGTCTGAGGGCGTAGTTACCACGGGTGTCTGATAAAAGGGGGGTATATTCCCTGTGCACCCCACCTCAGAATCCGCCCGTGACAAGTTTGTAAACTGGTTTGACCTTGAACCTCGCTTCAGGAACATGATAACACGGTACGGTACACCAAACACTCACCTTATAAGGTCATCCAATCTCTGTTGCTTTATCCCCAATAACGCCATCTGGAATCAAGTTCTTCTTTTCACCAATTTCCATGGTGCTAATTTCTTTTTCTTTCTCATCAATTTCATGTTAATATCCCATTAAAGCGTGTCCAGTTATTGCAGGGCACACAAACAGCTATGATGCTTTCTGTTATTCTGGCCATGTCACTGCCTCACCTGACCTTTCACCTCAGGCCCCTAATGCGTGAAGGATTTGCCGTGATTATCTACAGGGACTATTATAACCCTGTTGAAGGACCGCCAGAGGACCGAGAGCACTGAATATAGGTAATGACATGGCTCACGGTGAGCTTTCTCAGGGCCAGCGCAATTCATCGAAATAATCAGTCATAGCTGCTAAAAATTGTTTCAATGCTGAGAACAGTGTTAAATCATCTTGCCCACTTGCAATGGCTATAGTGCCAGATATATTGGTAATTGGCTTTAGTTCTCCTGTAAGCTTTTATCAGAGTAGAAGCACTCTTGTCAGATTGGAATAATTGCTATGTTGTGATATTGGCCTATTTTTGTTCGGATTTCTCGCACCAATTTGCTTGCATGTTGGCATTTGGAAAGATTTACAAGCTTTTGGTTGCATATTGCATTCATATCTTCCCTTGTTAAGTTCTGGAAACATTGGCTGCGCTGCTCTAGGTTATTTGAGCTTGTTTTGTAACTTGTGTCTTGTGTTTTTTAAAGAAGTAGACTTGATTGAATGTTGTATAAAAATGTTTGCAAAATGGTAGCATCTGCTTATTTTTGGTTTTAAATTTAGCGCATTAAAGGACAGAAAAACGTTTGATGTAGAAATGTCATAAACAACTGAAATGGAAACATGCCCAGAGGTTGAAAAGTTAACATACGGGAAAAGGGTAAAAATGTGTTTTTGCATTGTTATTGAATCTTACTGCACACGATGAGAAAATTGCCTTGCATTATTAGCTCACCTGAGTGAAAGTCAAGTGAGCTTTTGTCATGTTTGTCTTTTATCGGTCGTAAACATCTTCTCTGAAACCACTTGACCAATTCAGCTGAAAATTCACTTGGAATTTGTTTAAGTACTTCAGACCAAATCTTTGCGATGTTCCTGAAAAAAAAATATTAGTGGCCAATACTCAGATTTTTTCATTCAAAATGTAATGAAACTTATTACATGTGTAGTGTGGCTCTGTCTTCATGTTCCATCATATGCAATATTATAAATTTTGACCATGATTTGACCTTTGCACTTTGAACTTTGCACTTTGAACTTCGCACTTTGAACTTCGCACTTTGGACCATGCTCTAAAATTCTCTCCTTATTCATTTCCCTGCATTGTAAATACCATGTCCTCTTGAACCACTGAATGGAAAAAGCTGAAATTCCGGATGCATGTTCCTACCAATAATGACACCCAAACTTGTTTAAGATGTTTGAATCTCAAACTTTGATGTGTCAAAGTTCTGGTTGTCTGGAAGTAAAAGCTCGGTCCCATTGGTAAATGTGTCCCAAGTTCATATTTCGGTTGCGTCGAACATCGGGTAACTCGAAGTATTTATGTGTGTCCTTTCAACTTCGACACAATGATGTTTTACTGTATGGAGTAGGGTTGGTTGGTTGTTTAACGCCACACACAGCAATATTCCAGCTATATGACAGTGGTCTGCAAGTAATCGAGTCTGGACCAGACAATCAAGTGACTGACATCATAAGCATCGATCCAGGCACTTGGGATACCATGACATGCATCAACCAAGACAGTGAGCCTGACCATCCGATCCCGTTGGTCGCCTCTTACGACAAGCATAGTTGCCTTTTATGGCAAGCATGGGTTGCTGAAGACCTATTCTACCCCGATCTTCATGGGTCATTCTTTTGTCTTTATCCAGAAAGTATTTGAATGTCAGTACTGACAGAAACTACTTTGTGGACATTGTTAACAGTTGACTTCAAAACCACATGAGCTACAGTGCCGTAGTACAATTCTTTGCAAGAGCAATATGTTTGAATAATTGTAGATCATCATCAGTTCATCTTGTAATCCATCACTATAGCTTTGTCATTGAATTAGTAAATTTGGGATGCAGTGTTTTATATTAATCAGGATGCATGATGCACATCTCCTTCAATAAGCATTAATAATATTGGACACAGAACATCTGATATTTTGTTTTCGCATGATTTTGGTTTTGTTTGGATATCACATTCTGTTGGAGATGAGACAGCTATCTTACAGGTTTTTCATCGTTGCATCAATTAATAATACAAAAGTGGAATTTGGTAATGAATGCTCACTACAGTCATGTGTTAAAATCTTAAAAATGTTATTGCTGGAATATTGCTGACAACGACATAAAACTATGCTCACTCACTCACTATCCCACTCACTCACTCACTTACCATGGTGGGGACGCTCAAGTAGCCTAGTGGTTAAAGCGTTCGCTCGTCAAGCAGAAGACCCGGGTTCGATTCCCGACATGGGTACATTGTGTGAAGCCCATTTCTGGTGTCCCCCGCCGTGATATTGCTGGAATATTGCTAAAAGCGGCATAAAACCATACTCACTCACGCTCACTTACCATGGGCAAGACGCCAACAAACAAATAAATGGAGGTTATCACACGAGTGTGTTTAGGGATAGTAAATATCCTGTTTTAGGAATAGACATTGTATTTAGCGAGCCTGTCATTCTTCATTTCTGTGCTCGAAAACCTCTTTCCATGTCTTACAAACATTACCTAAGCATTGCAAGTTTTCCTGGAATGTGTGCATTGATATATATTACATCAGAAGGTAAGTGATGTGTCAGTCGGACAGTGACAACAGTCAATAAAGTTCCAACTGAAACCAGTTTCTTATACAGTGGCTTAACTATATAAATGCAAAACAACAGTTGCCTACACAAATTGTTTCTACTTGCCTTTCACAGCAATCCATTGGTCTGTCTCTAGAGTACTGCCCTTTATCAAAGGGAAGCTACTCTAACCCTAGTCTAGGAGACGTCACGGCCACCGTCAGACCATGTTGATAGTCACCCTGTCCTGTTATAACGTTATAAAGGGCAGTCAGATGTACACATAGCGACGAAACGAAACAAGGTACAATTTTGACATATTTCGGCCAAATCCAACTGTTTTAATTTGTGGAAAAGGTTCCAAGCTGCAGAGGTCTACAAGCACAGATATGGAAACTGATCCTGCTTGGCTGGTGCAAAATTGTTTCGCAATTTATATCTCCAAAGTTGCCAAAACTTGTAAAATGCCTTAGCTTCGTCACAGTTAGGCACTAATTTTCAGGATATTAGATTAGATAGATACCCCGGTAATGATAACAATGATCCCAGTAGTTCATCCAGAATCCCAATGGGTAATTCTCACTGGATCACCAAATGACAAGAGCGACACCATGTTTGTTTATAAACACTGAAGGTAGTCCCTTCTTGACCTTTGATATTTGCATCTCTATCCGCATATGACTGCAATGGATATCATTTTTATCCACTGACTTTATCTTTTTCTGCAGATCAAATATTTGGACATAATTTAATGTGTTACTGTATGTGTGGTAATAATTAACTCTAATAGCATATTTTATTCCCTCTAGTCAGGATCCCGAGTCTATTAAAATTCGGTTTAGTCCAGTAAGCACTGCTATTAGTCAATATAACAACACCAAAATCTAACTTAAATGATGCTTGGGGCACAGGTTGCTCAGTCGTCTAAGGCACTGCAATTTGCTGTGCAGAGTTGCGTCCATTGGGCACGCCAGAAACGTATGATTGCGGGTTCGAATCCCGGTTCGCCCCGATTATGTTTCTAGGTTTGTCAGCACCATACCCATGCTCGTTGGTTTCACCCAAGTTGTAAACATCTAAGACCTGCATCACTTTGGGCTTTCCTCCCACATTAAGCTGACATGCCGCGATATAACTGGAATACTGTTAAAAGCAGCGTTGAACCCAACTCACTCACTCACTTAAAGGATGCTAAGAAGGATGTTATCATTGAATCTGAATGATGATTCTGAGATGCATCCTGCTCCAAAGGTGGCACCCAGAAGGTCACCTTGTGAGGTGAAATGGGTTTCAACATCGCGTCCAAGATTATTGCACTTATATAGCAACATGCAAATCGACATATCTCTCTCCACTAGACTAAATAAAAAAACTGATCCAAATACCGCTAAATCCACCACACTAGCATACATTCACGAAAAATGGCCAAATTGGTGTCACATTTTCACAGACGGGTCCTTTGACCTGGGCTCAAAACGCACAGGATTCGGCATCAATATCAACAAACCCCAAAAAGAAACACAATCCTATTGGCTCCCAAATAATCAATCAATTTTCACAGCCGAATTAATGGGATTAGTCACAGCCCTGCACAGCGATCAAATAAATAGACACCAAAAAACCCAAATCCTTTCAGACTCATTAAGTGGGTTCCAGGCCATAAAAACAAAAACACAAAAAAGCGCCCAAAACAAATACAACAGATAATTAAAAGCACCAACAATCTATGTAAACTAGGTAAAGACAAAGAAAAAGTTTGGATCCCTGTCCACGTTGGAGTGTTTGGCAACGAACAAGCAGACAAAGCAGCCAAATCAGCACTAAAATCAGAAGTAAGCATCAACCTACCAATATCAAAAAACGAAATTAAAAGTATCACAAAGGAGAAAATCTCCCAAAGGCGGCAAAATAACTATCAGAAATCTGATTGCAAACTAAAACACCTGCTACAAAAGCCACTCAAAAAAACAAGAATCCATCATAAAACCAAAAAGATTGAAAGAGCAATAACTAAACTACAAACAGGTCACACTAACTCCCACCTACACAAAATTAAAAAAACACCAGACCGGTAAATGCCCCCACTGCAACTTAAAAGAAATGCCTGAACACGTAATACTATATTGCACACATTACCAGCAACACAGAACAACACTCCAATCCACACTAAATTGTAACAATCAAATGACACTAGCAACGGCACTAAACCCCCTAAATGACTTACAAACCTTTAAAACACAAGGCATATATCTAATCAAAACAGGCCTACTTGGCCCTATTTAAAAAAATACAACCAACAAGTTGCCAGTAAACCCTAAAATTCTAAACCTATTAAAACACACAAACTCCATTTAGTCTCTCCCCCCTTCACCTTTTGCATGGCATATTTAAAAATTCCAAATTTGTTCTCCAAATTAAGTAAGCAACCCTAAAAGCCCCACCTAGGTTGCCTCACCTTCTCGGACATACCCTTTTCTACCAAACACTAAATGGCCTGGCGGGCCCGTGCACGAAATACGCATATGTCGGAAAGCGCGTGTTAAATTCCCAATTTAAGTAAGTATGTGTGTGTGTGTGTGGCTGCTTGTACTAGTCCGGACTGATGCCGATTTATAGTGCTAGCCCACTGAGATACCATGTCGCAGTTTAACATGAATACCCCACTCAGACACAGTATACTGACTCCGAGCCGACCAGTCCTTGTTTTAGCCCCTTAATGTCGAGCGCCAGACAGGGTAACAGCAAGTACCATCTCTCCGATCTCAGGGCGGACGCTCTACCACTTGACCATGGAGGAGGTCTGTGGGAGGAAAGAAATAAGAGATGCAGGGTTTGGACGTTTACAATATTTATCATCTACTCGAGGCAAGTGAGTTAACTGACTTAAAAGTCCAGTTTCCACCCTTGCCGAACTATGCTTGAATTAATTTCTGGGCTCGATCGTAGTGCCACCTGTGGCTACATTTGTGACCAACTTGTGTTATTCCGGGACAAGCTGAATAGCGACTCGTGACCCTCTCGAGACCATTTTTGCAACTGTGTTCTGTCGAAGCACACACAGGCAAAGCTAAAAGAATTGTCAACTCGTTGCGTAATAATTCACAGATATTTCCACCATATATCATATATATTTCAGATGTTATTTAAAACACATCGGGACATATGGTATCATACAGTATGATTGAACACATTCAACTGTATCTTGAGTATATTTTCTATGTGAGGCATATGTGAAATCAAAATATATTCCTGTCATAATAAGTATTTGAAGTCATACACACATTCTGATTGGTTCGTCGTATTTTCGCACATAACATTCATCAATAGGGGGACGAGTCTTCTTGTAGGTTACGGAAAGGGCCGAGTGTTGACGAATGCTGTGGCTATTACGAGTTATGTCACTCCTATTGACCAATCAGATTCCATCTCTCATATCATTTGCATTTGCTTCTGATTGGAAAATATCTGTTGGCGCTAAGTTGTCGGTACACATGCTTTGCAAATCCTGCAATTGACCGAAATCTGCACAGCAGTTAACGAACTGGTTGTTGATTTTGTTACGATTTTATTTTGCATATATAGATATAACTCCATAATACCAGCCCAGTTTGGCAAGGGTGGAAACTGGACTTTTATAGTCAGTTAACTTCCTTACCTCAGGAAGATGAATATTTATAAGAAAACTATTTACTGTAATACCTAATGCAAGTGCTGTTGATAAGAATTTCTTTAATATTTTTTTTTCAAATTGTTAATTAAATCCTGCCTCTGGCTAATATCCGACAATGAAGAAATAACATGTCAGACTGTTACAAACAACTGACGACATAGTTCTCACCTCCCTTTATCCTACAGCGGGCTCATTTCCTCTTTGCCTTTTAGAGGGGAAAAACTAGCTGACTGGAGGGTAGAGATGGTCTGATATTGAATATTTGATGTATAAGTCCCTGAGGTTTTTACTCATTTTCTCCCTAAAGAGAATCAGCTGTACAATGATATGATGACAGAAAACACAGAACCATGAACATTGTAATGTGAAGGTGCTACAAATATTATTAGCTCACCTGAAGTTTTGTTCGCCACCATCCACAACCGTCGTGGACTCATGGGTAGAATGGACCCGTGAAAATTCCGGGTTAGACTAGGTCTTCAGCAACCCATACTTGCCGTAAGAGGCGACTAACGGGATTGGGTGGTTAGGCTCGCTGACTTGGTTGATACATGTCATCGTATCCCAATTGCGTGGATCCATGCTCATGATGTCAATCACTGGATTGTCTGGTCAAGATTCGATTATTTTAGAGACCGCTGTCATATAGCTGGAATATTGATGAGTGTTGCGTTTAACAAATAATCATGGGTAGAATGTGTGTCCAGAGAGCGGGTTGTTTGTTCGATTCCCGGCTGTGTTTACCAAAAGACATTACAAGATGGTACTTGTTATCAAAGTTTATCATCCAAAACTGGCTCCCACAGGAGATATCGTTTGGGGGAGATCAAGCGATATCTACACTGTAAACTTTTTTTCTAACAAATGTTATATTTGGGATAACACTTTCTTAGTAATGTACAGATTCTTATACTTTTTTGGGTTGAGTCCCATCCGGGATTTGAACCCACTCTGCCAGAGTGAGGCACCTAATCGCCAGCACACAAAGTCAGCGATCTAACCCACTCCGCCACCGAGGCTTCCACCAAATGAAAGTCGGACAACTGGTAGTCTAGATCTCGTACTTTGTGTACCCCTCTGACAAGTGTAATTTGTCAAGGCTCCCATGGCCGAAAGCTATGAACACACAATGCCATTTTAGAAAGTGGTCAGATGTAACAAATGTTATATTTGGGATAACACTTTCTTAGTAAAGTACAGATTCTCGTACTTTTTGGATTGAGTCACCTCCGGGATTCAAACCCACACGAAAAGTACGAGAATCTGTACTTTACTAAGAAAGTGTTATCCCAAATAAAACATTTGTTACACTTTCTAAAATGGCATTGTGTGTTCATAACTATTTTTCTTTCTTACACTCATAAGTTTAGGCCTTCTGAAATGGTCAAATACATCAATATGGCTAAATTGCAATGCATAGTTTGGCTCCTGCATACTCACAGGAACTGATAACAAACCTTACAAACCTGAACTTTTACTCCGATCAAAAGATTAACATCTGCTAGTGGTGCCAAAGTCACATACCAAAACATACGGTGATAGGTCCTTTCAACATGCTGGACCGTTGGTATGGAACAATCGGCCACAAGAAATCTGGGAAACAGAAAATTTAACAAATTTAAAAAAACACTCTTCAAGAGAGTCTTTGTCTAGATCAATCATGGTCTAAACGCATTTGAGCAGTTGTTAATTGGAAAATGCTCTGTACAGATTCTTAATTTAATTTAGTCTTAATTTAAAAATGAATTGAAAAAAAGCAGGTTTTAGAACTTCAAATGAAAAATTAGTAACTGCAAGTCCATGACCCAAGGGGGGCGGTCGGGTAGCCTAGTGGTTAAAGCGTTCGCTCGTCACGCCGAAGACCCGGGTTCGAATCCCGACATGGGTACAATGTGTGAATAGCCCATTTCTGGTGTCCCCCGCCGTGATATTGCTGGAAAATTGCTAAAAGCGGCGTAAAACCAAACTCACTCACTCACCATGACCCCAGATTTGTTTGTAATGATTTATCATCAATGAAAACCAGTTTGAGTCCAAGACTTGCTCAGGTTGAAATTAAAAAAAAAAAAAACTTCATGATGACCTAAAAAAATTTTTTCCCTTACCTATGCATTTGGTATTGTTTTAAGTCCAAAGTTGCAATTGAAGTAAGGAACAAAGTTTATGAACACACAATGCCATTTAGAAAGTGGTCAGATGTAACAAATGTTATATTTGGGATAACACTTTTCTTAGTAAAGTACAGATTCTAGTAGTTTTTTGGGTTGAGTCCCTGATCATTTGAACCCACACTGCCAGAGTTAGGAACCTAATCAAAGTTTAGTTCTCAATCATAGGAACATACACTGATCCTTGGTCCAAAGTGGTCCAAATGATTGATGAGTGTTGTAGACGGTCATTATAAGCGGTGGAGTCGTATGGGGTAGATGACCAATAACAGTACATGCTCAGCCTGCCTGATACAATCTTTGCTGCATGTTTCAGAGTTTGAAAAAATATTTAGTAGTTGTTTATGATTCATAGTGTACAAAAATATTTCTCATGTGTTATGCTCAGTGAAAAAAACACATGTTACCCTTCAGCGAGTTCAGGTGAATGAGTCAAAGTATGGCTTTTATGATGTGTGTATCCATTCTTTGAAAACTAAAGTTTGTTTCAAGACGTCAATAGCAGTAATCTGACAGTGGTTACTGTAAATAATGGTGAGCTGTGCGATCTACCAATCACTTCAAGCAGAATTTCAACCAATCTCATTAAAATCAGATCTTAGTTCTCGCTATCGCTAAACAAAGATCTGAGGACATCCCATTACGGGTCACGTCAGAATGACCTTTCATCCGACCAATCAAAGTGTCGCTTACCAGATCATGAAAGTGACAGTCCGATTGTGTTTTCTAATCATGCAACCTTGAAAACGTTCGCACGGGGTATTCCGAAATACAGTTTCGGCCCATGCGACTGATTCCGTCAAAATTATCGTCTATCTCTCGCTTCCATGGGAGAAACATTTGAACGGAACAGGCGTTGCACAGTACGTGGGAAGCACTGCCATACAATCGCAACCATATATTAGACATTCTGGAATGTTCGTTTGTTCAGTTTTCAAAATTTTAATCGAGAACTGTATCAACATATTTTTCAAGCGTAGTCTGAAACGGAAGTCGCCAGGTTGAAATGAGTGCCTTAAGGCTCGAGAAAGCTGCTTCCTAATTGGCTGATGTCAACTTCTTGTTAGTCGTTCAGTTGTCGGTCAAAGTTCGCGAAAGGTCATTCTGATGTGACCCGTAATGGGATGTCTTCAGATCTTTGTTTAGCTTCAGATTAAATTTCGCCGAAATAAATGTAAAAAATAGAGAATTAAATTTTGAATAAAATTAATCAAATATTTTACAAACATAAGTCCAGATATACAATGAACCTGTTTTTATAACCAGATAGTGTAATAATAGGATTAAATTGCATACTTCAGCTGGGATTTGTAGAATTTGTATCTATGGTGTTACATGCTCGCGATGATCAGCTGGTAAAGATTTTTGCAATAGGGTAAACCTTGAGTTTATGAGAAATGTACCTAAATTGTGGGATCCATCTGTTACTGTGTGCTTTAACCAAATGAGCGCTATATTGAAGGGCACAATTGCAAGTGAACCTGTATTTGATAAATTTCATAACAATTTCAGAAGGTTTTTCTTCTTAAGTTATACAGAGCGAATGGGAAAATTTATCCCTTTTCCGACCTTGTCCTTTTGACCTTTGACCTAGCAGTGACCTTCATGTTATTCATGTGTCAATGTACGTGTAGTCAGGGTATGGGCTGTTTGGAAGCTCCATTACGTTAACAGCATTTTCATGTTTACCCTGTTATACATTTGATCGGATGAAATATTCCAGAAAAATTCAGGTGAGCTTCAGAACATTGTGACATTTTTTGCTCTGAAATGCCAAGGACATAGAAAGTACCCTTACCATCCATTTGTGTCATATTTTTTTCACTTTTAGATCAATATTTCGTGGATTCAGATGAAACTACCATAGTTCTTACCTTTTTCATTAGAATCTAAAAACTTGTTTTGAAAACATAATTTGAATGTAACTGAATTTTAAGCTGAGGTATTTGGTTTAAATGAATTGTGGGTTTACTTTAGCTAAAAGGCTGTTCTACCACTTCTCAGTGAATCAGAAACAGCTGAAATAACTGTTACTGTTCTTAACAAAATATCTTTGAGCCGGCAGCATATCTTTGCATGGCCCTAGTGCCTTCTTTGAAGCATTCTTCATGTAATATTCACCCCTATTCCCAGATCAGTTTTGCACAGTTGGAAAAGTTCAAGCATTGCTCTTTAATCAAAAAAGAAAATTCATCACTCACATATCAGCTATGTAAAAAATATCTGTTGAAATAAATCTCTTTCTTTTATTAGATATTGCACTGATTTCTAAACTGTGTTCAATCAAATTGGAATTTGTAAAAATACAGAAGGTAACGATGCAAAGAAAAACATTTGATTTATTTTTGAGAGGATGGAGAGGCTAAATTAGTATGAAAAAATGAGCCATCGATTATGAAATGCTTCCATTCAAAAGATGGTTATTTGGTACAGTATTGATTGACACAGCCAAGGTGATATTCACAGGATGTAGAGGATGTCCCATACAATTTTTCAAGTGCAACAAATTACCCTCGGCAGTATATAATCTGATGTCAGTTGGAGATATATGGATGCTTCGCTTCATCCTCCTGACCTATGACATGCTATCAATGCAAAGTCAAAGCCATGCCACCACACCCAATGCATTCCCTGGAACATTTGTCTTGCCCTGCGGTATATAAACAGATACCGTATTCGACGTAATAAGTGCCCAGGGCACTCTCAAAATTAGAGGTGAGGTGAGGTGAAATTGGGTTTAACGTCGCGTCCAAGATTATTGCACTTATATAGCGACGTGCATGCACGTGTATGTGTGTGTGTGGCTGCTTGTACTAGTCCGGACTGATGCCGATTTAAAGTGCTAGCTCACTGAGATACCATGCCGCAGTTTAACATGAATACCCCACTCAGACACAGTATACTGACTCCGAGCCGACTAGTCCTTGTTTTAGCCCCTTAATGTCGAGCGCCAGACAGGGTAACAACAAGTACAATCTTTTAACGTCTTTTTGTATGACGCGGCCCGGCGGATGCTCTACCACAAGACCACGGAGGCGGTCCTCAAAATTAGAAATAGGGGGCTCTTATTAGAATAATATTTTGGTTAAAAAAAACAGAAAAGGACATAAATTTCGTGGTTTATGCTGACAGCCTAAAATGTTTATATACGACAGATATATTTTTCCAGAATTTAATTGCCCATAATTAAGGGTGCATATAACACACGAGTGCGTATTATACACGAATAAATAAGTCTTGTGTACATTGATCAATCGGAGGGGTTGCTAATTGGGATTGTTCACTAGCCAATATATTAACAAATATTGCCATTGGCGCTTATTAGACAGGGCGCTTATTACGTTAAATACAGTAAGTGTCTGGAAATAATAAAAATGGAAAATGTGGATAGTCTGGTATCAAAAAACAGTTGGAAATCTCATCAATAAAAACTTAGATCTTGCCATGGTTGAAATTCAGAAGTCAACTGAAAGATTTGGTTGGGTGTCGCAGACAGCATGGCTTCTGGAATATTTCTCTGGAGTGAATTCTAGAGCTTGTGAAAGTTGTGCCTCATATATATGGCTGGGATGTTATTTAGCCTGGTTGTTGACTGTGTTTGGGTTGTGTTGGGGATTTATTGTTGAGAAAACGAATCACTATTTCTTTTTAACAGAAGATCGTTTGAGTGATTGATGGACACATGTTTCAGTATCTGCAGCAACAGATTGTGAACATTGATAAAGATGCCAGGCTACATGTTAAGAATGAGTCATGTTGAGGTCTTTGCTGACCATTAAAAAATCTTAATTTTGTTTTTCTTTCATGATTTCTTTCAATCTTATTAAAATCAGATCTTAGTGCTCGATACTGCCACACAAAGATCTGAGGACATTCCATTACAGGTCACGTCAGAACGACCTTCCACTAACTTTGACTGACCAATTACCGTATTCCACGTAATAAGCGCCCAGGACGCTCTCAAAATTAGAAATAGGGGGCTCTTATTAGAATATTATTTTGGTGAAACAAACAGAGTTAAAGGATAAATTTCGTGGTTTATATGAAATGTTTATATATGACAGATATATATTTCCAGAACTTAATTGCCCATGATTAAGGGTGCATATAACACACGAGTGCGTATTATACGCGAATAAATAAGTCTTGTGTACATTGATCAATCAGAAGGGGTGCTAAATTGGATTGTTCACTAGCCAATATATTAGCAAATATCGCCATGGGCGCTTATTAGAGCAGGGCGCTTATTACATCAAATATGGTAAATGACTAACACGAAGTCGTCATTAGCCGAGCAGAAAGAGCTTTCTTGTGTTTTACAGTTCTAACTTAGAATGGCAAGTTCCATTCCAGACTAAGTTTTAAAATAAACAAATTGAAAATTTACAATTCGAAAGTTGAAACCTGAACAAAAGAATATTATGTAACGTCTAATTGACGGCTGACATTGTATGGCTGTATTTTCCACGGGCCGTGAAAAGTCTCTTGGGTTTCAAATGATTATGACATTGAAGTGAGAGATAGACGATGAATGATGTTCAAATGCCCCGTGTTAACCTTTTCGACGCTCTGATTGGTCTGATAAAATGTTGGTCTGATGTGACCTGTAATAGGATGTCCTCAGATCATTGTGTTGCGGTAGCCAGCACTAAGATCGGATTTTAATGAGATTGGATTTCTTTCAAAATGAGACTGTGAATGATGTTACAAAGATCATGTATAGTGTGTCAAGTAGGAGTTTTTTTAAAGGTGCATTGTCTTGTATATATAATGCTTTTCTTCAATTTGGATAATAAATGCAAAAACATATTGAATAGTGCGTCTGCCTGGAGAGCAGAAGGTCAAGGGTTCGATCCTCTGGCACATCATTTCAAAAGATGAAAAAGATGGTACTTGTTTCCCTTCCTGGCACTTGGCATTAAGGGGATTAAACAAGGACTGCTGGATCGGAGTCTGAAGAATGTGTCTTAGTGGGGTTTCCATGTTAATCTAAGGCATGATGTCTCAGTAGGTGATACTAAAACAGGCATTAGTCTGGACTAGTACAAGTACCCACGCAGACATGCATGCACCTCGATATATAAGTGTATTCATCTTGAATGTGATGTTAAACCCCTTTTCACCTCACCTTATTGGGGCTGCAGTGCTTGAATGCATGGGTAGGGAATTTTGTTCAAAATAGAATGTAAAAGGAATTCTAACAACAAAAGCTGATGCAGACTCCAGAGAACTGGAAACCAGTGCCATTGGGGACAATAAACAAATATTTCAAAATTGGTATGGGGACATTAAAGGTGTTACACCCCCAATGCATCTCTGATCTTCCACATATAACAGACCCTCGAAGATCCGGGGTAGAATAGATCTTCAGCAACCCATGCTTGCCATTAAACGCGACTATGCTTGTTGTAAAAGGCGACTAACGGGATCGGGTGGTCAGGCTCGCTGACTTGGTTGATGCATGTCATCGATCCCACATTGCGAGAATCAATGCTCATGATGTCAATCACTGGATTGTCTGGTCCAGACTAGATTATTTACAGACCGCCGTCATATAGCTGGAATATTGCTGAGTGCGGCGTTAAACAACAAACCAACGAACCAACCAACCAACATATAACATTACCTTATTAATTCAACATTTTGTTTTTCGAATGAAAACTTGACAGGTGAATTTATTGAATATTTACCATACATGGTGTAAGGATGGTCACTCATGAAAGACTTCTCAAGTTGTTCAGTTTTGAGAAAGTGAAAGGCTGTTTCACTGTCTAGTATTTGGCACCATACCTGTGCTCGTGGGTTTCACCAAGGTGGTAAACGTCTGAGACCTGCAACACTTCGGGCTTTCGTCCCACACTTAGCTGACATGCTGTGACATAACTGGAATACTGTTAAAAGTGGCATTGACTGGTTCTCATGTCTATACCTCAATAAATCAGATCTCATTAGTCACCTCTTACAACAAGCATTGGTTGCTGAAGACCAATTCTAACCTGGATCTTCTAGGGGCTTTGTCAATGGTATGCCACATTAGGTGAGGTGAGGTGAAATGGGGTTTAACGTCACGTCCAAGATTATTGCACTTATATAGCGATGTGCATGTACATGTGTGTGTTTGTGTGGCTGCTTGTACTAGTCCGGACAGTATACTGACTCTGAGCTGACCAGTCCTTGTTTTAGCCCCTTAATGCTGAGCGCCAGACAGGGTAACAACAAGTACCATCTTTTAACGTCTTTTGGTATGATGTGGCCGGGGATCGAACCCCAGACCTTCCGCTCTCTGGGCGGACGCTCTACCACTAGACCACGGAGGTGGTCGTATCCCACATTAAGCTGACATGCTGTGATATACCAGTAGCTGTGGTGCAGTTTTAATCAGGGTTAAACAAAATTCTCTCACCATGGAGGTAAATAATACCATTTATCAAGCAACAATGGATGGATGAAAGCTTTCTATTGTTGCTTTAACAACTTCCTGAGATAAGATGTGGCTCACTTCTGCAGTGTCCAAATCTATCAACTTCTATGTCCATTTCTACCTTTTTGTAAGTAGCTTGTTGATAGGGCAAGTTCACAGAAAAATGTATGATATTGTTATGTGATCTGATTTGATTTAACATAATTAAAATGTCATTTCCCATGTCTGCATTCCCTTGGGGGATTTAATTTTGTTACAATTTCATTAAAAAGGATAAGTTTGAGCAATAATTGTCATTTAAGAAACTTTGAATGAGAAAGAGCCCTGTTTTAGACTTTATAAGCAGCTAGGTGCATTGTTTTCAGATTATACTGCACACCTTGAGGGATGTGTTAATACACTTCAACATTTCTTATCACTGATTTAATGTAAAGGTTCATTTGTCTTCTCTCAGAAATTGCTCTTTCTGTGTTATTGGGCTGGAACAGACAAATTGGTCTGGGAGGAAACATTTCACATTATGATTCAAATCTGTCTCAGTAAATTAGCTGTATTCCTGTCTACCATTGAGATACTACACATAATGAATGTATGGTGCAAGTACTAACACAAAAACCAACACTTTAATGCTGCAGTTACTGTGCAAATGTATTTCCAGATATCCAGATCTAAAGTTTGAAGAGTTATGCTGGAGGCTAAAGTCACTGAGTGATGATTTATAAAAGTCTAATTTGAAGTTTGTATATAATTATTCTCATTTGTGTAAGTGTTTATTATTGGGGGATATCCCAGATATAAAAGCTGTAATGAACACAGTGTTCTCATTTCAAAAGAGTTTATCAACAGAAATGTATTTTTGTCCCTTTTGTGTAAATGTTTATTACTGGGTAAAACTAATTTGCAGCAAATGCTTCTGGCAAATGTGACATTGTCTTTGAAAATCCATTAATGTTGATGTGATGTGTGAATTTTTGTGTATGTGGGTCCTTTGAGGTTTTCAACTAATCCATACTCATTGTATAGTGATTGCAGTGATAAGTGGTCGGTGACTTGATTTTACTATGTGAACCTCATCCCTGGGCATATGTCAGTGTTTTGACTTATTAATCAACTCCCCAATAGACCCCCCCAAAAACTATCTTTCTTTGAAGATTCTTTTTTTCTGGGGTTGTCAGAAAGATTGAGGCAGGTGTCAGTTTCTGTCATAGAAGGTCCTTCTGGGTTCAGATGAAGAAAGGCTGTCATGTATGGGTCTTGTCTGATGCAGCTTAATTCATCCGTGCCTAAGAACAAATATAATTGTCACTTAATGTTTCTGGGATTATGTGTGTTGCAATTTTTGGAAAGTGAATAATGCATATGGAGGTATTTAGTTTGGGAAATATCAAGGGTCGTTGTTTGAAGTTTTCTTGATGATCCATCTTTTCTGGTTACAAATTCATTGAATCAAGTTTTGCCCCGATAAGGAACTGTAAATGGGTTTAATGTACATGGAATTGTCTTTCTCCTGATAAACAGCTGTAAATGAGTTTGAAAACAAGAATGTACTTTAGAATCCTGTTTGTTGGGTGGTCATGACCCAGTGTCAGGTCTTCCAGCCTTTCCAGAATCTCATCAAAATCAAATATTTTGCTTTGATATGATACCTCTTTGCGTGGATGTCTGACAATCCCTCAAAGGAGGTTGTGTCAGGTGGTTGTAGATGTCATGGCATTCAGAAACGACAGGATGAGTTAAATATCCACAACAATATATTACCAGACTTTATTATTTACATTTGGGACTGACCGTAGCAGTTTGTTTTTGAGATACAGAGATGAGTTAAATATCCACAACAATATATTGCCACAGACTTTATTATTTACATTTGGGACTGACCGTATCAGTTTGTTTTTGAGATACATGGATGAGTTAAATATCCAAAACAATATATTGCCACAGACTTTATTATTTACATTTGGGACTGACCATATCAATTTGTTTTTTAGATACAGAGATGAGTTAAATATCCACAACAATATATTGCACAACAATATACAGATCATATTTGTACTACATGTTGATTGGCTAGTTTGTTCCAATTGTTTTCACTGTTTGCGAAGAGTTCATGTGAATGTGATTTTGCAAATACTTGAAGAATTTGCATAGAAAATTCTGTGTTTGTTCGAGATATGATGCGACGATGTGAACCAAGTCACCAATGCTCAACACCCGATCCATCGAAATAAGTGCCAGTGAGTAAGGATATGTGAAAACCCATTCAATAATAAAGTCTGATAGTCATGAAGAGAAACAGAATTGATTCGTGCACATCGTTCCATCAGTTGCTGTGCAGCTTCCCTGAAAATGTAGCATACCTGTTATGTATTTAAGCCAAGAAGACCTACATGCAAAGTTGCAGTTTTCTTTCAACTTTGGTTGAAAATATCCATTTCACAATCTGCCCATATATCTGTGATTTATCAGTTGGATCTGTGACTATGTTAAAACAGTCCTGATTTACGTCAATAATAAAGATGTGATGCTATTAAGGTTCCAGTTTGTCTTCTCATTGTAAACAGAGCTCTCTCATAAGATGAAAATTAATCATTTTATCTTTTGTTGGTATGACATAAAAAAAAGAAACTTATCATGATGTTATAAAACTAGAAATAAGTTGATAGTTACGTTTGTATGATATAGGTTCAAGTCCTGTCTGAGATAATGGCCGCAATGTTTAGTTATCTCCAAACTGTATACTCAGTGCTTTGCCCTGTGTGCTGAGAACTCACCATTAACACATAAATCCATAATTCATCCTTCTTCTTTATAACTGAGCAAGGCTTGGCGCCTCTAACCCCCATGAACCATTTATGCCAAACAATCGTCAGCCTGAATTTCATTCCGTTATCAAAGTTTACCCAGTATGTTTAAATACAGTATCTCCATTGTCATATATCTGCTGTTCTTTCAATGTGTTCATTAAACCTAAAATAAAATCAGTAACGTTATTTATCTGCTCATGTCCTTTCACTTCATAAAACAGAGTTTCACATTGCATTTAACTTCGCAGTTGCCACGGCCCATAATTGATTCCGTTTATTTGCATGCACTTGGATGTGATTGGCAGCTTGACTTGTTGTACATTTCAAGGTCAGAGAATACAAGTGAAAATTGTGTAAGTGAAACATCCCTTTTAAGTGTTTTGAAAGTAAGAGATGTGGGAATGGCCTTTTTCTAGAACTGCATTTTTTTGGGTTGCATTAGAACTTGATTTTATGGGATGAAAGTATTTGGTATGGACATCTTCAAAGAGGAAAACCAGGAAGATATTGTCTGTATCATTTAAAGAGATGGTACTTTTTTCAAGGACATGATTAGCACAAATGGACTTCTGGGGAACGTATGTTGATGCTTGTGTTTTGTCATGTTGAAGAAGATCTATGTCATGGCTGAAACCTTTAAGTGTTTTTTTTAACTGAATACTAATTATCGTTTGCAAAAGGAATCTTATTATTGGATGAGGAGACATGTAAGGACTTTTGGAAAGTTGAACCAGTGGATCTATTTCAAGAGGGAGAGATTGTCATGAGAATTCATGCTTCATGACTGTTTTGACACAGTCTGTCAAACTTTGAGGGCACCTGACTAATTTCTGCTCATTTAGATAGAAACTGTGTAGACAACTGAAATACAACCAAGCTTAAAAGCTTTAAGATATTACCATATTTAACTTGCTCGTGTATACAGCGAAAAAAGCCTCAGCAACTTAAAAGCTTTAAGATATTTGAGGATTGAACTGGCTCGTTTGAGAAGCTTTTGAAGCTAATGATTTAGTCATTGTGAGAGGAATGGGTTGTCTTTAATTTTCATGACTATCTTCCAGAAGCGCTTCACGTCTTGTCAATCAGCTTTAGTGAGTGCACACCACAGTCAATACACCAACTGATGCCGTTACCCAAGACAAGACATCTTGTCTATAGGGGTCTTCAGTGCATTTCCCTCAGTGATCCTTGTTAAGTTATTTTGTGTCAACAGTAATTTTGATTATGTTTACAAAAATACCGTGGTTGATTCCAGTTTGGAATAGCTCCCCAGCAACCTTTGCCCGTCTTAAGATTGTGAGGTGAAATTGGGATAAATGTCGCGTCCAAGATTATTGCACTCATATACAACGTGCATGCACATGTGTGTGTGTCTGCTTGTACTAGTCTGGACTGATGCCGATTTTATAGTGCTTACCATTGCCATTAACTGGAATATTGCTGAGTATGACATAAAACAACAAACAAACAAATAAAACGGACAAAGCTTCTTTTCACTGGAACAAACAAATAAAACAGACATAGCCTCTTTTCACTGGAAACAAACAAATAAAACAGACATAGCCTCTTTTCACTGGAAACAAACAAATAAAACTGACATAGCCTCTTTTCACTGGAAACAAACAAATAAAACAGACATAGCCTCTTTTCACTGGAAACAAACAAATAAAACAGACATAGCCTCTGTTTACTGGAAACAATGAAATAAAACAGACATAGCCTCTTTTCACTGGAAAGAAACAAATAAAACAGACAAAGCCTCTGTTTACTGGAAACAATGAAATAAAACAGACATAGCCTCATTTTACTGGAAACAAACAAATAAAACTGACATAGCCTCTTTTCACTGGAAACAAACAAATAAAACAGACAAAGCCTCTTTTCACTGGAAACAAATAAATAAAACAGACAAAGCCTCTTTTCACTGGAAACAAAAAAATAAAACCGACATAGCCTCATTTTACTGGAAACAAACAAATAAAACAGACATAGCCTCTTTTCACTGGAAACAAACAAATAAAACAGACACAGCCTCTTTTCACTGGAAACAAACAAATAAAACCAACATTGCCTCATTTTACTGGAAACAAACAAATAAAACAGACATAGCCTCTTTTCACTGGAAACAAACAAATAAACAGACAAAGCCTCTTTTCACTGGAAACAAACAAATAAAACAGACATAGCCTCTTTTCACTGGATACAGTACATGAGATAACTTTCCTGAAATTCCTGGTGTTGGCAGATATTGTCATGATCTGTTTGTTCAGATATTGAACATCAATAGACATAATTACTATTGACTTTCGTCAACCCAGATTAAAGTAGTTTTGTGGGCCATGCTTGTGCCTACTTATCATTGAGTCATGTTATTGAAAAATTAGTTCAAATATGAATTTTTGTGTCCTTGTGTTTGAGTAAGAAGTAGAACGATGAAGATATTCACACTTTTTTGTTTACAGGACGCTGTTGCATGGCAGGAGTTCTGCGTCAGGCAACAAACAAACACTTACTTTTTTACCCCAATTGTGTGAGTGGCGGGTGCTGCCTGCAGGGCAGGACATGCTTACCCTTTTCGTTAACAGTTGGTGTCATCATGGATTTTCATTGATCCTTTCATATAATTTTCACTGCTATTTTCACTTTTACACCCATTGGAGTCTGTTTCGGCAGATAATCAACTCTGTGCCCTGTTGCTTCAGTGCTTGGGACCTTCAGTCATTCCTTGTTCCATAATCGTGACTGCAGGTTTCTTTACGGGAATCAAGATTCATAGCTTATTGTCAAAAATCTACTGTAAATCATGGGATTATTTTTGTTCAAACAAGAATTCTTCCTGTCTAAGATTGATACTGCAAATCCTGAAGAAGAATTATGGATTATATTGGGCGAGGATGACCTTTTGCATGGTTGGCTTTCTTGATGGTGGTTTTATGAGTGCCATGTCATTTGACAGAATGTAATTACATAAATTTAGTAATGCTTTTGTGGCCTATCCTGCCTGGATGCGATAGGTTGGGATTTGAGTCAGGTCACTGCCTCAGGATAATTATACAGAGATTAAAGTCAAATCGGGCCTGTAGTAATGATCCTGCCCAATAAGCCTTCCATGCTAGCTGATTGGGAACCAGCCATCGTTTGTCATAGTAGGGATATCTGTTATCATAGATGCTATTGGTCCACGGTGTGGTGCTTGTACTGCTCCTTATTCCAGATTATCGGCTTCAGTTGTTGCTAATTAAGTTTGTCCGTTTGTCAACATGGACGTGTCAGAATCGCGACATGACCAATTGGGAAGACATCATGGGAGGTCATTCTCCAACTGTTTATCACACATTTCGATTGCCATCCAATGTAGAAACTGGAGCCCTTTGTAAATATTTGCTAATATGAGATTTCCGGGGACTGTATGAGCAGCTAGTGGTATAGCTTGCTTGTGAAGGCAATGTTTGGTTTTCTTCTTCAACAGTATGGTTGACATTTCTTGATGGATGGGCGTCAGAAAAAGTAAAATTGTAAACTTTCATGTTGCGTTGTGAAAATATTTATTTTGTGTGAAAGTGCTCTTTTGATCACTGTCTTTACATTTCATGCAGATCGATCTCCAATGGAGCTTGTGAAATGTGTTTTAAAATGAAACAAGCTTGAAAGAGTGATGGGAAAATGTTTGTAGTCAAACAGTTCTTGTTGTTCAACTCAGGAGGCTTAGAGAATATCTGATAATCATTATGGCATCTTTACATTTTCTAAAAAATTTGCTTTTGATGCAAGAGGTGAGGTGAGGTGAGGTGAGGTGAGGTGAGGTGAGGTGAAGCGAGGTGAGGTGAAACATGGTTTAACAACGCATTATTAGACTTATATACCGATGTGCATGCATGTGTGTGTTTGGCTGCTTGTACAAGTATATAGCCTGGACTAATGCCATTTTTTTAGTGCTAGCCCACAGAGATACCATGCCACGGCTTAACATGGATACCCCTCTCAGACACAGTAATACTGACTCCAGACCTTGTTTTATCCCTTAAATGCTGATCACCAGGCAGGGTTTCAACAAGTACCATCTTTAAATACCTTTTGGTTATGCAAGGAAAATATATTTTATACCATGTGCGATGTGAATAATGTGGGCTCACTTTGTTCCAGGGGCATGGATGGACCAGGCATCTAAGGCAGTGCAATTTGCCATCCAGAGTTGCATCCCTTAGGTGAGACAGGATCCTATGATAATGAATTTGAATCACTTGCATTTATGATACTTGCATGATTGTGGGTTTCAGCAAGGTGGTAAGCAGCTAAGATCTGCTTAAAACTTTCCTCACACAAGCTGTCATGTGATATAAGTGAAATACTATTCCAAGCGGTGTTTAACCCAACACACTTAATGTGATACTTGTGCTAAATTAATTGATCATACCTCTATGTCAGAATGATGAGATCTGATTGGTCCACGTGATCTTGATAAAATACTATGTAACTTGCCTGGGAGGTGAATAAGTTTCTCAGCGGGGGAATAAATCTCTTATACCCCGCCACAAGCAAGTCAGGCTGCATGTAGATTTCTGATAGGCAGAATAAATCTCTCATACCCCGCTTCAAAGAAAAAGCTGCACGCACGACAATGGAAGTCATGTGACATAACCCAAGCAAACCCCAGCTCAATCAAACAGCTGTTTGCTATCTATTTTGAATTTGTTTAAATTCTTTTACAATGTCAAATTACAACATGTCAGTGAGATAAATTTGTTGTAGCAGCATCACTCGGGGAACATGGAGTTTTATGCATCCCTTGTTTCTGTGGGATGCATAAAACCCCATGTACCCCTCATGATACTGCTACAACTTATAACATACAACTTGTACGCCTTAAATGGAATATTCTAAGATCTTGTGGATTTTGTAAACTGAACATGGATCGATTGCAATGATTGACCTTCACAACGGGTGACTGAACTAAGATGCCCTGGTAGCTGTCTGTCTTGTTGTAAGAAACCAACTTGGAGAGCCCTGGGATTTTTGTGAAAAAAAGATCATTTGAGAAAATACTGGAGAAAAAATAATTTTGCCCTATAAAAATGTGTTGGGGGAAAAAAATTTCAACTCCGGCTTTATAGCTCTCAATGGCAAAAGGAAACCCACAACTAAAACTCAGCTTTCTAAATATCTAAATTTAAGAAGTTTATGTACCTCAATAAAGGAAATCAGCAATTATCAAATAAATTTCTCGTCCAAAACCACACGTGAAAAAGACAAATAAAGAAAAAAAATACTTTCTTATGTACTTTCTTATGATAATCCCTGGCATCTAGAGGTTGTTGAATGGACTGCCGTAACAAGCTAGAGCGTGAGTGAGTGTGTGAGTGATTTACCGTATTTGACGTAATAAGCGCCCACTGCGGTATTTGCTAATATATTGGCTAGTGAACAATCCCAATTAGCACCCCTTCCAATTAAATTCTAGAAAAATATATCTGTCATACATAAATATTTCAGGCTGTCAGCATTAACCACAAAATTTATATTTCAACTCTGTTTTTTTCACCATAATGATATTCCTATTTCTAATTTTGAGAGCGCCCTGGGCGCTTATTATGTCCAATATGGTAGTCTGGTTTGATGCTGCATGAAGATATTGATGCCATCTTCCATAAAATTATTTGTTATACAATTACCCAAACATACCAGTAAATGTGAATCATGGAGTCAAATTATGAATGCAGTATTGTACACGATACCTTCTTGTTCAAATAGTCTTTTAGGGCTTAAACTCGCTGCCATTAGCTGCAATATTGGTGATACATCATTAAGCAATAACCACTCGCTCACTCAGGGCTGAAATAATAGAAATGAAATAATCTAAATCAAATTCAAATATATTCATGCGTTGGAGTAATTCAATTCATCATTCATGAATGATCTCAGTCTGTAACCTCTAGACAGTCATTTTTCAGGCCCAGTTGTTTCATTAATTACTGAATAAACGAGCAGTGTTTGTCAGCTGCACTAATCCTAACTAAGCTAATAGTTGATGAGTGTCCAACACTATCTAACCTGTTAATCAATTGCCCTGTGACGATTAGTTTTAGAATTGGTCTCTTCAGCAACCCGTGCTGGTTGAAAGAGACGACTAACAGGATCAGATGGTCAGGCTCGCTGACTTAATAGTTCATGCATGTCCTCGTCTCCCAATTTCATCGATCGATGCTCATGATGTCAATCACTGGGTTGTCTGGCCCAGACTTGATTTATTAACAGAGTGGCTGGAATATTGGTGAGTGTGGCATTAAACAACAAACAAACTAACAATGTTAATGTATGCCACACAGTTGTATTCATTAAATTGGCCAACAATACCATACACGTTACATTAGAAATAGGGGCGGTTGGGTGGACTTGTCACACCGTAACCCGGGTTCATTTCCCTACAGGGGTAAAATGTGTGAAGCCCATTTCTGGTGTCCCCGTCTTGATATTGCTGGAATATTGCTAAAAGCGTTGTTAAACCAAATTTCAAGAAGAAATGAAAAAACAAATGGCCCTAAAAGGCTTCTGTAATACCTATGATTGTTTGTTTTCACTGAAATGCTAAACATCTAATACCTACATCACTTATGACTTTCCTTCAATATGCTGCTGACTTGCAGTGACTTCACAGAAATACTGTTCAGTGCTGTATTAAACCTCACTCACCCACTCACTCACTCACTCACTCACTCACTCACTCACTCACCCACCCACCCACTCACTCACTCACTCACTCACTCACTCACTCACTCACTCACTCACTCACTCACTCACTCACCCAGCCACCCACCCACCCACCCACCCACTCACTCACTCACTCACCCACCCACTCACCCACTCACCCACTCACTCACTCACTCACTCAAACCCACCCACCCACTCACTCACTCACTCACTCACTCACTCACCCACCCATTCCCCAACCCACCCACTCAACCCACCCACTCACTCACTCACTCACTCACTCACTCACTCACACATGATCTCAGGGTTTTCTCAGCTCTTACAAGACAAGATTCTCACAGGCTTGACAATGCCGTGAAATTGGCAGTCCAACCTTACATAAAAATCAATTAAAATTCAATGATACAAGGGTAGCTTAAAAGTTCCATGCCCATCTTCTTGAGGCAAGGGCATTAACTGACTATAAAAGTCCAGTCTCCACCCTTGCCGAACTACGTTGGAATTCTGGGCTTAATCGTAGCGCCACCAGAGGTTATTACAAGTGATGTCCCTTCTATGACCCTCCTATCAAATCAGATTCCAAGTACCATTTCACTTGCAAACAACATGGCGGCACCCAGTCAAGACGATCAGATCGATAATCAAGATCTATATTGTAATAAAACGTGTCTTACCTCGCGAAAGCACATCAGATCATTTTAGCACCATGATTAAAAGCATGAAAAGATTTGAAATGTCAATGCCCAGTTGATGGAACACAAGCTTTGCAAATCCTGCAGTTGACAGAGATCTGCATGTTGTCATCCATGTTGTTTACAAACCGGATGTCTTGTTGGTTTGGATGATTTTGCTATAGACTATGCATAGTGAGTGAGTATGGTTTTACGCCGCTTTTAGCAATATTCCAGCAATATCACGGCGGGGGACACCAGAAATGGGCTTCACACATTGTACCCAAGTCGCGAATCGAACCCGGGTCTTCGGTGTGACGAGCGAACGCTTTAACCACTAGGCTACCCAACCGCCCCACTATGCATAGACTAGTTAGTCCAGCCAAAATGGAACTCCAGAATTCCAGCCTAGTTCGGCAAGGGTGGATACTGGACTTTTATAGTCAGTTAACGCCCTTGCCTTGGGAAGATGTTCTGAGTCTGACTACAAAGGATGTGTAGGACACCCTTGCATGTTATACGTACAATACTTTCCATGCTCACATGCTGCATTTGAACCAAACACATATTCCAGGCAGCACATTCCTGCAGGCATCAAAGTGACTAGAGTTTTCGTTGATGAAAATGGTCAAAATTGGCTACTCACTGTCATCAAGTATCCCTAACTGAACGTGTTAACACCAGCAGCAATCCGTCCGGACGTGGTGACATCTTCAGAGGATGATGCCCCTTCTTGTGCCTATGTTGAGAGGTGGGCAGCTGAGTTAAGGATGGAAAAAGAGAACCTCAAAGTTTATATTCAAGACCAGGAAGACCTACAACAGCTACAACTAAGGAAATGTTGATGAAATACATATGATTATGGATGATCGATGACACACCACACATCACACAGCCAATACAGAGGGCATCTCTCAAACAAAGGTGCCGCCTCCGTGGTCTTGTGGTAGAGCGTCCGCCCGGAGAGCGGAAGGTCCGGGGTTCGATCCCCGGCCGCGTCATACCAAAAGACGTTAAAAGATGGTACTTGTTGTTACCCTGTCTGGCGCTCAGCATTAAGGGGCTGGTCGGCTCGGAGTCAGTATACTGTGTCTGAGTGGGGTATTCATGTTAAACTGCGGCATGGTATCTCAGTGTGCTAGCACTATAAACTGGCATTAGTCCGGACTAGTACAAGCAGCCACAGACACACACGTGCATGCACGTCGCTATATAAGTGCAATAATCTTGGACGCGACGTTAAACCCAATTTCACCTCACCTCACCTCACCTCAAACAAAGGGGCGGTCGGGTAGCCTCGTGGTTAAAACGTTCGCTTGTCATGCGAAGGCCCGGGTTCGATTCCCCACATTGGTACAATGTGTGAAGCCTATTTCTGGTGTCCCCTGCTGTGATATTGCTGGAATATTGCTAAAAGCAGCGTAAAACCATACTCACTCACTCTCAAACAAAGGTTTCAGCACGCTGGTTTCCATGTTTCTCACTCCTGATCAGCAATGCTTCAGGTTCATCATCTCTTGTGACAATTTACATTTTGAAGCAGACCCAGCTGATGTTGTTAAGCCATTTGTAACCATGGTTGAGTCTTGGGTTCACCCGTATCAACAAGAGACTAAACAACAGTCAAGGCAGTGGAAACATCTGAGATCTTCTCCAAAGAAGGCAAAGTCTGTTCCATCAGCTGGGAAGGTGATGGCTTTGGTTTTCTTGGACTCCTTAGTTATTCTCCTGGTGGACATCCCCCTTCTTCCCAAAAGGCTGACCAGTAACGGCCAATATTATGCTAATCTGCCTTGGCAAATGCATTAAGATATCAAGCCTAAAAATTTGTTGAAAACGTGCAGGTGTGTTGCTCCATCAGGACCACGCACCTGTGCACAAGTCTGTTGTCGCCATGGTTGCAAGGCATGACTACTGCTCTTAACTCATTGACCACCCACCCCCCATTCACTGCCTAGGATACACCTGGAGCCATTCACTGCCTGGATACACCTGAAGTCACTCACTGTCTGGGATACACCTGGAGCTATTCACTGTCTGGATTGACCTGAAGTCACTCACTGTCTGGGATACACCTAGAGCCATTCACTGTCTGGGATACACCTGGAGCCATTCACTGCCTAGGATACACCTGGAGCCATTCACTGCCTAGGATACACCTGGAGCCATTCACTGCCTAGGATACACCTGAAGTCACTCACTGTCTGGGATACACCTGGAGCCATTCACTGTCTGGGATACACCTGGAGCCATTCACTGCCTAGGATACACCTGGAGCCATTCACTGCCTAGGATACACCTGGAGCCATTCACTGCCTGTATACCCCTGGAGCCATTCACTGTCTGTATACGCCTGGAGCCATTCACTGCCTGGATACACCTGGAGCCATTCACTGCCTAGGATACACCTGAAGTCACTCACTGTCTGGGATACACCTGGAGCCATTCACTGTCTGGGATACACCTGGAGCCATTCACTGCCTAGGATACACCTGGAGCCATTCACTGCCTAGGATACACCTGGAGCCATTCACTGCCTAGGATACACCTGGAGCCATTCACTGCCTAGGATACACCTGAAGTCATTCACTGCCTAGGATACACCTGGAGCCATTCACTGCCTAGGATACACCTGGAGCCATTCACTGTCTGTATACACCTGGAGCCATTCACTGCCTGTATACACTTGGAGCCATTCACTGTCTGTATACACCTGGAGCCATTCACTGCCTGTATACACCTGGAGCCATTCACTGCCTGTATACACCTGGAGCCATTCACTGTCTGTATACACCTGGAGCCATTCACTGCCTGGATACCCCTGGAGCCATTCACTGTCTGTATACGCCTGGAGCCATTCACTGCCTGGATACACCTGAAGTCACTCACTGCCTAGGATACACCTGGAGCCATTCACTGCCTAGGATACACCTGGAGCCATTCACTGCCTAGGATACACCTGGAGCCATTCACTGCCTAGGATACACCTGGAGCCATTCACTGCCTAGGATACACCTGGAGCCATTCACTGCCTAGGATACACCTGGAGCCATTCACTGCTTAGGATACACCTGGAGCCATTCACTGCCTAGGATACACCTGGAGCCATTCACTGCCTTGGCTGGTGTAAGCTCATTCTGGCATCGTAACAGCACAGCAATTCATTCTCTCCATCAGGATTTAAATTGGTTTTCTTTTACAAAATCAATACTGTATCTGTTTTATCAAAGTTAATCTGAACGTCAATACAATGGATTTGTGAAAATTGGTATTTTTGGTAATCAAAAAATAAATTACATCACAAAAGACATTTCATAATGACATTATTCCCATCTGGTTTGTTTTGGCCCTGTGACATGTGAGGACCGAAATGGAGATGTCCCTCAAATGCCCTAAAATAAGGAGAGTGAAAGCTGTTTAAAAAATAACTTTGCTGTAGTGAGATGCCTGTTGAAAGTTTACATTTTTATTAATTACACCACAACTGGATGGGCTTCCCTAAAACCTTTGTGGAAGGCACATCAATGCTTTATTTAATTTGAAGGAGCCTTTTCTTAAATCAAAATCTTGTTGTCCATAAACTAGACACAGCCAACTTAAATTGAGATCTTACCATAGGATACTTTGACAAATGTTAATATGCAAGCCTGTAAGTGAACAATCTCATTAAAATCCGATCTTAGTTCTCGCTACCGCCAACCAAAGATCTGAGGACATCCCATTACGGGTCACTTCAGAATGACCTTTCGCAAACATTGACTGACCAATGAAATGACTGACCAGAAATTGACATTTGCCAATCAGAGGGCAGCTATCTCGAGCTTTACGGCACTGACTACGCTTCGAAACATATTTTGACGTATTCTCAATTAAACATTTAAACTGACCAAAACAACATTCTGGAATGGCTTATAGATGGCCTAGATTGTATGGATATAATCATAAAACCCATAACAGTCGTTCAGAATACCCTCTGTTAAATATTTCGAGGTTGCATGATTAGAAATCACATTCCGACTGTCACTTTCAGGATCTGGTAAGCGACGCTCTGATTGGTTGGATGAGAAGGTATTTCTGACGTAACCCGTAATGGGATGTCCTCAGATCTTTGTTTAGCAATAGGGAGAACTAGGATCTGATTTTAATGAGATTGGTAAGTGAAGGAACAGTCTATGCTGTAGTCATAAATATATTACATGTCGGTTTCCTAACATAAGCCATAATGAATATCATTGACAAAGCCCCTAGAAGATCCAGGTTAGAATTGGTCTTCAGCAACCAATGCTTGTTGTAAGAGGAGACTAATCAGATCCGATTTATGGAGGTATAGACATGAGAACCAGTCAATGCCGCTTTTAACAGTATTCCAGTTATGTCACAGCATGTCAGCTAAGTGTG
The DNA here is from genome assembly GCF_023055435.1 of Haliotis rufescens. Lineage (NCBI taxonomy): Eukaryota > Metazoa > Mollusca > Gastropoda > Lepetellida > Haliotidae > Haliotis > Haliotis rufescens. The sequence goes on along the minus strand of NW_025963846.1, from coordinate 1,476,017 downwards.
GGAGGAAAGTCCGAAGTGATCAGGTCTCAGACGTTTACCACTTCGGTGAAACCCACGAGCACGGGTATGGTGCTGACAAACCTAGAAACATAATCGGGGCAAACTGGTAATCGAACCCACGATCACAGGTTTCTGGCGTGCTCAAGGGATGCAACTCTGCACAGCACAGTGCCTTAGACTAGCTACCCATACCCCCAACTTCTAATTCATATTGGTAAAGAAAATCTTTTGTTTTTTTGAAGATTGAAAGATTTTGTCAAGTAAAATTGTCCAGATGATCAATTTCACATTTTTAAGTTCCTTTCTCATTATTAATCTGTCAATAATGGAAAAATTATCCATTGTTTATGACATGTACATTTTCCCCTTTGAGATGGATTATTCTTGTATCTAAATTAACCTTGCAAAGACGAAACACTGCCAGCCTTACATTATCCTCAAATATAATACAATGTTATTCACTGACACTGTCGAATATGTGCACACATTTTCTTCTCAGTAAATATACGATAGGCTTGTGAAATCGAATGGGTTAATATGTGATTACTACCTCATTATTTCTTGTCAGTTTCAGATCCTGGAATACAAAGGTGAAACAGAGGACAGTGTGAGTGATGTAAGTTGCAATTACTGGCCCAGCAGTGAGGAAGTTCATTTGTGTTCTTGTGCGTCAATTGCACAGTGACTGATATCGACATCAGTTATTACAACAGGAGCTGTGGGGGCAGTGCTGAATCCTTTTTAACATTTGGATTGATTTAACTGATACATTGTTGTAAATCGCACATCCGTAACACGTTCCATTGAGTACCATTTTTTTCATTTTCATAATGTCTATTTTAGAAAATCAATTCTGCCAGGCATTTAAAAAAACCTAGAACCATGTCCAATAAATGGTATTTTTTTTATCTAAAAGAAAACTTAATGGTCATTAGTAGCTGAATGTGTTTTTTCATTTCCGGACGCCATTGAATATTCAGTAACCTGACCCCTGATATTTCTTTAGCCATTACAATAGCTTGATTTGAACAAATTAACCATCACAGTGGAGTCTTTTCGTAGCACTGAAGAAAGAAATACTGTATTTGCCAATTTGAATCTTGCTTAAGAGTAAACGGTGATGGAATGGAATGGGAACTAATATGATAAACCCTTAGTCCTACTGGCACACAGTTCAACCTTGAAGAGAGTCAGTGCCGATAATGGAATTACAGCTGGCAATTCCGACCTCCAAGAAATTTCTATTGGTGCCTATGGTCCTCAGGGTTGCAGGACTGTGTGTTAGAAGCATGTGTAAGCAGAACGGGCAACCAGGTGCTAATTCTTGGCCTACTTGAAGAATTTATCGCATTTGTTCTGCATTTTAGAACACAGGTTCACTTCTCTTGTGCCTTCTTCAAGCAAGCAGTCATTTCTGGTCAACAAGGCCAATTTGATTTACATCATGGTAGGCTGGTTTGAACAATGGACATTGGATGCAGAGATGGCCAGAGACTCTGCTCCCTCGGTAACGCACTGTCTGGGTTGTAATTTAGCCCCATCCCTACATCATACACTTAGCTCATTTTCACTTCATTCCATTGCTAAACAAGACTATTTGGAGTAGTTTCAATCGGACTAGACATCAATCATGATATTTATCTCCTATTCCTTGACTCAATGCTTCTCTCGTTTGCCACCACTTGAAGAAAACTTGTTCAATTTAAAAAGTGTCTGGCATGATATTGTATAGGCATTGCTTTCCCATGCCTTTTTGACATGGTCTGACCCTAATCCATCTTGCAAAATAGAATCGTCTAGCCTTTTCACCTTGGAATGCCCATGGTATTGCATGGTAATGTGAGCTAAGTGGCAACGTCTTGTCAATCTCAGTAATTTTATATTGAAGGTGGGCTTGGATTGAGGAAGGATTTTGAAGACCTGGGTATGTTTTTGAAACCTGGTTCTGGAAGTGTTGCCACTGTTGAATGTAATACCTAATGTAGAATTAAGTGGTGAAAGTATGTTTTTCCATCCTTTGTACATGATTGCTCTTGTCGTTCATCCAGGGATGAACGCAGGGAAGAGATGGCCAAATGTGTTGATCCTAACAGACTTTGAACGACTGTTAATGGTGCCACTGTTTTAGAAAGAGATGATAATGATTGCATGAATTTTGATTGAGTGAGTTGGGTTTAACGCCGCTTTTAACATTATTCCAGTTATATCACAGCATGTCAGCTTAATGTGGGAGGAAAGCCCAAAGTGATGCAGGTCTAAGACATTTACCACTTCGGTGAAACCCACAAGCACGGGTATGGTGCTGACAAACCTTGAAACATAATCGGGGCGAACCGGGATTCAAACCCTGAATCATAGGTTTCTGGCGTGCCCAAGGGACGCAACTCTGCAGAGCAAATCGCGGCGCCTTAGATGACTCGGCCACCCGTGTCCCCGCCTGAATTTTGAAAGAAAGTAGACTCTCTCAATGTCAGTCTGAAGGGACCAACCCTTCTGGTTCCTGATTTCTGATACAAACAGATACAAGGTACAAAGGTACAGATACAAACATGTAACCAATTTCTTTTCAATTATTTATTCTCAGCGTTCTGTACCATGATATGTCTGAATGTCTGCCTACCATTTTACATGTCGCATGAGCCGTCATATAGCTGGAATATTGCTGCGTGCAGCATTAAACAACAAGAAAACAAACAAACTAGGTCTTGGACGAGTCCAAATTTACTACCCGGGTACCCACCTCCCTATTACCCGACCCTACCCGGGTACCCGCTGTAGGTCTCAAGAGGTAGGTACAAACTGTCCGATTGGGAAAAGTTTGACCATAGCTCTGGTAAAATGTGTTTAGATATACATATAAAACGATCTGGTGTATACACTGAAGGTGACTGAAGTTTTATTTTTATTCAAACATATAAAAGTCAGAAGGAATGGGCATAGTAGTCAGGAAGAACTGAGAACATTAGTGACTTGTAGTTTAAACATGGAGTTTTAGATACTTTTTGTCATTAAACAATATATCATTTGACTAACCATGGGTCCGGGTTGTCCTGTGAGTACCTGGGTCCTACTCAGTACCCACCTGATCCATGTACCCGAGTTACCGTACGCGTCCCAGCCCTAAAACAAACAAAAAAAAAGGTTGCAGGACTTATCCAAAACTGGAATTCTCTAATGGAAAATGTCACTGAAAGTTCTATTCCACATACAATATCAGAAAGACTTGTGACAAATTTGAAATGCTCACGAGAACTTGGGAGCGACTTTTATCAATGTATGCATTTTTATCAATTTTTATTAAATTTTTCACAGCTTCGCTTTGTTTCATCAGTAGACAAGACCACCTTTTTTGTCTTGCCGATAGAGCACCTGCCTGGAGAGCAGAAGGTCAATGGTCCAATCTCCTGGCTGCACCACAGATGTTTAAAGATGGTACTTGTTGTTGTCCTGCCTGGTCGGCTCGTCGTCAATCTTATGTCTGAGTGGGGTATCCATGTTAAACTGCAGCAGGGTATCTTAGTGGGCTTGCACTATAAGACTGGCATTAGTCCGGCCCAGTAAAAGCAGACCCCACACACACACTCACACACATATGTAAGTGTAGCGGCCATAAAATTTCTGAGTCCCATGATGGGATTCGAACCACGGACCTTCTGATCCGAGGTCGGACGCCTTGTCCACATGACCAAAGAGGTTAACCCTGTCAGCAAGCTGACAAGGTAAGGATGTCATCTGTGGGATGACTCCACGCCCTGCTAAATAAGCATGCCACTATATTGGTACAATAACCTTGAACATCAGAAGAATCATGAAAATATGTTGATTCTGCTTCCAGAACCAAGAGATTCATGGGATTTCTCTGACTTCAACCGTGTTATGGTTGATATCTTAGGTATCTATAATTTTGCAAATAATGACCAATAGTTGCATCAGTTTTACCTGTTACCTGCAGGTTCAGAATGACGAGTGAATTCCTGGCTCAGAATCAACTGCAACAACAACAACAGCATGACATCATCAGTGTGGTGTAACTATCCAGAGGTTGACGATGATGACGTGGTACTGTTTGGCTCTTTGACGATGAATCCATTACCCACTGATATTCTATCTCTTTGATAGAATATCCATGGATTTACAATCTGGTCTCTTAAATAGTTCATTTAGATGAAGTCAATGTGCCTTTATAACCCTCTGTCATCATGTTAAAATGGATATTTTGGGTCATTTAGCTAAAGGCTACAATCTTATTGGCAATGCAGTTCATATCTGACACAAGACGATGTTAAATAAGAAAGATGCAATTGTTCCTCCGTGCCTTTGATCATCAGTCCTAGAGGCAAAAACACAAATACAAGAACAATGAGAACAGCAGCTCAATTAATCTGAAGGATATTTAAGTGAATTCTGTTGCGTAGTGCCCAGCTAAAAACCTACGGCATTTTGTCGTCAGTCCTGATAATGACATCATGTTTTAGTATGGAGTTTTTTGCAATAGAAGATCAATTGTGAGCTCTTAGCTAACAGATTACATCCTTCAAAGATTCTTTTGAGTTCCAGTTTCCTTCAGATTGGTTCATAGTCATGTTGTTAGCAGACTGTTTCCTGTAATCGCCCCATGCATACAGTTTGCAGAGAGACTAACTTCACAGGAGGCCAAATTGAAAAAGAAATGCTGATGCTGGTAGTTATATTTTAATGATATTCTAATCTTGCTGCTCCATTTTTATTCATTGAAATTAAACCTCATTTTCTCCAACACTGCCACCCATGTTCAGACCCAACATCTTGGGCCTGTTCCATAAAGCTGTCTTAGCACTAAGGTGGTCATAACTCCCTTACTTTAACACTCACCACCACAATCATTTCACCACTGCAACCACAGCCCTGACACACAATCAGGTATCATCACAACAATCACACATGCAACTATTAACATCCCGAAAGCACTGACCACCACTACACACACTACCACAAACACCTTCCACAACCGCAGACAACCACTGTACACAACCCAAACCACCTCGCACAACATAAACCCACCACTACAACCACAACCACCTTACACAACCACAGACCACCACTACACACACAACCACAGCCCACCACTACAACCACAACCACAGACCACCACCCCCACACACAACCACAACCACAACCACCCAACACAACCACATCCCACCACTACACACACAACCACAGCCCACCACTACAACCACAACCACCTTACACAACCACAGCCCACCACTACACACACAACCACAGACCACCACTACACACACAACCACAAACACCTCACACAGCCACAGACCACCACTACACACACAACCACAGCCCACCACTACAACCACAACCACCTTACACAACCACAGCCCACCACTACAACCACAACCACAGCCCACCACTACACACACAAACACAACCACCTTACACAACCACAGACCACCACTACAACCACAACCACCTTACACAACCACAGCCCACCACTACACACACAACCACAGCCCACCACTACACACACAAACACAAACGCAGCCCACCACTACACACACAACCACAGCCCACCACTACAACCACAACCACAGCCCACCACTACACACACAACCACAGCCCACCACTACAACCACAACCACAGCCCACCACTACAACCACAACCACAGCCCACCACTACACACACAACCACAACCACCTTACACAACCACAGACCACCCCCCACACACAACCACAACCACCCCACACAACCACAGACCACCACTACACACACAACCACAACCACAGCCCACCCCACACACACAACCACAACCCACCACTACAACCACAACCACAGCCCACCACTACACACACAACCACAGCCCACCACTACAACCACAACCACAGCCCACCACTACAACCACAACCACAGCCCACCACTACACACACAAACACAACCACCTTACACAACCACAGACCACCACTACAACCACAACCACCTTACACAACCACAGCCCACCACTACACACACAACCACAGCCCACCACTACACACACAAACACAAACCGCAGCCCATCACTACACACACAACCACAGCCCACCACTACAACCACAACCACAGCCCACCACTACACACACAACCACAGCCCACCACTACAACCACAACCACAGCCCACCACTACAACCACAACCACAGCCCACCACTACACACACAACCACAACCACCTTACACAACCACAGACCACCCCACACACACAACCACAACCACCCCACACAACCACAGACCACCACTACACACACAACCACAACCACAGCCCACCCCACACACACAACCACAACCACCCCACACAACCACAGACCACCACTACACACACAACCACAGACACAGCCCACCACTACACACACAACCACAAACACCTCACACAGCCACAGACCACCACTACACACACAAACACAAAGAGAGCCACAGACCACCACTACACACACAACCACAGACACAGCCACAGACCACCACTACACACACAACCACAAACACCTCACACAGCCACAGACCACCACTACACACACAACCACAACCACCCCACACAACCACAGACCACCACTACACACACAACCACAACCACAGCCCACCACTACACACACAACCACAAACACCTCACACAGCCACAGACCACCACTACACACACAAACACAAAGAGAGCCACAGACCACCACTACACACACAACCACAGACACAGCCACAGACCACCACTACACACACAACCACAAACACCTCACACAGCCACAGACCACCACTACACACACAACCACAACCACAGCCCATCACTACACACACAACCACAACCACAGACCACCACTACACACACAACCACAACCACAGCCCACCACTACACACACAACCACAAACACCTCACACAGCCACAGACCACCACTACACACACAAACACAAAGAGAGCCACAGACCACCACTACACACACAACCACAGACACAACCACAGACCACCACTACACACACAACCACAAACACCTCACACAGCCACAGACCACCACTACACACACAACCACAAACACAGCCACAGACCACCACTACACACACAACCACAGACACAGCCACAGACCACCACTACACACACAACCACAACCACAGCCCACCACTACACACACAATAACAAACACCTCACACAGCCACAGACCACCACTACACACACAAACACAAAGAGAGCCACAGACCACCACTACACACACAACCACAGACACAGCCACAGACCACCACTACACACACAACCACAAACACAGCCACAGACCACCACTACACACACAACCACAAACACAGCCACAGACCACCACTACACACACAACCACAAACACAGCCACAGACCACCACTACACACACAACCACAAACACAGCCACAGACCACCACTACACACACAACCACAAACACAGCCACAGACCACCACTTCACACACAACCACAAACACAGCCACAGCCACAGACCACCACTACACACACAACCACAAACACAGCCACAGACCACCACTACACACACAACCACAAACACAGCCACAGACCACCACTACACACACAACCACAAACACAGCCACAGACCACCACTACACACACAACCACAAACACAGCCACAGCCACAGACCACCACTACACACACAACCACAAACACAGCCACAGACCACCACTACACACACAACCACAAACACAGCCACAGACCACCACTACACACACAACCACAAACACAGCCACAGACCACCACTACACACACAGCCACAAACACAGCCACAGACCACCACTACACACACAACCACAAACACAGCCACAGACCACAACTACACACACAACCACAAACACAGCCACAGACCACCACTACACACACAGCCACAGACCACCACTACACACACAACTACAGACCACCACTACACACACAATCCCCAATTTCATCCTTCTATACTTATGTGCCATAGGGTTGCCTCATGGTTAAAGCTTTCGCTCATCATGCCGAAGACCCAGGTTTGATTCCCCACATTGGTAAAATGTGTGAAGCCCATTGCCTGTGTCCCCTGCCATGGAAAATTGCTGGAATACTGCTAAAAGCAGCATAAAACCATACTTACTCACTCACTCCTTCTAACCTCAGTTAGAACAAGGTGAGCTTCAGTACCTACAGTTTTATTTGATATATCATTTCACATATTTTCAAATTTTGCAATAAACAGATAAATGCATCTGTGTCTACTTGTGCCACATTCCTCATCAGAATGTTCATACTTCTAGTGAACATTGAATGATATGGCGAGTTGGATGACCAAGTTGGCGTAAGTTTGTGTTAAAGGTCGAAGAAAGCGGAGAAAAAGTGACATCAATATAGAGAATTAACGAGCCTTAGTTGACTGTATGACATGGGAGTCTTTCATCATTTCAGACTTTTTGCATCCACTTCGAGAAGGTTGCAAGAAACTGACTCCAGCGTGAAACTCTGGCCATTGTTAGGCATGATTTGGGCAAGACCTTGTCTATCCTTGCTGGCCTGTAATCACATTGGTCCAAATGGCGACTCTTTCTGACAAAGGATAAGAATTAAGTTAGGCTACTTAGAAAAATGTGGCAGAAAATTTTCGGTATAATTTTATGACCTTTGTCATGCTCTATTTGCAAGTGACATGCCCTGTGAGCTCATTCTTTTACTCAAAAGCAAGAAAAAGTGGTAATGCTTTAGAATTGGATTTGTAATTGATTCAGGGAATGAAAGGCGTTTACAGTGTATTAGGTAGCTGCTTTTTCGGTGGGAAAAATGTCAATTACTTCATTGAGGATGGAAGTGTCAATATTTTGGCGTGAAGAAAGATTTGAAGAGCCTGGGAAGAGATTGGTTATCATTCAGAAAGGTCTTTTACCTAAAGCAAGTCATGATTTCATTAGCTGTGACAGAAATCCATTGAATTGTATAAAATGGAAATATTTTCATGCCTTAACAAAATTTTGGAATAAAAATTAGAATTAAAGTAATATAATCATTCTAGTTACACAAACATGAAAAAAACATATTAATTCTTCAACTGTTTATTAAATAGGCTATCTTTTTTCTTTAGTTCAGAAATTGTGAATATATTTTAATTATTATTAAATTATTATAAATTAATATTTTTCAATTTGTGTTTTTGAATTGACAACTCCCAGTACTTTGTTTCCATTTTATGGAATTGTAGGATATTTATAATCAGAGATGATATACATTAGACCAAAATTGAAGCCTATTTGGTTGCCTGAATGGCTCCTAAGCAAAGGCTTTAAGAAGATCAACCATTCAAGTCAAAAGCCAAAGAGGGCACAGATTAGTGTGAGCGAGCACTGTTTAGCGCCACTTACCGTATTTGACGTAATAAGCGCCCAGTGCGCTCTCAAAATTAGAAAGAGGGGGCTCTTATTAGAATATTATTTTGGTGAAAGAGTTGAAAAATCGTAAATTTTGTGGTTTAGGCTGACAGCCTGAAATGATACAAAAGAAAAGTCTGTGCGTATTAGACACGCCATATATATTTTTGCAGAATTTAATTTCCCGTAATTAAGGGTGCATATAACACACGAAGGATGCTAATGGGGATTGTTCACTAGCCAATATATTAGCAAATATCGCCGTGGGCGCTTATTAGAGCGGGGCGCTTATTACGTCGAATACGGAAATAAAAATAATAATGTGCATATTTATGATGCACCACATTGACACCTTAAAGCATGTTCTAATAATATTGATTATCACGGTCACTGGTTCAGTGTGCTAGGGGTTTTCATTCTCAGCTCCCTTTGAAGTATACAACCCAAGCTGCCAGTCAGGTGCTAGGGATGATTAACAGTCTCAGTACCATCTCCACCTACTGGGTACCCATTCACTGATGGGTGAACAGAGGCGTATTTTGATCAAAGTCATGTGCCCAAGGAGACACACGTGTGTCACATGTATTTCGGTGTGGGACAGAAGTCCTATAAAATGTCAGGGGTCAGGCTGTTGAACACAGTCATCCATACAACTACTCTCTGTGAGTGAGTCATGTTTTACGCCACTTTTAGCAATATTCCAGCAATATCATGGCGGGGGACACCAGAAATTTGCTTCACACATTGTACCCATGTCAGTAATCGAACCCTGGTCTTTTGCGTGACGAACGAACACCTTAACCACTAGGCTACCCGACTGCCCTCTACTCTCTGTGACCAGCATTGCTTCACTTCATCTATTTGTTACCTGTGTGCCTTCCACAGGACCACAGGCTACTACAGGATTTCAATTGATTTATGTCAACTTTTAGCCCAAAGTGACACAGGTTTTGAACCTGGAGCAGATAAGTTAGCAATCCAAGGATTATAATCGGGCTGGATCCGGGATACAAACCCATGATCATCAGATCCTGGCATGGCTAAGGGGACACAACTTTGCACAGCATATAGCAGCGTCAAGAATGACTGAGTTACAAACCTTTTGAATATTTATAAGAATACAAAGAAATTTTCAATCCATCAGTTTTATTATTTGTCACTTGTCGTTGTTAGTTGTCATACCTTGATTCCATTTGGGTAAAGGTCTGTAACATTGTCAAATATGGAGTCTTCTTTAATAATTCCACCTCAAGCGGACAGGCAACATTTTCTATCAACAAGCAAACAATAGTAGTTGAAATAGCATGTAACAACTAGAATTAGGAGATAACATTCTGTGTTTTCAAGGGGCGGTTGGGTAGCCTAGTGGTTAAAGCGTTTGCTCCTCATGCCTAAGGCCTGGGTTTGATTCCCCACATGAATAAAATGTGTGAAGCCCTTTTCTGGTGTCCCCCACTATGATATTGCTGAAATATTGCTAAAAGTGTAAAACCACACTCACTCACTCACTTTTCAATGTAGAGCTTGGTTACTCGTAGATTTGACCATGCTAAAATAAAAATTTGGAACCAACAGACGGCATGAGGCATTCAATGTCTGTAGCATTGCTTCTTTGTACGCCATCATAAAGTGGAAACACTTGACGAAAATTAAGCAAGCCTTGCAAGGTTTTGTCCCAGACTGCATATCACCATTATAACGTTCTAATTAGGATGTTAAAGATATGACCTCGCAGTCAAATAAAAAAGGGCTCCAAATTTCAAAATCTCTGAGGTCCTTAAAACTTCACTCCAGTAGTCAATTTCTAGCTTGTTTTTTGGCCAAAATGTATAGCCACACATGCTAAGAATATTGTAGTAACTGCAAAATTGCATTTTGTAACCTATAATTGTACATATTAATATTTCAAAATGCCTCCTGACAAAAATTGATAAAGAAGTACAATTCAATAAATATTAGTTTCAGAGGCGGTTATTGATATTTGAAACCTCAATTGGCCAGTCAGAATCATTTATTTTCCAAATTCTTGATCGATTACTTGGCCAACCAGCATCAACCAGCAACTCACTCACTCACTCACTCACTCACTCACTCACTCACTCACTCACTCACTCATTAAGAGTTTCCATACCATATTGGGAAGCAGGATCTGAGAAAATGATTTCATGAATTCTCTGTTCAAACTGTGGATATAAAAGTCTCACAATATGTGAGAAAACTGTGCAGTTGCCTTTGTTATATTCATGTTAAATTGAAATATGAAAAGATTTGTGGAAAAAATAGATTCCATAAATAAAATGAATAGATTGAAGCCATGATTCAAACCAATTGTAGAATTGAAAGCAGTTCTATTTAAGAATTTGTATTTCAAAGTTCATAGGCCCATAACACGAAGATTGAAATTGTTTCAATTTCAAAATAGAATTCATAGTGAAAAAAATATGCATTTTAACAAACTTTCGTTCCATCAAAACTAAAAAAAATGTCCTTGGTTCTAAGTTGTAGCTTTTGTGTGACTGTATTTCAATGTTAGAATTCATTTTGGGCTTCACAGTTTGAGATTGATCCTTCATGTATGGCAATGATGAAATTTTCACTTATACTCACGATCGCAAACCAGAGAACAATTTAAGATTTTGCTCATGCAGATCATAGATGAAATATGTATCCTAAAGGCCATAGCTTTTTATTTCCATGGAAACCATAGAATATCGTTTTCCCAAAAGGCTTGCAGCAGTGGGATGCTGGTGAGGAGAGCTTTTCATTTGCCAGTGGCAAAAACATCCTTCTTGGTGATTTTGCCTCGAATTCATCAAATTCTTATGAAATAGCTTTCCATTTTACTTTTTGTACCTTTTGTTGTAAATGGTGAAAAATTTAAGGGATTAGTTACATTGTTAGCTCACCTTGCCATGTCAAAAATGGAAAGCTATTTCATAAGAATGTGATGTCCAATTCAATTCCCAATATCAGGTGAACAATTGACTTGCCTTTGCATGTGTTTGTGATGGATGCCACGGGTGGGGCAAAATACACTCACATTTTTGCGAATACCTGGTATCACCACTATCTGACAGGGATTCATAAAGGCATGATACAGTTGGAATCGTAGAATGGACAATGGAGTTTGTTATTAATACGGAAAAGATTTTGTCACTTTATTAGCATTCCCTAACTATAACAAAATAAACTTTTCATTTTGAAAAATCAAACTGGCCTCTGCAACAGCTCATTTTAGAGAAAAAAACCATCCTTTTTACAAACCCCTTTGCCTCAGAAACCACTAAGTTTTTTCTAATTTTTACAGTTTGTTCGTAACACTTTCCTTTACAAGGAAGTAAGGGTTTAGTTTTGTAAAAAAGTTGTAATGACACTTGCTACAAATGGGGTGTTTTGAGCTTTGTAGTTCTGTCCACCTCATGGTTAGAGAATTATAATGCTCTTATGTATCTGTATATATTTTTATGGTCCCTTGGGCACGCTAGAAACCTAGAATTCAGGGTTCGAATCCCGGTTTGCCCTGATTATGTTTCTAGGTTTGTCAGCACCATACCCGTGCTCGTGGGTTTCACCAAAGTGGTAAATGTCTGAGACCTGCATTACTTTGGGCTTTCCTCCCACATTAAGCTGACATGCCGCGATATAACTGGAATATTGTTAAAAGCGGCGTTGAACCCAACTCTTTGATTTCACCCTCAGAAAATATACTTTTTACCAAAAGTTAAGCAGAGGCAGATTTTTAGTCACCAAAGATATATAACTGTTAAAAGCGGTGTTAAGCCCCACTCACTCACTCACTCACTCACTCACTCACTCACTCACTCACTCACTCACTCACTCACTCACTCACTCACTGTTTCATTTATCATGTCCGAATGCATTTATTTGGATTGATGCACTAATGCACTAATTATTGATGTGGTAAATAATTGTTTTATCAAAGTTTGGGTAAAGAGTTAAATTCACACCGCCAAATCTCTGGACCCAGTTTAAGTTAAGAGAGAGTAACTGTTACAGAAGTTAAAAACACAGTTTCCCTTCTGAACATGACATTACACAGCTTCATCTTGATGAGTTACATTCTCACAGCCCCTCTGAACAAGTATCTGATAGGCCTGCCTGTGATTGATGCAATTCTTTGTTATCAATCTGTTATTTATACCAGTGGATACTAGCTACCAAACAGTCATTATAACTAGGAATAGCAGTTGTACCTACGTCATTTCGCTGATAATTAACCGTGTTATATGATTGAAGAGACAGTCACTTTGAAGAACATTTGCTCTATAGCCTGTTAGTCTAATTACAATCTGTCTCCAGCATCTCTAGCAAAAGGAGGGGTGGTCGGGTAGCCTATTGGTGAAAGCGTTCGCTCGTCATGCTGAAGACCCGGGTTCGATTCCCAACATGGGTACAGTGTGTGAAGCCCATTTCTGGTGTCCCCCGCCGTGATATTGCTGGAATATTGCTAAAAGTGGCATAAGACCATACTCACTCACTCACTCTAACACTCACTCACTCACAAAGGTGCGGTGCAAGATTATTGCACTTATATAGCAACGTGCATGCACATGTGTGTGTGTGTATGTGTGGCTGCTTGTACTAGTCCGGACTGATGCCAATTTATAGTGCTAGCTCACTGAGATACCATGCCGCAGTTTAACATGAATACCCCACTCAGACACAGTATACTGACTCCGAGCCGACCAGTCCTTGTTTTAGCCCCTTTATGCCAAGCGCCAGACATGATACAAAAAGTACCATCTTTTAACATCTTTTGATATGACACGGCCGGGGATCAAACCCCGAACCTTCCACTCTCCGGGCGGACACTCTACCTCTAGACCACGGAGGCGGTCTCTAGCAAAAGGAAAATGTATGAATGAATGAAGGTGAGCTTCAGTATCTTGGTGCTCTGGTTTCCATGTTGTTCATTATCATTACTGGTAAAATTATCTGCTTTGGATTTAATGTCGCTTCTTGATCATATTTCAGGAAAATTGATGACAGGGATAAGAAATAAGATCAATGAATTTTGTTGTAAATGTGTTTGAAATTGGATCTTTGTCATTTTCAATTATTTTAGTCGTCCAGATTTGGAACTTCTTCAGAAATGAAGCTGACAAAGCATCAGAGGTTTATTGTAAGATTTAGTTTGGGGGACATTTATTACTTTATTTGGTTCAGCTTAGGCAACACTTTTTTTATTCATGTTACGTGGATTTATTCCAGCTTTTCGAAATAAAACAAATAATAAAACAACTATGTCATTTATTTATTTATTTATATTGTTTGTTTGTTTGTTTATTTATATGAAAGTCATTTTGCTAAGGAGTTAAAACTGGACATGTTGATATGGAATTCATATATAATTCTTTTTTTTGTATAAGAGGGTCCATATTTTTACTAGCGTATAATAATAATAAAGAAAAATATTTTATGTTTAATTTTTTGTCTTGGACTGGCGGCTTTGCAGAAGGGGAGGCTGGCCCGTAAAACAAAAATCAAAAAAGTTTGGCCTTATCCTTGTTCTGGGCATTTTTCTTGAACATGTTTTTGAATTTGACATTCAGACAAGTGATTTTGGTTTTGCATGTTTACATCATGTTCCTGTGGAATACATTTCGCAGTTTCTTGTGCAGAGTTAGGTCCCCTAGACATGCCAGAACCTGTGGTGATTGGTTCGAATCTTGGTTTGCCCTGTTTCTGGGTTTATCAGCACCACACCTGTGTTTTACCATTGGGTTAATCAAAGATATCAGCATCACTCTGGACTGTCCTCCAACATCAAACTAACACTGTGACATAACGGAAACACTTTTCAACATAACAGTTGGTTCTAAATCAAGCCTATGGACTCAAGCTACTTAGAACAATGACATATCTTTGAAATGTGTTTATGATATTTTTGCCCATATTTGTCTGCTGAGAATCATAAAAAAAAACACACTTGTTCTTCTCACAATTCTCTATTTCTTCCATTGACAGAACAATGCAGTATTTGCTTCAGTGTTAGATTAAAGTGACCCGTGAAGATCCGGGGTAGAATAGATCTTCAACCCATGCTTGCCGTAAAAGACGACTATGCTTGTCATAAAAGGCGACTAACAGGATTGGGTGGTCAGGCTCGCTGACTTGGTTGATGCATGTCATCGATCCCAATTGCATGGATCGATGCTCATGATATTAATCACTGGATTGTCTGGTCCAGACTCGATTATTTACAGACCGCCGTCATATAGCTGGAATCTTGCTGAGTGCGGCGTTAAACAACAAACAAACAAACAAACACAGCCTGTGAGAAAACAGCCACCACTTGACATTTGCTCACATCTGTCCAATGCTTCTGGATGGATACATAGACGATTTTTCTGTCAGCCAATCAGGACAGGAATCAGCCTTTGATACATGAACAACATCAATCCTCATTCCATGTGGTCACAGACAACACCACATTGGAAGATATGGGGGAACCCAGTCTATTAGTTAACTGAGCAAGACTACAAGTTTATTTGCCTTGGCAGACTCGCTCAACTGCAGGTTGGAAGCTCGTCATATACCGGGATAGCTCAACATCTTGGCAGACAGCTTATTCCAACAGGGGAGGATAGCGGCTACAAAATGGTATCTCCATCCAGAGGTTTTCCTTTGGATAATATTGTTGTGGGACACCTGGACTCACCTGGACTTTTTTCTAGATGTTACACAAGAAGCTTCCAGTGAGTGTCAACTCAGTGCCTTACCCCCAAGCTCTTCAAGGAGATGTGCTAGCCATGGACTGGACAGGGATATTCCCTCCATCCCATTTTGGTCTCTGTGGAGCCCTCTTCTGGCATCCCAGATCAGATGTCACGTATGGCAGTTTACACAGTCTCCATCTTCACACCTGGAAGTCTGATGCAGGCTTCTGGTTACTCCAGCTACGGTGCGATCTTGGAGACCATCCTCATTCGCCAACTTCAACAACAGATGGGAAGTTAGTCAGTGGCAAAGAGGATGAGGAGTGGGGATGGGACCTGTAACTGTATCTTCATCTTTGCCAGGATAAGAAGTTCTATCTTGGCACCATAGAAGGATACAAGTCTGCTCTAACCTTAGACATGTCTGCTCTAACCTTAGACCAACATGGGTACAATGTGTGAAGCCCATTTCTGGTGTCCCCCGCCGTGATATTGCTGGAATATTGCTAAAAGCGGCGTAAAACCATACTCAGTCAGTCAGTCTAACCTTAGACAAGTCTGCTCTAACCTTAGACAAGTCTGCTCTAACCTTAGACAAGCCTGCTCTGACCTTAGACAAGTCTGCTCTAACCTTAGACAAGTCTGCTCTAACCTTAGACAAGTCTGCTCTGACCTTAGACAAGTCTGCTCTAACCTTAGACAAGTCTGCTCTGACCTTAGACAAGTCTGCTCTAACCTTAGACAAGTCTGCTCTAACCTTAGACAAGTCTGCTCTAACCTTAGACAAGTCTGCTCTGACCTTAGACAAGTCTGCTCTAACCTTAGACAAGTCTGCTCTAACCTTAGATCTCCAGCATGATGGACTGCCGGTATCTGTAGGAGATCATCCTGTCCTCAACAGACCCATGAGATCTTTTGTATTAGACGTTGTCAAGACCCCACGGACATGGAACCTATTGGTCATCTTGTCCGTTTTTTTGGAAGAGTCATACAAAGCTTTGGCATGTGCTACTTTGTTGCAAAAGACCAGGAAAACATCCATCCTATTAACCACGGGACCAGCAGCTAGAGTCTAGGAACTTCATGCCCTTGACTTCTCAGGGCTCCGGGGGCTCCGGGGGCTCCGGGGGCTCCGGGGGCTCCGGGGGCCCAGTCATCTAAGGCGCCATGATTCGCTGTGCAGAGTTGCATCCCTTGTGCATGCCAGAAACCTATGATTGTGGGTTCGAATCCTGGTTCACCCCGATTATGTTTCTAGGTTTGTCAGCACCATACCTGTGCTTGTGGTTTCACTGAAGTGGTGAACGTCTAAGACCTGCATCACTTCGAGCTTTCCTCCCACATTAAGCTGACATGCTGGGATATAACTGGAATACTCTTAAAAGCAGCTTTAAACCTAAGTCACTCACTCACTCACTCACTCACTCTCAGACATGCAGAAGACTGGAGTTCAGTACCATCAGATCTTTATCATAGTTCATAACTGAACAAGTCTGTGCTCTGAAACAGTTATATGGACACACACATTACACAATGTGCTGTACTCAGCAAAGGCTTGGAGCCACCAGATAGACATCTCTGCTTTCATATGTGCCGATTCTATCTTGCAGTGACACAGAGACATAAGAGACAAAGGAAATGTCTTTTCATCTCATGTAAGAACGCCTTAGATAAAAACTTTACTCAGGCAACTGGCACTGAATGGCTTAAAACTGTGATCTCAGGCAGTCATCGGCACACAGGGCTGACAACTTCCGTATTTGGAACTTTTACTGCTCATAAGATCAGAGCTCTGTCTACCAGCCATGCATCTGTTCTCAGTTCCATCGGCAGCAATAGCAGCCGTTCTAAATTCCGTCAGCAGCAATAGCAGCTGTTCTAAGTTCCGTCATAGGCAATAGCGGTTGTGGCTTTAGTGACTTTTCAAAGTTCTGTCAGCAGTGATAGCTTTCACTCTTAGTTCCATCAGCAGCAATAGCAGCCATTCCAAGTTCCGTCAGTGGCAACAGCATCTGTTCTTAGTTCTGTCAGCACCAATAGCATCTATTCTAAGTTCTGTCAGTGGCAATAGTGGCTGTTCAAAGTTCTGTCAGCAGCAACAGCATCCGTTCTTAGTTCTATCAGCAGTAATAGCGGCCATTCTAAGTTCCGTCAGTGACAATAGTGGCTGTTCAATGTTCCGTCAGTGGCAAAAGCATCCGTTCTTAGTTCTATCAGCAGCAAAAGCATCCGTTCTTAGTTCTGTCAGGAGCAAATGCGTCCATTCTAAGTTCCGTCAGTGACAATAGTGGCTGTTCAAAGTTCCGTCAGCAGCAATAGCGTCCGTTCTTTGTTCAGTCAGCAGCAACATAAGGGTAGATCTGTGGAAGTTTTCCACTTGACATTATTCCCAAATCAGACCCTTTGAGATGATTTGTTTCAATGTGTACCTATTATTGATCAAAACAACAGTAATGAAGTTGGTTTGGGAACAATTACGTACCCACAAATGACTTGATTCATAGAGAAAGACATAGAATTGGATAAGTAGATTGTTAACTATCCAGGGTATGCTAGGTGTCAAAACCCACCAGTCCCTCTGGTATATTCTGGCAATGATATAATAAAGCTTATGTATTGTAGGAATTATCAAACAATAATTATCATTGTTAATTCAAAGAATACTACTTCTATTACATAAGGAATAATCCCAACCACTTCCCAATGGTGGTCAGGCTCGCTGACTTGGTTGAAGTATGTCATCGATCCCAAATGAGTTGATCGATGCTCATGATATCAATCACTGGATTGTCTGGTCCAGACTCGATTATTTACAGACCGCCGTCACATAGCTGGAATATTGCTGAGTGCAGCGTAAAACAACAAACCAACCAACCCAATCTGCATTTGGACAGCTGACGTTGGAAAGAAGTGCGGTTTTCCAGCCTCACTCATTCACATAAGGCTTGGGAAGCAAAATACTATTACTTGCACAACTTATCATGTATAGTTGACAGTGAAGAGGACTTCTGTTGAAAATCTGAATTTGTTATTGTGTGATGACTGCCGAAATATAGGATTTCTGGCAATGATGTATCAGAGGAAGTATTCTTTGACTTATTAACAATGATAACTATTTTGTGATATCTCCAACAAAATTTAAGAAAGCACATTAGTTGGTCATCAAAGGGATACATATGTATGTATATGATGCATGTCTTGCGTAGTCTTATTCTGTCACAACTCGTATTAAGCTAGCTATGAAATGGTGATTTGTATGTGCTGGCAAGAAAGAAAGGGTTTAGATATGACATGAAGAGCCATTGCATTGACACATGCTCCTTGACAGGTGTTTTTATAGCCAGCTCGTCTCAATTAGCTCAACAAGAACACCCTTGGATTCAGCCTCTTGTGTTTAGGGACTAATTAATGGCTTTTTTCGGCAGATATTTGTGGCGTGTGGAAGTTGAGGTACTCTTCAACTTATTGCCGAGGATTAATTGTGTCTGATGAAGGGATATGACCATGTATCATGCTTGACATTTACAATTGTGTTGCCGTGTGTCTGAAGAAAAATGAACAAAATGACGCATTTTCATCATACTTATTGCGTAAATATAAATTCTGTGGTTGAAACTTATAAAATATAAAATGTAGCTGTTTAGACAAAAATCGCTATCATCATATTATGTCATAAAGTTACTAGGAATCTGCTGTCTGACCTTTTAGATGTATATGCTGCTGGAAAAACTTGTGTCGGAAAATTTCTGTTTTCATGTATATTCAATTATTAAATCTCATCAAGTTGTTAGGAATCTTCTGTGTCTAACTTTTTCCATATATAGGTTGTGTTGCAAAATTTCTATTTTTTATGTTTTTAAGCAGTGAATGAAAAATAATCGGTTTCTTAGCAAAAGAAACCATTCTGTATCAGACACTATTCAAAGATGTCTGAAAGAAAATGTCACTATATATTCTTGGATCAGTTGTGTATATAAAAACAGATTGATCTATAGCAAAGTTAGAGCGTTTTTGTCGAAAGGCGACGGTGGTGCCTGATATTAATGTTGTTGGTGATCTGCTTTCTCCAGGTGTCTGTGTTGCATACTGTTGATACTCCGTGGGGATTCTATGTTAGAACAGGTCCCCAGCAACCTAAACTGGTGGTCAGTGGTGACTTGTATCAGGTGATCAAACTTGGCTGATTGTGTGTCGTCATGACAACGACACAGAGTGTTGCTCATAATATCAAAACTGATACAGACTTGATTGCGGAGTGTGGTAGCTTTATGAAAAAAAATCAAACAGAAGAATATATATATCTGTGTTGATATATCACTTTCTTATCATAGTTACCTTCTGGGGGGTGGGGGACAGTTGTCGAAGGCGCTGCGATTCTCTGTGCAGAGTTGCGTCCCTTTGACACGCCAGAAGCCTACGATTGTGGGTTCGAATCCCAGTTCGCCCCGATTATGTTTCTAGGTTTGTCAGCACCATACCCGTGCTTGTGGATTTCACCGAAGTGGTAAAGGTCTAAGACCTGCATCACTTCGGGCTTTCCTCCCACATTAAGTTGACTCTCCGTGATATGACTGGAATACTGTTAAAAGCAGTGTTAAACCCAACTCACTCTTGGATTGGACCTTCTTGGATTCTGGGTTGAGGAAGCAACCAAATGAATCGGCTCAGTGACTTGATTGCTTGCAAGTTCCCCGATGGCATGGATCGTTGCTCACAATCTCGATCACTGGATTTCCTGATCCACACTGATTATTTACAGGATGCTGCCATGGAGCTGGAATATTGTTTAATGCGCCAGTGAGCGACAAACAGGTTTGTATCATCTTTTTGTTACAAGACATGTTAGGGGCGGTCGGGTAGCCTAGTGGTTAAAGCGTTAGCTCGTCACGCCGAAGACCCGGTTTCGATTCCCGACATGGGTACAATGTGTGAAGCCCATTTCTGGTGTCCCCCGCCGTGATATTACTGGAATATTGCTAAAAGCGGCGTAAAACCTCACTCACTCACTCACTACAAGACATGTTTACAGCCAGCACAATCAATGCTTACATGACCCGTGAAGATCCGGAGTAGAATAGGTCTTCAGCAACCCATGCTTGTTTTAAAAGGCGACTATGCTTGTCCTAAGAGGAAGACCCGTGAAGATTCAGGGTAGAATAGGTCTTCAGCAACCCATGCTTGCCGTAAAAGGCGACTATGCTTGTCGTAAAAGGCGGCTAACGGGATCAGGTGGTCAGGCTCGCTGACTTGGTTGATGCATGTCATCGATCCCAATTGCGTGGATCGATGCTCATGATATCAATCACTTGATTGTCTAGTCCAGACTCAATTATTTACAGACCGCCGTCATATAGCTGGAATATTGCTGAGTGCGGCGTTAAACAACCAACCAAACCAGGAAGATTTTGTTAAAGTGTGTTTGCAGCCAAAATACAGTATTTATGGCATTGATGTAATAGAGGTAGTATTCTTAGAATTATTAACAAATGGTAACTATTGTTTTGATACCTGTAGGCATGAGTCTTTTCTTGTTTGATTGCTGTTGACCATTTAAGATATAAACTGAAATACTAAAAATGCATTATAAACTTAAAGTCGAAATGAAAGACAAGGAAATGATTTTAGCAGGACATCTTGAAACACATCAAATGTGATTTGAACCCATACATCTCATGCCTAATAGACTGGCGGTCGGGTAGTCTAGTGGTTAAATCGTTCGGTCGTCACGCCCGATGACCCGGGTTCGATTCCAGACATACATGTAGGTACAATGTGTGAAGCCCATGGTGTCCCCTGCCGTGATATTGCTGGAATGTTACTAAAAGAGGCGTAAAACCTCACTCACTCACACACTCAACAAGGCCTAATAGTAAAATACCCAAAACTTAATTTCATTTTTGTGGCCATTTTGCCAAATTTGAATATGCGTTTTCAAAGTGCGTCAGTGTATGTGCATGTACTTATGAGAGTTGAAACCCTTATTTTTTAGCTTGGCAGTGTTTGAGTCTCGTTTAATCACTGTTGAAACTCTTGTAAAAGTAAATGAATTGTTTGCACTGAATTGATTATTAACGACTTTTTGTCAAGGTTGCAGACAAAATATGAAGATAAAGTGTCAGCTGTCACCCGCCAAGCTGGGTATCTATGTTGACACAGTAAAGGTTAAGGTTGTGTCTAGACGTCAGGTGTGACGTCACAAAATGTCAAAACAGCACTTTGTTGTCTCAAGGGATGGGTAGCATTTCTTTGAAACTTTCCAAGTGTTCTTAATGTGTCTTACAAGCAGATTTATGGCTCTTAAGAGGGTCTAAACTGATTCCATTGTTGGTTTGCGTGGCAAACTTGGTGCTTTTAGACAACAGGCAGTGGTAAACTGTGGTAAAATCTTCACCTAATAATAATAATAATAATAATAATAATAATAATAATATGTGCATTTATAATGTGCCAGATTCCATTCACCAAGTGGATGCTCATAGCGCTACACTATTATTACCCCGGTCAATGGATCAGTGAGCACTCAATTTTCATTCTCAGCTCCCTGGGGAGTATACAACCCAAGCTGCCTGTGAGGCGCTAGAAGGTTAACAGCCACATTACCATCTCATCCTACCGGGTACCCACTCACTGCTGGGTGAACTGAGGCACATTTCAAACAAAGTCACTTGCCAAAGGAGACACCACATGTGGTAAATGTGCACCATTTAAAGGTGAACCTACATAGGGCCCTTAAGTACCAATTTTAACAAACACAATTTCAAATTCACATCCAAACTTCGCATTTTCTGCAATGTGTTTTCATTGGATATGTAACCAATGAATTCTAGTAGAAGTAAGTTTGTGTCGGCCAGTCACAGCCTGTGAGATTCCGGGGTAGAATAGGTCTTCAGCAACCCATGCTTGCCGTAAAAGGTGACTCTGCTTGTCGTAAAAGGCGATCGGGTGGTCAGGCTCGCTGACTTGGTTGATGCATGTCAACAATCCCAATTGCGTGGATCGATGCTCATGATATTAATCACTGGATTGTCTGGTCCAGACTCGATTATTTACAGACCGCCATCATATAGCTGGAATCTTGCTGAGTGCGGCGTTAAACAACAATCAAACAAACAAACAAACAAACACAGCCTGTGAGAAAACAGCCACCACTTGTCTTGTCTACACATTTAGGGAGCAACCATTTGATTTGTGTTGGGGGGAGGTTTGGATTTGGGATATCAGCATTATATTTTTATTGTTTAGGAGCTCAATTATTTTTCCAACATAGACAAGTGCTCAATTTTTCATTTTGTTTAAATTAATTAAAATAATAATGAACTGTATGCTTTGGACACTTATAGTCTTCTGTGCGGGAAGGTCAGCATTTGTTAATTAAAATTCGACTTCTTAATATTTCATATCATACTGTGTGCTTCAAAAGGGCAGACTATAATTTTTCTTACTATGCGAGACATGAATGAAAACATTCCGTAAAACAGTGGTAAAGTCAGTATATGACAGATCCAAATTTTCTTGTAAAACAACAATGAAATTCAGTTTAAAAGAAAGTAGAAACTGACTGATTATCATTAAAATTGAAAAATGATTGACATGCGACCAAAAATTGACTTTATTTTTTGTCTCACTAGGCATCTTTTACAACGGTGTTATTGTAAACTTTTAGATGGTGGTCATTGCGAGCTGTCTCTCATGAATTCCATGAGAAAAAAAACCAAATTGCTGTAGCCATTTATCTTGCAAACAAGTTTTTCAGATTTGAGGAGGGAGGGGGGAGTTGCAATAGTAAGCAGAGGATTTCACAAAGGGGGCGTGGCTGGCCCAGTCATCTAAGGTGCCGCAATTCGCCAGAGACCTATGATTGTGGGTTCGAATCCCGGTTCGCCCCCATTATGTTTCTAGGTTTGTCAGCACCATACCCGTGCTCGTGGGTTTCACCGAAGTGGTAAACGTCTGAGACCTGCATCACTTCGGGCTTTCCTCCCCAATTAAGCTGACACGCCGGGATATAACTGGAATACTGTTAAAAGCGACGTTAAACCCAACTCACAACTCTTTGATTTCACCCTCAGAAAATATACTCTTTACCAAAAGTTGAGCTGAGGCAGATTTTTAGTCCCCAAAGAGATATAACATTTGCTCAATAAACAAAAACAAGTGTTGTATGTAAAATTAATTGATCATCACTGCTTCCAGTTGTGAGTGTTTCACCTTTTACCCTTCACAACTTCTCTGATAAGACTGGGCATGCTCCTGACCAAATTGTGCAGTAGTGGCAAGGCAAACAGTTCCATTCTCCACACAAATGTCACAGTTCTTTTTATACCTCTTGTGCTGCCAAATGACATTTTACTTATACTATCAATAAAAAATTCCTTAACTTTTGGGACCGCCCCCGTGGTCTAGTGGTGGAAGGTTCGATCCCCGGCCGCGTCATACCGAAAGACGTGAAAAGATGGTTCTTGTTGTTACCCTGTCTGGTGCTCGGCATTAACAAGGACTGGTCGGCTCGGAGTCAGTATACTGTCTGAGTGGGGTATTCATGTTAAACTGCGGCATGGTATCTCATTGGGCTTGCACTACAAACTGGCATCAGTACGGACTAGTACAAGCAGACGCACGCACCCACGCACGCACGCACGCAACACACACACACATACACACACACACACACATGCATGCACATGGCTTCATAAATGCAATAATCTTCAATAATGTTTAACCCAATTTCACCTCACCTCACCTCACCTTAACTTTTGTTTTTGTATATTTTTAGCAAAGGTAGGGAGAACATCAACTTGTTGTGTTTTTTTAGGGTTTGGATTATCGACTCTTTTGACAGATCAAGTTGGAAAATGGTACTGGTTTGGTACTTAAACAGAAAAGCATTTCCCTGCAACAATTAACACCTAATTGTAAAAATTTCATATATATTTTGTTTAATTTCAATTTTTTATATCACAGTATATACTAACATGGTGTATATAGAAACATTTAACTGGTATTTGGGGTGGTCGGGTAGCCTAGTGGTAAAAGCTTTTGCTTGTCATGCCGAAGACCCGGGTTCGATTCCCGACATGGGCACAATGTGTGAAGCCCATTTCTGGGGTCCCCCAGCGTGATATTGCTGGAATATTGCTAAAAGCGGCATCAAATCAAACTCACTCACTCACTTTAACTGGTATTTGATCAGAATGGGTTCACTACAGTGTTTTATCCTGCCTGGATTAGGATTATATCTTGCCAGCATTACCACTGGTTTATGAGCTTTTCTGAAGAATGTTTTTGCCAGAAAAATACATAAAATGTCTGTTGTTTGAAAACCAAGTGTTTGTCAGTGACTCACCAACAACGACGATCACCATAAAAACATGTTATTTAATTCCTATTGTTCAAGATATGATGATTTTATTTAGCCCAATGGGATTTGTCATGTAAGCTGCAATAGAATTCTTTGGACAGATGTTGGCAGTATCTATCTAATCACATGCCTTCGAGACATATTTAGGCATATGTTGTGTCTGGACTTTTCCCAAATTACCAGGCCTATTGGATGTGGGTTTTGTTTGTTTGGAGTTGGCCAAACACAGGTCTGGAAATAATGAAGTGTAGATATTCTATGGGTGTTTTCTCATTTCCTTGATAAGCGTGCAGTACTGCACTGATTTCATTTTGATGCTGAGCCATTTATAGTCTCCCTATGACATTGTTTGTATTATCAACTATGGATGGTTCGTCCTGCCTGTACCCTGTATTGGCTGAAGGGTCAGAAGCTCACCTTTTCCGATTTGACGTTTGGGGAAAAAAGTCATCTTTCGTTCTGGACCATGATCGTATTACCGCTTGTGACACCTTGAAACCAACCTTAGTTGACAGAAAATGGACACATATATCATAACTGCCATATTTTGATTTGTTAAAAGTAATATTTGTTGTAGTTTGACGATTAAATGTCAACATATTGTTTTTGTGAGGGAAATAGCGAGACCGTGCAAAACCTCAACAGTGATTTTTCAAATTGTTCCATGCGAAAAAAGTTTTCGACAATACGGAAAAGTGCTAAGACATAATCCACATTATGGTTTTCAATGTTTTGAAAATATATAGTAAAACCTGCAATGAAAATAACACAATATCAGAATATATTATTCGTAGTAAAATAGTAATTTAAGATACTATATTTTCCGATCTTGCATCAAAATTAATTAACAAAGTTTGTTATAGCGTTGTTCATTCACATGAAGTGATACGCTGTAGTTTTTTTACCAACAGAAAAAGAGTTTGATGAAAGTGTAACCCATACATACTTTCTGCAGAATCTTTTTTCTGGTCCTCAAAATTTGGCTTATCTACGGTTATATACAGTAAGCTTGCTCAGAGATTGAGTTTCCATTGAAGTTTAGAAAATTGCAGTTGGCCTTGTTCACTCGTTCCATCCAGAAATCTGCTCCATGTTTTATAGCAGTCTTCCTTGACAGTGGTATAAGGATCTTTATTACTTGCCCGTGAAGAGATCACCCGTTTAATAAACATACAGCTGTATTACACATTGTGTAATACCAAAATGCGTGCTTATGTACTCTCAGAACACGTTTCATGAACAAATATTGAAAGCTCTCAACATCCCTTGGCTTATTCAATGACATTGCATATGGAGTTGATAGATCACTGAGAGGAGCTTATGCACACTCGTCACATGTCACATGGCATTGTTTCGCCGATGGACCTTGCAACAAAATTCCACAATTTACGTCATCGGGTATTGTGACGTCATTGTAAACTTGCAAGGCCCGTTCCGCAAGGCGATCGTATTGTAGCGCAACGACAGTCGTTAGTCTAAGTTAAAGTATGTGAGTTGCGATTAGCCCTACGATAATTTTGTGGAACGGACGCCTGAATTCTAAAGGTGGACCGTTGTATGGTATTAAATTCATACGTTTCAACGTTTGACGTGTTTGAAGTATTATTCTGTTAAACTCAATTGGACTATGCCGTGGATCGTGTAGGTGTCAGCCTATTCATACTCAACAGTATAATTCTAAAAACGTTATCAATGGCAAGTAATAAATAAAATACTAAACTCGCTCCCGTGTAAAACCAATTTTATGAAACTCGTGAATAGTTGTGGTATCTGACGAGCGAAAGCGAGTCAGATACCACAACTATTCACTCGTTTCATAAAATTGGTATTACACGGGAGTAAGTTTAGTATTCTATATTTACCAGCTATTAAAGAAGTTGTTATCCATTTATTGTGTCTACTTTGTGACTCTCCATTCCTTAAAAATGATAAAGCCTAGGCCCCAAAGGGTCCGAGGCCTATTATTTTTAAGGAAAGGAGAGTTACGAGGATATTCCTCTACTTAAAACATATGCCTACTTTTACACTTTGACAAAACTTTCTCTTAAAAATATTTGAAAAATAAACCAAAACTTGTTGTAGACTGTTTTTATACTGCATGAGTCGCCCTTGTGTGATGCACGAGGAATGCGTTCTCTGCCGCTGTTGCACGTGCACCATGCTCCAGCACGAGCTGATATTTACAATGCAAATATTTGAAAATATTTAATATTAAATGACACACTACACTTACATGTGTCACCGTAGCTGAGCTCGACAACTAGATGTCCGACAACTAGATGTCCTCAACTCAAACAATGCAGGGGGCACGGGAACACGGGAACATGGGAACTCGTGAATAGTTGTGGTATCTGACTCGCTTTCGCTCGTCAGATACCACAACTATTCACTCGTTTCATAAAATTGGTATTACACGGGAGCAAGTTTAGTATTCTATATTTACCAGCTATTAAAGAAGTTGTTATCCATTTATTGTGTCTACTTTGTGACTCTCCATTCCTTAAAAATGATAAAGCCTAGGCCCCAAAGGGTCCGAGGCCTATTATTTTTAAGGAAAGGAGAGTTACGAGGATATTCCTCTACTTAAAACATATGCCTACTTTTACACTTTGACAAAACTTTCTCTTAAAAATATTTGAAAAATAAACCAAAACTCGTTGTAGACTGTTTTTATACTGCATGAGTCGCCCTTGTGTGATGCACGAGGAATGCGTTCTCTGCCGCTGTTGCACGTGCACCATGCTCCAGCACGAGCTGATATTTACAATGCAAATATTTGAAAATATTTAATATTAAATGACACACTACACTTACATGTGTCACCGTAGCTGAGCTCGACAACTAGATGTCCTCAACTCAAACAATGCAGGGGGCACGGGTGGCCCAGTCATCTAAGGCGCCGCGATTCGCTGTGCAGAGTTGCGTCCCTTGGGCACGCCAGAAACCTATGATTGTGGGTTTGAATCCCGGTTCGCCCCAATTATGTTTCTAGGTTTGTCAGCACCATACCTGTGCTCGTGGGTTTCACCGAAGTGGTAAACGTCCGAGACCTGCATCACTTTGGGCTTTCCTCCCACATTAAGCTGACACGCCGTGATATAACTGGAATACTGTTAAAAGCGGAGTTAAACCCAACTTACTCACTCACTCAAACAATACAGGTTCAAATCCAGCTGGCGACATATTTTCTGACAAAATTTGAAATCATTCACTTGCTTATATATAAACAAATTGTTCCGTTTATCCCCAGTGTTTATTAATTGACATTTTGGTTCAAGACAATGTGAATTGACAAACAACTTTCCATTCCTAAAAAATAATGAAGCATTAGAACAAAAGAATCACGTGACAGATGTTTCAAATGTAATATATTCATGAACACCTGGAGTCATCACTGATTTTCAGTTATTCAGTCCATTAATTTTCACCTCTATTTTGCCTTTTAACCAAATGGAATCTGTTTGGGCCGATAATCAAGATTGGTTACTCTCGTTTGACGTTTTATATATTTTCTGGGGTTTTAATATAACACAGTGTTACAGGAGTGTCTGACAATAAAATTATACACAAGTTCATTACTTGAGGTATGGAACAACCTTTACTGAACTTATCCTCGCAACAAGCTTTGAACATGTGCGTGTACCATGTCATTTTAGGTGTAGGAGGTGATGCTTGATGACTATGAGCTATGACTTGACAAAGCTAATTTGTTACAGTGATTTCCGTCTGTGGGCAGCAGAATCAACTGCAAGATCACATCAATGATTTATCCACAACTGTTGTAGGAAGTAACATCTTGTAGATAATCCATGTGCGTGTGTCAGGCATGTTTGTTTAAGGGCTGTGTTGACAAACGATCAAATGCAAAGTTGGTCTTTGAAGTGGTAACTAATCAAGTGGAAATTTGTTTGTTTTTAGCTCACATGCTCTGGAAAGTTGATGTTGTGGCGAGTTTTATGTCGTCTAAACATGTTTTTCATTTTTAGCTTCTTTTTAAGGACCGTCTGATGGATTGAGCTAAAACTTGTGTAAATTATTTTGATCATAATATAACAGACCAGACGTTCATGTTTGTATTAAGGATCAATTCTAAATGTCTGTATAAATAGCAAGCCATGTTTAGTTTGTTTAGAAAGTACACAAAAGAAGTACATGTAGCTTACATTCTGTGGGTTTGTGGCTTGTCCATGCACATACTAAAAACCTGTGGGTGGATGAAGGGCTCAACCTTTGATTATTGAACAACTGATCTGAATTCTCAGTGTATCAAGATATGTATCATATCGTGGCCAGTGTATCAAGATATATATCATTGTGATCAGTATATCAAGACATTTATCATATCATGGCCAGTGTATCAAGATATGTATGGAATCGTTACCAGTATATGAAGATATATCTCATGTCGTGCCTGTGTATCAAGATATGTATCATATCATGGCCAGTGTATCAAGATATATATCATATCATGACCAGTGTATCAAGATATGTCTCATATCTTGACCAGTGTATTGAGACGCGTATCATATTGTGGCCAATACATCAAGATAGGCATTTTATATTGGCCAATGTATCGAGATACATATTATATTGTGGTCAGTGGTATCGTAGCACTGCCAGTGTATCGAGATACGTATCATATCTTGGCCAGTGTATTGAAATACGTACGATATTCTGGCCAGAGTACCAAGATACATGTCGTATCATGGCCTTCTGTATCATTACACCTGATGTTTTGTGCAGAGACATTCGGTTTGATCTTTGTATCCCTAGCGTCATATCATTGACAATAATGTCAAATCAAGGCTGTAAATCTTCAAGTAGTTCAGGTGAACTACAGTGCCTCATGGCAGTTCTTACAGTATTTTAAATTTGGTAACAACCGTATATTGTTTTGTTTTTATCACATCTGTTTCAAAGGGTATTGTCTGGAGGTTTGATATCAATGTCGTCAATATTCTTTGTTCATTTTCTCCAGAAAGGCTTCAGGGATCATCCTGAAATCTTCGAAGGTGGGATCAAGTATTTTATGAATATTTAAAGAACTTCTCAAAGAACACAAGGTTCATAAAGCTGTAGTTTTTTTGTAGTTTCAAGTTTGTGTGAGGCAATATATAAGTGACAACCAATTAC
This sequence comes from Haliotis rufescens, assembly GCF_023055435.1. Lineage (NCBI taxonomy): Eukaryota > Metazoa > Mollusca > Gastropoda > Lepetellida > Haliotidae > Haliotis > Haliotis rufescens. Next base: position 1,445,497 of record NW_025963846.1, on the reverse strand, counting down.
AGCCATTGTAGATGATCCAACAAAAATAACTGTGTTTGAAGTTCTTTAAATTTTAAAGGGCAAGTTCACAAGGAAATGAACCTATTTTTCGTGTACTTTTTGCACATTAAAGTGTTAACCTAGTAGTGTCATAGACAAAAATATAAAAATATCACAATTAATTAACATATTTTTTGCATTAAAACGATTTATATTTTTCACATTTACCAAGTGTTCTATTTCCAGACCAAAAACACCATGGCTTATGCCCCTTGCAATATGACGTAATTGGTGCCAATTGATAAACATTATGACGTCATCATGCTTTGTTAGAGCCGCTTCACGTGGTGTAAGTACAGGTGTGTGATTCTAGCGTCTCAGATGCCAGCCAGTCTAGTGTTATGCTGAGTCACCACTGCGCCGGAGTGTGTCATAGGCCATGTTGTTTTACCGCAAACTGGTACTTGATATCGTTTGCGTTTGAGAATAGACAGGGACCCAGTTGAATTGGCACCAATTACGTCATAATCTAAGGGGGATAACTCTGACCTGTTTAGCTCGAAAAACGAAGGCCTCATAACCGCATAGCATTTTCACACTATTTTGAGCTTCCTACTTTCACTGTGAAAAAAATCAGTTTATATTTTCAAACACAGATACTAACTAATTCTAAAATTGCGTTTTGTTTAGAAAAAGAAAGAAAGTGATTTTTGCGTGTACACTTCCCCTTTAAGTCTACTCTATCAGCACTTGAATTAGCATCGGGAATCATTGTGATTTTCTTCACTGAGACCTACCTCTTGTTTCAACAATATTACATTTTTCAACCTAACATTATGATGTTGTTTTAGAAGAGACAAAGCACTATGTTTGGAATTAACTATTAAGTGTACTCACCGACCAAAGAAACGCGAATACCATGCATGTTGGTTAATACATGAAGAATTTCTCATAGTCAAGAGATGTCATATTGGTTTCATGCACATATGAACATACTGTTATGTGTGTAAACCGACGCTCATGAACACATCACATCTCATAGATCCATGATTCGAGATGCGCCATTTGTCTCGTGCAGGATTAGCGTGTAAAGTTTGGAAATCATGTGCAGCATATCGTCATAAGAATAAAGACACTCTGTGGTAACACTTGACTGTTAGTTTTATCATTAGGTGGTACACATTGGAAACATCTCTTTTTTAAGGTACATACTTCTCTATATGTTTCTATGGTTCGTGTTTCTTTTGGCGGTGGGTCATGTTGTATACAATTATTAGTCAGGATCATGTCGGGATCGTTTATGGACCCGCAATTTAGTGTGCAGAGTTGCGTCCCTTTGGCACGCCAGAAACTTATGACTGTTGGTTTGAATCCCAGTTCACCCCGATTATGTTTCTAGGTTTGTCAGCACCATACCCGTGCTCGTAGATTTCACTAAAGTGGTAAGTGTCTGAGAACTGCATCACTTCGGGCTTTCCACCCACATTAAGCTGACACGCTGTGATATAACTGGAATACTGATAAAAGTGGCGTTAAACCCAACACACTAACTACAGATTTCACTAAATTTGTAAGTGTCTGAGACCTGCATCACTTCGGGCTTTCCACCCACATTAAGCTGACATGCTGTGATATAACTGGAATACTGTTAAAAGTGGCGTTAAACCCAACACACTAGCTACAGATTTTATCAGTGGTAAGTGTCTGAGACCTGCATCACTTCGGGCTTTCCACAAACATTAAGCTGACACGCTGTGATATAACTGGAATACTGTTAAAAGTGGCGTTAAACCCAACACACTAGCTACAGATTTCACCAAAGTGGTGAGTGTCTGAGACCTGCATTCTTCAAGCTTTCCTCCCGCATTAATGATGTGAAACTGGAATACTGTTCAAAACTGAAGCCATTAATGAATGGACTTGTGTCTGGTGTATTGTGTCCAGTATGGAAACAAGTCCAGACAAGGCTCTAAAATGTCACACTGTCGACACCTTGATTTGTTCACCATCTTTTGACACCATCTCCGGCGTTAAAGCAGCGTTAAACCAGACTCGCTTGAAAAAATGAAAATGTACATAAACAATTTCAGTCTCTGTGTGAGTTATCTCCCCTTGTTGGGCTCTTCCGCGCATTGCTTGGGACGTACTCGATCTGAACCAGACTGTGATCCAATACTTTAGTGTAACATATTTTTAAAAAATGTGAATTATTCACATCTATTTATGTATTATAAGGACAGTGATGTAGGACCCTCGTAGACATAATTAGGTCAAGTATAATCTCACACATGACACTTCGTTTTTGTATTTTGACAATATGTTTTTTCGTGTACTTTATCAAATGTTCTGCTTCTCAGAATAATTTGTAATGTAAAAAGAAACTGACTTAGAACTAGTTTACTGTATCTTTAGAACTATAATTCTGAACTGAAAATCAGTTACCTTGTTCGCAATTAGTCAAGATTACAGTGACATTCCTGTCAGAATCATGATGAAAAGACTTTCACTGAGATGTGTAACTGAAATTATAATTAGATTGAAGACTTTCATTGTAAAAAAATCCTTTCTAAAATCTTAGCTTCAAGCCAGATCAATATATTTTCTATTCTACCAATAATCCTGGCATATGTTTTGTGGGTCGACATAATTGAAATGTCTCCTGTTTCTAAATTTGTTTCAACCTTTCAAGACCCTTTTGTCTTTGGGGGAAATTAAATAGATGAAATGTGTGATTATGTTGCCATGAGGGAGAGAGCAGGGTATGCCATTATTGAGCTTTACTTATGTAGGGAACTGAGTGAGTGAGTGAGTTGGGTTTAATGCTGCTTTTAACATTATTCCAGTTATATCGCGGCGTGTCAGCTTAATGTGGAAGGAAAGCCTTAAGTGATGCAGGTCTCAGACGTTTACCACTTCGGTGAAACCCACGAGCACAGGTATGGTGCTGACAAACCTAGAAACATAATCGGGGCGAACCGGGATTCGAACCCACAATCATAGGATTCTGGCGTGTCCAAGGGACGCAAGTCTGCACAGCGAATCGCAGCGCCTTACAGCGTTAGAAATTTGCTTGATTAACTTTTGTGGTTTCTAAGGAATTGCCATAGAAATGTATAGAAATGTCCCATAGTATAGAAGTAAGTTTGATCTCTTCTTCTTCATCATCATCATCATCATCATCATCATCATCATCATCATCCATTATCATCATCATCATCATCATCATCATCCATCATCATCATCATCATCCATTATCATCATCATCATCATCATCATCATCATCATCATCATCATCCATCATCATCATCATCATCCATTATCATCATCATCATCATCCATCATCATCATCATCATCATCATCATCATCATCATCATCATCCATTATCATCATCATCATCATCATCATCATCATCATCCATTATCATCATCATCATCATCATCATCATCATCATCATCATCATCATCCATCATCATCATCATCATCCATTATCATCATCATCATCATCCATCATCATCATCATCATCATCATCCATCATCATCATCCATCATCATCATCACCATCCATCATCATCATCATCATCCATCATCCATCGTCATCATCATCATCATCATCATCATCATCATCCATCATCATCATCATCATCATCATCCATCATCATCATCCATCATCATCATCATCATCATCATCCATCATCATCATCATCATCATCACCATAATATATGCATTTGTATAGTGCAGCATTCACTGTGCATAAGATCTCATGGTGCCATGAGTTGGACACATGAAGAAATAATTAAGAAAACCAGTGTTTTGAATTAGTTTTCAAAGTTCACTGGCCAAGAAGGCTTGTTAACCAAAAATGTTCAAAACACTTCCCATAAACTATTACTTTGACATGAAATGACGCATCAACTGACTTGATGATTCATAGAAAAAAATATGTATTGACTCGAGTTTTCAACTAGACAGTCAGGCAAGTTTTACAGATCGAAGTGTTACCAGCCCATTTAGAATTCACTGGCATTTGGCTTGCGGGTAGGAAGCTATCTCGAACACTGCACAAGAGGGGTCTTCAGAGATGTGTCTGTCGCATTTATGAGCATTCAAGTCACTACATCCTTGTCTTATTTCAAATTGAACTGGGGTCACAGTGGCCCAGTCGTCTAAGGCGATTCGCTGTGCAGAGTTGCGTCCCTTTGGCATGCCAGAAACCTATGATTGTGGGTTCAAATCCCGGTTTGCCCCGATTACGTTTCTAGTTTTGTCAGCACCATACCCGTGCTCATGGGTTTCACTGAAGTGGTAAACGTCCGAGACCTGCATCACTTCAGGCTTTCCTCCCACATTAAGCTTACGCACCGTGATATAACTGTACCGGTAATACTATTAAAAGCAGCGTTAAACTCACTCACACTCACTCACACACTCACTCACTCACTCACTCACTCACTCACTCACTCACTCACTCACTCACTCACTCACTCACTCACTCACTCACATTGAACTGATTGGGTTGATTTATGTAAAGCTTCATTTTGTTTTATTGTTTTTCAGAAGCAGTTGTGGACCCTTCATATGTGAGTATCATGTTTCTTACCCTAAGCTAATTTATTTGGTTGTGTGTCAGATGTATGCGTATCATGGTATGCAGTTCATTGCAACCTTTGTCCAGTTTGACACTTTATTTTAAAACCTGGAAACGTAATCGGGGCAATCATAGGTTTCCGGTATGCCCAAGGGATGCAACTCTGCACAGCGAATTGCGGCGCCTTAGATGACTGGGCCACTGACAGAAGAATAGGTGGGCAGACTCTGTGATTGACTGATTGCATGTTATTGTACCTTGCTCATGTAGATCATTGTGCATGCTTTTGGTTACACTGTTACAGGCTGCCATCATTATGTTTGACTGAAACCGTCCAGGTTATAAGATTTCAAGATATACAGATCATAGGTAGGGAGTATTTGGTGTTAGTATTCCCAGCAGTAACTACCTGGAAGATCTGGGTTAGAATTGGTCTTCAGCAACCCATGCTTGTCCCCCGTGAAGATCTGGGTTAGAATTGGCCTTCAGCAACCCATGCTTGTCCCCCGTGAAGATCTGGGTTAGAATTTGTCTTCAGCAACCCATGCTTGTCCCCCATGAAGATCTGGGTTAGAATTGGCCTTCAGCAACCCATGCTTGTCCCCCTTGAAGATCTGGATTAAAATTGGCCTTCAGCAACCCTATGCTTGTTCCCCATGAAGATCTGGGTTAGAATTGGCCTTCAGCAACCCATGCTTGTCCCCCATGGAGATCTGGGTTAGAATTTGTCTTCAGCAACCCATGCTTGTCCCCCATGAAGATCTGGGTTAGAATTGGCCTTCAGCAACCCATGCTTGTCCCCCTTGAAGATCTGGATTAGAATTGGCCTTCAGCAACCCATGCTTGTCCCCCATGAAGATCTGGGTTAGAATTGGCCTTCAGCAACCCATGCTTGTCCCCCTTGAAGATCTGGATTAGAATTGGCCTTCAGCAACCCTATGCTTGTTCCCCATGAAGATCTGGGTTAGAATTGGCCTTCAGCAACCCATGCTTGTCCCCCGTGGAGATCTGGGTTAGAATTTGTCTTCAGCAACCCATGCTTGTCCCCCATGAAGATCTGGGTTAGAATTGGCCTTCAGCAACCCATGCTTGTCCCCCATGAAGATCTGGGTTAGAATTGGCCTTCAGCAACCCCATGCTTGTCCCCCATGAAGATCTGGGTTAGAATTGGCCTTCAGCAACCCATGCTTGTCCCCCGTGAAGATCTGGGTTAGAATTGGTCTTCAGCAACCCATGCTTGTCCCCCACGAAGATCCAGGTTGGAATTGGTCTTCAGCAACCCATGTTTGTCCCCCGTGAAGATCCGGGTTAGAATTAGTCTTCAGCAACCCATGTTTGTCCCCTGTGAAGATCCGGGTTAGAATTAGTCTTCAGCAACCCATGTTTGTCCCCTGTGAAGATCCGGGTTAGAATTGGTCTTCAGCAACCCATGTTTGTCCCCTGTGAAGATCTGGGTTAGAATTAGTCTTCAGCAACCCATGTTTGTCCCCTGTGAAGATCCAGGTTAGAATTAGTCTTCAGCAACCCATGCTTGTCCCCCGTGAAGATCTGGGTTAGAATTAGTCTTCAGCAACCCATGTTTGTCCCCTGTGAAGATCCAGGTTAGAATTGGTCTTAGCAACCCATGTTTGTCCCCCGTGAAGATCCTGGTTAGAATTGGCCTTCAGCAACCCATGTTTGTCCCCTGTGAAGATCCGGGTTAGAATTAGTCTTCAGCAACCCATGTTTGTCCCCCGTGAAGATCCAGGTTAGAATTAGTCTTCAGCAACCCATGTTTGTCCCCTGTGAAGATCTGCGTTAGAATTAGTCTTCAGCAACCCATGTTTGTCCCCCTGAAGATCCGGGTTAGAATTGGCCTTCAGCAACCCATGTTTGTCCCCCGTGAAGATCCGGGTTAGAATTGGTCTTCAGCAACCCATGCTTGTCCCCTGTGAAGATCCGGGTTAGAATTGGTCTTCAGCAACCCATGCTTGTCCCCCGTGAAGATCCGGGTTAGAATTAGTCTTTAGCAACCCATGTTTGTCCCCTGTGAAGATCCGGGTTAGAATTGGTCTTCAGCAACCCATGCTTGTCCCCCGTGAAGATCCGGGTTAGAATTAGTCTTCAGCAACCCATGTTTGTCCCCTGTGAAGATCCAGGTTAGAATTAGTCTTCAGCAACCCATGTTTGTCCCCGTGAAGATCCAGGTTAGAATTGGTCTTCAGCAACCCATGCTTGTCCCCTGTGAAGATCCAGCTAAGATTGGTCAGACTCACTTTGGTTGAGCCATGTCATTGTATCCCTTATGTGTAGATTGATGCTCATGATGTCAATCACTGGAGTGTCTGTTCCAGACTTGATTATTTACAGACCGCCGCCATATAGCTGGAATATTACTGTGTGTAGCAGTAAGCAAGAACAAACAAACAAACAAACAAATTCCCAAGAAGGTGGTATTTCCAGATTTTAACAGAGTCCAGGTTAAGAAGATGTCACTGTAACTGGTTTGTTTGTTTGAAGTTTAACTCCGCACTCAGCAATATTTCAACTATATGATGGTGGTCTGTTAATAATTGAGTCTGGACCAGACAATCCAGTGATTGACATCATGAGCATTGATCCACGCAATTTGGATATGATGACATGCATCAACCAAGTCAGCGAGCCTGACCACCTGATTCCATTAGTTGCCTCTTACGACAAGCATAGTCACCTTTTACAACAAGCATGGGTTGCTGAAGATCTACCCCGGATCTTCATGGGTCCTGTAACTGGAATACAGCTGACTGTGGTGTTTGACGACATCATCTCACAGGTATTGCTCTGGCAGAATGTATTGCCTGATTTTGGCACATGTCCATTCAGTGTAATAGGCGGGGGTGAGTGAGTATGGTAATTCTGTTGTCTTAATCTGCTATTCTTTCCTGAACATGTTACATGATTGATAGATCCTATTTTAATCCATTCTTTGATCATCAAAGATTTATAACATATTTAGAAATATAAGACAGAACATCTCATATCTTATGCCCTATTTTTTGGACTTATTTCAAAGTCATTAGGGGGCACGGGTGGCCCAGTCGTCTAAGGCGCCGCGATTCGCTGTGCAGAGTTGCATCCTTTGGGCACGCCAGAAACCTATGATTGTGGGTTCGAATCCCGGTTCGCCCCAGTTATGTTTCTAGGTTTGTCAGCACCATACCTGTGCTTGTGGGTTTCATCAAAGTGGAAAATGTCTGAGACCTGCATCACTTCGGGCTTTCCTCCCACATTAAGCTGACACGTCGTGATAGAACTGGAATACTGTTAAAAGCGGTGTTAAACCCAACTCACTCACTCACTCACTCACTCAAAGTCATTAGTCTTACTATTTTCAAGGAAACCCCAAACCATGGATTGTACAAACAGTAAGAAATATGGCCTGAAATATTACAGTAGTACCTTGTGATGATGAGATTTTTTATTGTCTATCAGTTTGTTTTTATTTGCCAAATAAAGAGAATGAATTTAACATATATCTTTGGCATTTATTAAGGAAAATGAAAATACTATTTCGGTAGCCATAACAGTAAGCGTTAAGGGTTTTTATTACTCAGATTGAAATAAGGTATTTTGATACCTGGTCTTTGGTATCAAGACTTTGGTCTTTGAAAAGCATGTACAAGTCGTGCTAGGTTAACAAGCTGACTCTGTCTTCAGTTGTACATCGGGAATCATGCAACTGTATTTTATCATATGGTGATAATTAATCTGTTGGGGTTTTGCACTATTTTTGGGTTGTTTTTTTATAAAGTGTGTCTGAATATTTATTCAGTGACAGATGCACAATGATACTCGTCACCTGGAGGCACCTCCATTCTAAGTTGGAGTGAGTGAGGGAATGTGGTTTGATGCTGTAGTCAGTATTATTCCATCTGTATTACGGCAGCCTGTTAATGATTAAGTTTGTGCCTGGCAAACCAGTGATTATTGCCTGGCTGACCAGTGATTGTTGCCTGGCTAACCAGTGATTATTGCCTGGCAAACCAGTGATTGTTGCCTGGCAAACCAGTGATTGTTGTGTGGCAAACCAGTGTTTGTTGCCTGGCAAACCAGTGATTGTTGCCTGGCTAACCAGTGATTATTGCCTGGCAAACCAGTGATTGTTGCCTGGCAAACCAGTGATTGTTGCCTGGCAAACCAGTGATTATTGCCTGGCTGACCAGTGATTGTTGCCTGGCTAATCAATGATTATTGCCTGGCAAACCAGTGATTGTTGCCTGGCAAACCAGTGATTGTTGTGTGGCAAACCAGTGTTTGTTGCCTGGCAAACCAGTGATTGTTGCCTGGCTAACCAGTGATTATTGCCTGGCAAACCAGTGATTGTTGCCTGGCAAACCAGTGATTGTTGCCTGGCAAACCAGTGATTGTTGCCTGGCTAACCAGTGATTATTGCCTGGCAAACCAGTGATAGTTGCCTGGCTAACAAGTGATTGTTGCCTGGCTAACCAGTGATTGTTGCCTGGCAAACCAGTGATTGTTGCCTGGCAAACCAGTGATTGTTGCCTGGCTAACCAGTGATTTTTGCCTGGCTAACAAGTGATTGTTGCCCAGCTAACCAGTGATTGTTGCCCAGCTAACCAGTGATTGTTGCCTGGCTAACCAGTGATTGTTGCCCAGCTAACCAGTGATTGTTGCCCAGCTAACCAGTGATTGTTGCCTGGCTAACCAGTGATTGTTGCCTGGCTAACCAGTGATTGTTGCCTGGCTAACCAGTGATTGTTGCCTGGCTAACCAGTTATTGTTGCCCAGCTTACCAGTGATTGTTGCCTGGCTAACCAGTGTTTGTTGCCCAGCTAACCAGTGATTGTTGCCTGGCTAACCAGTGATTGTTGCCTGGCAAACCAGTAATTATTGCCTGGCTAACCAGTGATTGTTGCCTGGCAAACCAGTGATTATTGCCTGGCTAACCAGTGATTGTTGCCTGGCTAACCAGTGATTGTTGCCCAGCTAACCAGTGATTGTTGCCTGGCTAACCAGTGATTGTTGCCCAGCTAAATAGTGATTGTTGCCTAGCTAACCAGTGATTGTTGCCTGGCAAACTGGCAAACCAGTGATTATTGCCTGGTAAACAGTGATTGTTGCCTGGCAAACCAGTGATTGTTGCCCGGTAAACCAGTGATTGTTTCTGGTGTCCCCCGCCGTGATATTGCTGGAACATTGCTAAAAGCAGCTTAAAATCAAACTCTCTCACTGACTCATTTGTAATTGGATCCCAAAGATCATTAAAAATCAAGACAAAGAGATATATATTCCTGGGTCCGGCAAATGTACCACCAAATCCCTGTCTCTAAGATTAACCATAATTCTTAATACAATCATAGAAACACTTTCATTATGTTCACTGAAAGTGAAATGATACCATGTCCATTCTCAAAACCTCAATATAAATTTGCTTGAATTTTTGCAATCTCAGAAAACAACCAAGATCATTTGCGTCAACCCATTTGATTTTTCAGCTTAGTACGCCCCCTATCCCACATGACAAACTTCATTCCTTAATCACAGATATAGTTACATCTCCATTTTCACTACAATTTGTCAAACACTGAAGCTAATATTAGTTGTCAATTCAAGAGAATAACCAGCCTAGATTTTCTGCTAAAATTGTTTCCACTTGGCGTAAATTGCAAAATAGCTGTGGAAATTATATAGGTGAGGTGAAATTGGGTTTAACGTCGCGTCCAAGATTATTGCATTTACATAGCAACGTGCATGCACGTGTGTGTGTGTGTGGCTGCTTGTACTAGTCCGGACTGATGCCGATTTATAGTGCTAGCTCACTGAGATAACATGCCGCAGTATAACATGAATACCCCACTCAGACACAGTATACTGACTCCGAGCCGACCAGTCCTTGTTTTAGCCCCAAAATGTCGAGCACCAGACAGGGTAACAACAAGTACCATCTTTTAACGTCTTTTGGTATGACGCGGCCTGGGATTGAATCCCGGACCTTCTGCTCTCCGGGCGGACGCTCCACCACTAGATCCTAAAAATTACCTTCTATGTAAAATTTGGAGATAGGACAATTTCAAAACTGTGCTCCCCTCCTTGCTGGTCTGCTTCTTTATGGAGACTAGTCAGAATTTCTGCTTGGGTTGGCGCAATCAAAACAAGGGAATTTTTCCAACAAGTTAAACTTCAGCTTCAGGTGTACGTCAATGATCTGATATTGTTCAGTAATGGTCAAATAGCTAATTCGCTTCAACTGATTTACCCACCTGTTCTATAAATAAAAGAGACCAGTGAACCACCAAATCTGTTTCATATTTAGATCTATGTTCAATATGACCAAAAAATATTCTCAAGACTGTATGACAAGAGTGATGACTTCAACTTTCCCAATAGTCACCCTTCCCTTTTTGTTGAGCATTATTCCCAGCTCCAGCCTTTAGAGTCTTTTGAGGTACAATCAACCATGCTTTTTCTGCAAAGATTTCAAAGAGCATCATACAACTCAAAAGTTGTTTGATCATGGTTAGAACATTCAAGGTTTAATAAAGTTTTTAAACTGCTTCATGGTATACAAGGGGCGGTCGGGTAGCCTGGTGGTTTAAGCGTTCGCTCGTCACGCCGAAGACCCGGGTTCGATTCCCGACATGGGTACAATGTGTGAAGCCTATTTCTGGTGTCCCCCGCCGTAATATTGCTAAAAGCGGCGTAAAAGCATACTCACTCACTCATACTCATGGTATATACATGTAGGGGACATTCGACACATCAACGACCAACGTGATGTCCAGAACATTTCCCTATTTTGACTTTTTAGTGTGTTTTTTTAGGTGAACACTATGGCTGTTACGATTCACTCACGTATTCAGTGAATCGAACCGTATCCATTCATGAATTGAATTCGTTATTCGTGGCCAATAGAATCAAATATTTATGAATATGCAATCAGGTGTATTTACATACCCTGTGCCTAAATATATCCATAAGAACATATTACATGCATAGATTTCTTTCAAAGACATCGCTCTTATAATATTTAATTTGACAGTAATGTCGTCACTGGTCATTGTCGCTCTTGAGCAGATACTAGTACCTGGATAAGTGCAATATATAACTGTATAATATGTTAATAATGAACAAAGCATGTCAAATCATTTATTTTGTTATTGTTTCATTGAATATAATAAATTGCACATCAACTGCTGACCTGTTATTGTATTCGTGAATTAATATTCGAATTCTTTACCTTATATTCGTGATATGAATCGTATTAGCCTCATAGTGAATTCGTTGCAGCCCTAGTGAATGCTTGACTTGCCTTTGCATGTGTTTGTGATTGTGGATATCGGATGATGAATTGTAAAACATACATCCCCAAGCATGGTCACTGTCTGGAGTGTGGGATGCAATTGTGTGTATTTTGTACCGTTGGTAATTGAAATTCACTTTCCAGATCTGGAAACCGGATATAGAAGTATATAGTATGTAAATACATATAGAGTATAAAGTCATTTCACCTAAATATCGTTGTGTTGGCTCGGTTTTGTTGGGTATCTGGGGTCCGGATAAGCAGTGTTCCTCTGTAATTTTCACCTGCCTTGCTCAATCAGAAATATTCCGATAGCAGCGATAACAAACATTATATCACATGTGTTCAATGCGTACGATGTATCATGTGATCAATTATTTAACTTCTATCCAGTATTAGTACCAGCTTCCAGATCCAGGTGAGGGGCATGGGTGGCCCAGTCATCTAAGTTGCCGCGATTCGCTGTGCAGAGTTGCTTTCCCTTGGGCACGCCAGAAACCTATGATTGTGGGTTCGAATCCTGGTTTGCCCCAAATATGTTTCTAGGTTTGTCAGCACCATACCCGTGCTCGTGGGTTTCACCCAAGTGGTAAACGTCTGAGACCTGCATCACTTCAGGGTTTCCTCCCACATTAAGCTGACACGCCGTGATATAACTGGAATACTGTTAAAAGCGGCGTTAAACCCAACGCACTCACTCTAGATCCAGGTAATAATATAATCCATGTCTCAAATACAGCCTTATGTGTCCAACAATCACCACAACCAGCAATGACTTTTCAAATAAAGTTTGGCTTCATCAATGTCTTTAAAAAACAATCCTGGTGCAAGGATACAAGCTACAGTACAAGCTACAGTACAAGCTACAGTACAAGCTACAATACAAGCTACAGTACAAGCTACAATACAAGCTACAGTACAAGCTACAGTACAAGCTACAATACAAGCTCCAATACAAGCTACAATACAAGCTACAGTACAAGCTACAATACAAGCTACAATACAAGCTCCAATACAAGCTACAGTACAAGCTACAGTACAAGCTACAATACAAGCTACAGTACAAGCTACAATACAAGCTACAATACAAGCACCAATACAAGCTACAATACAAGCTACAATACAAGCTCCAATACAAGCTACAATACAAGCTACAGTACAAGCTACAATACAAGCTACAATACAAGCTCCAATACAAGCTACAGTACAAGCTACAGTACAAGCTACAATACAAGCTACAATACAAGCTACAATACAAGCTACAATACAGGCTACAATACAAGCTCCAATACAAGCTACAATACAAGCTACCATACAAGCTAAAATACAAGCTACAATACAAGCTCTTATTAGCAGCATCTTTCAAAGTGATCCTTGGTATGCTATGTTTGTACATGGAGACTATGTGCATCGACTCGGCCTATCTTACAAATAACGGTCTTCTGCAGTCCATTACAGAAATGTCTCAATGTCTTGCATGAAACTCGAACCTAAAATAGCCAGCATCAAATTGAATTTACTCATTAGTACAGTTGGAATAAGTTTTCTGATGAGCAGGAAACTTGTCAGCATTTTCTCGCAAGTCTCCTTGATTGCATTTCAAGTCAATTGTGTTGTCTCATTTAGAAAGTACATTCGGACCAAGGTGGGTAGATCTGGAGCTGTTTGTTGAGAGTTTTAGCCGGTAAGGGAAAGAGGGTAAAAGTAATTTTGTAACCCCTTTCAAAGACACTCCATATTGCTTTCCCTACTACAGATCTTTGATCTCGGCTGGGAGTTGTACTATGTCCTAGCATGTGATAATGTATTTTGCATTGCCATTAAAACGAAACATCAGTTCTAAATGTTACTCTTATCACTAGATGAAGGCATGGAGTGTGATCTTCACATGGCAACATGAAAGGAATAATTTTTGTCGGACTTGAGTGGTTTCAGAACATTTTACCTCAGAAAGACCTGTCCAGCTGGAAAATTCATCTGTCTCTGAAGTTGAAGTTCATGTTTCTCTGTCTTTTATTTTTATTATGACTTGAGTATAAATAAAGTGGAAAGCATTTTAACTGTGTGACAGCTGATGTGTGCGAAAAGGTGATCACAGTCGAGGTGTCCATGTGACCTGAATTCTTGCCGTAAACCCTCAAACAGGCAACCGTGTGGCAGGATCGGGTGGTCAGGCTCGCAGACTTGGTTCATGCATGTCATCGTATCCCAATTGCGTGGATCGATGCTCATGCTTGCCGTAAGAGGCGACTATGCTTGCCCCAAAAGGCGACTAACGGGATCGGGTGGTCAGGCTCGCTGACTTGGTTGATGATGTCATCATCTCCCAATTGCGTGGATCGATGCTCATGACATCAATGACAGGATTGTCTGATCCAAAATCAATTATTAACAGACCACCGTCATATAGCTGGAGTATTGCTGAATGCGGTGTTAAACAACAAACAAAACAAAACCAAAACATTCAGACCCAACAACCTCCGTGTGAACAAAAAGACTGAATATGGAATTATTAAATTTGGAAAAGTAAAAACTACCAATATAATATTGGATGCTGATATTCATCCAATTCCAGTGAAGCTGGTGCTGTGCCTATGTGGAAACAGATTCCTTTGGGCATAAAAGGCAAAATAGTGATTACCGTAATCGTCGTAATAAGCACCCCGCTCTAATAAGCGCCCACGGCGATATTTGCTGATTAATTGGCTAGTGAACAATCCCAATCAGCACCCCTTCTGATTGATCAATGTACACAAGACTTATTTATTCGCATATGATACACACTCATGTGTTATATGCACCCTTAATTATGGGCAATTAAACTCTGGAAAAATATATCTGTCGTACATAAACATTTCAGGCTGTCACTATAAACCACGAAATTTATCTTTCAACTCTGTTTATTTCACCAACATAATATTCTAATAAGAGCCCCCTATTTCTAATTTTGAGAGTGCCCTGGGTGCTTATTACATCAAATACGGTATATTTAAAAACACATAGATAGTACACTAAAAAGTAAAGGGGATTACACATGTCCTGATCTACTGGTAGAAAACAATTTCATTTAAAAAGTAACTGCCCGAGGGTACGGAGGTGCAAAATAGTGGGATAGTGGATTCAGTGGATTTTTCGAATGTCTACCGTCTAATTTCTGGAATGACTTAATCAGGCCTTTGATTGTGTAACTTTTTGTTGTAATAAAATGTATTTTCCATGAATATTGAATAGTATGTTAGACCCATGAAGATCCGGGTTAGAATAGGTCTTCAGCAACCCAAAGGTGTCTTTGTTTGTAATAAGAGACAACTAACGGGATCGGGTGGTCAGGCTCGCTGACTTGGTTGAAGCTTGTCATCGTATCCATAAAGAATAATTTCTTCATGCTTCAAGCGTAGAAGTGTAGACATCATAAGCAGGAGTGAGTGAGTGAGTGAGTTTGGTTTAACGCCGCTTTTAACAGTATTCCAGTTATATCACGGGGTGTCAGCTTAATGTGGGAGGAAAGCCCGAAGTGATGCAGGTCTCAGACGTTTACCACTTCGGTGAAACCCACGAGCATGGGTATGGTGCTGACAAACCTAGAAACATAATCGGGGCGAACCGGGATTCGAACCCACAATCATAGGTTTCTAACGTGCCCAAGGGATGCAACTCTGCACAGTGAATCACGATGCCTTAGAAACTGGGCCACCCGTGCCCCCTCCTAAGCAGGAAATGATGGTATATTGTTTGACATGAAGGGGACATTCAGGATTGATAAAATCCCATTCCCTCTGGGCATACAGCTTGCTTGGTTGGTTGGTTGGTTGGTTGGTTGTTTAACGCCGCACTCAGCAATATTCCAGCTTTATGACGGCGGTCTGTACATTATCAAGTCTGGACCAGACAATCCAGTGATTGATATCATGAGCATCTATCCGCGCAATTGGGATCAATGACATGCATCAACCAAGTCAGCGAGCCTGACCACCCGATCCCGTTAGTCGCCTTTTACGACAAGCAAAGTCGCCTTTTACAGCAAGCATGGGTTGCTGAAGACCTACTCTACCCCGGAATCTTCACGGGTTCATACAGCTTGGTACAAATGCAGGCATCATTATGAATTCTTATGTCCCTTATATGTTTTCTCAGTTTTTTTGTTTTATTTCCAACTCTATGATTCATAATGATTTTTTCAATGCACCATAATCAGCATGTTGGAGATGCTACCAGAACAATTACCCCCAGAAACCTGGTATCATCAATTGACTTGCCTTTGCATGTGTTTCTGATGGGTGCCACCCATGGGGCAAGATACGTCCACCTTTTCTGGAACACCTTGTATCGTGACTATTTGATAGCGATTCATAAACACATGTTTGTGTTTGTTTGTTTGTTGTTTAACACCACATGCTTCAACCAAGTCAGCGTGCTTGTGATATAGTGGGAATCATACAATGAATATTAGCATAGATTTTTTGTGACCAACTTGAACAGTTGGACTTAAAAAGGCTGTATGTGTATTTTTAGTTTCCATAAAGGGCAGGCTTGCAATGGGTGGTTCGGCTGATTTTCTGCCCACATACTCTAGTGGCACAGTCTTTATTACTCACGATTGTTGGGCATGGATAGGAGAAATAAATTGTGGTTCTCATAATTCCATTCCACATTTTCCAATATTTGTGTTGGCAGATTGGTACGGAAGCCTTTTAGGGCCATTTGGTTTTTTAGTTTTTTTCGATACTATCTTGAAATTTCAAGATACTAAGTTGAAATTTCAAGATACAGAAGTTGAAATTTCAAGATACTAAGTTGAAATTTCAAGATACAGAAGTTGAAATTTCTAGATACTCTCTTGAAATTTCAAGAAACTAAGTTGAAATTTCAAGACACAGAAGTTGAAATTTGTAGATACTATCTTGAAATTTCAAGAAACAAAGTTGAAATTTCAAGATACAGAAGTTGAAATTTGTAGATACTATCTTGAAATTTCAAGATACAGCAGTTGAAATTTCAAGATATTAAGTTGAAATTTCAAGATACCAAGTTGAAATTT
The DNA here is from genome assembly GCF_023055435.1 of Haliotis rufescens. NCBI lineage: Eukaryota > Metazoa > Mollusca > Gastropoda > Lepetellida > Haliotidae > Haliotis > Haliotis rufescens. Next base: position 1,428,611 of record NW_025963846.1, on the reverse strand, counting down.
CAAGATAGTATCAACCTCTGTATCTTGAAATTTCAAGAAATTTCAAGATAGTATTGACAAAAAAAACAAAAAAATGTCCCTAAATGGCTTCCATAGATTGGTGAACCACGTAAAGACAAAATTGACTTATATTCAGTACATAGCCCAGGGTACAAGAAAATTAAAGATGGGCATGTACAAGACTACTGGAAAAATAGACCAAGGCAAAATCCTAAATCATATACTCTCATATTTTTAGATCTGAACTTATTTCTCAAACAAATTGGCTGAAAAATGCATTAAGTACAATTCAAGTAACTTTTGAATTTTGTTAGAATCATGCAATTTAAAAAATATCCTGATGAATAATGAAGCCCTATAACTGTTTCCTACAAATCCATCAACTCCTGAAGCGATACAAGAAAACACATCAAATATATTCTTCCATTACCGAGGCATGTTCATTCAGATCTTCAGCAACCCATGCTTGCCGTAAAAGGTGACTATGCTTGTCGTAAGAGGCGACTAACGGGATCGGGTGGTCAGGCTCGCTGACTTGGTTGATGCATGTCATCATCCCCCAGTTGCGTAGATCGATGCTCATGGTGTCAATCACTGGATTGTCTGGTCCAGACTTGATTATTTACAGACCGCCGCATATAGCTGGAATATTTCTGAGGGCAGGGTTAAACAACAAACAAAACAAAAACATTCAGACCCTACAACCTCTGTGTGAACAAAAAGACTGAATATGGAATTATATAAATATAGAAAAGTAAAAACTACCCATATAATATTGGATGCTGATATTATGCTTCATCCAATTCCAGTGAAGCTGCTGCTTTCCCTATGCATCATTACAGAACGTTATTTCAAACATCTCTTAAAGTTGAAGTTTATCCTGAATTTTCAATTTCCTATGATGCTAATGCTCATATAAATCTTCATGCTTAATTGCCTTTAATATATAGTCATCTGGTGTTGGTTATGATTTCATTAAGTCACAGAGATAGAAATCGTTTTGCAAAAGTACTGTCATCTGCCTGGCAAATAACCAATTCTAGACTGATGCCATTTTTGCCCTTTTCACTCATTTAAAAAATATGAGAAGTATGATTCATAGATAAAAAATAGTTTCAGAATCCTTCCAAGAAACTTTCAAGATCGGGAAGATGCAATTATCAGTTTCTGACATTGATGTTCTTACGTTTTACTGCATGCATGGTTTAAAATGGAGATCATCATCTTGAAGAATTAAAATTTCCAACTATTAACTGGGGATGGAAGCAATTTTTATATAATTTCTTTAATTTCAAAAGAGAAACTTCATCAATGCGTGGTTCTCAAAGTTTCATTAATATTTTCAGCAATAAAAACACTCTCTGTATCCATGACTTTTTTGTCAGAAGTTTAGATCTAGAATTACCATATATTTGTGTATTTTCTGATTGAAAAATATTATCTACTCTCTCATATTATAATATTTGTTTATGATCGTATAGTTTGTTTGATTCAAAACTAAACACACACTCTCATTTATAACAGCTCTGCCATCAATCATGGCATTACCATTTTTTGTATACACAGATTTCCCCAAGCTTCACACAGGGATATATCTCAAGCTCCTCACAGCGTTATCCTGTAGGTGGAGCTCTCTATACTATCGCTGCCACCAGTGAAAGATCCCCACTGATAGGTGGCTACAACCATGCTTGGAGTTGAACTCGCAGCTGACTGACCGTTATATTTACAAACAAGTGATGCCGGTTGTGACGCCGGATACTCATACCACAGCTAAATTATGTTATATGTTTGTCAATTTGAATTTCTATTTCATTTCAACTAACGTGTAATTGGTATAGTAAGAATTTAAAGGGGAAGTTTAAAGGGGTGATTTAAAAAAGAATTTCCGTTAGTCTGCAATCTCGAACCCATCTGATGAAACAAACAATAAGGTAAATTAATCTGGGAAATATGGTCAGTGGTAAACCTTTTCAAAATTAGCTGGGATAACATCCCCAAAGACATAAACAAAAGTATAAACGTTACTACATTTTGGGTTAGAGGGCAAATTTCAAGTTCCTTGTAACGGCCGCATCCACACTGGTGGCAGCAATGTGTTAAAGAGGAAGTGGAAGTCCCCTCAAAGAGACTGGTCTGAGGCTGTGCTTGCATTGCATCACGTTTTATATATCTAGAGTCTAATTTGTTTATCAATCTATTGATGATTTTGTTTTATGCAACAGCCATCTGCAAATTTCTCTTTGGCTTAATGTTAAACACCTGAATGTAAGTAAGTATTTGTAAGTTCGTGTTTCACTGACACACAGAACTCTGATAAGGATATTACCAGGAAATCTGATGAATACACAATGCCATTTAGAAAGTGGTCAAATGTAACAAATGTTATATTTGGGATAACGCTTTCTTAGTAAAGTACAGATTCTCGTCCTTTTTTGGGTTGAGTCCCATCCGAGATTCGAACCCACACTTGCCAGAGTGAGGCACCTAATCGCCAGCACACAAAGTCAGCGATCTAACCCACTCAGCCACGAGGCTTCCACAAATCTAGACTACCAGTTGTCGGACTTTCATTTTTTGTGGAAGCCTCGGTGGCTGCGTGGGTTAGATCGCTGACTTTGTGAGCTGGCGATTAGGTGCCTCACTCTGGCAAGTGTGGGTTCGAATCCCGGATGGGACTCAACCCAAAAAAGTACGAGAATCTGTACTTTACTAAGAAAGCGTTATCCCAAATATAACATTTGTTACAGGAAATCTGATATTGCATCCTTGACCAAAAAAAACTCATTCATGGAATCAAAATGAAACCAGGAAGTCATTTTTGTTAAACAAACAATTTTATGATTCACTTAAAGGGCAAGTTCACACGGAAATGAACCTATTTTTCTTGTACTTTTTCCACATTAAAAGTGTTAACCTAGAAGTGTCATAGACAAAAATATAAAAATAACACAATTAATTAACATATTTTTTGCATTAAAACGATTTATATTTTTCACATTTACCAAGTGTTCTATTTCCACAACAAAAACACCATGGCTTATGCCCCTTGCAATATGACGTCATTGGTGCCAATTGATAAACATTATGACGTCATCATGCTTTGTTAGAGCCGCTTCACGTGGTGTAGGTCCAGGTGTGTGATTTTAGCGTCTCAGATGCCAGCCAGCATAGTGTTATGCTGAGTCACCACTGCGCCGGAGTGTGTCGTAGGCCATGTTGTTTTACTGCAAACTGATACTTGATATCTTTTGCGTTGAGAATAGACAGGGACCCAGTTGAATTGGCACCAATTACGTCATAATCTAAGGGGGATAACTCAGGCCTGTTTAGCTCGAAAAACGAAGGCCTCATAACAGCATATCATTTTCACACTATTGTGAGCTTCCTACGTTCACTGTGAAAAAAATGAGTGTATATTTTCAAACACAGATACTAATTAATTCTAAAATTGCGTTTTGTTTAGAAAAAGAAAGAAAGTGATTTTTGCGTGTACACTTCCCCTTTAATATAATTAAAGAGTTCTTTTCCCTTTCAAAGTACCAAAGTAAAGAATATCCCAGACTCTTCCATTTCTATTGGTGATCCTTTTTTCATCACTCTCAAGGGTGGATCCAAATTTTTTAAATGGAGTGGTCCAAAATATCAAAATCCTCTCTCAGTCAAATTTACTGCTATATTTGGTTTTCAAAGGGGGACACCCTCCTTTGGATCCGCCTATGGCTGCTGTCCTTCATCTCCTCCTGGAAATAAAATATCAAAACATATTTTTGTTTTGTTACAGCTGACTTTCATGAAGACTTCAATCACTTGTTCCAAGTTTCTGAATCCCCAAACCAGGCTTGCATTTGTATGCTATTTCAACATCACAGGAACTTTCTACCCATAAGTCCTTTCTTAACCCTGCAGGCCTGGTATGTCACCTATCATCAGATGAAGCTGACAGTGATAGAAATAAATACAAATGCAGTGTCTTGAATCTGTTGGTGTTCTTTCCACTATCCTATATTTTCATCAATAAGACTTGTTCACCTTTGCTCTGGGGCCTCCGGGGCGGTCGGGTGGATAAAGCGTTCGCTCGTCACACCGACGACCCTGGTTCGATTCCCGACATGGGTACAATGTGTGAAGCCCATTTCTGGTGTCCCCCATCGTGATATTCCTGGAATATTGCTAAAAAAACATACTCTCTCACCTTGGTGCCCCCAGTGTCATGGCCCTGAGTTATACAGTCCTCAATTCAAGGAATAGGATGAGCTGAGCCCAATGATAGTGCTTAAAAGATTCGGGATGTTTGAAATTTCAAACAGTGTTAAAAGTATTGCAGATGCAGACCTTTTGTCTTCAGCATCTGTCACATCCACAGAAGACAAGTAATGCAAACAATATTGAAGGAAGTTTTACAATGAACACTTTTTATGACCAGATAGTGTAATAACAGTATTAACTTGGTGTTGACATGGTATTTCCAGTCATACATGCTCAATGTAATATCTTTGCCTGAGGAAAAAACTTGAAACTCAATGGAGGCTCACCCCCTCCACACAGCTGTATTTAAAAAAAGATGAACGCTAAACACAAGAAAATAGATAAATATGCTTGTTTGGGGTGTGTGATCCCTCTCCCAAGGAGCCGACCCTTGGATGTACAGATAGGATCAGAGAGATCAGTTTATTAAGATTGTGGGCTTGAAATAGAGGAAATAATTCCTGGAAGCTGCCAGCAGCTGTTTTAGATTAACATTTGGACTACCATTCATTGTCCATCAAGCCTGGAGGCTTTGTCTTTATTGTTAGCAATACATGTGTAGATTCTCTGAATGTTACTGAATGGAATGGCCTTTTGCCTCAGTCAAATATGCATTGTTTTGTTTTGTTTGATTATCAGGTGAAATATTGTTTTCATTTATTTGTTCACTCCATCTTTGAGAAGGTTCTTGAGGTTATTGTCAGGAATAGGGTCTGGGTTGGGTGCCCAGTGAATTGGGCAGCCTTTGTCCGTCTATGTTTGGCGAAGTGTCGGCTGCGTGTGCTGTCTGACTGTATTCAGACTGACTGTAATCACTCTCACCCACTTAACCACTCAACTACCCAATGAGTTTGCATCTCCAATTCATCCTGAGCATCTGGTCTTCAGCAACCAATACTTGTCGTAAGAGGCGACTAACGGGATCAGGAGGTCAGGTTCGCCGACTTGGATGATGCATGTCATCGTTGGTTAGTTGGTTTATTGTTTTACGCCGCACTCAGCAAGATTCCAGCTATATGACGGCGGTCTGTAAATAATCGAGTCTGGACCAGACAATCCAATGATAGATATCATGAGCATTGATCCACGCAATTGGGATCGATGACATGCTCAGCCAAGTCAGAGAGCCTGACCACCGGATCCCATTAGTCGCCTATTACAACAAGCACAGTCGCCTTTTACGGCAAGCATGGGTTGCTGAAGAGCTATTCTACCCCGGATCTTCATGGGTCACATGTCATTGTATCCCAAATGCATAGACCAATGCTCGTGATGTTAATCACTGGATTATCTTGTCAAGACGTGTTCATTAACAGACTGCCATCATATACATGGAATCACTTGCCCACCTACCAAAACATTTGTTTCTCAGATCAATGTGCCATTCTCCTTGTCCCTGCAGGGATATTGCTGGCGTAAAGGTCAGTACAAACTAAACACAATAGCCCACACATATTCACAAATTTAAGTTGCTTTCCATTCAGAACAAGTACACCCAATTAGGTCTGTCTCGTACAAAATAATTTCCTCTATGTACGGTTTTATCATTATGATTTGAAAAATAACCTACGACATTTGTCTTTACAAAAAGCAATTATGCCGCATATTTACCCCCCCCCCCCCATTAATGAGATGATTGCCTTCCATAAGCACCAAAATGTCTAAGACAATAACAGGAATTACTTCATTTGGAGTTACAAGCCCGTGTAATGTATAAGCATGCATCATCTCTTTGACCGTATTGACTTTCAGGATGCACCTCATTAGCTGTGTTATCCTTTATTTGACCCTCAGGATGATCATAAGGATCAAGTGACTGGCGAATAGACTCCTGAAACATACAAGTGGGCGTTATCTCGGACTGTTTATTGACCAGCAATAGGCACCACATAGGTTCCATTATCATTCATTGAACTTGGTGAAATGAACGTGATATGACTGTACCCAGATAATGGCTACGATAAGCTTCTGTTTATTCTTGGTCTGACAGGCTCGTTATGCTGTAGGAGTGCCCCTGTGGTCTAGTGGATAGAGCATCTGCCCTGAGAGTGGGAGGTTGATGGTTCGATCCCTTGGCTGCATCATACCAAAAGATGTTCAAATATGGTACTTGTTGTTTCCCTGGTGGCGCTTGGCATTAAGGGAATGAGACAAGGATTGATCACCTCAGAGTCGGTAAACTGTGTGTCTGAGTGGGGTGTGCATTTTAGACAGTGTCATGGTATTTCAGTGGGCTAGCTCTATAAAACTGGTGTTTTACAGACACAGGCACACACAGACACGCACACATGTACACACACATGCATGCACACACAAACCCATCATTGTCTTGGCACTTGTCAGACCGCCTCCGTGGTGTAGTGGAAGAGCGTCCGCCCGGACAGTGGAAGGTCCGGGGTTTGATCCCCAGCTGCGTTATACCTAAAAACGGTAACAGATAGTATTTGTAATACCCTGTCCCGCGCTCGGCATTAAGGGGCTCAAACTAAGGACTGGTTGGCTCGGAGTCAGTGTACTGTGTTTAGTAGGGTATTCATGTTAAACTGCGGCATGGTTTCTCAGTAGGCTGACACTATAAAATCTAACAAAGGTTGAACTTTAGTCAAGGCATATCCAGGATTGATATAAGGTCACAAATGATTTCACAGATTACAGTGTTTTACAAACACCCCAAGTATCATATTTGACGTAATAAGCGCCACACCCTAATAAGTGCCCACGGCAATATTTGTTAATATATTGGCTAGTGAACAATTCCAATTTGCACCCCTTCCGATTGATCAATGTACACAAGACTTATTTATAATACGTGTGTTATATGCATCCTTAATTATGGGCAATTAAATTCTGGAAAAATATATCTGCGTATGTATACATTTCAGGCTGTCAGCATAAACCACGAAATTTATGATCTTTCAACTGTTGTTTTTCACCAAAATAATATTCTAATAAGAGCCCCCTATTTCTAATTTTGAGAGCGCCCTGGGTGCTTATTATGTCGAATACAGTAAATGAAAATACATTCAAAGTTGTAACTGACGATATCAAGTAACCTTTATTCACAGACTGATGCATCAACCAGGTTGGTTCTCTCAAGGTGATTTTCAGACAAGCTAGAGACTTCCATGAAGCATAACTATGGACAAATGCACCAAAAATGGGTCTGTGATTATTGTAAATACGAAAAAAACAGTCACTCAGTGATCTTATCTGTTTCATGTTTCTTTCAAAGTCAAAGTCAGTCATCAGTTGAGACAAGAGTCAATTTGACACACGTAAATATTTAAGGTCATTATCCCAGGCAAAGGTATATTTACTATGGAGAGTTGCCACTCCAGCTGCCAGGATTGTCTGGTCTTGTGATCTCATTTGCCCTGATTATCATCCTTGGTTTGTATGTATAGGAAATTACTTTGTTACGTGTCGATTCCCAAATTGAAACGATATGTTAACCCAGAAATCTGTCATAAAAGAATTTAGTGTGTAACCAACAAACAACCAACAAATGGTATACAATCAACAATTGTATTATAAATCAATACAAATTGCTGCACAGCAACTACAATGGCAGTACGCGATAGTGTGGTAGTACAATTTTCAATGGCAGAATAAAATTTTAAAGCAGTGGAAATGACAATGACAAGAATAATAACCACCTCGCCGCAACAGTTGTCAAGCTTCCGAGATAGGCTTGGCTGAACACCAGGGGGAAAAGTGATCTTCACATGAAAGCTGGTTCTTGAAGGAAAAAAATAAGATGAGACAGGGATGCGCCACTCCACGTAAATAGCCTAACCAGCTTCCAGTACTTTCTACACAGTGCCAGACTGGTCCAGTGTCACTTGAACATCACAGAATATTCCACATGTTTCTATAACACTTGACATCCATCCATGCTATTCCAGAAGTTTACATATAATTCGATCATCTAGATATAATAACTTCCTCACCACTGCTTATATTAAATAGTACAACATTCCCGACAACTAATCATTGTCCAAATACAATGCAATGAACTTCTACTGAATCTCAACAGAAACAATGTAATTCACTGAAATGTAACAATGTTTATAACAAATACGCTTATAACGAACTGACACAAATAACAAATTGGTGTATTTGCTCCTGGCCATTTGCTGTATATTAAACTCCTGACTAACCTGGTCGAATTCAACCAAGATTATATTTTTTAACGCCGATGAAACTGGTTTGTTTTATAGACTTGTACCCCAGTGTCTGATGTCTGACAGTGGAAATGCTTGTAACGAACTACGATTATAATGAACTAAAATTTGAGTTGTTTATAACCATAGTTTACTGTATTCCATACCTAGGGTTTGGATTCTGTGTTAGAATAGGCCACAGGGCCCCGATTCAAAAAGCGCTTGTAGTGCTACAATCTCACCTCACCTCACCTCACCTCACCTCACCTCACCTCACCTCACCTCACCTCACCTCACCTCACCTCACCTCACCTCACCAAATTTCCATTCTGTTGTGATGAGAGTACAAAATTTTGACCAAAAGCAATGACGCTTTAAAATCAAATGCGTATAAACTTAAACACAACACGAGCACTGTGATACACTTTGTAAACACAGCTCTTTCATCATTTCAAGAATAATTCCCGGCCGACTATTTGTCCTAACCATTCAAATTACATTGTATTATAAATTGATTTGTTTCAAACAATGAGCAGAATGGCATTGTTCTTGCTAATCACAGGTTACCATTGGGACAAATCCTGTTTTTCATCTCTCATGAAAAGCAGAGGCCCTACAGAGGCAAAGAATAATGTCAAATTGCTCTGTTGTAACAAACCGCAAAGTAACATGACCTTTGTAGCATCAAAAGAGGGCGTCAGTCAGGACATGCTGGAGGCATGTGGACGGTAGTCCCAATGTAATACTGTTGAGGATGCTGATTCCTGGCAAGATTGCTGAACAGATAGTGGAAACACTCTTTGCCTGCCAAGTCGGCCTGCTCCATTGATTAAACTTTCTCGTTCATTGCAGCGAAAAATCTTACAGCCGTAAAATGTAATAAGTGCCCCTTGACTGTGATTGGGTTTTGCATAGGGACATTAGAGACGTGAGAGGGATCACGCTTAACACCTTCATTTCTGAATTATTCCTTCTATCAAAAGTCGTAATGAAATTTGGACGGCCATTGTTAGTTTATTTCCTGATAATGGCAAAATCGACAGCATGGCTGCCACTTGAACATCACTTTGTGGGTTTTTTTTTCCAAAACTGTTGTGAGTTGAATCTTTAACATGAAGGATACCCGCAAAAATTACACTTTAAAAGTGATTCCAAACAGTAATACCGCTTAAGGTTCAGTTACGTGCAGATGAAGCAGTTTGTAGATAATCTTCATATTGATGATGCCGATTTAGCCAAACTTTGCCGATTAGAACACGGGCTTGGAAGTCATAAAGGTCTGCCGAATCAATGATGTTGATGGTTTGTTTGGGTGCATCAGTTACGTTCCAAGTGCCAGAACACACAACGCGATCATGAAAATAGCTCATTGTGCCTGAGCAGTCATTGTCTAAAAATAGTCCCCTTCTTATGAGTCGTAAATGAGAGAGCTGATGACAGATAGAAATTGAGCATCTCGCCTTTAGTTTTCCAGTTGAGCTGTTCTCGCAATGGGCCGAGATTTAAATTGACAGTGATGTTCTCAAAGCTAATGAAAGACAATCTTCTCAATGTTTGATCTGCGATCTGTGTGTTTTTTTCGCAAGTGATTACACTTTGGGGAACAACCGATAATACCCAAACTGGTCAGGACTGTTTACTTGTAATAATCGCTGGTCGTTTTATAGCATGCAAGTCGAAGGAGCATCGCACCATGCTTGAATCGTGTCATTTGAAGGGAAAATAAAATGTAAGAGCTTTATCCCAGATAGGCAAATTACAGAACCTGGGGATTGGGACTGATATAAAAACTGAAGAGGTTAACCAATTTTGTGGTTTTGTCATTGGGAGTTTATTGCCTGAGATTGTTAGGATGTCTTGTACTTGATCCACAGACAAGTTTATGACACTGTTTTGGGTGAAATGTATGTAAAATTGCCAAGCTTCCATGGGTGAGTACTTGTCACTCAGTACTCAATGGTAATCATACAATTATGTTTGCAACTTTAAGTGTCATCCTTTTTCATAGATGACTAGTTTTATGACCGTATTGTCATTATAGCTTTAAGTATGTAACCATGGTAACTGACACTTCCTGGATAGTTTGATGTTAAGATCAGAAATGTTACACATTAAAATACATTTGGGTTGGGATGATTTTTTTTATTCTAGCTTTTGTTGTTAAAGATGTCATTTTTGCCTCTGTCAAGGCCATTTATTCATTTATCAATGTATGTTTTTGTATATTGAGATTGTCATATGAAATATGTTAAGGGTCTGTGTGCTTATTTTGTTTTTTGAACATTTAACCTCTTACTTTATGATTCCCAGCGGCATTTCCTGTTATGTTTGTTTGTTTGTTTGTTCGTTTGTTGTTTAATGCCGCACTTAGTAATATTCTGTCTATATGACGACGTTCTTAAATTAAATCAAGTCTGGACCATGCAGACAATCCAGTGACTGACATCATGAGCATCGATCCTCGCAATTGGGATACAATGACATTCATCAACCCAGTCAGTGAGCCTGACCACCCGATCCCAAAAGTCGCCTCTTACGACAAGCATGGTTGCTGAAGACCTAGGCTACCCCGGATCTTGATTTCATGGTTTCCTGACTGGTTATTTTAAGGAAAACGGAAGTAATTTGACTAAATACTGCATAATCTGATTTGTAAAACATTCTGAAAGTAAAAACAAATCGTTATAAATCGTAATCGTTATTGCCAGTACATTCGTAAGGCACATACCGTGTTCAACATATTGCCTTACGAATGTACTGGGAACAACGATTAACTTTAAGAATGCACTGAATTAAATTTCCATACAGCATATTTGTGTTGTATTTATTTTCATTTATTTGATTATTTATTTTAACTTTCAGACTGTATTATATTTACGAAGAATACGGTATATATAAAACGATTCAGAATTTGACCTATAAACTGCAAGTTTCTTCAACTGTATATGATGCTTGCGCAATTCCAGGGCTTGCTGAAAATAAACATCTACTTGCTGTGGGTATGTTGCAAACAGGAATGATGCAAAACCAAGTTGTCAGACATTTTCTTGTTTATCGTAACACAGTATCTCTTTGGAGACTTAATCTATGGCATTCGTGACCAACTTGTGTTATTCCGGTACAAGCCAATTAGCGACTCGTGCCCCTTATGGCCATTTTTGCGACCGGGTTCCGTCTTAGCGCAAATGGGCATACCTAAAACAATTGTCAACTAGTTGCGTAATGGTTCACATATATTTCCCCATATATTATATATATTTTAGATACAATTTAAAGCACATCAGGACATGCGGAATTATACAGTATGATTGACCACATTTAACTGTGTCTTGGGTATATTTTTAGATGTAAGACATATGTTAATTCAAAAAATGTTTCAGAGGGATTCTTTGACGAAGAACTTGAAATTATACGCGCATACTGATTGGTTTGTCATATTTTCGCACATAACATTCATCGGTAGGGGACGAGTCTTCTTGCAGGTTACGGAAAGGGGCGAGTGGTGACGAATGAATCTATGGCAGGGCTTCATTCAAGACTTGCCACAGGCTTTGTCCACATGTGATGTCACAACAAGACAACCATATTCGGTTGGTGCATTTACGGAGTTTATACCAAACTGACACATAAACAGCTTGGACAATTCCTGGATTGAGCTCAATTTGTGGCCGAACTGTACACAACCGGTTGAGGGAGCACAACACCCAGTCCTGACATCCTGTGATATTCCCAGTGTTGCTTCCACGTCACCATCAGGCATGCCTAGCTTGGTGTAGACAGCATCTGATGTTCAGCAGGCAAGACTGGGACACTATATTGTTCACAGTGAGTGAGTGAGTGAGTTGGGTTTAACGCCGCTTTTAACAGTATTCCAGTCATATCACGACGTGTCAGCTTAATGTGGGAGGCAACCCCGAAGTGATGCAGGTCTCAGACGTTTACCACTTCGGTGAAACCCACAAGCACGGGTATGGTGCTGACAAACCTAGAAACATAATCGGGGCGAACCGGGATTCGAAACCACAAGGTTTCTGGCGTGCCCAAGAGATGCAACTCTGCACAGCAAATCGCGGCGCCTTAGACGATTGGGCCACCCGTGCCCCCATATTGTTCTCAGAGGAGTCCAGGTTTGGTGCAAGGGTCTACAGTCATTTGAGCAACACTTGTCATCAGTTTAGGGGTGGAAGTGTAATGGTATGGGGAGGCATCACAACTCAAAGGAGAACACAACTCATCATTGTTCATGGCAATTTGAATGATGAATGCTACCAGAGCGACATCGATTGAGATCATATTCTATCCTTTCTGCAAATGAAGGGACTTAACGCTCCCACGCCGGTACCTCGGCTGTATAAATGCTAATGGTGGTCACACCCGATAATGACATTGTATTGAGTTGTTCCACCACTCTTTGAGGGCATATCACTGCCTCCTGTTACCAGGTATGGGACTTGTCAATGAATTTATGATAAAACATTGATCAGATGAATGACTAAATATTATATATATAATGTTATTTTCAATAACATTAATACCACTTTATAGGAAGCACAGTTACTTATTTCTGTATAGAATACTTACTCTCTCCTGCCTCTCCTATGGACCAATCAGATTCCACCTCTCGTATCACTTGCGTTTGTTTCACACAAAATGGTGGCGCCCGGTCAGGACAATCTGATCGATAATCAAGATCTATAATGTGATCAAAACGGGTCTTACATCGCGAAATGCATCAAATCACGTGAGCACCTTGATTAAAAACATGAAAAGATTTGGAAAGTATCTGCTGACAACGAGTTGGCGGTGCACATGTTTTGCAAATCCTGCAATCGACCGAAATCTGCACGACAGTTTACGAACCTGATTTTGATTTCGGGGCGTGATTTTGATTGGACTATGCATGGACTCGTTAGTCCAGCCAAAATGTAACTCCATAATACCAGCCTAGTTCGGCAAGGGTGGAAACTGGACTTTTATAGTCAGTTAACTCACTTGCCTCGGGAAGATGTACTTTCTCCTGCTCAATGTGAGACATGAAGCTATTCTTGTAAAATATAAAGTACAAAAACTATTTAACCCAGGAATCCCTAGACATGACATCCTAGCACTTGATAAAACAAAGCTGTCTCGATGTTTCCAATTTCGCAATACATTTTCTTAGACATTGTTCATCAGACTTTTTATCTGAAGCACTTAACCATACTTGCTTTAAATAACAGCACATTTTGCAACAATCAGGTTTGTAAAAGTTGATTTTCTTTCACATTGATGTGATTATCAGTACAATGTTGAAGCAGTGCAGCTGATGGACCAGACAGAATGCCAGATTTCAAAATGTCATTGTTGGACTCTGAAAATGGACAAAAATACCAACAATTTCTTATGCATGTTTTTATGAGCTACTGATAGCTAAACAATCTGTGTGTCCTGTTCACATTAAAAAAACATGTTTCAATTTAAAGGTTTGAAGCTCTTATTTGATACCTGAAATTGTTTTAAAATTCCAAACATTTATGTTAAAGTCTTAGTTCCAATGAAATTTACAGGTATTGAATCGAATGTTTGAAACCTCTGAATTGATGAGCTGGCCACCAGATTCTCCAAATTCAATTTTTTATAAATTTTTATTATGGAAATGTAAAATTGTAAATTAGACCACCACATTATATTTTTCAAATGTCGTGAATTTTTCGTATTGTTTCATATTTGCAACTACAATAGGATTTCTCCCTTAATACATACAATAAAATGTCAATCTGTGAAAATTTATATCCCAAGGACTAACTACTTGTAGTGGATACTCAGAAATAACATAAAATTTCCAAATTGTATAAGATATTAGTTTCCAGTAATAGTTATTAAGAAACAAATGATAAGTGGGATTTGTTTATCGTTCAATGAGACACTTCAAGGAGAAATAACCATGAAGGCAGCAGTCGATAAACAACGATCACAAGTCGTTTATATCTTATGTGAGATTTCAACATTCTGTATAGCCTCTTTAAGGATGTTGATAATATGCACTAGCTTTAAAAATAGTTCCCTTAATTTTAATAATAATGACTCCCTGAATAGAATCCAAACTCAGAAATGTCAGACAAGTCCATTTTATGACCAGGTGGGTTAAGTTTGGTATTTCCCGCATGTTCTAGCAATCCTCATGTTGAATATCTGTACCTCTTCTCCTAATACCGATTGTCATATCCCTCCTTCATTTGGTGGGGGGCACGGGTGGCCCAGTCGTCTAAGGCTCCGCGATTCGCTGTGCAGAGTTGCGTCCCTAAGGCACGCCAGAAACCTATGATTGTGGGTTCGAATCCCGGTTCACCCCGATTATGTTTCTAGGTTTGTCAGCACCATACCCGTGCTCGTGGGTTTCACCGAAGTGGTAAACGTCTGAGACCTGCATCACTTCGTGCTTTCCTCCCACATTAAGCTGACACGCCGTGATATGACTGGAATACTGTTAAAAGCGGTGTTAAACCCAACTCACTCACTCACTCATACACAAACAATGAATGAAATCATGCAAGTCACAACTGTATGATAAGCAGAATCAATAAGATTGACAGAAATAATGGTCAACAGAGATTAACCGACCCTACTTGAAAGTGTCAACATCAGGACTGACACTCTTTGCACTTGTGTGGTGCTATTACATAAATGTTGTCTCATAAATGTTTGTCGTCATCTTGGTATAATGATCCCCAACATTTTCACTGGTATGAATGAATGAATATGGTTTTACGCCGCTTTTATCAATATTCCAGCAATATCACGGCGGGGGACACCAGAAATGGGCTTCACACATTGTACCCATGTCGGGAATCGAACCCAGGTCTTCGGCGTGACGAGCGAACGCTTTAACCACTAGGCTACCCGACCGCCCCTTCACTGGTATGAATCTGTTTACAGTGTTGCATCTGTCCAACTTAGACACCTGCTCACATTATCAGAAGTTGCTGTTGTCAAAATAGAAACTAAGCGATGAAATTATCATCTGGGTTTCTGAGTCACGTGTCTGTATTGTACTGCAGAAGATCAGACAGCCAGACCAGAAGATTGTAACAAAATACTAATTGTATTTTGGGAGGGTTGCCAGCTTTGAACTTAAACAGGCCTAAAAGTTGAAGCTGTGAGCAGCAGTAATTATTGTTTGCTTCTGTTTGAAATTAGGATGACTTGGGACTTCAGATGAACCAATTTAGAACTGGGAATTGAAATTTAAAATTTAGAACTGAGAATAGAAATATAAAAACTGAGACATAAAAATTGGATTTATGAGAAACGGAAGGACAGTTCATAAAAAAGAATCATGTATTTGGATTGTTGTTTTGATGGTTTTACCAGTGCTTTGTGAAGATATTTAAAATCGATGTAATCCCTTGATCATTGCCATTAATCAGACATGTCAGTTGGGTACACTTCCATTTAAACTGCAATGGTGATGCTGGAATAGAAGCTTGCCCCAGTATCTGATGCTTATAAAAAAAACCTTCTTAATTGGCAGTAGGGTAGGGTAATGACTTCTGAGAATCAACAGAACCTGATTGTGTGATCATGTGGAAGAACAGTTCATTGTCACTTGTGACCAGAGGCCATCAGTTGCCTTGTGCCCTAATCACAATTCGCTGTCCAGAGTTGTGTCCCTTTGGCAGTATCCTACGATCAAGGGCAAATCTCTGATTTGCCTTGATTATGATTCTTGTATTTTTTAGAGCTACGAGCTCGTATAACTGTGCTTGTGGATTTCAAATGATAAACGTCTAAGATGAGCAGGAGACACCATTTGCTTGTTTGTTGTTTAACGCTCCACTCAGCAATATTCCAGCTAAATGATGGCGGTCTGTAAATAATCGAGTCTGGACCAGACAATCCAGTGATTGTCATCATGAGCATCGAACCACGCAATTGGGATATGAAAGACATGCATCAACCAAGTCAGAGAGCCTGACCACCTGATCCCGTTAGTCGCCTCTTAAAGGGGCACTGATCTAACGCAATTCCCCGGGACTGGTTGTTGCCTTTGTTATTGTTTTTTCCCAGTGAATACCCGGATGTATAGCAGAAATCTAGACTAGTTCGCGACCTCTGCTGCGCCATTCGTAAGCGCATTAGTCACTTTTATGGGTAGTAATAAGGGCGTATGGTCACATTGATCAACAAAATGAAATACAGTTTTCGAGATAATAAGGAAATGTAGGTATCTTTGTGAGTAGCATCGGTAATGGTGACGAAGTTTTGATAAGTCACTTGCTTGGTAATTTTGCGATTTTCGTTTACACTATTTTGACTTGCAACACAAAGTATATATTTCACCTGAGCATATGCTTTTTTTATAGTGTGTATATTTTTTTACTGTCAAATGTGTAACAAATTTATTAAACGTCTAAATATTCAGTTATTTTACAAAGTGACTGAAAAACATTTCCATCTGTATTATTATGACAACGAATTCCAAACATTTTGATGTTTAATGTCATCACCAAGAGACTGAAAATGTAACGTTGAAAAGTACATTTCTAAGTTGTTTGGCTTTTAATCCTACATAATAATCTGTTGTGATGTTTGTAGGCCCTTTTGATGGTCTTGATCAATCTGGACAGATTTTTTAGTCAAAATGACTGAAATATTTACACATTTTATAAATTGCCTGAGAGAATCACATTTTACAAATTGACGGTAATATATACACGCTTACAAAGGAAAAGACCTGTGACAACAACGTCTATCGCGCATTGAAGAATTTCCCAACCAAGACGTAGAGAAACAAGAACGAATCGGTTCAAATGAAGGAAAACAAAATGCAGATATCATAATTACAACCTACCAAATTTATGTGTATAAGTTTTAGGCAGCTTCCTTGTTCGAGGAATGTATCCGTGAATATCCACACAAAGGAACAATATCCCACTCGTCTGCAGCTGTACAAAGAAACTTATTCGATGTCATGTGTCTTAGTAACAATCAAATATCTTAAAAGATATATATCGTTTCGGGATATTATAACCCGTGTTCGTTTCTCAACTGATCGCTTGGATTGTTTCAGGTGTTTTACATAGGTGTCAAGTCTCAATGGTCGGCTGAGAAAGCCCACGTGACAGCTATTTTCATAGCGTCCACGGTTCCTAAAAATTCCATTGAGTGATAGATAACAATGATCAATCAATCAACGTATTATCAGTTAACCCTTTGAACAAAGTATGTTGTTTTTATATCGGCACTTCGCGCCATGATATGCGTGTATTCCCTTTGTTTTAGTAAACCTAGACATGTAAACACTCACTCTTGACATATCCACTGTGCAAGATAACAGTGATTAATCAATCAACGTATTTTCTGTTAATCCTTTGATGACTAGGAACGATCCGTTGATTAACAAAAAAAGGAAATCAACTGATCATTCATCTCTTGCTGGGCTGCCACGTGCATATTACATAACACACATTTCACCTCATTTTAAACCTGGATTGAGATTGAATAATTACCCCAGACACAATAAATGCCAAATGGGAATCTTTGTCAGGTAATGTAAGTGGTGCTACCACTAATTGTACCTGTAATAAATTCATTAACTGAGCATCAAGTGAATGACGACAAATACACAAGTGTAGGGTTATACGAGAAAACGTGGATGACAACAAGGGAGTAGTAATCGTATTATCGACGCAAGCCGAAATCCGAAAATGCTTTCACTGCATGGATACTGTTTTTAGTATTAAACTATAACCATCTGGGGTATTTCCAAATGACGACATCGGATGAGCTCCCTTGTTCTTTTTTGTCTGTTTGTTTAGGCTGAAGAAATGAATTAACATGCGCCCTTTGTCGAAATCTTTATAGATCACAGTTAACCAATCAGTGTTCAAAAATGCGTAAAACAAATATTGCCTCCAGCCTCCAAGTTTATTTAGCTGTCCTTGCAGACGGTACCCCAGTCTCTGGTCACGCTCAGTTGCGTTGCGTATCATCCGGGTACTCACGGGGGAAAAACAATAACAAAGGCAACAACCAGTCCGTTAGATCAGTGCCCCTTTAAATTACGACATGCATAGTCACCTTTCACGGCAAGCATGGGTTGCTGAAGACCTACTCCAACCCGGGTCTTCACGGGTCTCAGGAAACTCCATGAATGCACCATGAATGGGATACACCCAATGTTCCCGTGTCGGGAATTGAACCTGGGTCTTCAGCATAACTCCATCCCTCTTCTCACTGCAATCCCTCTTCTGGCTCTTTAGAACATGAATAGGTTTCTTCCACTGTAACTATGAACTGTAAAAAAGGTGTGTTTATTTTATTGACAAGCATCACTTTAAACCGCTATCCCTGCCACTTCCTTCTGATTTTTGTTTTTGTGTGACCAAAAAATCGGTTTTTACATTTCAAGATTAGATAAGGAGCCCAGACTTGTCACACTGAATACATCATGTTTCATTCAGACAAAGAAAAAATGCTATTTTAGACATTCACAATCTTTTTTTATGTCCTAAAAAGTTAGTGTGTGCATCGGAGTGTCAACTTGTGTTCAAAGTGTTTGTCCTATAGATTTCCGTCAACTGTTCAATATAAAAGTTGGGAAAAACAACCTTTCCTTCACAGTGCACCACCAAGCATGAATATTTGTAGTTTAAGAGCGAGATTAATCTGTTTGATGTTTCATGAGCAAGCCTAGTGTTTACAGGAATGAAGTGTTTATTGATGAAGATAGGGAGAAGCTTTGACATCACTTTTTAGCGTAGGACTTTCTGCAGCAGTATCTCACTCACCTCAGTCTTAAAAAGAGACAAATGCATTATTTCAGATGGGTGTGAGTACACAATGGACTTTTACCAGCATTTTATAGGACACGAAATGCTATAAAATGATTGTGTCAATTACCCATGAACCCCTTGGGGATTCCAGGTTAGAATTGGTCCCCAGAAACCGACGCTTGTCGTGAGAGGCGACTAAATGGATCGGGGGTCAGGCTCAGTGACTGAGTTGCATGGATCATTGTTCACAATATCAATCACTGGATTGGCTGGCTTGATTGTTTTCAGGATGCCATCATATAGTTGGAATATTGCTGAGTGTGGACTTAAACAGCAAACAAGCAAACAATTATCCAAAAGATATGTGGTTAAATACTAACAGCTCACATGGAGATGTTGTTCTTGTCCCCTCTCTTTCATATCTGCAGTATTTTCTTTACTTATGTACTTGTAAAACTCTTCTTCTTCTCTACCAGCTCACAAACTATTTGGGGGCACGGGTGGCCCAGTCGTCTAAGGCGCCACGATTCGCTGTGCAGAGTTGCGTCCCTTGGGCATGCCAGAAACCTATGATTGTGGGTTCAAATCCCAGTTCGCCCCAATTATGTTTCTAGGTTTGTCAGCACCATACCCGTGCTTGTGGGTTTCACCGAAGCGGAAAACGTCTGAGACCTGCATCACCTCGGGCTTTCCTCCCACATTAAGCTGACACGCCATGATGTAACTTGAATACTGTTAAAAGCGGCGTTAAACCCAACTCACTCAAACACCCATAGACAACCCTACTAAAAACTACACGCTCCTTCTCTCGCCTCCCTCTCACTTTCTACATCTTCTCCCTCTTATCTTAAAACTTCTCAGTCCTCCTCCTCCCCTTCTATGCCTTTTCAATTCCCGACATGGGTACAATGTGTGAAGCCCATTTCTGGTGTCCCCCGCCGTGATATTGCTGGAGTATTGCTAAAAGCGGCGCAAAACCAAACTCACTCATTCACCTATCTTTCATAAACAAACACACCTCTCATAACTTGTGAAATGTACCCACTAAAAGAATATATATTGGTACAAATCCAGTTGACCTGTATTTAAAAACATTAAAATGTCACAAAAAGAAATGTTTACTTTGACTTTGTGTGTCATATTGATTTAAATATAGATACTTATAAATCTATAGCTGTGGTGCATGCATGTTGCTATATAAGTGCGATAATCTTTAACGTGACATCAAACCCAATTTCACATCACCTCACCTCCATATTGAAAACCATATTATGAAACTCAATGGGTCAACATGACATCGCCAATGATATAATATTAACTAGTTTGACTTCCATCACATCAACGATGTTGTCTGCATTACATCGACAGAAGCATTTGCAGTAGGCATTACCACATAAAAAATGTGCTACATATAGATTATTATTAACATGTTTATTTTGAACCTTATCGATGATAAAAGCACGCTCAAATTAGGTTTTACAGCAATTTCTAAAACGAGGTAAATATGCCCCGGTGAGAAAATCAGTTCAGCTAGCAGTTCAGAAACTAATTCAGCTATATTGACTTGCACAAAATTCCTAAATCTTGTCATAACATGACCCTGTATTGACCCCAAATTACTTGCAAGGATAACTGGACTAGTTGTTCCCAATGTTGATGTTACGAAACATCCTGATATCAAATCACCAAGACGTGATGCCTATTTCTAAGAAACACATTTGTAAATGATGACCGCTGTTTGCAATCCCATCCCTTCCCTTTTCAGTATAAACCAATTTATTGCTGGGTATGCATGCCACTGACCGCGTAAGGTAACACAGCATTACTGGCCATGTCTGTCCATTCTATCCCCAGCCTCCAGTTTCCTGCGATGTGAATGAACGCATCTTTCTACATTCAGGAGACGTGAAATTGTGAGATTTGACCGCCTCAGCGCCTGGAACCAGCCCCAGGGACAACCATCAGAGATGTTATGATTGAAAATATAGCATTAATACCCATGCCCATGGAAAGTTGATCACTGTTAGATGGTAGGGAGCTCTCTCACTGATGCCTGCAGGTTGTGCTGCCAGATTAGCGCCAATGGTCTGACATACTTCTGGTTTCTCTGATGAGTCTTCATTGAAAGGTTCTCTTGAAGAGTTTGCCTTTTAAATATTGGCGAGGTCATCATGAAAATGACACATTGGCCATATGTGGGGTTACTTTACAGAGGGATGAACTTGTAATATGTTGTGGAAATAGATAGGTCCAGAAGGCTTCTTCCTCCGATTTTACGGTCAAAGATAAGATTCTTACATGACATGTGGCACAAGTATCTAGTCTATGACAATATTCTGTATCTTCTGAAACCCATAGTATTTTGAGAGCATGTATTAAATGTTTCTGATATTTGTATAGGTCAAGTTATGTTTTCATACCTTGATTTTTAATGACCTTTGCTGCTGTATCTGTGTGTGTGTGTGTGTGTGTGTGTGTGTGTGTGTGTGTGTGTGTGTGTGTGTGTGTGTGTGTGTGTGTGTGTGTGTGTGTGTGTGTGTGTGTGTGTGTGTGTGTGTGTGTGTGTGTGTGCTTGTTCTTGTCCAGACCAATGCCGTTTTAATAGTTCCTGTGCTCTGAGATATGATGCCATGGTTTTAACATGGATAGACTATTCAGACTCAGTATCCTGATTCCAAGCCGACCGGACCACCTCCGTGGTCTAGTGGTAGAGCGTCCGCCCTGAGAGCGGAAGGTCCGGGGTTTGATCCCCGACCACGTCGTACCAAAAAACATTCGAAGATGGTACTTGTTGTTACCCTGTCTGGCGCTTGGCATTAAGGGGCTAAAACAAGGACTGGTCGGCTCGGAGTCAGTATACTGTCTGAGTGGGGTATTCATGTTCAACTGCAGCATGGTATCTCAGTGAGCTAGCACTATAAATCGGCATCAGTCCGGACTAGTACAAGCAGCCACACAAACACACACACGTACATGCACGTCACTATATAAGTGCAATAAACCCCATTTCACCTCACCTCCAAGCCGACCGGTCCTTGTTCTAGCCCCTGAATGCAGAGCGCCAGACAGGATGACAGCAAGTACCAGTATCATCTTTGAATGTCTTTGGGTATTACATGGTCCCCAGCAACACATGTGAAATATCAACTTTATTTTATATGTTTTCTTGGAGCAATATATACTACTCAAAAGAAGTTAAAGAATACCCGATTCTTTTATATTACTACAGTTAATCTGTCATGCCATGCATTGGGTGTTCTGTAACTTCTTTTGAGTGGCGACCCGTGTAGATCCGGGGTCGAGTCGGTCTTCAGCAACCCATGCTTGCCCTAAAAGCTTGTCATAAAAGGCGACTAACGGGATCGGGTAGTCAGGCTATCTGACTTGGTTGATGCATGTCATTAATCCCATTTGCGTGGATCGATGCTCATGATATTAATCACTGGATTGTCTGGTCCAGACTTGATTATTTACAGACCGCCATCATATAGCTGGAATATTGCTGAGTGCGGCGTTAATTAACAAACAAACAACAAAAACAAACAAATCTTTTGAGTTGCATGTATCTATCCAGTAGATGTGTAACCTTTAGAAAAATACTTAAATGTGTTCTGACTGTTTAATAGGAATGAGAAATCTATCCTCATTACATTACTAGAGTATTTTATTGGCCCATATATGTTATAACATCATATGGTAATTACTATATACCGAATATACATATATTATCACCCAATATTCAATAAGCTAATTCAATAAGCATGAACGGTGTGGCCCATGAAAAACATTTGTGTTCATAATTTACTTTTCATCAAGAAAGGTATCACGTTATTGGAGTAATTTGGTGCTGTAGATGAAAAGGATTTCCATATCCTTGTAGGCTGTTTCTACACTTTTATTAACAATTCATTCCCCAATAATAGCTTGATATTTTCCGTTGCCCGTTGCCAGACGGACATTACTGCCGAGCTGTTTTCATCCGAAATACTACATCACTGGTAGATCATCATTATCATTGTCAAACTAATTGTTAATATGGATCCTGGTGGGACTTTCCTGGTGTGTGTCATTACTTACACCGATCAAATTACACTTATGGGAGGCTCAGATTTCACGATTTCTTCTTGTCCTCGATAATTGATAATCAGTTGCTGCCCATTTTCACAGATATGACCTACAGATGACCTTTGATGCAATAGGCATGGTCAAAAACTGTTTATTCTGTGAGCAGAGAGGCTGCCACTGTTATGAGGTAATGAATGGTGGAGGAAAATGACCGCGTCAAAATAATATCTCGTTACTGAAGAATATTTTGTCTTTCATATTTATGAAGGGATGGATCACGACTTGAGAGATGGTTTCCCTTCTTGACGTCAGCTCTTTACATCATGGCAGGGCTATGTATGACATAATTGTTTGCATCTAATCCACATGGATGATGTGTGACCATTTGCTGTGGCATTAACCAGCTTTTCAGCAACAAAATCGATGGCAATTACATCAGAGAGATTTTCTTAGAGGCGTATCAAGATCTTGTGCAAATTGGCTAAATCAGATCATTGTCGGGAAGAAATGTCTGAGGTTTATAGTGACAGTAATATTCATTAAATTGCCAAATCAGAGCCCCAAAAAATAATATTTTCACATTTCCTTTTTGTATTTTTATCTCTTCGTGGCTGTGCAAAAAACCTTAAACTTTCTGTGACATGCATGTTTCTTTTTTATGTTTCAAATGTTGCAGATTTTGGACATTCAAAACATTTTTTACAAGATATACCGTATTCAACGTAATAAGCGCCCAGAGCGCTCTCAAAATTAGAAATAGGGGGCTCTTATTAGAATATAATTTTGGTGAAAGAGATGAAAGATCGTAAATTTTGTGGTTTATGCTGACAGCCTGAAACAATACTAAAGAAAAGTTTTTGTGTATTATACACGACAGATATACTTTTCCAGAATCTAATTGCCCGTAATTAAGGGTGCATATAACACACGAGTGCATATTATACACGAATAAATAAGTCTTGTTTACATTTATCAATTGGAAGGGTGCTAATTGGGATTGTTCACTAGACAATATATTAGCAAATATCATTGTAGGCTCTTATTAGAGCGGGGCGCTTATTACGTCGAATACGGTAATAGATTATTCATGCAGACAAAAGCATGATGAATTTCATCTTATTAATTCATATCGTATCTCTTTACTTGTAGCAGCGTAAATGTAATTAACATTTCGTTTTTAGTTAAAAAAAAAATATCAGTAAATTCTCTATTGTGTCACAGGATTGTGTGGTCCATGTCTTGATTGTCTGGTCAGGGCTTGATTGTTTACAGGCTGCTGCATATGGTGAAAGTAAGTGATGTAAAACCACTCACTCACTCTAGAATCCCATTGTTTTCCTGCCCCCGACTGTGATATAGCAGGAATAATGTGTAGATGTATATCCCTTAGGCAGGATCCGATCAGTGTGGTTTTCAGGCCCAGATGGGGGTCACGGTTGGCCCAGTCGTCTAAGGCGCCGCAATTCGCTGTGCAGAGTTGCATCCCTTGGGCTCGCCAGAACCCTATGATTGTGGGTTCGAATCCCGGTTCACCCCGATTATGTTTCTAGGTTTGTCAGCACCATACCTGTGCTCGTGGGTTTCACCGAAGTGGTAAACGTCTGAGACCTGCATCACTTCGGGCTTTCCTCCCACATTAAGCTGACACACCGTGATATAACTGGAATACTGTTAAAAGCGGCGTTAAACCCAACTCACTCACTCACTCACTCAGGCCCAGATACACACTGATTATGGTTCTAGGTTTGTTAGCACCAGGCTCATGGGTTTCACTAAAGTGGTAAACGTCCAAGGCATGAATCACTTCAGGCTTTAATACCACATCATGATATGACTATAATATTGTTCAAAGCGACTTTAAACCAAACTCATTGTAGCTGAATCTGAAACTTTTGAAAGAAATATTGCTCTGAATGCAGACACGTTCTAACAAGTCCATAAGAAATCCATAGCAATTTACGTGACTTCACAAATAAGAAGGATTCTTACAATTGACTTGCCTTTGCATGTATTTGTGCTGGGTGCCACTGGTGGGCTGGATACGCTTACCTTTTTGCAAACACCTGGCATCATTACTATTTGATAGTGATTCATAAACACATGCTCATGATATAGTCAGAATCATACAATAGACTCTAGATATCTGTTGGATATGAAAGGGTTTTGTCGCTTTATGATGATGATGATGATGATGATGATGATGATGATGATGATGACGATAATGATGATGATGATGATGATGATGATTATGATTATTATTATTATTAATAATGCAATAAGTACACACTGGAAATCATCTAAAGTTAAATCAATGAACCATAGGAGCAGGAGGTGTCCAGACTAAATCCTAGAACCTTCTGGCTTGGAAAGGGATTATTGGAAGAACACTGCGCTCTAAAATCCCCCTTTGCTCTGGACAACAACAACCTTCCAGAAGTTTTGAATTCAAGGAGGTCAAGGTAATCCACAGTTGATGGTCAAGATGATGTCCCATGCTCAAGTCTGACCAGTGAAGACCAGTCTCACCATGATGAGATCTTGTTGATAAGGCAATCAGAATTAATTGTGTATTGGGAAGCCATCAGTTGTTATTGCCCGACTCAGGTGTTCCCCCTGCGTGCTCTGTCCAGCACATCTGTCACGACTTAACCCTCAGTGTTCCTCAATTGTAACACTGAGGCCTGCCTCTGTCACTTGATGCTCGGATGTCTTTGATGTAAACTGTTGCGGTCCATACTTACGAAGAAGCTGTACTCTGTGTCTTGGGGATTCACTCTCCAGTGTAAAGCACGCCAAGGTTTCGGTCTCTGTTTCATTGCTTTAGGTATTCCACCTGTGAAATCATTGGGTCAGTAGTGGAAAATTGGACACACTGTGGTCT